>NC_064646.1:532733720-533358720 GCF_023864345.2 Schistocerca serialis cubense | reverse complement strand
CCTGGGAGACCAGTAGTAGATTCTAATGCACCAGTGTAGGTTTACTGTACCTCTTGGACCTTCACATTGACCATGAAACACAGAAATTGCATCGGGATTGAATACAAAGGGGATAATGCAGACTTAAGAACATGAAGAGTTAATCTTTTAAGAAATTGTGCTTTGAGCGGCTCCTGGGGGACCAGTATTAGATTCCGAAGCACCAGTGCATGTTTACTGTATCCCTCGGACCTTCACATTGGAATTGCCAACTTAAGTACAAGTAGAGTGAATCTTCGATGTTTTTGTGGTTTGATCGGCTCCTGGGTGATCAGTATTAGATTCCGATGCACAGGTGCGGGTTTACTGTATCCCTCGGACCTTCACATTGACCATGAAACACAGATATCGCATCGGGATTCAATACAAAAGGCACAATACCAACTTAAGTACAAGGAGAGTGAATCTTCAAAGACCTTTTGCATTGAGCCGCTCCTTTTAGACCAGTATTAGATTCCGATGCACCAGTACAAGTTTACTGTATCCCTTGGACCTTCCCATTGACCATGAAACACGGCAATTGCATCGGGATTGAATACTAAATGCACAATGCCAACTTAAGTACAAGATGAGTGAATCTCCTAACAGCTTGTGTTTTGAGCGGATTCTGGGAGACCAGTTTTGGATTACGATGCACCAGTGAAGGGCTAACTGTATCCCATGGACCTTCACATTGACCATGAAACACAGCAATTGCATCGGGATTGAATACAAAAGGCATAATGCCGATTTAAGTGTAAGAAGAGTGGATCTTCTAAGAGTTTGTGCTTTGAGCGGCTCTTAGGAGAGTAGTATTAGATTCCGATGCACCAGTGCAGGTATACTGTGTCCTTGGACCTTACCATTGACCATGAAACACAGAAATTGCATTGGGACGGAATACAAAAGGGACATTGCCGACGTAAGTACATGAACATTGAATCTCCTAAGAGTTGTGATTTGAGCGGCTCCTGGCAGACCGGTATTAGATTCCGATGCACCAGTGCAGGTTTACTGTACCCCTTGGACCTTCACATTGACCAAGAAACACAGAAATTGCATCGAGATTGAATACAAAGGGATCAATGCCGACTTAAGTACATGAAGAGTGAATCTTCTAAGAATTTGTGGTTTCATCGGTTCCTGGGAGACGAGTATTAGATTCCGATGCATCAGTGCAGGTTCACTGTATACTTTGAGCTTTTACATTGTCCATCAAACTCAGCAATTGCATCGGGATTGAATGCAAGAGGCACAATGCCAACTTAAGTACAAGAAGAGTGAATAATCTAGGAGAGAGTGCTTTGAGCGACTCCTCGGGGACCATTATTGGATTCCGATGCACCAGTGCAGGTTTACTGTAGCTCTTGGACCTTCACATTGACCATAAACCACAGAAATCGCATTGGGATTAAATACGAAAGGCACATTAACGGCTGAAGTACAAGAAGAGTGAATATTCTAAGAGTTTCTGATTTGAGCGGCTACTGGGAGACCAGTATTAGGTTCCGATGAACCAGTGTAGGTTTACTGTATCCCTTGGACCTTCACATTGACCATGAAAAACAGAGAATGCATCGAATTGAATACAAAAGGGACAATGCCGAATTAAGTACTGGAAGAGTGAATCTTCTATGTGTTTGTGGATTGAGCGACTCTTGGGAGAACAGTATTACATTCCGATGCACCAGTGCAGGGTTACTGTATACGTTGGACGTTCACAATGACCATAAAACAGAGAAAAGTGCATCGTGATTGAATACAAAAGGGACAATGCCGACTTAAGTACAAGAAGAGTGAATCTTCAATGAGATTGTGGTTTGAGCGGCTCCTGGGAGACCAGTAGTAGATTCTGATGCACCAGTGTAGGTTTACTGCACCCCTTGGACCTTCACGTTGACCATGAAACACAGAAATTGCATCGGGATTGAATACAAAAGGAATAATGCAAACTTAAGAACATGAAGAGTGAATCTTTTAAGAAATTGTGCTTTGAGCGGCTCCTGGGAGACCAGTATTAGATTCCGAAGCACCTGTGCATGTTTACTGTATCCCTCGGACCTTCACATTGACCATGAAACAAAGAAATTGCATCGGGATTGAATACAAAAGGGGCATGGCCGACTTAAGTACAAGAAGAGTGAATCTTCTAAGAGTTTGTGTTTGAGCGGCTCCTGGGAGACCAGTATTAGATTCCGATGCACCAGTGCAGGTTCACTGTATCCCATGGACCTTCACATTGTCAATGAAACACAGAAATCGCATCGCGATTGAATACAAAATGGACAATGCCGACTTAAGTACTAGAAGAGTGAATATTCTAAAAGTTTGTGTTTGAGCGGCTCCTGCGAGACCAGATCAGATTCCGATGCACCAGTGCATGGTTACTGTATCCCTTGGAACTTCACATTGTCCATGAAACACAGGTATCGCATCGGGATTGAATACAAAAGGCACAATGCCGACTTAAGTACAAGAATAGTGAATCTTCTAAGAGTTTGTGCTTTGAGCGGCTCCTGGGAGATCAGTATCAGATTCCGATGCACCAGTGCAGGTTTACTGTATCCCTTGGACCTTCACATTGAATATGAAACACAGCAATTGCATCGGGATTGAATACAAATTGCACAATGCCAACTTAAGTACAGGAAGAGTGAATCTTCTAAGAGTTTGTCTTTTGGGCGGCTCCTGGGAAACCAGTATTACATTATGATGCACCAGTGCAGGTTTACTGCATCCCTCATACCTTCACATTGACCATAAATCTCTGCATTTGGATAGGGATTGAATTCAAAAGGCATAATGCCAACTTAAGTATAAGAAGCGTGAATCTTCTAAGAGTTTGTGGTTTGAGCGGCTCCTGGGAGGCCAGTATTAGATTCCAATGCACCAGTGCAGGTTACTGTATCCGTTGGACGTTCACAATAACCATGAAAAAGATAAATAGAATCGCGATTGAATACAAAAGTGACAATGCCGCCTTAAGTACGAGAAGAGTAAATCTTCAATGAGATTGTGGTTTGAGCGGCTCCTGGGAGTTCAGTATATTTTCTGATGCACCATTGTAGGTTTACTGTACCCTTTGGACCTTCACATTGACCATGAAACATAGAAATTGCATCGGGATTGAATACAAAATGGATAATGCCGACTTAAGTACATGAAGAGTGAATCTTCTAAGAATTAGTGCTTTGAGCTGCTCCTGGGAGACCAGTACTAGATTCCGAAGCACCAGTGCATGTATACTGCATCCCTCGGACCTTCACATTGACCATGAAACACAGAAATTGCATCGGTATTGAATACAAAAGGGGCATGGCCGACTTAAGTACATGAAGAGTGAATCTTCTAAGAGTTTGTGTTTGAGCGGCTCCTGGGAGACCAGTATTAGATTCCGATGCACCAGTGCATGTTCACTGTATCCCTTGGACCTTCATATCGACCATGAAACACAGAAATTGCATCGGGATTGAATACAAAAGTGACAATGCTGACTTATGTACAAGAGGAGTGAATCTTCTAAGAGTTTCCGCTTTGAGCGGATCCTGGGAGACCAGTATTAGATTTCGAAGCACCAGTGCTGGTTTACTGTATCCCTTGGACCTTCACATTGACCATGAATCACAGATATTACATCGGGATTGAATACAAAAGGACAATGACTAATTAAGTACAAGAAGTGTGAATCTTCTAAGAGGTTCTAGCTTGAGCGGCTCCTGGGAGACCAGCATTAGATTTCGATACACCAGTGAAGGCTTTTTTTTATCAATTGGACCTTCACATTGACCATGAAACACAGAAATTAGATCGGGATTGAATACAAAATGGATGATGCCGACATAAGTACAAGTAGAGTGAATCTTCTATGAGTTTGTCGTTTGAGCGGGTCCTGGGAGACTAGTATTTGATTCCGATGCACCAGTGCAGATTTACTGTATCACTTGGACCTTCACATTGACCATGAAACAGAGAAATTGCATCGGGATTGAATACAAAAGGGACAATGCCGACATAAGTACAATAAGAGTGAATCTACTAAGAGTTTGTAGTTTGAGCGGCTCCTGGGAAACCAGTATTAGATTCCGATGCACCAGTGCCGGTTTACAGTATCCTTGGTACCTTCACATTGACCAGGAAACACAGCAATTGCATCGGGATTTAATACAAAAGGCACAATGCCAACTTAAGTACAAGAAGAGTGAATCTTCTAAGAGTTTGAGTTTTGAGCGGCTCCTGGGGGACCAGTATTAGATTCCGATGCACCAGTGCAGGTTTACTGTATCCCTCGGACCTTCACATTGACCTTGAAACACAGAAATTGCATTGGGATTGAATACAAAGGGGAGAATGCAAACTTAAGTACAAGATGAGTGAATCTTCTAAGAGTTTGATGTTTGATCGGCTCCTGGGAGTCCAGTTTTAGATTCCGTTCCACCAGTGCAGGTCTACTCTATCACTTGGACTCTCACATTGTCCATGACGCACAGATAACGCATCGGGATTGAATTTCAAAAGGCACAATGCCGACTTAAGTACAAGAAGACTGAATCTTCTAAGAGTTTGTGCTTTGAGCGGCTCCTGGGACAGCAGTATTAGATTCTGAGGCACCAGAGCAGGTTTACTGTATCCCATGGTCCTCCACATTGACCACGAAGCACAGAAATCGCGTCGGGATTGAATACAAACAGCAAAATGCCGGCTAAAGAACAAGAAGTGTGAATCTGATAAGAGATTGTGGTTTCGGCGGCTCCTGATTAACCAGCATTAGATTCCGATTCACCAGTGCAGTTATACTGCATCCCTTACACCATGACATTGACCATGAAACACAGCAATTGCATCGGGATTGAATACAAAAGGCTCAATGCCAACTTAAGTACGAGAATACTGAATCTTCTAAGAATTTGTGCTTTGAGCGGCTCCTGGGAGACCAGTATTAAATTCCGATGCACCAGTGCAGGTTAACTGTATCCCTTTAACCTTCACATTGACCATGAAACACAGAAATTGCATCGGGATTGATTACAATGTGGACAATGCCGACCTAAGTACAAGAAGAGTGAATCTCCTAAGAGTTTGTGGTTTGATCTCCTCCTGGGAGACCAGTATTAGATTCCGATGCATCAGGGCATGTTTACTGTATCCCTTGAACTTTCACATTTTCCATGACACACAAATATCGCATCGGGATTGAATACAACTGGCACAATGCCGACTTAAGTACACGAACAGTTAATCTTCTAAGATTTTGTGGTTTGATCGGCTCCTGGGAGACCAATATTAGATTCCGATGCACCAGTGCAGCTTTACTGTATCCCTTGGACCTTCACATTGTCCATGAAACACAGATATCGCATCGGGATTGAATACAAAAGGCACAATGCCTACGTAAGTACAGGAAGAGTGAATCTTCTAAGAGTTTGTGCTTTGAGCGGCTCCTGGGAGACCATATTGGATTCCGATGCACCAGTGCACGTTTACTGTATCCCTTGGACTCTCACATTTACCATGAAACACAGATATTGCTTCGGGATTGAATACAAAGGGGATAATGCCGACTTAAGTACAAGAAGACTGAATCTTCTAAGAGGTTGTGGTTTGAGCGGCACCTGGGAGACAAGTATCAGATTCCGATGCACCAGTGCAGGTTAACTGTATCCCTTGGACCTTCACAATGACCATGAAACACAGCATTTGGATCGGGATATAATACAAAACGCATAATGCGAACTTAAGTACAAGAAGAGTGAATCTTCTAAGAGAGTGTGGTTTGAGCGGCTTCTGGGAGACCAGTATTAGCTTCCGATGCACCAGTGTAGGTTTTCTGTGCCCCTTGGAGCTTCACATTGACCATGAAACACAGAAATTAGATCGGGATTGAATACAAAAGGGACAATGCCGACTTAAGTACAAGAAGAATGAATCTGCTAAGAGTTTGTGGTTTGGGCGGCTCCTGGGAGACCAGTATTAGATTCCGATACACCAGTGCAGCTTTACTATATCCCGTGGATCTTCACATTGACCATGAAGCACTGCAATTGCATAGGGATTGTAAACAAAAGGCACAATGCCGACTTAAATTCAAGAAGAGTGAATCTTTTAAGAGTTTGTCGTTTGAGCAGCTCCTGGGGGACCAGTATAGTTTCCGATGCACCAGTGCAGGTTTACTGTATCCCTTGGACCTTCAAATTGACCATGAAAGACAGAAATCGCATCGTGATTGAAATCAAAAGGGACAATGCCAATTAAGTACAGGAAGAGGGAATCTTCTAAGAGATTGGAGTTTGAGCGGCTCCTGGGAGGCTAGTATTAGATTCTGAAGCACCAGTGCAGTTTTACTGTATTTTGTGGACCTTCACATTGACCATGAAACAGAGAAATTGCATCGGGATTGAATACAAAGGGGAATTTGCGGACCTAAGTACAAGAAGAGTGGATCTTCTAAGAGAGTGTGGTTTGAGCGGCTCCTAGGAGTCCAGTAATAGTTTCCGATGCACTAGTGTAGGTTTACTGTGCCCTTTGGACCTTCACATTGACCATGAAACACAGAAATAAGATCGGGATTGAATACAAAAGGGACAATGCTGACTTAAGTACATGAAGAGTGAATCTTTCAAGAGTTTGTGCTTTGAGCGGATCCAGGAAGCCCAGTATTAGATTCCGAAGCACCAGTCCAGGTTTACTGTATCCCTTGGACCTTCACATTGACCATGAAACACAGAAATTACATCGGGATGAATACAAAAGGGACAATGACTAATTAAGTACAAGATGTGTGAATCTTCTAAGAGGTTGTAGCTTGAGCGGGTCCTGGGAGACCAGTATTAGATTCCGATACACCAGTGCAGGTTTTGTTTGTCAATTGGACCTTCACATTGACCATGAAACACAGAAATTAGATCGGGATTGAATACAAAATGGAGAATGCCGACTTAAGTACAAAAAGAGTGAATCTTCTATGAGTTTTTCGTTTGAGCGGATCCTGGGAGACGAGTATTAGATTCCGATGCACCAGTTCAGGTCTACTGTATCCCTTGGACTCTCACATTGTCCATGACGAACAGATATCGCATCGGGATTGAATTCAAGAGTCACAATGCCCACTTACGTACAAGAAGGGTGATTCTTCTAAGATTTTGCGGTTTGATCGGCTCCTGGGAGCCCAGTTTTAGATTCCGTTGCACCAGTGCAGGTCTACCGTATCCCTTGGACTCTCACATTGTCCATGACGCACAGATATCGCATCGGGATTGAATTTAAAATTCACAATGCCTACTGAAGTACAAGAAGACTGAATCTTCTAAGAGTTTGTGCTTTGAGCGGCTCCTGGGAGGCAAGTATTAAATCTCGATGCACCAGTGCAGGTTTACTGTATCCCTTGGACCTACACATTGACCATGAAACGCAGAAATCGCACCGGGATTGAATACAAGAGGCCCAATGCCGACTTAAGTACAAGAAGAGTGAATGTGCTAAGAGTTTGTGGTTTGAGCGGCTCCTGGCAGACCAGTATTAGATTCCGATGCAGCAGTGCGGGTTTTGCTGTATCCCTTGGACCTTCACATTGACCATGAATCACAGAGATTATATTGGGAAAGTAAAAAAAAGGAGAATGCCGACATAAGTACAAGAAGAGTGAATCTTCTATGAGTTTTTCGTTTGAGCGGATCCTGGGAGACGAGTATTAGATTCCGATGCACCAGTTCAGGTCTACTGTATCCCTTGGACTCTCACATTGTCCATGACGAACAGATATCGCATCGGGATTGAATTCAAGAGTCACAATGCCCACTTACGTACAAGAAAGGTGAATCTTCTAAGATTTTGTGTTTGAGCGGCTCCTGGGATACCAGTATTAGATTCTGATGCACCAGTGCAGGTTTACTGTATCCCTTGGACCTCGCATTGACCACGAAACACAGACATCGAATCGGGATTGAATAGAAAAAGCACAATACCGGCTGAAGTACAAGAAGAGTGAATCCTCCAAGAGTTTGTGGTTTGAGCGGCTCCTGGGATACCAGTATCAGATTCCGATGCACCAGTGCAAGTTTACTGAATCCCTTGGACCCCTCACATTGACCAGGAAACATAGCCATTGCATCGGGATTGAAAACAAAAGGCACAGTGACAACTTAAGTACAAGAAAAGTGAATCTTCTAAGAGTTTGTGCTATGAGCGGCTCCTGGGAGACCAGTATTAGACTCCGATGCACCAGTGCAGGTTTACTGCATCCCTTGGACCATGACATTCACCATGAAACACAGAAATCACATCGGGATTGAATACAAAAGGCACAATGCCAACTTGAGTACAAGAAGAAAGAATCTTCTAAGAGTTTGTGCCTGGAGCGGCTCCGGGTAGACCAGTATTAGATTCCGATGCACCAGTGCAGGTTTACAGTATTCCTTGGACCTTGACATTGACCACAAAGCACAAAAAACGCATCGGGATTGAATACAAAATGCAAAATGCCGGCTAAAGTACAAGAAGTGTGAATCTTATAAGACTTTGTGGTTTGAGCGGCTCCTGATTAACCAGTATTAGATTCCGATGCACCAGTGCAGTTTTACTGTATCCCTTGGTCCTTGACATTGACCATGAAACACAGCAATTGCATCGGGATTGAATACAAAAGGCTGACTGCCAACTTAACTTCTAGAAGACTGAATCTTCTAAGAATTTGTGCTTTGAGCGGCTCCTGGGAGACCAGTATTAGATTCCGATGCACCAGCGTAGGTTTACTGTATCCCTTGGACCTTCACATTGACCATGAAATACAGAAATTCCATCGGGATTGAATACAAAGTGGTCCATGCCAACTTAAGTACAAGAAGAGTGAATCTTCTAAGAGTTTGTGGTTTGATCGGCTCCTGGGAGGCCAGTATTAGATTCCTATGCACCAGTGCAGGTTTACTGTATCCCTTGGACCTTCACATTGTCCATGAATCACAGGTATCGCATCGGGATTGAATACAAAAGGCACAATGTCGACTTAAGTACAAGAAGAGTTAATTTTCTAAGGGTTTGTGCTTTGAGCGGCTCCTGGCAGACCAGTATTAGATTCCGATGCACCAGTGCTGGTTAACTGTAACACATGGAACTTCGCATTGACCATGAAAGAGAAATTGCATCGGAATAGATTACAAAGGGCACAATGCCGGCTGAAGTACAAGAAGAGTGAATCTTCTAAGACATTGTGGTTTGAGCGGTTCCTGGGAAACCAGTATTAGATTCCGATGCACCACTGCAGGATTACTGTATCCCTTGGACCTTCACATTGACCATGAATTAGAGAAATTGCATCGGAATTGAATACAAAAGGGACAATGCCGACATAAGTACAAGAGGATTGAGTCTTCGAAGAGTTTGTGGTTTGATCGGCTCCTGGGAGACAAGTAGTAGATTCCGATGCACCATTGCAGGTTTATTGTATCCCTTGGACCTTCGCATTGACCTTGAAGCACAGCAATTGCATCGGGATTGAATACAAAAGGCACAATGCCAACTTAAGTACAAGAAGAGTGAATCTTCTAAGAGTTTGAGCTTTGAGCGGCTCCTGGGAGACCAGTATTAGATTTCGATGCACGAGTGCAGGTTTACTATATTCTTGGACCACCACATTGACAATGAAACACCGAAACTGCATCGGGACTGATCACAAATGGGACAATGACGACTTAAGTACAAGAGGAGTGAATCGTCTCAGAGTTTGAGGTTTGAGCGGCTTCTGGGAGCCCAGTATTAGATTCCGATACACCAGTCCAGCTTTACTATATCCCATGGACCTTCACATTGAACATGAAAAACAGCAATTGCATCGGGATTGTATACTAAAGGGACAATGCCGACTTATATTCAGGAAGAGTGAATCTTTTAAGAGTTTGTCGTTTGAGCGGCTCCTGGGGGACCAGTATTAGATTCCGATGCACCAGTGCAGGTTTACTGTATCCCTTAGACCTTCAAATTGACCATGAAAGACAGAAATCGCATCGGGAATGAGTACAAAATGGACAATGCCGACTTAAGTACAAGAAGAGTGAATCTCCTAAGAGTTTGTGGTATAAGCGGCTCCTGGGAGATGAGTATTAGATTCCGATGCACGAGTGCAGGTTTACTATATCCGTTGGACCTACACATTGACCATGAAACACAGAAATTGGATCAGGATTGAATACAAAATGGACAATGCTGACTTAAGTGCAAGAAGTGTGAATCCTCTAAGAGTTTGTGCTTTGATGGGCTCCTGGCAGACCAGTATTAGATTCCGATGCAGCAGTGCGGGTTTACAATATCCCTTGGACCTTCACATTGACCATGAAACGCAGAGATTAGATCGGGAATGAATACAAAAGGAGAATGCCGACATAAGTACAAGAAGAGTGAATCTTCTATGAGTTTGTCGTTTGAGCAGATCCTGGGAGACCAGTATTAGATTCCGATGCACCAGTGCAGGTTTACTGTATCACTTGGACCTTCACATTGACCATGAAAAAGAGAAATTGCATCAGGATTGAATACAAAAGGGACAATGCCGACTTATGTACAATAAGAGTGAATCTTCTAAGAGTTTGTGGTTTGAGCGGCTCCTGGGAAACCAGTATTAGATTCCGATGCACCAGAGCAGGTTTACTGTATCCTTGGGACCTTCACATTGACCATGAAACACAGCAATGGCATCGAGATTGAATACAAAAGGCACAATGAAAACTGAAGTACAAGACGAGTGAATTTTCTATGAGTTTGAGCTTTGAGCGGCTCCTGGGAGACCAGTTTTTAATTCCAATGCACCAGTGCAGGTTCACTGTATTCCTTTTATTTTCACATTAACAATGACACACAGATATTGCATCGGGACTGATTACAAAAGAGACAATGCCGATATAAGTAAAAGAAGAGTGAATCTTCTAAGTGTCTGTGGTTTGAGCGGCTCCTGGGAAACCAATATTAGATTCCGATGCAAAAGTGTAGGTTTACTGTATCCCTTGGACCTTCGCATTGACCATGAAGCACAGCAATTGCATCGGGATTGATACAAAAGGCACAATGCCAACTTAAGTACAAGAAATCTAATTCTTCTAAGAGTTTGAGCTTTGAGCGTCTCCTGGGAGACCAGTATCAGATTTCGAAGCACGAGTGCAGGTTTACTTTATTCCTTGGACCACCACATTGACAATGAAACACCGAAATTGCATCGGGGCTGATCACAAAAGGGACAATGCCGACTTAAGTACAAGAGAAGTGAATCGTCTCAGAGTTTGAGGTTTGAGGGGCTTCTGGGTGACCAGTATTGGATTCCGATGAACCAGTGCATGTTTACTGTATCCCTTGGGCCTTCACATTGACCATGAAAAACAGAAATTGCATCGGATTGAATGCAAAAGGGACAATACCGACATAAGTACAAGAAGAGTGATTGTGCTAACAGTTTGTGGTTTGATCGGCTCCTGGGAGACCAGTATTAGATTCCGATATACCAGTGCAGCTTTACTATATCCCGTGGACCTTCACATTGACCATGAAACACAGCAATTGAATCGGGATTGTATACAAAAGGGACAATGCCGACTTAAATTCAACAGGAGTGAATCTTTTAAGAGTTTGTCGTTTGCGCGCCCCCTGGGGGACCAGTATTAGATTCCGATGCACCAGTGCAGGTTTACTGTATACCTTGGACCTTTAAATTGACCATGAAAGACAGAAATCGCATCGTGATTGAATACAAAAGGGACAATGCCGACTTAAGTACAAGAACAGTGAATCTCCTAAGAGTTTGTGGTTTGAGCGGCTCCTGGCAGACCAGTATTAGATTCCGAAGCAGCAGTGCGGGTTAACTATATCCCTTGGACATTCACATTGACCATGAAAATTAGAGATTAGATCGGGAATGAATACAAAAGGAGAATGCCGACATAAGTTCAAGAAGAGTGAATCTTCTATGAGTTTGTCGATTGAGCGGATCCTGGGAGACCAGTATTAGATTCCGATGCACCAGTGCAGGTTTACTGTATCACTTGGACCTTCACATTGACCATGAAACAGAGAAATTGCATCAGGATTGAATACAAAAGGGACAATGCCGACTTATGTACAATAAGAGTGAATCTTCTAAGAGTTTGTGGTTTGAGCGGCTCCTGGGAAACCAGTATTAGATTCCGATGCACCAGTGCAGGTTTACAGTATCCTTGGGACCTTCACATTGACCATGAAACACAGCAATTGCATCGGGATTGAATACAAAAGGCACAATGGAAAACTGAAGTACAAGACGAGTGAATTTTCTATGAGTTTGAGCTTTGAGCGGTTCCTGGGAGACCAGTTTTAAATTCCAATGCACCAGTGCCGATTCACTGTACTCCTTTTACTTTCACATTAACAATGAAACACAGATATTGCATCGGGACTGATTACAAAAGATACAATGCCGACATAAGTACAAGATGAGTGAATCTTCTAAGATTTTGTGTTTTGAGCGGCTCCTGGGAGACCAGTATTAGACTTCGATGCACCAGTGCAGGTTTACTGTACCCCTTAGACCATGACATTCACCATGAAACACAGAAATCACATCGGGATTGAATACAAAAGGCACAATGTCAACTTAAGTACAAGAAGAAAGAATCTTCTAAGAGTTTATGCCTGGAGCGGCTCCTGGGAGACCTGTATTAGATTCCGATGCACCAGTGCAGGTTTACAGTATTCCTTGGACCATGACATTGACCACAAAGCACAAAAAACGCATCGGGATTGAATACAAAATGCAAAATGCCGGCTAAAGTACAAGAAGTGTGAATCTTATAAGACTTTGTGGTTTGAGCGGCTCCTGATTAACCAGTATTAGATTCCGATGCACCAGTGAAGTTTTACTGTATCCCTTGGACCTTGACATTGGCTATAAAACACAGCAATTGCATCGGGATTGAATACAAAAGGCTGAATACCATCTTAAGTACTAGAATACTGAATCTTCTAAGAATTTGTGCTTTGAGCGGCTCCTGGGAGACCAGTATTAGATTCCGATGCACCAGCGCAGGATTACTGTATCCCTTGGACCTTCACATTGATCATGAAATACATAAATTGCATCGGTATTGAATACAAAGTGGACATTGCCGACTTAAGTACAAGAAGAGTGAATCTTCTAAGAGTTTGCGGTTTGATCACCTCCTGGGAGATCAGTATTAGATTCCGATGCATCAGTGTAGGTTTACTGTAACCGCTGAACCTTCACATGTTCCATGAAACACAGATATCGCATCGGGATTGAATACAACTGGCACAATGCCGACTTAAGTACATGAAGAGTGAATCTTCTAAGATTTTGTGGTTTGATCGGCTCCTGGGAGGCCAGTACTAGATTCCGATGCAACAGTGCAGGTTTACTGTATCCCTTGGACCTTCACATTGTCCATGAATCACAGATATCGCATCGGGATTAAATACAAAAGCCATAATGTCGACTTAAGTACAAGAAGAGTGAATCTTCTAAGGGTTCGTGTTTTGAGCGGCTCCTGGGAGACCAGTATTAGATTCCGATGCACCAGTGCTTTTTAACTGTATCACTTGGACCTTCACATTGTCCATGAAAGAGGTATTGCATCGGAATTGATTACAAAGGGCACAATGCCACCTGAAGTACAAGAAGAGTGAATCTTCTAAGACTTTGTGGTTTGAGCGGTTCCTGAGAAACCAGTATTTGATTCCGATGCACCAGTGCTGGATTACTGTATCCCTTGGACCTTCACATTGACCATGAATTAGAGAAATTGCATCGGAATTGAATACAAAAGAGACAATGCCGACATAAAAACCAGAGGATTGCGTCTCCTAAGAGTTTGTGGTTTGAGCGACTCCTGAAAAACCAGTGTTAGATTCCGATGCAAAAGTACAGGTTTACTGTATCCTTTGGACGTTCGCATTGACCATGAAGCACAGCAAATGCATCGGGATTGAATACAAAAGGCACAATGCCAACTTAAGTACAAGAAGAGGGAATCTTCTAAGTGTTTGAGCTTTGAGCGCCTATTGGGAGAGCAGTGATAGATTCCGATGCACGAGTGCAGGTTTACTGTATTCCTTGGACCACCACATTGACAATGATACACCGAAATTGCATCGGGACTGATCACAAAAGGGACAATGCCGACTTAAGTACAAGAGGAGTGAATCGTGTAAGAGTTTGAGGTTTGAGCGGCTTCTGGGATACCAGTATTAGATTCCGATGCAAAAGTGCAGGTTTACTGTACCCTTTGGACCTTCGCATGGACCATGAAGCACAGCAATTGCATCGGATTGAATGCAAAAGGGACAATACAGACATAATTACAAGAAGAGTGAATCTTCTAAGTGATTGTGGTATGAGAGGCTCCTGGGAGGCCAGTATTAGATTTCGATGTACCACTGCAGGGTTACTGTATCCCTTGGACCTACACATTGGCGATGAAACGTAGAAATTGAATCGGGATTTAATGCAAAGGGGACAACGCCGACTTAAGTACAAGAAGAGTGAATCATCTAAGATTTTGTGCTCTGAGCGGCTCCTGGGAGACCAGTATTAGATTCCGATGCACCAGTGCCGGTTTACTGTTTCCCTTGGACCTCGCATTGACCACGAAACACAGAATTCGCATCGCGATTCAATGGAAAAGGCACAATGCCAGCAGAAGTACAAGAAGAGTGGATCTTCTAAGAGCTTGTGGTTTGAGTGGCTTCTGGATAACCAGTATTAGATTCCGTTGCACCAGTGCAGGTTTACTGTATCCCATGGCCCTCCACATTGGCCATGAAACACAGCAGTTGCTTCGGGATTTAATACAAAAGGCACAGTGCCAACTTAAGTACAAGAAGAGTGAATCTTTTAAGAGTTTGTGCTTTGAGCGGCTCCTGGGAGACCAGTATTATATTCCGATGCACCAGTGCAGGTTAATTGTATGCCTTGGACCTCGACATTGACCATGAAACATAGAAATCGCATCGGGATTGAATACCAAAGGCACAATGCCTACTTAAGTACAAGAAGATTGAATCTTCTAAGAGATTGTGCTTTGGGCGGTTCCTGGGAGACTACGATTAAATTCCGGTGCACCAGTGCAGGTTAACTGTATCCCTTGGACGTTCACATTGACAATGAACACAGCAATTGAATCGGGATAGAATACAAAAGGCACAATAGCTACTTAAGTACAAGATGAGTGTATCTTCTAAGAATTTGCGCTTAGAGCGGCTCCTGGGAGACCAGTATTAGATTCCGATGCACAAGTGCAGGTTTACTGTATCCATTGGTACTTCACATTGTCCAAGAAACACAGATATCGCATCGGTATTGAGTACAAATGGCACAATGACAACTTAAGTACAAGAAGAGTGAATCTTCTAAGAGTTTGTGCTTTGAGCGGCTCCTGGGAGAACAGTAATAGATTCCGATGCACCGGTGTATGTTTACTGTATCCCTTGGACATACACATTTACCATGAAACACAGAAATTGCATCGGGATTGAATATAAAGGGGACAATGCCGACTTAAGTAGAAGAAGAGTGAATCTTCTAAGATTTTGTAGTTTGAGCGGCTCTTGGGAGTCAAGAATTAAGTTCCGATGCACCAGTGCACATTTATTGTATCTCTCGTACCGTCACAATATCCATGAAATACAGATATCGCATCGGGATTGTACACAAAAGGCACAATGCCGACTTAAGTACAAGATGAGTGAATCTTCTAAGAGTTTGTGATTTGAGCGGCTTCTGGGAGACCAGTATTAGATTCCGATGCACCAGTGCAGGTTTACTATATCCCTTGGACATTCACATTGACCATGAAACACAGAAATTAGATCGGGACTGAATACAAAAGGCACAATGCCAACTTAAGTAAAAGAAGATTGAATCTTCTAAGTGTGTGTGTGTTTGAGCGGCTCCTGGGATACCAGTATTAGATTCCGATGCAAAAGTGCAGGTTTACTGTATCCCTTGGACCTTCACATTGATCATGAAACACAGAAATTAGATCGGGATTGATTACAAAATGGACAATGCCGACATAAGTACAAGATGGATGAATCTTCTAAAAATTTGTGGTTTGAGCTGCTCCTGGGAGACCAGTATTAGATTCCGATGCAAAAGTGCAGGTTTACTGTATCCCTTGGACCTTCATATTGACCATGAAACACAGATATCGCATCGGAATTGAATACAAAAGGGACAATACCAACTTAAGTACAAGAAGAGTGAATCTTCAAAGACATTTTCAATTGAGCCGCTCCTTTTAGACCAGTATTAGATTCTGATGCACCAGTACAAGTTTACTGTATTCCTTGGACCCTCCCATTTACGATGAAACACGGCAATTGCATCGGGATTGAAAACAAAAGGCACAATGCCAACTTAAGTACAAGATGAGTGAATCTTCTAAGAGCTTGTGATTTGAGTGGCTCATGGGAGACCAGTTTAGGACTCCGATGCACCAGTGAAGGGTTAACTATATCCCATGGACCTTCACATTGACCATGAAACACAGCAATTGCATCGGGATTGAATACAAAATGCACAATGCCGACTTCAGTATAAGAAGAGTGGATCATTTAAGAGTTTGTGCTTTGAGCGGCTCTTAGGAGACTAGTATTACATTCCGATGCACCAGTGCCAGTTCACTGTATCCCTTGGACATTGCCATTGACCATGAAATACAGAAATTGCTTGGGACGGAATACAAAAGGGACAATGCCGACTTAGATTCAAGAAGAGTGAATCTTCTAAGTGTGTGTGGTTTGAGCGGCTCCTGGGAGACTTGTATTTGATTCCGATGCACCAGTGCAAGTTTACTGTATACCGTGGACCTACACATTGACCATGAAACACAGAAATCGCATCGGGATTGGATACAAAAGGCACAATAATGGCTGAGGTACAAGAAGAGTGAATCTTCTAAAAGGTTTTGGTATGAGCGGCTCCTGGGTGACCAGTATTAGATTCCGATGCACCGGTGCGGGTTTACTGTATCCTTGGACCTTCACATTGACCATGAAACACGAAATTCGCATCGGAATTGAATACGAAGGGGACAATGCCGACTTAAGTACAAGAAGACTGAATCTTCAATGTGTTTGTGGTTTGAGCGGCTCCGGGGTGACCAGTATTAGATTACGATGCACCGGTGCAGGTTTACTGAATCCCTTGGACCTTCACATTGACCATGAAACACAGAAATTGTATCGACATTGAATACAAAGGGGATAATGCCGACTTAAATACAAGAAGAGTGAATCTTCTATGAGTTTGTGGTTTGATGTGCTCCTGGAAGGCCAGGATAAGTTTCCGATGCACCAGTGCAGGTTTGCTGTATCCCTTGGACCTTCACATTGACCATGAAACACAGAAATCGCATCGGGATTGAATACCAAAGGCACAATACTGGCTGAAGTACAAGAAGATTGAATCTTCTAAGAGTTTGTGGTTTTAGCGACTCCTGGGAAACCAGTATTAGATTCCGATGCTCCAGTGCAGGTTTACTGTAGCCTTAGACCTTCACATTGACCATGAAACACAGCAATTGCATCGCGATTTAATACAAATGTCACAATGCCAACTTAAGGACAAGAACAGCGAACCCTCCAAGAGTTTGTGCTTTGTGCGGCCCCTGGGAAACCTGTAATAGATTCCGATGCACCAGTAGAGTTTCACTGTATCCCTTGGACCTTCACATTGACCATGAAACACAGAAATTACGTCGGGATTGAATACAAAAGGGACAATACCGAATTAAGTACAAGAAAGGTCAATCCTCTAAGAGTCTGTGGTTAGAGCGGCTCCTGGGAGACCAGTATTAGATTCCGATGCACCAGTTAAGGTTTACTGTCTCCCTTGGACATTCACATTGACCATGAAACATAGAAATTAAATTTAGATTGAATACAAAAGGGACAATGCCGACTTAAGTACAAGAAGAGTGAATCCTCTGAGAGTTTGTGGTATGAGTGGCACCTGGCAGACCAGTATTAGATTCCGATGCACCAGAGCAGGTGTAGTGTATCCCTTGGATCTTCACACTTACCATGAAACACAGAAATTGCGACGGCATTAAGTACTAAAGGAACAATGCCGACTTAAGTGCAAGAAGAGCGTATCTTCAAAGAGATTGTGCTTTGAGCGGCTCCTGGGGGACCAGTATTAGATTCCGACGCACCAGTGCACGTTTACTGTGTCCCTTGGACCTTCACATTGACCATGAAACACAGAAATTATATCGCGATTGAGTACAAAAGGGACAATGCCTACTTAAGTACAAGAAGAGTGAATCTTCTAAGAGTTTGTGCTTTGATCGGCACCTGGGAGACCAGTATTAGCTTTCGATGAACCGGTGCAGGTTTACTGTATCACTTGGTCCTTCACATTGACCATGAAACACTGAAATTGCATCGCCATTCATTACAAAATGGACATGGCCGACTTAAGTACAAGAAGAGTGAATGTTCTAAGAGTTTGTGGTTTGAGCGGCTCCTGGGAGACCAGTATTAGGTTACGATGCACCAGTGCACGTTTACTGTGTCCCTTGGACCTTCACATTGACCATGAAACACAGAAATTAGATCGGGATTGAATACAAAATGGACAATGCCGACATAAGTACAAGATGGATGAATCTTCTAAAAATTTGTGGTTTGAGCGGCTCCTGGGAGACCAGTATTAGATTCCGATGCAAACTTGCAGGTTTATTGTATCCCTTGGACCTTCATATTGACCATGAAACACAGATATCACATCGGAATTGAATACAAAAGGGACAATACCAACTTAAGTACAAGAAGAGTGAATCTTCAAAGACATTTTCCATTGAGCCGCTCCTTTTAGACCAGTATTAGATTCCGATGCACCAGTACAAGTTTACTGTATTCCTTGGACCCTCCGATTTACGATGATACACGGCAATTGCATCGGGATTGAAAACAAAAGGCACAATGCCAACTTAAGTATAAGATGAGTGAATCTTCTAAGAGCTTGTGATTTGAGCGGCTCATGGGCGACCAGTTTTGGATTCCGATGCACCAGTGAAGGGTTAACTGTATCCCATGGACCTTCACATTGACCATGAAACACAGCAATTGCATCGGGATTGAATACAAAATGCACAATGCCGACTTCAGTATAAGAAGAGTGGATCATTTAAGAGTTTGTGCTTTGAGCGGCTCTTAGGAGACTAGTATTACATTCCGATGCACCAGTGCCGGTTCACTGTATCCCTTGGACATTGCCATTGACCATGAAATACAGAAATTGCTTGGGACGGAATACAAAAGGGACAATGCCGACTTAAGTACAAGAACAGTGAATCTTATAAGAGGTGTGGTTTGAGCGGCTCCTGGCAAACCAGTAACAGATTTCGATGAACCAGTGCATAATTACTGTATCCCTTGGACCTTTACATTGACCATGAAAAACAGAAATTGCATCCGATTGAATACGAAGGGGACAATGTCGACTTAAGTACAAGAAGAGTGAATCATGTAAGAGATTGTGGTTTGATCGGCTCCTGGGAGACCAGTATTAGATTCGGATGCACCAGTGCAGGTTTGCTGTATCCCTTGGACCTCCACTTTGTCAATCAGGCTTAGATATCGCATTGGGATTGAATACAAAAGGCACAATGCCGACTTATGTACAAGAAGAGGGAATCTTCTAAGAGTTTGTGCTTTATGCAGCTCCTGGGATACAAGTATTCGATTCCGGTGCACCAGTGAAGGGTAACTGTATCCCTTGGACCTTCTCATTGTGCATGAAACACACATATCGCATCGCGACTTAATACAAAAGGCACAAAACCAACTTAAGTACAAGAAGAGTGAATCTTCTATAAGTTTGTGATTTGAGCGGTTCCTGGGGGACCAGTACTAGATTCCGATGCACCAGTGCAGGTTTCCTGTATCCCTTGGACCTTCACATTTATTATGAATCCCAGAATTTGCATCGGGATTGAATACAAAAGGGACAATGCCGACTTAGTTTCAAGAAGAGTGAATCTTCTAAGTGTATGTGGTTTGAGCGGCTCCTGGGAGACTTGTATTTGATTCCGATGCACCAGTGCAAGTTTACTGTATACCGTGGACCTACACATTGACCATGAAACACAGAAATCGCATCGGGATTGAATACCAAAGGCACAATACTGGCTGAAGTACAAGAAGATTGAATCTTCTAAGAGTTTGTGGTTTTAGAGGCTCCTGGGAAACCAGTAATAGATTCCGAAACACCAGTAGAGGTTCACTGTATCCCTTGGACCTTCACATTGACCATGAAACACAGAAATTACGTCGGGATTGAATACAAAAGGGACAATACCGAATTAAGTACAAGAAAGGTCAATCCTCTAAGAGTCTGTGGTTAGAGCGGCTCCTGGGAGACCACTATTAGATTCCGATGCACCAGTTAAGGTTTGCTGTCTCCCTTGGACATTCACATTGACCATGAAACATAGAAATTAAATTTAGATTGAATACAAAAGGGACAATGCCGACTTAAGTACAAGAAGAGTGAATCCTCTAAGAGTTTGTGGTATGAGTGGCACCTGGGAGACCAGTATTAGATTCCGATGCACCAGCGCAGGTGTAGTGTATTCCTTGGATCTTCACATTTACCATGAAACACAGAAATTGCGACGGCATTAAATACTAAAGGGACAATGCCGACTTAAGTGCAAGAAGAGCGTATCTCCTAAGAGATTGTGCTTTGAGCGGCTCCTGGGGGACCAGTATTAGATTCCGACGCACCAGTGCACGTTTACTGTATCCCTTGGACCTTCACATTGACCATGAAACACAGAAATTATATCGCGATTGAGTACAAAAGGGACAATGCCTACTTAAGTACAAGAAGAGTGAATCTTCTAAGAGTTTGTGCTTTGATCGGCACCTCGGAGACCAGTATTAGCTTTCGATGAACCGGTGCAGGTTTACTGTATCACTTGGTCCTTCACATTGACCATGAAACACAGAAATTGCATCGGCATTCATAGCAAAATTGACATGGCCGACTTAAGTACAAGAAGAGTGAATGTTCTAAGAGTTTGTGGTTTGAGCGGCTCCTGGGAGACCAGTATTAGGTTACGATGCACCAGTGCACGTTTACTGAGTCCCTTGGACCTTCACATTGTCCATGAAACACAGAAATCGCATCGGGATTGAATACAAAATGCACAATGCCGAATAAAGTACAAGAAGAGTGAATCTTCTAAGAATTTGTGATTTGAGCGGCACCTGGGAGATCAGTATACGATTCCGGTGCAGCAGTGCAGGTATACTGTATCCCTCGGACCTTCACATTGACCATGAAACACAGCAATTGCATCGGGATTGAATACAAAAGCATAATGCCAACTTAAGTGCAAGAAGAGTGAATCTTCTAAGAGGTTGTGGTTTGAGTGGCTCCTGGGAGACCAGTATTAGATTCCGATGCACCTGTGCAGGTTTACTGTATCCCTTATAACTCTACATTGACCATGAAACACAGAAATTGCATCGGGATTGAACACAAAATGGACAATGCCGACTTAAGTACAAGAAGAGTGTATCTTCTTAGAGTTTGTGCCTTGAGCGGCTCCTGGGAGCCGAGTATTAGATTCCGTTGCACCAGTGCAAGTTTACTGTATCACTTGTACCTTCACATTGACCATGAAACACAGAAATAGTATCGTGATTGAATACAAAAGAGACAATTTGGTCTTAAGTGCAAGAAGAGTGAATCTTCTAAGAGTTTGTGGTTTGTGCGGCTCCTGGATGTCCAGTATTAGATTCCAATGCGTCAGTGCAGGTTTACTGTATCCCTTGGACCTTCACATTGACCATGAAACACAGAAATTGCATCGGGATTGAATACAATAGGGACACTGCTGACTTAAGTACAAGACGAGTGAATCTTCTAAGAGTTTGTGGTTTGAGCGGCTCCTGGGAGACGAGTATTAGATTCCGATGCACCAGTGCAATTGTTATGTATCCCTTGGACCTTCACATTTACCATGAAACACAGAAATCGCGTCGGGATTGAATACAAAAGGGAACATGCCGGCTTAAGTGCAAGCACAGTGAATTTTCTAAGACTTTGTGCTTTGAACGGCTCCTGGGAGACCCTATTAGATTCCGATGCACCAGTGCAGGTTGACGGTATCACTTGGACCTTCACATTGACCATGAATTACAGCAAATGCATCGGAATTGAATGCAAAATGCACAATGCCAAATTAAGTACTAGAAGAGTGAATTTTCTAAGAGTTTGTGCTTTGAGCGGCTCCTGGGAGTCCAGTATTTGATTCCAATGCACCAGTGCAGGTTTACTGTATCCCTTGGACCTTCACATTGACCATGAAACACAGAAATTGCATCGGGATTGAATACAAAAAGGACAATGAGGACTTAAGTACAAGAAGAGTGAATCTTCTAAGAGTTTGTCATTGAAGCGGCTCCTGGGAGACTAGTGTTAGGTTCCGATGCACCAGTGCAGCTTTACTGTATCCCTTGGACCTTCACATTGTGCATGAAACACAGAAATCGCATCAGGATTGAATATTAAAATGTACAATGCCGAATAAAGTACAAGAAGAGTGAATCTTCTAAGAATTTGTGATTTGAGCGGCTCCTGGGAGACCAGTATTAGATTCCGATGCAACAGTGCCGGTTTACTGTCTCCATTGGACCTTCACATTGTCCATGAAACACAGAAATCGCATCGCGATTGAATACAAAATGCACAATGCCGACTAAAGTACAAGAAGAGTTAATCCTTTAAGAGTATTTGCTTTAAGCGGCACCTGGGAGACCAGTATACGATTCCGGTGCACCAGTGCAGGTATACTGTATCCCTTGGACCTTCACATTGAGCATGAAACACTGCAATTGCATCGGGATGTAATACAAAATGCAGAATGCCAACTTAAGTACAGGAGGAGTGAATCTTCTAAGAGTTGGTGGTTTGAGCGGCTCCTTGGACACCAGTATTAAATTCCGATGCACCAGTGCAGGTTTACTGTATCCCTTGGACCTTCCCATTGACCGTGAAACACAGTAATCGCTTCGGGATTGATGACAAAAGGGACAATGCCGACTTATGTACAAGAAAAGTGAATCGACTAAGAGTTTGTTCTTTGAGCGGCTCCTGGGAGACCAGTATTAGAATCCGATGCACCAGTGCAGGTTTACTGAATCCCTTGGACCTTCACATTGACTATCAAACACAGAAATTGCATCGGGATTGAATACAAAGGCACAATGCCAACTTAAGTGCAAGAAGAGTTCAATATCTATGAGTTTGTAGTTTGAGCGGCTCCTGGGGGACCAGTATTAGATTCCGGTGCACCAGTGGAGGTTTACTGTATCCCTTGGACCTTCATATTGACCATGAAACACAGAAATTGAATTTGGATTTAACACAAAAGGGACAATGCCAACTTAGGTACAAGAAGAGTGACTCTTCTAAGTGTTTGTGGTTAGAGCGGCTCCTGGGAGACCAATATTAGATTCCGTTGCACCAGTGCAAGTTTACTGTATCAGTTGTACCTTCACATTGACCATGAAACACAGAAATTGCATCGGTATTGAATACAAAAGGGACAATGCCGACTTATGTACAAGAAAAGTGAATCGACTAAGAGTTTGTTCTTTGAGCGGCTCCTGGGAGACCATTATTAGATTCCGATACACCAGTGCAGGTTTACTGTATCCCTTGGACCTTCACATTGACCATGAAACACAGCAATTGCATCGGGATTGATTACAAAAGCATAATGCCAACTTAAGTGCAAGAAGAGTGAATCTTCTAAGAGGTTGTGGTTTGAGTGGCTCCTGGGAGACCAGTATTAGATTCTGATGCACATGTGCAGGTTTACTGTATCCCTTATAACTCTACATTGACCATGAAACACAGAAATTGCATCGGGATTGAACACAAAACGGACAATGCCGACTTAAGTACAAGATGAGTCTATCTTCTTAGAGTTTATGCTTTGATCGGCTCCTAGGAGCCGAGTATTAGTTCCGTTGCACCAGTGCAAGTTTACTGTATCACTTGTACCTTCACATTGACCATGAAACACAGAAATAGTATCGTGATTGAATACAAAAGGGACAATTTGGTCTTAAGTGCAAGAAGAGTGAATCTTCTAAGATTTGTGGTATGTGCGGCTCCTCGGAGTCCAGTATTAGATTCCAGTGCGTCAGTGCAGGTTTACTGTATCCCTTGGACCTTCACATTGTTCATGAAACACAGAAATTGCATCGGGATTGAATACAAAAGGGAATATGGCGGCTTAAGTGCAAGCACAGTGAATTTTCTAAGAGTTTGTGGTTTGAACGGCTCCTGGGAGACCCTATAAGATTCCGATGCACCAGTGCAGGTTCACGGTATCACTTGGACCATCACATTGACCATGAATTACAGCAAATGCATCGGGATTGAATGCAAAATGCACAATGCCAAATTAAGTACTAGAAGAGTGAATTTTCTAAGAGTTTGTGCTTTGAGCGGCTCCTGGGAGTGCAGTATTTGATTCCAATGCACCAGTGCATGTTTACTGTATCCCTTGGACCTTCACATTGACCATGAAACACAGAAATTGCATCGGGATTGAATACAAAAGTGACAATGAGGACTTAAGTACAAGAAGAGTGAATCTTCTAAGAGTTTGTCGTTTAAGCGACTCCTGGGAGACTAGTGTTAGGTTCCGATGCACCAGTGCAGCTTTACTGTATCCCTTGGACCTTCACATTTTGCATGAAACACAGAAATCGCATCAGGATTGAATACAAAATGTACAATGCCGAATAAAGTACAAGAAGAGTGAATCTTCTAAGAATTTGTGATTTGAGCGGCTCCTGGGAGACCAGTATTAGATTCCGATGCACCAGTGCAGGTTTACTGTATCCCTTGGACCTTCACATTGACCATGAAACACAGAAATTGCATCAGGATTGAATACAAAAGGGACAATGCCGACTTAAGTACAAGAAGAGTGAATCTTCTAAGAGTTTGTGGTTTGGGCGGCCCCTGGCAGACCAGTATTAGATTCCGATGAACCACAGCAAGCTTACTGTATCACTTGGACCTTCACATTGATCAGGAAACACAGTTAGTGCATCGGGATTGAATACAAAAGGGACAATGCCGACTTAAGTACAAAAAGAGTGAATCCTCTAAGAGTTTGTGGTTTGGGCGGCTCCTGGGAGACCAGTGTTAGGTTCCAATGCATCAGTGCAGGTTTACTGTATCCCTTGGACCTTCACATTGACAATGAAACACAGAAATTACATCGGGATTGAATACAGAAGGGACAATGACGACTTCAGTACAAGAAGAGTGAATCTTCTAGGAGCTCGTATTTCAAGCGGCTCCTGGGAGACCAGTATTATATTCCAATACACCAGTGCGGGTTTACTGTATCCCTTGGACCTTCACATTGACCATGAAACACAGAAAATGCATCGGGATTGAATACAAAAGGGAATATGGCGGCTTAAGTGCAAGCACAGTGAATTTTCTAAGAGTTTGTGGTTTGAACGGCTCCTGGGAGACCCTATTAGATTCCGATGCACCAGTGCAGGTTGACGGTATCACTTGGACCTTCACATTGACCATGAATTACAGCAAATGCATCGGGATTGAATGCAAAATGCACAATGCCAAATTAAGTACAAGAAGAGTGAATTTTCTAAGAGTTTGTGCTTTGAGCGGCTCCTGGGAGTGCAGTATTTGATTCCAATGCACCAGTGCAGGTTTGCTGTATCCCTTGGACCTTCACATTGACCATGAAACACAGAAATTGCATCGGGATTGAATACAAAAGTGACAATGAGGACTTAAGTACAAGAAGAGTGAATCTTCTAAGAGTTTGTCGTTTAAGCGGCTCCTGGGAGACTAGTGTTAGGTTCCGATGCACCAGTGCAGCTTTACTGTATCCCTTGGACCTTCACATTGTGCATGAAACACAGAAATCGCATCAGGATTGAATACAAAATGTACAATGCCGAATAAAGTACAAGAAGAGTGAATCTTCTAAGAATTTGTGATTTGAGCGGCTCCTGGGAGACCAGTATTAGATTCCGATGCACCAGTGCAGGTCTACTGTATCCCTTGGACCTTGACATTGACCATGAAACACAGAAATTGCATCAGGATTGAATACAAAAGGGACAATGCCGACTTAAGTACAAGAAGAGTGAATCTTCTAAGAGTTTGTGGTTTGGGCGGCCCCTGGCAGACCAGTATTAGATTCCGATGAACCAGAGCAAGCTTACTGTATCACTTGGACCTTCACATTGATCAGGAAACACAGTTAGTGCATCGGGATTGAATACAAAAGGGACAATGCCGACTTAAGTACAAGAAGAGTGAATCCTCTAAGAGTTTGTGGTTTGGGCGGCTCCTGGGAGACCAGTGTTAGATTTCAATGCACCAGTGCAGGTTTACTGTATCCCTTGGACCTTCACATTGACCATGACACACAGAAATCGCATCGGGATTCAATAACAAAGGGACAATGCCGACTTAAGTACAAGAAGAGTGAATCTTCTAAGAGGTTGAACATTGAGCGGCTCCAAGGAGACCAGTATTAGATTCCGTTGCTCCAGTGTAGGTTTACTGTATTCCTTGGACCTTCACATTGACCATGAAATACAGAAATTGCATCTTGATTGAATACAAAAGGGACAATGCAGACTTAAGTATAGAAGAGTGAACCTTCTAAGAATTTGTCATTTGAGCCGCTCCTCGGAGACCAGTATTAGATTCCGATGCACCAGTGCAGGTTAACTGTATCCCTTGGACCTTCACATAATTCATGAAGACAGATATTGCATCGGGTTTGAATACAAAAGGGACAATGCAGACTAAAGTACAAGAAGAATGATTCCTCTAAGAGTTTGTGTTTAGAGCGGCTCCTGGGGACCAGTATTAGATTCCGATGCACCAGTGCAGGTTTACTGTATCCCTTGGACCTTCACATTGACCATGAAACACAGAAATTGCATCTGGATTGCGTACAAAAGGGACAATGCCGACTTAAGTACAAGTAGAGTGATTCTTCTAACAATTTGTCCTTTGTGCGGCCCCTGGGAGACCAGCATTAGATTCCGATGCACCAGTGCAGATTTACTGTATCCCTTGGACATTCACATTGACCATGAAACACAGAAATTGCATCGGATACTGAATACTAAAGGGACAATGCCGACTTAAGTACAAGAAGAGTCAATCTTCTAAGAGTTTGTGGTTTGAGCGGCTCCTGGGGACCAGTATTAGATTCCGATGCACCAGTGCAGGTTTACTGTATCCCTTGGACCTTCACATTGACCATGAAACACAGAAATTGCATCTGGATTGCATACAAAAGAGACAATGCAGACTTAAGTTCTAGAAGTAAGAACCTTCTAATAGTTTGTGCTTTGACCGGCTCCTGGGAGTTCAGTATTAGATTCCGCTGAACCAGTGCAGGTTTAGTATATCCCTTGGACCTTCACATTGACCACGAAACACAGAAATCGCATCGGGATTGAATACAACAGGCGCAGTGCCAACTAAAGTACAAGAAGAATATATCTTATAAGAGTTTGTGGTTTGAGCGGCTCCTGGTATACCAGTGTTAGAATCCGATGCACCAGTGCAGGTCTACTGTATCCCTTGCACCTTCACATTGACCATGAAACACAGAAATTGCATCGGGATTGAACACAAAAGGCGCAATGCCGACTTAAGAATAAGAAAAGTGAAACTACTAAATGTTTGTGCTTTGTGCGGACCCTGGGAGACCAGTATTAGATTCTGATGCACCAGTGCAGCTTTACTGTATCCCTTGGACCTTCACATTGTGCATGAAACACAGAAATCGCATCAGGATTGAATATTAAAATGTACAATGCCGAATAAAGTACAAGAAGAGTGAATCTTCTAAGAATTTGTGATTTGAGCGCCTCCTGGGAGATCAGTATTAGATTCCGATGCAACAGTGCCGGTTTACTGTCTCCATTGGACCTTCACATTGTCCATGAAACACAGAAATCGCATCGCGATTGAATACAAATTGCACAATGCCGAATAAAGTACAAGGAGAGTTAATCCTTTAAGAGTATTTGCTTTAAGCGGCACCTGGGAGACCAGTATACGATTCCGGTGCACCAGTGCAGGTATACTGTATCCCTTGGACCTTCACATTGAGCATGAAACACTGCAATTGCATCGGGATGTAATACAAAATGCAGAATGCCAACTTAAGTACAGGAGGAGTGAATCTTCTAAGAGTTGGTGGTTTGAGCGGCTCCTTGGACACCAGTATTATATTCCGATGCACCAGTGCAGGTTTACTGTATCCCTTGGACCTTCCCATTGACCGTGAAACACAGTAATCGCTTCGGGATTGAAGACAAAAGGGACAATGCCGACTTATGTACAAGAAAAGTGAATCGACTAAGAGTTTGTTCTTTGAGCGGCTCCTGGGAGACCAGTATTAGAATCCGATGCACCAGTGCAGGTTTACTGAATCCCTTGGACCTTCACATTGACTACCAAACACAGAAATTGCATCGGAATTGAATACAAAGGCACAATGCTAACTTAAGTGCAAGAAGAGTTCAATATCTAAGAGTTTGTAGTTTGAACGGCTCCTGGGGGACCAGTATTAGATTCCGGTGCACCAGTGGAGGTTTACTGTATCCCTTGGACCTTCATATTGACCATGAAACACAGAAATTGAATTTGGATTTAACACAAAAGGGACAATGCCAACTTAGGTACAAGAAGAGTGACTCTTCTAAGTGTTTGTGGTTAGAGCGGCTCCTGGGACACCAATATTAGATTCCGTTGCACCAGTGCAAGTTTACTGTATCAGTTGTACCTTCACATTGACCATGAAACACAGAAATTGCATCGGTATTGAATACAAAAGGGACAATGCCGCCTTAAGTACAAGAAGAGTGAATCATTTAAGAGTTTGTGCATTGAGCGGCTCCTGGGAGACCATTATTAGATTCCGATACACCAGTGCAGGTTTACTGTATCCCTTGGACCTTCACATTGACCATGAAACACAGAAAATGCATCGGGATTGAATACAAAAGGGAATATGGCGGCTTAAGTGCAAGCACAGTGAATTTTCTGAGAGTTTGTGGTTTGAACGGCTCCTGGGAGACCCTATTAGATTCCGATGCACCAGTGCAGGTTGACGGTATCACTTGGACCTTCACATTGACCATGAATTACAGCAAATGCATCGGGATTGAATGCAAAATGCACAATGCCAAATTAAGTACTAGAAGAGTGAATTTTCTAAGAGTTTGTGCTTTGAGCGGCTCCTGGGAGTGCAGTATTTGATTCCAATGCACCAGTGCAGGTTTACTGTATCCCTTGGACCTTCACATTGACCATGAAACACAGAAATTGCATCGGGATTGAATACAAAAGTGACAATGAGGACTTAAGTACAAGAAGAGTGAATCTTCTAAGAGTTTGTCGTTTTAGCGGCTCCTGGGAGACTAGTGTTAGGTTCCAATGCACCAGTGCAGCTTTACTGTATCCCTTGGACCTTCACATTGTGCATGAAACACAGAAATCGCATCAGGATTGAGTACAAAATGTACAATGCCGAATAAAGTACAAGAAGAGTGAATCTTCTAAGAATTTGTGATTTGAGCGGCTCCTGGGAGACCAGTATTAGATTCCGATGCACCAGTGCAGGTCTACTGTATCCCTTGGACCTTCACATTGACCATGAAACACAGAAATTGCATCAGGATTGAATACAAAAGGGACAATGCCGACTTAAGTACAAGAAGAGTGTATCTTCTAAGAGTTTGTGGTTTGGGCGGCCCCTGGCAGACCAGTATTAGATTCCGATGAACCAGAGCAAGCTTACTGTATCACTTGGACCTTCACATTCATCAGGAAACACAGTTAGTGCATCGGGATTGAATACAAAAGGGACAATGCCGACTTAAGTACAAGAAGAGTGAATCCTCAAAGAGTTTGTGGTTTGGGCGGCTCCTGGGAGACCAGTGTTAGATTCCAATGCACCAGTGCAGGTTTACTGTATCCCTTGGACCTTCACATTGACCATGACACACAGAAATCGCATCGGGATTCAATAAAAAAGGGACAATGCCGACTTAAGTACAAGAAGAGTGAATCTTCTAAGAGGTTGAACATTGAGCGGCTCCAAGGAGACCAGTATTAGATTCCGTTGCACCAGTGTAGGTTTACTGTATTCCTTGGACCTTCACATTGACCATGAAATACAGAAATTGCATCTTGATTGAATACAAAAGGGACAATGCAGACTTAAGTATAGAAGAGTGAACCTTCTAAGAATTTGTCATTTGAGCCGCTCCTCGGAGACCAGTATTAGATTTCGATGCACCAGTGCTGGCTTACTTAATCGTTTGTACCTTCGCATTGACCATTAAACACAGAAATCGCATCGGGATTGAATACAAAAGGGATAATTACGACTTAAGTACAAGAAGAGTGAATCTCTTAAGAGTTTGTGGTGAGAGCGGCTCCTGGGAGACCAGTATTAGATTCCGATGCACCAGTGCAGGTTAACTGTATCCCTTGGACCTTCACATTATTCATGAAGACAGATATTGCATCGGGTTTGAATACAAAAGGGACAATGCAGACTAAAGTACAAGAAGAATGAATCCTCTAAGAGTTTGTGTTTTGAGCGGCTCCTGGGGACCAGTATTAGATTCCGATGCACCAGTGCAGGTTTACTGTATCCCTTGGACCTTCACATTGTCCATGAAACACAGAAATTGCATCTGGATTGCGTACAAAAGGGACAATGCCGACTTAAGTACAAGTAGAGTGATTCTTCTAAGAATTTGTCCTTTGAGCGGCCCCTGGGAGACCAGCATTAGATTCCGATGCACCAGTGCAGATTTACTGTATCCCTTGGACTTTCACATTGACCATGAAACACAGAAATTGCATCGGATATTGAATACTAAAGGGACAATGCCGACTTAAGTACAAGAAGAGTAAATCTTCTAAGAGTTTGTGGTTTGAGCGGCTCCTGGGGACCAGTATTAGATTCCGATGCACCAGTGCAGGTTTACTGTATCCCTTGGACCTTCACATTGACCATGAAACACAGAAATTGCATCTGGATTGCATCCAAAAGAGACAATGCAGACTTAAGTTCTAGAAGTAAGAATCTTCTAATAGTTTGTGCTTTGACCGGCTCCTGGGAGTTCAGTATTAGATTCCGCTGAACCAGTGCAGGTTCAGTATATCCCTTGGACCTTCACATTGACCACGAAACACAGAAATCGCATCGGGATTGAATACAAAAGGCGCAGTGCCAACTAAAGTACAAGAAGAGTATATCTTATAAGAGTTTGTGGTTAGAGCGGCTCCTGGTATACCAGTATTAGATTCCGATGCATCAGTGCAGGTCTACTGTATCCCTTGCACCTTCACATTGACCATGAAACACAGAAATTGCATCGGGATTGAACACAAAAGGCGCAATGCCGACTTAAGTATAAGAAAAGTGAATCTACTAAAAGTTTGTTCTTTGAGCGGACCCTGGGAGACCAGTATTAGATTCCGATGCACCAGTGCAGGTTTACTGTATCCGTTGGACCTTCACATTGACCATGAAACACAGCAATTGCATCGGGGATCCATACAAAAGAGACAATGCCGACTTAAGTACATGAAGTACGAATCTTCTAATAGTTTGTGCTTTGAGCGCCTCCTGGGAGACCAGTATTAGATTCCGATGAACCAGTGCAGGTATACTGTATCCTTTGGACCTTCACATTGACCATGAAAAACAGAAATTGCATCGGTGTTGTGTACAAACGGCACAATGCCAACTTAAGTACTAGAAGAGGGAATCTTCTAAGAGCTTGTGGATTGAGCGGCACCTTGGAGACCAGTAATAGTTTCCGATGCACCAGTGCAGGTTTACTGTGTCCCTTGGGCCTTCACATTGACCATGAAATACAGAAATTGCATCGGGATTGAATACAAAAGTGACAATGCAGTCATAAGTACAAGAAGAGTGAATCCCCTAAGGATTTGTACTATGAGCGGCTCCTGGGTGACCAGTATTAGATTCCGATGCACCAGTGCAGGTTTACTGTATCCCTTGGACCTTCACATTGACCATGAAATACAGAAATTGCATCGGGATTGAATAGGAAAGGGACGATGCCGATTCAAATACAAGAACAGTGAATCTTCTAAGAGTTTGTGGTTTCAGCAGCTCCTGGTATGCCATTATTAGATTGCGATGCACCAGTGCATGTCTACTGTATCCCTTGCACCTTCACATTGACCATGAAACACAGAAATTGCATCGGAATTGATTAATAAATAGACAATGCAGACTTATATTCAAGAAGAGTGAATCTTCTAAGAGTTTGTGCTTTGAGCGATTCCTGGGAGACTAGTATTAGATTCCGATGCACCAGTGCTGGTTTACTGTATCACTTCGTCGATCCCATTGACCGTGAAACACAGAAATCTCATCGGGATTGAACACAAAAGGCGCAATGCCGACTTAAGTAAAAGAAAAGTGAATCTACTAAGAGTTTGTGCTTTGATAGGCTCCTTGGAGACCAGTATTAGGTTCCGATGCACCAGTGCAGGTTTACTGTATCTCTTGGACCTTCACATTGACCATGAAATACAGAAATTGCATCGGGATTGAATACAAAAGTGACAATGCCGAAATAAGTAAAAGAAGAGTGAATCTCCTAAGAGTTTGTGCTTTGAGCGGCTCCTGGGAGACCAGTATTAGATTCCGATGCACCAGTGCAGGTTTACTGTATCCCTTGGACCTTCACATTGACCATGAAACACAGCAATTGGTTCGGGATTGAATACAAGTTGCACAATGCCTAATTAAGTACAAGAAGAGTAAATCTTCTAAGGGTTTGTGGCTTGAGCGGCTCCTGGGAGACCACTATTAGATTCTGTTGAACCAGTGCTGGTTTAGTGTATCCCTTAGACCTTCACATTGACCATGAAACACAGCAATTGCATCGGGATTGATTCCAAACTGCACAATAACAACTTAATTACTAGAAGAGTGAATCTTCTAAGAGATTGTGGTTTGAGCGGCCCCTGGGGACCAGTACTAAATTCCGATTCACCAGTGCAGGTTTACTGTATTCCTTGGACCTTCTCATTGACCATGAAGCTCAGGTATTGCATCGGGATTGAATACAAAAGGCACAATGCCAACTTTAGTACAACAAGAGTGAATCTTCTAAGAGTTTGTGCTTTGAGCGGTACCTGGGAGACCAGTATTAGATTCCGATGCACCAGTGCAGGGTTACTATATCCCTTGATCCCTTGGTCATTCACATTGACCATCAAACACGGAAATCGGATCGGGATTAAAAACAAATGGCACAATGCCGACCTAAGTACAAGAAGAGAGAATCTTCAAAGAGTTTGCGGTTTGAGCGGCTCCTGGCATACCAGTATTAGATTCCGAAGCACCAGTGCAGGTTTACTGTATCCCTTATACCTTCACAGTGTCCGTGAGAAACAGAAAACACATCGGGATTGGATAAAAAGAGCACAATGCCGACTTAAGTACAAGAAGAAGAAACTACTTAGAGATTGTGGTTTGATCGGCCCCTGGAGACCAGTATTAGATTCCGATGCACCAGTGCAGGTTTACTGTATCTTTTGGACCTTCACATTGACCTTTAAACACAGCAATTGCATCGGGACTGAATACAAAAGTCACAATGCCAACTTAAGTACAAGAAGAGTGAATCTTCTAAGAGTTAGTGGTTTGAGCGCCTCCTGGGAGACCAGTATTTGATTCCGATGCACCAGTGCAGGTTTACTGTATCCCTTGGACCTCATTATTGAAGATGAAACACAGCAATTGCATAGGGATTAAATACAAACGGCAGAATGCAAACTAAATTACTAGAAGAGTGAATCTTCTAAGAGATTGTGATTTGAGAGTCTCCTGGGAGACCAGTATTAGTTTCCGATGCACCAGTGCAGGTTTACTGTATCCCTTGGACCTTCAAATTGACCATGTAAAAGAGAAATTGCATCGGGATTGAATACAAAAGTGACAATGCCGACTCAAGTACAAGAAGAATGGATCTTCTAAGAGTTTGTGGTTTGAGCGGCCCTTGGAAGCCCAGTATTAGATTCCAATACACCAGTGCGGGTTTACTGTATCCCTTAGACCTTCACATTGACCTTGAAACACAGAGATTGCATCGGGATTGAATACAAAAGGGACAATGCCAACTTAAGTACAAAAAGAGTGAATCTTCTAAGAGTTTGTGGTTTGAGCGGCTCCTGGAAGACCAGTATTAGATTCCGATGCACCAGTGCACGTTTACTGTATCCCTTGGACCTTCTCATTGACCAAGAAACACAGAAATTGCATAGGGATTGGATACAAAAGGGACAAGCCGACTTCAGTACAAGAAGAGTGAATCTTCTAAGAGTTTGTGGTTTGAGCGGCTCCTGGGAGACCAGTATTAGATTCCGATGCACCAGTGCAGGTTTACTGTAATTCTAGGACCTCCCCATCGACCGTGAAACACAGAAATCTCATAGGGATTCAATACAAAACGCACAATGCCGACTTAAGTACAAGAAAAGTGAATCTACTAACAGTTTGTACTTTGAGCGGCTCCTGGGAGACCAGTATTAGATACCGATGCACCAGTGCAGGTTTACTGTGTCCCTTGGACCTTCAAATTGACCATGAAACACAGAAATTTCATCGGGATTGAATACAAAAGGGTCAATGCCGACTTAAGTACAAGAAGATTGAATCTTCTAAGAGTCAGTGGTTTGAGCGGCTCCTGGGGGAACAGTATTAGATTCCGATGCACCAGTGCAGGTTTAGTGTATCCCTTAGACCTTCACATTGACCACGAAAACAGATATTGCATCGGGATTTAATACAATAGGGACAATGCCGACTTAAGTACAAGAAGAGTGAAACCTCTAAGAGATTGTGGTTTCAGAGGGCGCTGGAGACCAGTATTAGATTCCGATGCACCAGTGCAGGTTTACTGTATCCCTTGGACCTTCAAATTGACCATGAAACACAGAAATTGAATCGGGATTGATTAGAAAACGGACAATGCCGACCTAAGTACAAGAAAAGTGAATCTTCTAAGAGTTTGTGGTTTGTGCGGCTCCTGGGAGACCAGTATTAGATTCCGATGCACCAGTGCAGGTTTTCTGTATCACTTGGACCTTCACATTGACCATGAAACACAGAAATTGCATCGGGGTCGAATACAAAAGTCACAATGCCAACTTAAGTACAGGAAGAGTGAATCTTCTAAGAGTTAGTGGTTTCAACGGCTCCTGGGAGACCAGTACTAGTTCCGATGCACCAGTGCAGGTTTTCTGTATCACTTGGACCTTCACAATGACCATGAAACACAGAAATTAGATCGGGATTTAATACAAAGGGGCAATGCCGACTTGAGTACAAGAAGAGTGAATCTTGTAAGAGTTTGTTTTTTGAGCGGCTCCTGGGAGACCAGTATTAGATTCCGATGCACCAGTGCAGGTTTTCTGTATCCCCTGGACCTTCACATTGACCGTGAGACACAGAAATCGCATCGGGATAGGGTACAAAATGCACAATGACGACTTAAGTACAAGAAGAGTAAATCTACTAAGAGTTTGTGCTTTGAGCGGCTCCTGGCAGACCAGTATTAGATTCCCATGCATCAGTGCAGGTTTACTGTATCCCTTGGACCTTCACATTGACCATGAAACAAAGAAATTGCATCGGGATTAAATACAATAGGGACAATGTCGACTTAAGTATAAGAAGATTGAATCATCTATGAATTTGTTCAGGATCGGACCCTCGGAGACCAGTATTAGATTCCGATGCACCAGTGCAGGTTTACTGTACCCCTTGGACTTTCACAATGACCATGAAACACATAAATTACAACGGGATTGAATATAAAAGCGACAATGACAACTTAAGTACAAGAAGAGTTGATATTCTTAGAGTGTGTGGTTTGAGCGGCTCCTGGAAGACCAGTTTTAAATCCCGTTGCTCCAGTGCAGGTTTACTGTATCCCTTGAGCATTCGCATTGACCATGAAATACAGAATTAGCATCGGGATTGAATACAAAAGGCACAATGCCAACTTAAGTACAAGAAGAGTGAATCTTCCAAGAGTTTGTGGTTTGAGCGGCGTCTGGGAGACCTGTATTAGATTCCGATGTATCAGTGCAGGTTTACTGTATCCGTTGGACTTTCACATTGACCGTGAGGCCGAGAAATCGCATCGGGATTGAGTACAAAATGCAAAATGCCGACTTAAGTACCAGAAGAGTAAATCTACTAAAAGTATGTGCTTTGAACGGCTCCTGGCAGGCCAGTATTAGATTCCGATGCTACAGTGCCAGTTTACTGAATCCCTTGGACCTTCACATTGACGATTAAACACAGCAATTGCATCGGGATTGAATAAAAAAAGGACAATGCCGACTTATGTACAATAACAGTGAATCTTCTAAGTATTTGTACATTGAGCGGCTCCTGGGAGACCAGTATTTTATTCCGATGCACCAGTCCAGGTATACTGTATCCCTTAGACCTTCACATTAACCGTGAAACACAGATATTCCATCGGGATTGAATACAAAAGGGACAATGCAGACTTAAATTCAAGAAGGATGATTCTTCTAAGATTTTGTTGTTTGAGCGGCACCTGGGAGACCAGTATTACAATCCGATTAACCAGTGCAGGTTTACTGTATCCCTTGGACCTTCACATTGACCGTGAATGACAGAAATCGCATCGGGATTGAATAGAACATGCACAATGCCGACATAAGTTCAAGAAGAGTGATTCTACTAAGAGTTTGGGGCTTGAGCGGCTCCTCGCAGACCAGTATTACATTCCGATGCACCAGTGCTGGTTTACTGCATCCCTTGGACCTTAACATTGACCATTAAAAACAAAAATATCATCCGAATTGTATACAAAATTGACAATGCCGACTTAAGTACAAGAAGAAAGAATCTTCTAAGTGTTTGTGGTTTGAGCGGCTCCTGGGAGACCAGTACTAGTTTCCGATGCACCAGTGCAGGTTAAGTGTATCACTGTGACCTTCAAATTGACCATGAATCAGAGAAATTGCATCTGGATTGAATAAAAAATCCACAATGCCGACTTAAGCACATGAAGACTGAATCTCCTAAGAGTTTGTGGTCAGAGACGCTCCTGGGAGACCAGTATTAGTTTCGATGCGCCAGTGCAGGTTCACTGTATCCCTTGGATCTTCACATTGACCATGAAATCAGATATTGCGTCGGGATTGAATACAAAAGAGACAATGCCGACTTAGGTTCAAGAAGAGTGAATCCTCTAAGAGTTTGTGGTTTGAGCGGCCTCTGGGAGACCAGTACTAGATTCCGATGCAACAGTGCAGGTTTTCTGTATCACTTGGACATTCACATTGACCATGAAAACAGAAATTGCGTCGGGATTGAATACAAAAAGGGACAATGCCGACTTAGGTTCAAGAAGAGTGAATCCTCTAAGAGTTTGTGGTTTGAGCGGACTCTGGGAGACCAGTACTAGATTCCGATGCAGCAGTGCAGGTTTTCTGTATCACTTGGACTTTCACATTGACCATGAAACACAGAAATTGCATTGGGATTGAATAAAAAGGGACAATTCCGACTTAAGTACAATAAGAGTGAATCTTCTAAGTATTTGTACTTTGAGCGGCTCTTGGGAGACCAGTATTTTATTCCGATGCACAAGTCCAGTTTTACTGTATCCCTTAGACCGTCACATGGACCATGAAACACAGAAATTCCATCGGGATTGATACAAAAGGGACAATGCCGACTTAAATTCAAGAAGAATGATTCTTCTAAGATTTTTTAGTTTGAGCGGCACCTTGGAGACCAGAATTACATTCCGATTCACCAGTGCAGGTTTACTGTATCCCTTGGACCTTCACATTGACCGTGAATAACAGAAATCGCATCGGGATTGATTAGAACAAACACAATGCCGAGATAAGTACAAGAAGAGTGATTCTACTAAGAGTTTGTGTTTTGAGCGGCTGGTGGCAGACCAGTATTCGATTCCGATGCACCAGTGCAGGTTTTCTGTATCCGTTGGACTTTCACATTGACCATGAAACACAACAATTGCATCGGGATTGAATACAAAGGGCACAATGCCAACTTAAGTACTAGAAGAGTGAATCTTATAAGAGTTTGTGGTTTGAGCGGCTCCTGGGGGACCAGTATTAGATTCCGATGCACCAGTGCAGGTGTAGTGTTTTCCTTGGACTATCACATTGACCATGAAACACTGAAATTGCATCGGGATTAAATACAAAGGGGACAATGCCGACTTAAATTCAAGAAGAATGAATCCTCTAAGATTTTGAGGTTTGAGCGGCTAATGGGAGAACATTATTACATTCCGATGCACCAGTGCAGGTTTACTGTATCCCTTGGACTTTTACATTGACCATGAAACTCAGCAACTGCATCGGGTTTGAATACAAACGGCACAATGACAACTTAAGTACAAGAAGAGTGAATCTTCTAAGAGTTTGTGCTTTATGCGGCTCCTGGGATACCAGTATTAGATTTCGATGCATCAGTGCAGGTTTACTGTATCCCTTGGACCTTCACATTGACCATGAAGCACAGAAATTACATCGGGATTGAACACAAAAGGGTCAATGCCGACTTAAGTACAAGAAGATTGAATCTTCTAAGAGTCAGTGGTTTGAGCGGCTCCTGGGGGAACAGTATTAGATTCCGATGCACCAGTGCAGGTTTAGTGTATCCCTTAGACCTTCACATTGACCACGAAAACAGATATTGCATCGGGATTTAATACAATAGGGACAATGCCGACTTAAGTACAAGAAGAGTGAAACCTCTAAGAGATTGTGGTTTCAGAGGGCGCTGGAGACCAGTATTAGATTCCGATGCACCAGTGCAGGTTTACTGTATCCCTTGGACCTTCAAATTGACCATGAAACACAGAAATTGAATCGGGATTGAATAGAAAACGGACAATGCCGACCTAAGTACAAGAAAAGTGAATCTTCTAAGAGTTTGTGGTTTGTGCGGCTCCTGGGAGACCAGTATTAGATTCCGATGCACCAGTGCAGGTTTTCTGTATCACTTGGACCTTCACATTGACCATGAAACACAGAAATTGCATCGGGGTCGAATACAAAAGTCACAATGCCAACTTAAGTACAGGAAGAGTGAATCTTCTAAGAGTTAGTGGTTTCAACGGCTCCTGGGAGACCAGTACTAGTTCCGATGCACCAGTGCAGGTTTTCTGTATCACTTGGACCTTCACAATGACCATGAAACACAGAAATTAGATCGGGATTTAATACAAAGGGGCAATGCCGACTTGAGTACAAGAAGAGTGAATCTTGTAAGAGTTTGTTTTTTGAGCGGCTCCTGGGAGACCAGTATTAGATTCCGATGCACCAGTGCAGGTTTTCTGTATCCCCTGGACCTTCACATTGACCGTGAGACACAGAAATCGCATCGGGATAGGGTACAAAATGCACAATGACGACTTAAGTACAAGAAGAGTAAATCTACTAAGAGTTTGTGCTTTGAGCGGCTCCTGGCAGACCAGTATTAGATTCCCATGCATCAGTGCAGGTTTACTGTATCCCTTGGACCTTCACATTGACCATGAAACAAAGAAATTGCATCGGGATTAAATACAATAGGGACAATGTCGACTTAAGTACAAGAAGATTGAATCATCTATGAATTTGTTCAGGATCGGACCCTCGGAGACCAGTATTAGATTCCGATGCACCAGTGCAGGTTTACTGTACCCCTTGGACTTTCACAATGACCATGAAACACATAAATTACAACGGGATTGAATATAAAAGCGACAATGACAACTTAAGTACAAGAAGAGTTGATATTCTTAGAGTGTGTGGTTTGAGCGGCTCCTGGAAGACCAGTTTTAAATCCCGTTGCTCCAGTGCAGGTTTACTGTATCCATTGAGCATTCGCATTGACCATGAAATACAGAATTAGCATCGGGATTGAATACAAAAGGCACAATGCCAACTTAAGTACAAGAAGAGTGAATCTTCCAAGAGTTTGTGGTTTGAGCGGCGTCTGGGAGACCTGTATTAGATTCCGATGTATCAGTGCAGGTTTACTGTATCCGTTGGACTTTCACATTGACCGTGAGGCCGAGAAATCGCATCGGGATTGAGTACAAAATGCAAAATGCCGACTTAAGTACCAGAAGAGTAAATCTACTAAAAGTATGTGCTTTGAACGGCTCCTGGCAGGCCAGTATTAGATTCCGATGCTACAGTGCCAGTTTACTGAATCCCTTGGACCTTCACATTGACGATTAAACACAGCAATTGCATCGGGATTGAATAAAAAAAGGACAATGCCGACTTATGTACAATAACAGTGAATCTTCTAAGTATTTGTACATTGAGCGGCTCCTGGGAGACCAGTATTTTATTCCGATGCACCAGTCCAGGTATACTGTATCCCTTAGACCTTCACATTAACCGTGAAACACAGATATTCCATCGGGATTGAATACAAAAGGGACAATGCAGACTTAAATTTAAGAAGGATGATTCTTCTAAGATTTTGTTGTTTGAGCGGCACCTGGGAGACCAGTATTACAATCCGATTAACCAGTGCAGGTTTACTGTATCCCTTGGACCTTCACATTGACCGTGAATGACAGAAATCGCATCGGGATTGAATAGAACATGCACAATGCCGACATAAGTTCAAGAAGAGTGATTCTACTAAGAGTTTGGGGCTTGAGCGGCTCCTCGCAGACCAGTATTACATTCCGATGCACCAGTGCTGGTTTACTGCATCCCTTGGACCTTAACATTGACCATTAAAAACAAAAATATCATCCGAATTGTATACAAAATTGACAATGCCGACTTAAGTACAAGAAGAAAGAATCTTCTAAGTGTTTGTGGTTTGAGCGGCTCCTGGGAGACCAGTACTAGTTTCCGATGCACCAGTGCAGGTTAAGTGTATCACTGTGACCTTCAAATTGACCATGAATCAGAGAAATTGCATCTGGATTGAATAAAAAATCCACAATGCCGACTTAAGCACATGAAGACTGAATCTCCTAAGAGTTTGTGGTCAGAGACGCTCCTGGGAGACCAGTATTAGTTTCGATGCGCCAGTGCAGGTTCACTGTATCCCTTGGATCTTCACATTGACCATGAAATCAGATATTGCGTCGGGATTGAATACAAAAGGGACAATGCCGACTTAGGTTCAAGAAGAGTGAATCCTCTAAGAGTTTGTGGTTTGAGCGGCCTCTGGGAGACCAGTACTAGATTCCGATGCAACAGTGCAGGTTTTCTGTATCACTTGGACATTCACATTGACCATGAAAACAGAAATTGCGTCGGGATTGAATACAAAAAGGGACAATGCCGACTTAGGTTCAAGAAGAGTGAATCCTCTAAGAGTTTGTGGTTTGAGCGGACTCTGGGAGACCAGTACTAGATTCCGATGCAGCAGTGCAGGTTTTCTGTATCACTTGGACTTTCACATTGACCATGAAACACAGAAATTGCATTGGGATTGAATAAAAAGGGACAATTCCGACTTAAGTACAATAAGAGTGAATCTTCTAAGTATTTGTACTTTGAGCGGCTCTTGGGAGACCAGTATTTTATTCCGATGCACAAGTCCAGTTTTACTGTATCCCTTAGACCGTCACATGGACCATGAAACACAGAAATTCCATCGGGATTGATACAAAAGGGACAATGCCGACTTAAATTCAAGAAGAATGATTCTTCTAAGATTTTTTGGTTTGAGCGGCACCTTGGAGACCAGAATTACATTCCGATTCACCAGTGCAGGTTTACTGTATCCCTTGGACCTTCACATTGACCGTGAATAACAGAAATCGCATCGGGATTGATTAGAACAAACACAATGCCGAGATAAGTACAAGAAGAGTGATTCTACTAAGAGTTTGTGTTTGGAGCGGCTGGTGGCAGACCAGTATTAGATTCCGATGCACCAGTGCAGGTTTTCTGTATCCCTTGGACTTTCACATTGACCATGAAACACAACAATTGCATCGGGATTGAATACAAAGGGCACAATGCCAACTTAAGTACTAGAAGAGTGAATCTTATAAGAGTTTGTGGTTTGAGCGGCTCCTGGGGGACCAGTATTAGATTCCGATGCACCAGTGCAGGTGTAGTGTTTTCCTTGGACTATCACATTGACCATGAAACACTGAAATTGCATCGGGATTAAATACAAAGGGGACAATGCCGACTTAAATTCAAGAAGAATGAATCCTCTAAGATTTTGAGGTTTGAGCGGCTAATGGGAGAACATTAATACATTCCGATGCACCAGTGCAGGTTTACTGTATCCCTTGGACTTTTACATTGACCATGAAACTCAGCAACTGCATCGGGTTTGAATACAAACGGCACAATGAGAACTTAAGTACAAGAAGAGTGAATCTTCTAAGAGTTTGTGCTTTATGCGGCTCCTGGGATACCAGTATTAGATTTCGATGCATCAGTGCAGGTTTACTGTATCCCTTGGACCTTCACATTGACCATGAAGCACAGAAATTACATCGGGATTGAACACAAAAGCGACAATGACGATTTAAGTACAAGAAGAGCGAATCTCCTAAGAGTTTGTGGTTTGAGAGGCTCCTGGGAGACCAGTATTAGATTCCGATGGACCAGTGCAGGTTTACTGTATCCCTTGGGCCTTCGCATTGACCATGAAAAACAGAATTAGATCGGGATTGAATACAAAAGGCAAAGCCGACTTAAGTACAAAAAGATTGAATCTTTAAAGAGTTTGTGGTTTGAGCGGCGTCTGGGAGACCAGTATTAGATTCCGATGCACCAATGCAGGTTTGCTGTATCCCTTGGACCTTCATATTGACCATGAAACACAGAAATTGCATCGGGATTAAATACAAAAGGGACGATGCCGACTTAAATTTAAGTATTATGAATCCTCTAAAATTTGGTTGTTTGAGATTCTCCTGGGAGACTAGTATTAGATTCCGATGCACCAGTGAAGGTGTACTGTATCCGTTGGACCTTCACATTGACCGTGAGACGCAGAAATCGCATTGGGATGCGGTACAAAATGCACAATGCCGACTTAAGTACCAGAAGAGTAAATCTACTAAGAGTTCTGCTTTATGCGGCTCCTGGCAGACTAGTACTAGATTCCGATGCACCAGTGCCGGTTTACTGTATCCCTTGGACCTTCACATTGACCATTAAACACATCAATTGCATCGGGATCGATTACAAAAGTCACAATGCCGACTTAAATTCAAGATGAATGATTCTTCTAAGATTTTTTGGTTTGAGCGGCACCTTGGGGACCATAATTACATTCCGATGCACCAGTGCAGGTTTACTGTATCCCTTGGACCTTCACATTGACCGTGAATAACAGAAATCGCATCGGGATTGAATAGAACATGCACAATGCCGAGATAAGTACAAGAATAGTGAATCTACTAAGACTTTGTGGTTTGAGCAACTCCTGGGAGACCAGTATTAGATTCCACTGCACCAGTACAGGTTTACTGTATCCCTTGGACTTTCCCATTGACCATGAAACACAGCAATTGCATCGGAATTAAATACAAACGGCACAATGCCAACTTAAGTACTAGAACAGTGAATCTTCTATAAGATTGTGGTAGGAGCGGCTTCTGGGAGATCAGTACTAGATTCCGTTGCACCAGTGCGGGTTTTCTGTATCACTTGGACATTCTAATTGACGATGAAACACAGAAATTGCATCAGGATTGAATACAACATACACAATGCCGACATAAATACAAGAAGAGTGAATCTACTAAGAGTTTGTAGTTTAAGCGGCTGCTGGCAGACCAGTATTAGATTCCGATTCACCAGTGCAGGTTTACTGTATCCCTTGCACCTTCAAATTGACCATTAAAAACAAAACTATCATCGGGATTGAATACATAAGGGACAATGCCGACTTAAGTACATGATGAGTGAGTCTTCTAGGAGTTTGTGGTTTGAGCGGCTCCTGGGAGACCTGTTTTAGATTCCGATGCACCAGTGCAGGTTTACTGTATGCCTTGGACTTTCTCATTGACCAGGAAACACAGACGTCTGATCAGGATTGAATACAAAAGGGACAATGCCGACTTAAGTACAAGGAGAATGAATCTTGTAAGATTTTGTTGTTTGAGCGGCTCCTGGGAGACCAGTATTAGATTCCGATGCACCAGTACATTTTCCCTGTATCCCTTGGAGCTTCACATTCACCATGAAGCACAGAAATAGCATTGGGATTGAATACAATAGGGACATTGCCAACATAAGTACAAGAAGACTGAAACTTCTAAGAGTTTGTGGTTTGAGCGGCTGCTGGGAGACCAGTATTAGATTCCGATGCACCAGTGCTACTTCACTGTATCACTTGAACCTTCACAGAGACTATGAAACACAGCAATTGAATATGGATCGAATACAAACATCACAATATCAAATTAAGTACTAGAAGAGTGAATTTTCTAAATGTTTGTGGTTTGAGCGGCTCCTGGGAGACCACTATTAGAATCCGATGCACCAGCGCAGGTTTACTGTATCCATTGACCATGAAACACAGAAATTGCTTCGGGATTGAACACAAAAGGGACAAAGCTGACTTAAGTACAAGAAAAGTGAATCTTCTAAGAGTTTGAAGTTTGAGCGGCTCCTGGGAGACCAGTATTACATTCCCATGCTCCAGTGTAGGTTTACTGTATCCTTTGGATCTTCACATTGCCATGAAACACAGAAATGGGTTCGGGATTAAATACAACAGGCACAATGCCGACTTAAGTACAAGAAGAGTGAACCTTCAAAGAGTTTGTGGTGTTAGCGGCTCCTGTAAGACCAGTATTAGATTCCGATGCACCAGTGCAGGTTTACTGTATCACACGGACCGTCACATTGACCATGAATCAGAAATTGCATCGGGTTTGAATACAAAAGGGAAAAAGCCGACTTAAGTACAAGAAGAGTGAATCTTCTAAGAGTTTATGGTTCGAGCGGCTCCAGGGGACCAGTATTACATTCCGATGCACCAGTGCAGGTTTACTGTATCCCTTGGACCTTCACATTGACCATGAAACACAGAAATTAGATCGGAATTTAGTACAAAAGAGACAATGCCAACATAAGTATAAGAAGAGTGAATCTTCCATGAGTTTGTGCTTTGAGCAGCTCCTGCGAGACCAGTATTAGATTCCGATGCACCAGTGCAGGTTTACTGTATCACTTGGACCTTCAGATTGACCATGAAACAAAGAAATAGCATATGAATTGAATACAAAAGGGAAAATGCCGACCTAAATACAAGAAGAGCGAATCTTCTAAGAGTTTGTGCTTTGAGCGGCTCCTGGGAGACCAGTATTAGATTCCGATGTACCAGTGCTGGATTACTGTATCCCTTGGTCCTTCACAAATACCGTGAGACACAGAAATCGCTTCGGGATTCAGAACAAAACGCACAATGCCGTCTTAAGTACAAGAAGAGTGGATCTACTAAGAGTTTGTGCTTTAAGCGGCTCCTGGCAGACTAGTATTAGATTCCGATGCACCAGTGTAGGTTTACTGTATCCCTTGGATCTTCACATTGACCATTAAACACACCATTTGCATCGGGATAGAATAAAAAAGTCTCAATGCCAACTTATGTACCAGCAGACTGAACCTTCTAAGAGGTTGTGTGTTGGAGCGGCTACTGGGTTGACCAGTATTAGATTCCGATGCACCAGTGCAGGTTTACTGTATCTCTTGGGCCTTCGCATTGACCATGAAATACAGAATTAGCATCGGGATCGAATACTAAAGGCAAACGCCGTCTTATGTACAATAAGAGTGAATCTACTAAGAGTTTGTGCTTTGAGCGGCTACTGGTAGACCAGTATTAGATTCCGATGCACCAGTACTGGTTTACTGTATCACTTGGACCTTCACATAGACTATGAAACACAGCAATTGAATCGGGATCGAATACAAACGGCACAATGCCAAATTAAGTACTAGAAGAGTGAACTAACTAAAAGTTTGTGGATTGAGCGGCTCCTGGGAGACCAGTATTAGAATCCGATGCACCAGCGCAGGTTTACTGTATCCCTTGGACCGTCACATTGCCCATGAAACACAGAAATTGCTTCGGTATTGAACACAAAAGGGACAAAGCCGACTTAAGTACAAGAAGAGTGAATCTTCTAACAGTTTGTGATTTGAGCGGCTCCTGGGAGACCAGTATTAGATTCTGATGTACCAGTGCTGGTTTACTGCATCCCTTGGTCCTTCACATTGACCGTGAGACACAGAAATCTCATCGGGATTGAATACAAAACGCACAATGCCGACTAAAGTACAAGAAGAGTGGATCTACTAAGAGTTTGTGCTTTAAGCGGCTCCTGGCAGACCAATATTAGATTTCGATGCATCAGTGCAGGTTTACTGTATCCCTTGGACCTTCACATTGACCATGAAGCACAGAAATTACATCGGGATAGAACACAAAAGCGACAATGACGATTTAAGTACAAGAAGAGCGAATCTCGTAAGAGTTTCTGGTTTGAGCGGCTCCTGGGACACCAGAATTAGATTCCGATGCTCCAGAGCAGGTTTACTGTATGCCGTGGACCTTCACATTGACCATGAAACACAGACATTGCATAGGGATTGAATACAAAGGGGACAATGCCAACGTAAGTACAAGAAGAGTGATTCTTCTAAAAGTTTATGCTTTTTGCGGCTCCTAGGAGACCTGTATTAGATTCCGATGCAGCAGTGCAGATTTGCTGTATCGCTTGGACATTCATGTTGACCATGAAACACAGAAATTGCATCAGGATTGAATACAAAAGGGACAATGCCGACTTAAGTACAAGATGAGTGAATCTCCTCAGAATTTGGCTTTTAAGCGCCGCCTGGGAGACCTGTATTAGATTCCGAAGCACCAGTGCAGTTTTACTGTATCCCTTGGAACTTCACATTGACCATGAAACACAGAAATCGAATCGGGATTGAATACAAAAAGCACAATGCCGACTTAAGTACAGGAAGAGTGAATCTACTAAGGGTCTGTGGTTTGAGCGGCTCCTGTGAGGCCAATATTAGATTCCGATGCACCAGAGCAGGTTTACTGTATCCCTTGGACCTTCACATTGACCATGAAACACAGAAATTAGATCGGAATTTAGTACAAAAGAGACAATGCCAACATAAGTATAAGAAGAGTGAATCTTCCATGAGTTTGTGCTTTGAGCAGCTCCTGCGAGACCAGTATTAGATTCCGATGCACCAGTGCAGGTTTACTGTATCACTTGGACCTTCAGATTGACCATGAAACAAAGAAATAGCATATGAATTGAATACAAAAGGGAAAATGCCGACCTAAATACAAGAAGAGCGAATCTTCTAAGAGTTTGTGCTTTGAGCGGCTCCTGGGAGACCAGTATTAGATTCCGATGTACCAGTGCTGGATTACTGTATCCCTTGGTCCTTCACAAATACCGTGAGACACAGAAATCGCTTCGGGATTCAGAACAAAACGCACAATGCCGTCTTAAGTACAAGAAGAGTGGATCTACTAAGAGTTTGTGCTTTAAGCGGCTCCTGGCAGACTAGTATTAGATTCCGATGCACCAGTGTAGGTTTACTGTATCCCTTGGATCTTCACATTGACCATTAAACACACCATTTGCATCGGGATAGAATAAAAAAGTCTCAATGCCAACTTATGTACCAGCAGACTGAACCTTCTAAGAGGTTGTGTGTTGGAGCGGCTACTGGGTTGACCAGTATTAGATTCCGATGCACCAGTGCAGGTTTACTGTATCTCTTGGGCCTTCGCATTGACCATGAAATACAGAATTAGCATCGGGATCGAATACTAAAGGCAAACGCCGTCTTATGTACAATAAGAGTGAATCTACTAAGAGTTTGTGCTTTGAGCGGCTACTGGTAGACCAGTATTAGATTCCGATGCACCAGTACTGGTTTACTGTATCACTTGGACCTTCACATAGACTATGAAACACAGCAATTGAATCGGGATCGAATACAAACGGCACAATGCCAAATTAAGTACTAGAAGAGTGAACTAACTAAAAGTTTGTGGATTGAGCGGCTCCTGGGAGACCAGTATTAGAATCCGATGCACCAGCGCAGGTTTACTGTATCCCTTGGACCGTCACATTGCCCATGAAACACAGAAATTGCTTCGGTATTGAACACAAAAGGGACAAAGCCGACTTAAGTACAAGAAGAGTGAATCTTCTAACAGTTTGTGATTTGAGCGGCTCCTGGGAGACCAGTATTAGATTCTGATGTACCAGTGCTGGTTTACTGCATCCCTTGGTCCTTCACATTGACCGTGAGACACAGAAGTCGCATCGTGATAGAATACAAAATGCACAATTCTGACTTAAGTACAAGAATGTGAATCCACTAAGAGTTTTTGCCTTGAGCGGCTCCTGGCAGACCAGTATTAGATTCCGATGCACCAGTGCAGGTTTACTGTATCCCTTGGACCTTCACATTGATGATTAAAAACAGAAATTGCATCGGGATTGAATACAAAAGTCACAATGCCAACTTAAGTACAAGAAGACTGAATCATCTAAGACTTTGTGGATGGAGCGGCTCCTGGGTAGACCAGTATTAGTTTCAGATGCACCAATGCCGGTTTACTGTATCCCTTGGACCATCACATAGACTATGAAACACAGGAATTGCATCGGAATTGAATACAAACGGTAGAATGCCAACTTATGTACTAGAAGAGTGAAAGTTCTAAGTGTTTGTGGTTTGAGCGGCTCCTGGGAGACCAGTATTAGATTCCGATGCACCAGTGCAGGTTCACTGTATCACATGGACCGTCACATTGACCATGAATACAGAAACTGTATCGGGTTTAAATACAAAAGGGACAATGCCGATTTAAGTAGAAGAAGAGTGAATCTTCTAACAGATTATGGTTTGAGCGGCTCATGGGAGACCAGTATTACTTTCCGATGCACCAGTGCAGGTTTACTGTATCCCATGGACCTTCACATTGACCATGAAACAAAGAAAATACATCGGAATTGAACACAGAAGCGACAATGACGACTTAAGGACAAGAAGTGCGAATCTTCTAAGAGTTAGTGGTTTGAGCGGCTCCTGGGAGACCAGTATTAGTTCCGGTGTACCAGTGCTGGTTTAGTGTATCCCTTGGTCCTTCACATTGACCGTGAGACACAGAAATCGCATCGGGATTGAATACAAAACGCACAATGCCGACTTCAGTAAAAGAAGAGTGGATCTACTAAGAGTTTGTGCTTTAAGCGACTCCTGGCAGACCAGTATTAGATTCCGATGCACCAGTGTAGGTTTACTGTATCCCTTGGACTTTCACATTGACCATTAAACACACCAATTGCATCGGGATTGAATTAATAAGTCACAATGCCAACTCAAGTACCAGCAGACTGAATCATCTAAGAGTTTGTGGTTGGAGCGGCTACTGGGTAGACCAGTATTAGATTCCGAGCACCAATGCAGGTTTACTGTATCTCTTGGACCTTCACAAAGACTATGAAACACAGCAATTGCATCGGGATTGAATACAAACAGTACAATGCCAACCTATGTACTAGAAGAGTGAAAGTTCTAAGAGTTTGTGGTTTAAGCGGTTCCTGGGAGACCAGTATTAGATTCCGATGTACCAGTGCTGGTTTACTGCATCCCTTGGTCCTTCACATTGACCGTGAGACACAGAAATCGCATCGGGATTGAATACAAAACGCACAATGCCGACTAAAGTACAAGAAGAGTGGATCTACTAAGAGTTTGTGCTTTTGCGGCTCCTGGCAGACCAATATTAGATTCCGATGCACCAGTGCAGGTTTACTGTATCACATGGACCGTCACATTAACCATGAATACAGAAATTGCATCGGGTTTGAATACAAAAGGGACAATGCCGACTTAAGTACAAGAAGAGTGAATCTTCTAAGAGTTTGTGGTTGGAGCGGCTCCTGGGTGACCAATATTGCATTCCGATGCACCAGTGCAGTTTTACTGTATCCCTTGGACCTTCACATTGACCATGAAACACAGAAATTAGAGCGGAATTTAATACAAAAGAGACAATGCCGACTTAAGTACAAGAAGAGTGAATCTTCTATGAGTTTGTTCTTTGAGCAGCTCCTGCGAGACCTCTGTTAGATTCCGATGCACCAGTGCAGGTTTACTGTATCACTTGGACCTTCACATTGACCATGAAACACAGATATTGCATATGAATTGAATACAAAAGGGACAATGCCGACTTAAATACAAGAAGAGTGAATCTTCTAAGAGTTTGTGCTTTGAGCGGCTCCTGGGAGACCAGTATTAGATTTCGATGCATCAGTGCAGGTTTACTGTATCCCTTGGACCTTCACATTGACCATGAAGCACAGAAATTACATCGGGATTGAACACAAAAGCGACAATGACGATTTAAGTACAAGAAGAGCGAATCTCGTAAGAGTTTCTGGTTTGAGCGGCTCCTGGAACACCAGAATTAGATTCTGATGCTCCAGAGCAGGTTTACTGTATGCCGTGGACCTTCACATTGACCATGAAACACAGACATTACGTCGGGATTGAATACAAAAGGGACAATGCCAACTTAAGTACAAGAAGAGTGAATCTTCTCAGAATTTAACTTTTAAGCGCCGCCTGGGAGACCTGTATTAGATTCCGATGCACCAGTGCAGGTTTACTGTATCCCTTGGACGTTCACATTGCCCATGAAACACATAAATTGCATCGGGATTGATTACAAAAGGGTCAATGCCGACCTAAGTACAAGAAGAGAAATCATCTAAGAGTTTGTGGTTTGAGCAGCTCTTGGGAGACCAGTATTAGATTCGGATGCAGCAGGGCAGCTTTACTATATCCCTTGGACCTTTACATTGACCATGAAACACAGAAATCGAATCGGGATTGAATACAAAAAGAACAATGCCGACTTAAGTACAAGAAGAGTGAATCTATTAAGGGTCTGTGGTTTGAGCGGCTCCTGTGAGATCAATATTAGATTGCGATGCAACAGTGCAGGTTTACTGTATCCCTTGGTCCTTCACATTGACCGTGAGACACAGAAGTCGCATCGGAATAGAATTCAAAATGCACAATGCTGACTTAAGTACAAGAAGAGTGAATCCACTAAGAGTTTATACTTCGAGCGGCTCCTGGGAGATCAGTATTACATTGCGATGCATCAGTGCAGGTTTACTGTATCCCTTGGACCTTCACATTGACCATGAAGCACACAAAATACATCGGGATTGAACACAGAAGCGACAATGACGGCTTAAGTAAAAGAAGTGCGAATGTTCTAAGAGTTTGTGGTTAGAGCGGCTCCTGGGAGACCAGTACTAGATTCCGATGTACCAGTGCTGGTTTACTCTATACCTTGGTCCTTCACATTGACCGTGAGACACAGAAATCGCATCGGGATTGAATACAAAACGCAAAATGCCGACTAAACTACAAGAAGAGTGTATCTACTAAGAGTTTATGCTATAAGCGGCTCCTGGCAGACCAATATTAGATTCCGTCTTATTGTACTTAAGTTGGCATTGTGACTTTTGTATTCAATCCCGATGCAATTGCTGTGTTTAATCATCAATGTGAAGGCCAAGGGATACAGTAAACCTGCACTGGTGCATCGGAATCTAATACTGGTCTGCCAGGAGCCGCTAAAAGCTAAAACTCTTAGTGGATTCACTCTTCTTGTACTTAAGTCAGCATTGTGCATTTTGTATTCTATCCCGATGCGACTTCTGTGTCTCACGGTCAATGTGAAGGCCCAAGGGATACAGTGAACCTGCACTGGTGCTTCGGAATCTAATATTGGTCTCACTGGAGTCGCTGAAACCACAGACCGTTAGTAGATTCACTCTTCTTGTACTTAAGTCGGCATTGTGCTTTTTATATTCAATCCCGATACGATATCTGTGTGTCATGGTCAATGTGAAGGTCCAAGGGATATAGTTAAGCTGCACTGCAGCATCCGAATCTAATACTGGTCTCCCAAGAGCCGCTCAAACCACAAACTCTTAGAAGATTCACTCTTCTTGTACTTAAGTCGGCATTGTCCCTTTTGTATTGAATCCCGATGCAGTTTATGTGTTTCATGGGCAATGTGAACGTCCAAGGGATACATAAATCCTGCACTGGTGCATCGGATTCTAGTACAGGTCTCCCAGGCGGCGCTTAAAAGCCAAATTCTGAGAAGATTCACTCTTCTTGTACTTAAGTCGGCATTGTCCCTTTTGTATTCAATCCCGATGCAATGTCTGTGTTTCATGGTCAATATGAATGTCCAAGGGATACAGCAAATCTGTACTGCTGCATCGGAATCTAATTCAGGTCTCCTAGGAGCCGCTAAAACATAAACGTTTACAAGATTCACTCTTCTTGTACTTAAGTCGGCATTGTCCCCTTTGTAGTCAATCCCTATGCAATGTCTGTGTTTCATGGTCAATGTGAAGGTCCACGGCATACAGTAAACCTGCTCTGGAGCATCGGAATCTAATTCTGGTCTCCCAGGAGCCGCTCAAAGCACAAACTTTTAGGAGATTCGCTCTTCTTGTATTTAAGTCGTCATTGTCGCTTTTGTGTTCAATCCCGATGTAATATCTGTGCTTCATGGTCAATGTGAAGGTCAAAGGGAAACAGTAAACCTGCACTGGTGCATCGGAATCTAATACTGGTCTGCCAGGAGCCGCTCAAAGCAAAAACTCTTAGTCGATTCACTCTTCTTGTACTTAAGTCAGCATTGTGCATTTTGTATTCTATCCCGATGCGACTTCTGTGTCTCACGGTCAATGTGAAGGACCAAGGGATACAGTAAACCTGCACGGGTGCATCGGAATCTAATACTGGTCTCCCAGGAGCCGCTCAAACCACAAACACTTAGAACTTTCACTCCTATAGTACATAAGTTGGCATTCTTCCGTTTGTATTCAATTCCGATGCAATTGCTGTGTTTCGTAGTCTATGTGAAGGTCCAAGGGATACAGTAAACCAGCACTAGTGCATCGGAATGTAATAGTGGTCTCGCAGGAGCTGCTCATAGCACAAACTCATAGAAGATTCACTCTTCTTGTACTTAAGTCGTCATTGTCTCTTTTGTATTAAATTCCGATCTAATTTCTGTGTTTCATGGTCAATGTCAAGGTCCAAGGGATACAGTAAACCTGCACTGGTGCATCGGAATGCAATACTGGTCTCCCATGAGACGCTCAAACCACAAACTCTTAGAACTTTCACTCTTCTAGTACATAGGTTGGCATTTTACCGTTTGTATTCAATCCCGATGCAATTGCTGTGTTTAATAGTCTATGTGAAGGTCCAAGAGATACAGTAAACCTGCACTGGTGCATCGGAATCTAATACTGGTCTGCCAGGAGCCGCTTAAAGAACAAACTCTTAGTAGATCCACTCTTCTTTTACTTAAGTCGGCATTGTGCGTTTTGTATTCAATCCCGATGCGATTTCTGTGACTCACGGTCATTGTGAAAGACCAAGGGATACAGTAAACCAGCACTGGTACAACGGAACTAATACTGGTCTCCCAGGAGCCGCTCAAACCTCAAACTCTTAGAGGATTCGCAGTTCTTGTCGTTGGAGCGGCTCCTGGGTAGACCAGTATTAGATTCCGATGCACGAGTGCAGGTTTACTGTATCCCCTGGACCTTCACATAGACTATGAAACACAGCAATTGCATCGGAATTGAATACAAACGGTAGAATGCCAACTTATGTACTAGAAGAGTGAAAGTTCTAAGTGTTTGTGGTTTGAGCAGCTCCTGGGAGACCAGTATTAGATTCCGATGCACCAGTGCAGGTTTACTGTATCACATGGACCGTCACATTGACCATGAAAAATAGAAATTAGATCGGAATTTTATACAAGAGAGACAATGCCGACTTAAGTACAAGAAGAGTGATTCTTCAATGAGTTTGTGCTTTGAGCAGCTCCAGCAAGACCAGTATTACATTCCGATGCACCAGTGCAGGTTTACTGTATCATTTGGACCTTCACATTGACCATGAAACACAGACATTGCTTAGGGATTGAATACAAATGGGACAATGCCGACTTAAGTGCAAGATGAGTGAATCTTCTAAGCGTTTATGCTTTGAGCGGCTCCTAGGAGACCTGTATTAGATTCCGATGCAGCAGTGCAGGTTTACTGTATCCCTTAGACCTTCATATTGACCATGAAACACAGACATTGCATCGGGATTGAATACAAAAGGGACAATGTCGACTTAAGTACAAGAAGAGTGAAACTTCTCAGAATTTGGCTTTTAAGCGCCGCCTGGGAGACCTGTATTAGATTCCGATGCACCAGTGCAGGTTTACTGTATCCCCTGGACGTTCACATTGCCCATGAAACACATAAATTGCAATGGGATTGAATACAAAACGGACAATGCCGACTCAAGTACAAGAAGAGTGAATCTTCTACGAGTTTGTGGTTTGAGCGGCTCTTGGGAGACCAGTATTAGATTCGAATGCAGCAGTGCAGCTTTACTATATCCCTTGGACCCTCACATTGACCATGAAACACAGAAATCGAATGGGGATTGAATACAAAAAGCACAATGCCGACTTAAGTGCAAGAAGAGTGAAACCACTAAGTTATTTGCTTTGAGCAGCTCCTGGCAGACTAGTATTAGATTCCGATGCACCAGTGCAGGTTTACTGTATCCCTTGGACCTTCACATAGACTATGAAACACAGCAATTGCATCGGGATTGAATACAAGAGGGACAATGCCGACTTAAGTACAAGAAGGATGATTCTTCTAAGAGTTTCTGGTTTGAGCGGCTCCTGGGAGACCAGAATTAGGTTCCGATGCTCCAGAGGAGGTTTACTGTATCCCGTGGACCTTCACATTGACGATGAAACACAGACATTGCATAGGGATTGAATACAAAGGGGACAATGCCGACTTAAGTACAAGAAGAGTGAATCTTCTAAGCGTTTATGCTTTTTGAGGCTCCTAGGAGACCTGTATTAGATTCCGATGCAGCAGTGCAGATTTACTGTATCCCTTGGACATTCATATTGACCATGAATCACAGACATTGCATCGGGATTGAATACAAAAGGGACAATGCCGACTTAAGTACAAGAAGAGTTAATCTTCTCAGAATTCCGATGCTCCAGAGCAGGTTTACTGTATGTCGTGGCTCTTCCCATTGACCATGAAACACAGACATTGCATAGGGGTTGAATACAAAGGGGACAATGCCGACTTAAGTACAAGAAGAGTGAATCTTCTAAACGTTTATGCTTTTTGCGGCTCCTAGGAGACCTGTATTAGATACCGATGCAGCAGTGCAGGTTTGCTGTATCCCTTGGACATTCATATTGACCATGAAACACAGACATTGCATCGTGATTGAATACAAAAGGGGCAATGCCGACTTAAGTACAAGAGGAATGAATCTTCTCAGAATTTGGCTTTTAAGCGCCGACCGGGAGACCTGTATTAGATTCCGATGCACCAGTGCAGGTTTACTGTATCCCTTGGACGTTCACATTGCCCATGAAACACATAAATAGCATCGGGATTGAATATAAAAGGGACAATGCCGACTTAAGTACAATAAGCGTGAATCTTCTAAGAGTTTGTGGTTTGAGCGGCTCTTGGGAGACCAGTATTAGATTCGGATGCAGCAGTGCAGCTTTACTATATACCTTGGACCTTCACTTTGACCATGAAACACAGAAATCGAATCGGTATTGAATACAAAAAGCACAATGCCGACTTAAGTACAAGAATAGTGAATCTACTAACGGTCTGTGGTTTCAGCGGCTCCTGTGAGACCAATATTAGATTCCGATGCACCAGTGCAGGGTTACTGTATCCCTTGGTCCTTCACATTGACCGTGAGACACAGAAGTCGCATCGGGATAGAATACAAAATGCACAATGCTGACTTAAGTACAAGAAGAGTGAATCCACTAAGAGTTTTTGCTTTGAGCGGCTCCTGGCAGACCAGTATTAGATTCCGATGCACCAGTGCAGGTTTACTGTATCCCTTGGACCTTCACATTGATGTATAAACACAGTAATTGAATCGGGAATGAATACAAACGTCTTTGACCTTCAGATTGACCATACAACACTGATATAGCATATGAATTGAATACAAAAGGGACAATGCCGACTTAAGTACAAGAAGAGTTAATCTTCTCAGAATTTGGCTTTTAAGCGCCGCCTGGGAGACCTGTATTAGATTCCGATGCACCAGTGCAGGTTTACTGTATCCCTTGGACGTTCACATTGCTCATGAAACACATAAATTGCATCGGGATTGAATACAAAAGGGACATTGCCGACTTAAGTACAAGAAGAGTGAATCTTCTAAGAGTTTGTGGTTTGAGCGGCTCTTGGGAGACCAGTATTAGATTCGGATGCAGCAGTGCAGCTTTACTATATACCTTGGACCTTCACATTGACCATGAAACACAGAAATCGAATCGGGATTTAATACAAATGCAAAATGCAGACATAAGTACAAGAAGAATGAATCTACTAAGAGTCTGTTTGTTTGAGCGGCTCCTGTGAGGCCAATGTTAGATTCCGATGCACCAGTGCAGGTTTACTGTATCCCTTGGTCCTTCCCATTTACCGTGAGACACAGAAATCGCATCGGAATTTAATACAAACGGTACAATGCCAACTTATGTACTAGAAGAGTGAAAGTTTAAGTTCTTGCGGTTTGAGCGGCTCCTGGGAGACCAGTATTAGATTCCGATGCACCTGTGCAGGTTTACTGTATCCCGTGGACCTTCACGTTGACCATGAAACACAGAAATTAGATCGGAATTTAATACAAAAGAGACAATGCCGACTTAAGTACAAGAAGAGTGAATCTTCTATGAGTTTGTGCTTTGAGCAGCTCCTGCGAGACCAGTATCAGATTCCGAAGCACAAGTGCAGGTTTTCTGTATCACTTGGACCTTCACATTGACCATGAAACACAGAAATTGCATATGAATTGAATACAAAAGGGACAATGCCGACTTAAATACAAGAAGATTGAATCTTCTAAGAGTCTGTGGTTTGCGCGACTGCTAGGAGACCAGTATTAGATTCCAATGCACCAGTGCAGGTTTACTGAATCCCTTGGTCCTTCACATTCACCATGAGACACAGAAATCGCATCGGGATAGAATACAAAATGCACAATGCCGACTCAAGTACAAGAAGAGTGATACCACTAAGAGTTTTGCTTTGAGCAGTTCCTGGCAGACCAGTATTAGATTCCGATGCACCAGTGCAGGTTTACTGTATCCCTTGGACCTTCACTTTGACGATTAAACACGGCAATTGCATCGGGATTGAATAGAAAAGTCACAAATCCAACTTAAGTACAAGAAGACTGAATCTTCTAAGACTTTGTGGATGGAGCGGCTTCTGGGCAGACCAATATTAGATTCCGATGCACCAATGCAGGTTCACTGAATCCGTTCGACCTTCACATATACTACGAAACACAGCAATTGCATCGGGATTGAATACAAACGGTACAATGCCAATTTATGTACTAGAAGAGTGAAAGTTCAAAGTGTTTGCGGATTGAGCGGCACCTGGGAGACCAGTATTAGATTCCGATGCACCAGTGCAGGTTTACTGTATCACATGGACCGTCACATTGACGATGAATACAGAAATTGCATCTAGTTGGAATACAAAAGGGACAATGCCGACTTAAGTACAAGAAGAGTGAATCTTCTAAGGGTTTGTGGTTTGAGCGGCTCCTGGGAGACCAGTATTACATTCCGATGCACCAGTGCAGGTTTACTGTATCCCTTCGACATTCACATTGACCATGAAACACAGATATCGGATCGGGATTGAATACAAAAAGCACAATGCCGCCTTAAGTACAAGAAGAGTGAATCCACTAAGAGTTTGTGCTTCGAGCGGCTCATGGCAGACCAGTATTAGATTCCGATGCACCAGTGCAGGTTGACTGTATCACTTGGACCTTCACAGTGACCATGATACACCGAAATTGCATAGGAAGTGAATACAAAAGTGACAACGCCGACTTAACTACACATAGAGTGAATCTTCTAAAAGTTTGTGGTTTGAGCGGCTCCTGGGAGACCAGTATTAGAATCCGATGCACCAGCGCAGGTTTACTGTATCCCTTGTACCGTCACATTGACCAAGAAACACAGAAATTGCTTCGGGATTGAACACAAAACGAACAAAGCCGACTTAAGTACAAGAAGAGTGATTCTTCTAGGAGTTTGAAGTTTGAGCGGCTCCTGGGGGACCAGTATTACATTCCGATGCACCTGTGCAGGCTTACTCTATCCCTTGGACCTTCACATTGACCATGAGACACAGAAATGAGGTCGGGATTTCATAAAAAAGGACAATGCCAACTTAAGTCCAAGAGGAGAGAATATTCCAAGAGTGTGTGGTTTGAGCGGCTCCTGGGAGACCAGTATTAGATTCCGATGCACCAGTGCAGGTTTACTGTATCACTTGAACCTACACATTGACCATGAAACACAGAAATTGCAAAAGAATTGAATACAAAAGGGACATAGCCGACTTAAGTACACGAAGAGTGAATCTTCTAAGAGTTTGTGGTATGAGCGGCTCCTGGGAGACCAGTATTAGATTCCATTGCACCAGTGCAGGTGTACTGTCTCTCTTGGACCTTCACATAGACCATGAAACACAGAAATTGCATCGGGGTTAAACACAAATGGGACAGTGCCGACATTAAGTCAAGAAGATGAATTTCTACGATTTTGTGGTTTGAGAGGCTATTTGGGGGCCGGTATTAGATTCCGATGCAACAGTGCACGTTTACTGTATCCCTTGATACTTCACATTGAAAGTGAGACACAGAAATCGCATCGGGATTGATTACAAAATGCACAATGCCGACTTAAGTACAAGGAGAGTGAATCTACCAAGAGTTTGTGCTTTAAGCGGCGACTGGCAGACCACTATTAGATTCCGATGCACCAGTGCAGGTTTACTGTATCCCTTGGACCTTCACATTGACCATTAAACACACCAATATCATCGGGATTGAATACAAATGTCACAATGCAAACTTAAGTACCAGCAGACTGAATCTCCTAAGAGTTTGTGGTTGGAGCGGCTCCTGGGTAGACCAGTATTAGATTCCGATGCACCAATGAGGGTTTACTGTATCCCTTGGACCTTCACATAGACTATGAAGCACAGCAATTGCATCGTAATTGAATACAAACGGTACAATACCAATTTATGTACTAGAAGCGTGAAAGTTCTAAGAGTTTGTGGTTTGAGCGGCTCCTGGGAGACCAGTATTAGATTCCGATACACAAGTGCCGGTTTACTGTATCACATGGACCGTCACATTGCCCATGAATACAGAAATTACATCGGGATTGAATACAAAAGGTACAATGCTGACTTAAGTACAAGAAGAGTGAATCTTCTAAGAGTTTGTTTTATGAGCGGCTCCTGGGAGACCAGTATTACATTCGGATGCACCATGCAGGTTTACTATATCCCTTGGACCTTCACATTGACCATGAAACACAGAAATTACATCGGCATTGAACACAAAAGCGACAAAGACGACTTAAGTACAAGAAGAGTGAATCTTCTAAGAGTTTGTGGTTTCAGCGGCTCCTGGGAGACCTGTATTAGATTCGGATGCAGCAGTGCAGCTTTACTATATCCCTTGGACCTTCACATTGACCATGAAACACAGATATCGGATCGGGATTGAATACAAAAAGCACAATGCCGACTTAAGTACAAGAAGAGTAAATCTTCTAAGAGTCTGTGGTTTGAGCGGCTCCTGGGAGACCAGTATTATATTCCGATGCACCAGTGCAGGTTTACTGTATCCCTTGGTCCTTCACAATGATCGTGAGACACAGAAATCGCATCGGGATAGAATACAAAATGCACAATGCCGCCTTAAGGACAAGGAGAGTGAATCCACTAAGAGTTTGTGCTTTGAGCGGTTCATGGCACACCAGTATTAGATTCCGATGCACCAGTGCAGGATTACTGTATTACTTGGACCTTCACAGTGACCATGAAAGACCGAAATTGCATAGGAAGTGAATACAAAAATGACAATGCCGACTTAACTACACGAAGAGTGAATCTTCGAAGAGTTTGTGGTTTGAGCGGCTCCTGGGAGACCAGTATTAGATTCGGATGCACCAGTGCAGGTTTACTGTATCCCTCGGACCTTCACATTGACCATGAAACACAGAAATTACATCGGCATTGAACACAAAAGCGACAATGACGACTTAAGTACAAGAAGAGTGAATCTTCTAAGAGTTTGTGGTTTCAGCGGCTCCTGGGAGACCAGTATTAGATTCCATTGCACCAGTGCAGGTGTACTGCATCTCTTGGACCTTCACATTGACCATGAAACACAGAAATTGCATCGGGATTAAATACAAAAGGGACAATGCCGACTTAAATTCAAGAAGATTGAATCTCTACGATATTGTGGTTTGAGCGGCTCCTGGCAGACCAGTATTAGATTCCGATGCACCAGTGCAGGTTTACTGTATCCTTTGGACCTTCACATTGACCATGAAACACAGAAATCGGTTCGGGATTAAGTACAAAACGCACAATGCCGACTTAAGTACAAGAAGAGTGAATCTTCAAAGAGTTTGAAGTTTGAGCGGCTCCTGGGAGGCCAGTATTACATACCCATGCACCAGTGCTGGCTTACTGTATCCCTTGGACCTTCAGATTGACCATGAAACACAGAAATTAGGTCTGGATTTAATAAAAAACGACTATGCCAACTTAAGTACAAGAAGAGTCAATATTCTAAGAGTTTGTGGTTTGAGCGGCTCCTGGGAGACCAGCATTAGATTCCGATGCACCAGTGCAGTTTTAGTATATCCCTTGGACCTTCACATTGACCATTAAACACAATAATTGAATCGGGATTGAATACAAAAGTCTTAATGCAAACTTAAGTACCAGCAGACTGAATCTTCTAAGAGCTTGTGATTGGAGCGGCTCCTGGGTAGATCAGTATTGGATTCCGATGCACCAATGCAGGTTTATTGTATCCCTTGGACCTTCACATAGACTATGAAACACAGTAATCGCATCGGGATTGAATACAAACGGTACAATGCCAGCTTATGTACTAGAAGAGTGAAGGTTCTAAGAGTTTGTGGTTTGAGCGGCTCCTGGGACACCAGTATTAGATTCCGATGCACCAGTGCAGGTTTACTGTATCACATGGACCGTCACATTGACCATGAAACGCAGAAATTACATCGGCATTGAACACAAAAGCGACAATGACGACTTAAGTACAAGAAGAGTGAATCTTCTAAGAGTTTGTGGTTTGAGCGGCTCCTGGGAGACCAGCATTAGATTCCGATGCACCAGTGCAGTTTTAGTATATCCCTTGGACCTTCACATTGACCATTAAACACAATAATTGAATCGGGATTGAATACAAAAGTCTTAATGCAAACTTAAGTACCAGCAGACTGAATCTTCTAAGAGCTTGTGATTGGAGCGGCTCCTGGGACACCAGTATTAGATTCCGATGCACCAGTGCAGGTTTACTGTATCACATGGACCGTCACATTGACCATGAATTCAGAATTTGCATCGGGATTGAATACAAACGGGACAATGCCGACTTAAGTACAAAAAGAGTGAGTCTTCTAAGAGTTTGTGGTTTGAGCGGCTCCTGGGAGACCAGTATTACATTCCGATGCACCAGTGCAGGTTTACTGTATCCCTTGGACCTTAACATTGACCATGAAACACAGAAATTAGATCGGAATTTAATACAAAAGAGACAATGCCGACTTAAGTACAAGAAGAGTGAATCTTCTATGAGTTTGTGCTTTGAGCAACTCCTACGAGACCAGTATTAGATTCCGATGCACCAGTGCAGGTTTACTGTATCACTTGGACCATCACATTGACCATGAAACACGGAAATTGTATATGAATAGGATACAAAAGGGACAATGCTGACTTAAATACAAGAAGACTGAATCTTCTAAGAGTTTGAGATTTGAGCGGCTCCTGGGAGACCAGTCTTAGATTCCGATTCATCAGTGCAGGTTTACTGTATCCCTTGGACCTTCACATTGACCATGAAGCACAGAAATTACATCGGGATTGAACGAAAAAGCGACAATGACGACTGAAGTACAAGTAGAGCGAATCTTCTAAGAGTTTGTGGTTAGAGCGGCTCTTGGGAGACTACTATTAGATTCTGATGCAGCAGTTCAGCTTTACTATTTCCATTGGCCCTTCGCATTGACCATGAAACACAGAAAACGGATCGGGATTGAATACAAAATGCACTATGCCGACTTAAGTACAAGAAGAGTGAATCTTCTAAGAGTCTGTCGTTTGAGCGGCTCCTGGGAGACCAGTATTAGATTCCGATGCACCAGTGCAGGATTACTGTATCCCTTGGACCTTCACATTGACGATTAAACACAGCAATTGCATCTGTATTGAATACAAAAGTCACAATGCCAACGTAAGTACAAGAAGATTGAATCTTCTAAGAGTTTGTGGTTTGAGCGGCTCCTGGGAGACCACTATTAAATACCGATTCACCAGTGCAGGTTCACTGTATCCCTTGAACCTTCACCTAGACCTTGAAACACACCAATTGAATCGGATCGAATGCAATCGGCGCAATGCCAACTTAACTACTAGAAGAGTGAATATTCTAAAAGTTTGTGGTTGAGCGGCTCCTGGGAGACCAGTATTAGATTCCGATGCACCAGCGCAGGTTTACTGTATCCCTTGGACCGTCACATTGACCATGAAACACAGAAGTTGCTTCGGGACTGAACACAAAAGGGACAAATCCAACTTAAGTACAAGAAGAGTGAATCTTCTAAGAGTTTGAAGTTTGAGCGGCTCCTGGGAGACCAGAACTACATTCCGAGGCACCAGTGCAGGCTTTCTGTATCCCTCGGACCTTCACATTGACAATGAAACCCAGAAATTAGGTCGGTATTTAATAAAAAAGACAATGCCAACTTAAGTACATGAAGAGTGAATATTCCAAGAGTTTGCGTTTGGGCGGCTCCTGGGAGACCAGTATTAGATTCCGATACACCAGTGCAGGTTTACTGTATCACTTGGACCTTCACATTGACCATGAAGCACCGAAATTGCATAGGAAGTGAATAAAGAAGTGACAATGCCAACTTAAGTACTAGAAGTGTGAATATTCTAAAAGTTTGTGGTTTGAGCGGCTCCTGGGAGACCAGTATTAGATTCCGATGCACCAGCGCAGGTTTACTGTATCCCTCGGACATTCACATTGACCATGAATCACAGATATTACATCGGCATTGAACACAAAAGCGGCAATGACGATTTAAGTACAAGAAGAGTGAATCTACAAAGAGTTTGTGGTTTTAGCGGCTCCTGGGATACCAGTATTAGATTCCGATGCTCCAGTGCAGGTTTACTGTATCTCTTGGACCTTCACATAGACCATGAAACACAGAAATTGCATCGTTGTTAAATTCAAATGGGACAGTGCCGACATAAATTCATGAAGATTGATTCTCTACGATTTTGTGGTTTTAGCGGCTCCTGGGAGACCAGTATTAGATTCCGATCCACCAGTGCAGGTTTACTGTATCCTTCGGGCCTTCACATTGACCATGAGACATTGGAATCGCATCGGGATTGAATACAAAATGCACAATGCCGAATCAAGTACAAGAAAATTGAATCTACTATGAGTTTGTTCTTTGAGCGGCTCCCTGCAGACCAGTATTAGATTCCGAGGCACCAGTGCAGGTTTACTGTATCACATGGACCGTCACATTGACCATGAATACCGAAATTGCATCGGGATTGAATACATAACGGAGAATGCCGACATAAGTACAAGAAGAGTGAATCTTCTAAGAGTTTGTGGTTTGAGCGGCTCCTGGGAGATTAGTATTACATTCCGATGCACCAGTGCAGGTTTACTGTATCCCTTGGACCTTCACATTGACAATGAAACACAGAAATTAGGTCGGAATTTAATACACAAGAGACAATGCAAACTTAAGTACAAGAAGAGTGAATCTTCTATTAGTTTGTGCTCTGAGCAGCTCCTGGGATACCAGTATAAGATTCCGATGCACCAGTGCAGGTATACTGTATCACCTGGACCTTCACATTGACCATGAAACACAGAAATTGTATATGAATTGAATACCAAAGTCACAATGCCGACTAAAATACAAGAAGAGTGAATCTTCTAAGAGTTTGTGCTTTGAGCGGCTCCTCGGAGACCAGTATTAGATTCCGATGCTCCAAGGCAGGTTTACTGTATCCCTTGGACCTTCATATTGACCATAAAACACAGGAATTATATCTGGATTGAATACAAAAGGGACAGTGACGACTTAAGTATAAGAAGAGTGATTCTTCTCAGAATTTAGCTTTTGACGTACGCCTGGGAGACCTGTGTTAGATTCCGATGCTCCAGTGCAGGTTTACTGTATCCCTTTTACCTTCACATTGACTATGAAACACAGCAATTCAGTCGGGATCGAATACAAACGGCGCAATGCCTGCTTAAGTACAAGAAGAGTGAATCCACTCAGTGTTTGTTCTTCGAGCGGCTCCTGGCAGACCAGTATTAGATTCCGATGCACCAGTGCAGGTTTACTGTATCACATGGACCGTCACATTGACCATGAATACCGAAATAGCATCGGGATTGAAAATAAAATGGACAAAGCTGACTGAAATACAAGAAGAGTGAATCTTCTAAGAGTTTATAGTTTGAGCGGCTCCTGGGAGTCCAGTATTACATTCCGATGCTCCAGTGCAGGCTTACTGTATCCCTCGCCCTTCACATTGAGCATAAAACACAGAATTTAAGTCGGGATTTAATAAACAAGGGACAATGCCGACTTAAGTACAAGAAGGGTGAATCCAGTCAGAGTTTGTGCTTTGAGCGGCTCCTGGCAGACCAGTATTAGTTTCCGATGCACCAGTGCAGGTTACTGTATCACTTGTACCTTCACATTGACGATTAAACACAGCAATTGCATCGGGATTGAATACAAAAGTCACAATGCCAACGTAAGTACAAGAAGACTGAATCTTCTAAGAGTTTGTGGTTTGAGCGGTTCCTGGGAGATCAGTATTAAATTCCGATTCACCAGTGCAGGTTTACTGTATCCCTTGGATCGTCACATTGACCATGAAACACAGAAATTGCCTCGGGACAGAACACAAAAGGGACAAAGCCGACTTAAGTACAAGAAGAGTGAATCCTCTAAGAGTTAGTAGTTTGAGCGGCTCCTGGGAGACCAGTATTAGATTCCGATGCATTAGTGAAGGTATACTGTATCCTTTGGACCTTCACATTGACCATGAAGCACAGAGATTACATCGGGATTGAACACAAATGCGACAATGACTACTTAAGTACAAGAAGAGCGAATCTTCTAAGAGTTTGTGGTTTGAGCGGCTCCTGGGAGACCAGAATCAGATTCCGATGCTCCAGAGCAGGTTTACTGTATCCTGTGGACCTTCACATTGACCAAGAAACACAGAAATTGCATAGAGATTGAATACAATGGGGACAATGCCGACTTAAGAACAAGAAGAGTGAATCTTCTAAGCGTTTATCCTTTGAGCGGCTCCTAGGAGACCTGTATTACATTCTGATGCACCAGTGCAGGATTACTGTATCCCTTCGACCCTCATATTGACCATGAAACACAAAAATTGCATCTGGATTGAATACAAAAGGGACAATGCCGACTTAAGTACAAGAAGAGTGAATCTTCTAAGAATTTGGCTTTTGAGCGGCGCCTGGGAGACCTGTATTATATTCCGATGCACCAGTGCTGGTTTACTGTATCCCTTGGACGTTCACATTGCCTATGAAACACATAAATTGCATCGGGATTGAACACAAAAGGGACAAAGCCGACTTACGTACAAGAAGAGTGAATCTTCTAAGAGTTTGTAGTTTGGGCGGCTCCTGGGAGACCAGTACTACATTCCGACGCACCAGTGCAGGCTTACTGTATCCCTCGGACCTTCACATTGACCATGAAACACAGAAATTGCATAGGAAGTGAATACAAAAGGCACAATGCCGACTGAAGTACACGAAGAGTGAATCTTCCAAGGGTTGGTGGTTAGAGCGGCTCCTGGGAGACCAGTATTAGATTCGGATGCACCAGTGCAGGTTTGCTGTATCCCTCGGACCTTCACATTGACCATGAAACACATATATTTCATCGGCATTGAACACAGAAGCGACAATGACGACGTAGGTACAAGAAGAGTGAATCTTCTAAGAGTTTGTGGTTGAGCGGCTCCTGGGAGACCAGTATTAGATTCCATTGCACCAGGGCAGGTGTACTGCATCTCTTGGACCTTCACATTGACCATGAAACACAGAATTTGCATCGGGATTAAATACAAATGGGGCAATGCCAACTTAGATTCAAGAAGATTGAGTCTCTACGATATTGTGGTTTGAGCGACTCCTGGGAGACCAGTATTAGATTCCAATGAACCAGTGCTGGTTTACTGCATCACTTGGACCTTCACATTGACCATGAAACACAGAAATCGGTTCGGGATTAAATACAGAAGGCACAATGCCGACTTAAATACAAGAAGAGTGAATCTTCAAAGAATTTGTGGTTTTAGCGGCTCCTGGGAGACCAGTATTAGATTCCGATGCACCAGTGCAGGTTTACTGTATCTCTTGGACCTTCACATAGACCATCAAACACAGAAATTGCATCGGGGTTATATACAAATGGGACAGTGCCGACATAAATTCAAGAAGATTGATTCTTTACGATTTTGTGGTTTGACCGGCTCCTGGGAGACTAGTAATAGATTCCGATGCACCAGTGCAGGTTTACTGTATCCCTCGGGCCTTCACATTGACCGTGAGATACAGAAATCGCATCGGGATTCGATACAAAATGCACATTGCCGACTTAAGTACAAGAAGAGTGAATCTACTAAGAGTTTGTTCTTTGAGCGGCTCCTGGCAGACCAGTATTAGATTCCGATGCACCAGTGCAGGTTTACTGTATCTCTTGAATCTTCACATTGACCATTAAACACACCAATTGCATCGGGATTGATTACAAAAGTCACAATGCCAACATAAGTACCAGAAGACTGAATCTTCTTAGAGTTTGTGGTTTGAGCGGCTCCTGGGAGACCAGTATTAGATTCCGATGCACCAATGCAGGTTTACTGTATCCCTTGGACCTTCACATAGACTATGAAACACAGCAATTGCATCGGGATTGAATGCAAACGGTACAATGCCAACTTAAGTACTAGAAGAGTGAAACTTCTAAGAGTTTGTGGATTGAGCGGCTTCTGGGAGAACAGTATTAGATACCGATGCACCAGTTCAGGTTTACTGTATCCCTTGGACCGTCACATTGACCATGAAAACAGATATTGCATCGGGTTTGAATACAAGAGGGACAATGCCGACTTAAGTACAAGAAGAGTGAATCTTCTAAGAGTTTGTGGTTTGAGCGGCTCCTGGGAGACCAGTATTAGAGTCGGATGCTCCAGTGCAGCTTTACTATATCCGTTTGACCTTCACATTGACCATGAAACACAGAAATCGGATCGGGATTGAATACAAAAGGCACAATGCCGACTTAAGTACAAGAGGAGTGAATCTTCTAAGAGTTTGTGGTTTGAGCGGCGCCTGGGAGACCAGTATTAGATTCGGATGCAGCAGTGCAGCTTCACTACATCCCTTTTACCTTCACATTGACCATGAAACACAGATTTTGAATCGGGATTAAATACAAATGGGGGAATGCCGACTTAAATTCAAGAAGAATGAATCTGCACTATTTTGTGCTCTGAGCGGCTCCTGGGACACCAGTATGTGATTCCGATGCACCAGTGCAGGTTTACTGTATCCTTTGGTCCATCACAATTACCGTGAGACACCGAAATCGGATCGGGATTGAATACTAAAGGCACAAGTACAACAAGAGTGAATCTACTAAGAGTTAGTGCTTTGAGCGGTTCCTGGCAGACCAGTATTAGATACCGATGCACCAGTTCAGGTTTAGTGTATCCTTTGGACCTTGACATTGACCATGAAAACAGAAATTGCATCGGGATTGAATACAAAGGCGACAATGACCACTTAAGTACAAGAGGAGTGAATCGTCTAAGAAATTGCATTTGAGCGGCTCCTGGGAGTCCAGTATTATATTCTGATGCACCAGTGCAAGTTTACTATATCCTTGGCCTTCACATTGACCATGAAACACAGAAATGGAATCGGGATTGAATACAAAAGTCACAATGACGACTTAAGTACAAGAAGAGTGAATCTTCAAAGAGTTTGTGGTTTGAGCGGCTACTGGGAACAAGTATTAGATTCCGATGCACCAGTGCAGGTTTACTGTATCCCATGGACCTTCGTATTGACCATGAAACACAGAAATTGCATTGGGATTAAAAATAAAAGGGACATTGCCGATTTAAATTCTAGAAGAACGAATATTGTAAGATTTTGTGGTTTTAGTGGATCCTGGGAGACCAGTATTAGATTCCGATGCACCAGTGCAGGTTTACTGTATCCCTTGGACCTTCAGATTCACCATGAATCACAGAAATTGCATCGGGATTGAATACAAAATTGACAATGCCGACTTTAATTCGAAAAAAATGAATCTTCTATGAGTTTGTGGTTTGAGCGGCTCTTGGGATACCAGTATTAGATTCCGATGCACCAGTGCAGGTACACTGTATCCCTTGGACCTTTACATTGTACATGAAACACAGAAATTGCATCGGGATTGAATACAAAAGGGACAATGCCGACTTAAGTACAAGAAGAGTAAATCTTCAAAGAGTATGTGGTTTGAGCGGCTCCTGGGAGACCAGTATTAGATTCCGATGCACCAGTGCAGGTTTACTGTATCCCTTGGACCTTCACATTGACCATGAAACACAGCAATTGCATCGGGATTTAATACTAACGGCACAATGCTAACCTAAGTACTAAAAGAGTGAAGCTTCTAAGAGTTTGTGGTTTCAGCGACTCCTGGGAGACCAGACATAGATTCCGATACACCAGAGCTGGTTTACTGTATCCTTTGGTCGTACACATTGACCATGAAACATAGAAATTGCATCGGGATTGAATACAAAAGGCACAATGCCGTCTTATGTGTAAGAAGAGTGAATCTTCGAAGAGTTTGTGCTTTGAGCGGCTCCTGGGAGACCAGTATTAGATTCCGATGCACCAGTGCTGTTTCACTGTATCCCCTGGAGCTTCACATTGACCATGAAATACGGAAATTGCATTGGCATTGAATACAAAAGGGACATTGCCGACTTAGGTACAAGGAGAGTGAATCTTCTAAGTGTTTGTGCTTTGAGCTTCTCCTGGGAGACCACTATTAGATTGCGATGCAGCAGTGAAGGTATACTGTATCCCTTGGACCGTCACATTGACCATGAAACACGGAAATTGAATCGGGATTGATTACAAAAAGCACAATGACGACTTAAGTAAAAGAAGAATGAATCTTCAAAGAGTTTGTGATTTGTGCGGCTCCTGGGAGATCAGTATTAGATTCCGATGCACCAGTGCAGGTTGACTGTTTCATTTGGACCTTCACATTGACCATGAAACACGGATATTGCATCGGGATAGAATACAAAATCCACAAAGCCGACTTAAGTACAAGAAGAGTGAATCTTCTAAGAGTATGCGCTTTCAGCGGTTCCTGGGAGACCAGTATTAGATTCCGATGCACCAGTGCAGACGTACTGTATCCCTTGGACCTTCACAATGACCATGAAACACAGAAATTGCATCGAATTGAATAAAAATGGCCCAATGACGACATAAGTACAAGATGAGTGATTCTTCTAAGACTTTGTGATTTGAGCAGCTTCTGGGAGACCAGTATAAGATTCCGATGCACCAGTGCAGGTTTACTGTATCCGCTGGACCTTGACATTGACCATGAAACACAGAAATCAGATCGGGATTGAATACAAATTGCACAATGCCATCTTAAGTACAAGAAGAGGGAGTCTTCATGGAGTTTGTGCTTTGAGCGGCTCCTGGGAGGCCAGTATTAGATTCCGATGCACCAGTGCAAGTTTACTGTGTCCCTTGGACTTTCGCATTGACCATGAATCACAGAAATTGCATCGGGAATGAATACAAAAGGGACAATGCCGACTTAAGTACAAGAAGGATGAATCTCCTAAGAGTTTGTGCTTTGAGCAGCTCCTGGGAGACCTGTATTAGATTCTGATTCGCCAGTGCAGGTTAATTGTATCTCTTGGACCTTCACATTGACCATGAAACACAGAAATTGCATCGAAATTGAATACAATAGGTTCAATGCCGACATAAGTACAATTTGAGTGAATCTTCTAAGAGTTTGTACTTTGTGCGGCTCCTGGGAGAACAGTATTAGATTCCGATGCACCAGTGCAGGTTTACTTTATACCTTGGACCTTCATATTGACAATGAAACACAGAAATTACGTCGGGATTGGATACAAAGGGGACAATGCCGATTTAGGTACAAGAAGAGTGAATCTTCTAAGGGTTTGTGTTTGAGTGGCTCCTGGGAGACCAGTATTAGTTTTCAATGCACCAGTGCAGGTTTACTGTATCACTTGGACCTTCACATTGACCATGAAACACAGATATTGCATCGGCAATGGATCGAAAAAGGGACAATGCTGACTTAAGTACAAGAAGTTTGTGCTTTGAGCGGCTCCTGGGAGACCAGTTTTAGGTTCTGATACACCAGTACTGGTTTACTGTATCCTTTGGTCCTTCACATTGACCATGAAACTTAGAAATTGCATGGGGATTTAATACAAAAGGCACAATGCCGTCTTATGTACAAGAAGAGTGAATCCTCGAAGAGTGTGCTTTGAGCGGCTCCTGGGAGACCAGTATTAGATTCCGATGCACCAGTGCTGTTTCACTGTATCCCCTGGAGCTTCACATTGACCATGAGACACAGAAATTGCATCGAATTGAATAAAAATTGCCCAATGCCGACATAAGTACAAGATGAGTGAATCTTCAAAGAGTTTGTGATTTGAGCGGCTCCTTGGAGACCAGTATTAGATTCCGATGCACCAGTGCAGGTTTACTGAATCCCTTGGACCTTCAAAAAGATAATAAAACACAGAAACTGCATAGGGATTGAATACAAAAGGCACAATGCCTACTTATATACAAGATGAGTGAATCTTCGAAGAAAAAAAAATGGCTCTGAGCACTATGGGACTCAACTGCTGAGGTCATTAGTCCCCTAGAACTTAGAACTAGTTAAACCTAACTAACCTAAGGACATCACAAACATCCATGCCCGAGGCAGGATTCCAACCTTCGACCGTAGCGGTCTTGCGGTTCCAGACTGCAGCGACTTTAACCGCACGGCCACTTCGGCGGGCGAATGTTCGAAGAGTTTGGGCTTTCAGAGGCTCCTCGGAGACCAGTATTAGATTAAGATGCACCAGTGCAGCTTTACCGTATCCCTTGGAACTTCACATTGACCGTGAAACACAGAAATTGCATCTGGATTGAATGCAAAAATCACAATGCCGACTTAAGTACAAGAAGAGTGAATCTTCTAAGAGTTTGTGCTTCGTGCGGCTCCTGGAAGAGCACTTTTAAATTCCGATGCACCAGCGCAGGTTTTCCGTATCCCTTGGTCCTTCACATTGACCATGAAACACAGAAATCAGATCGGGATTGAATACAAATTGCACAATGCCATCTTAAGTACAAGAAGAGGGAGTCTTCATGGAGTTTGTGCTTTGAGCGGCTCCTGGGAGATCAGTATTAGATTGCGATGCACCAGTGCAGGTTTACTGTATCCCTTGAAGATTCATATTGACCATGAAACACAGAAATTGCATCGGGAATAAATACAAAAGGTGCAATGCTGACTTAAGTACAAGGAGAGTGAATCTTTAACGAGTTTGTGACTTGAACGGCTATTGGGAGACCAGTATTAGATTCCGATGCACCAGTGCAGGTTTACTGTATTCCTTGGACATTCACATTGACCATGAAACGTAGAAATTGCATCCGGATTGAATAGAAAAGGCACAATGCCGTCTCAAGTACAGAAAGAGTGAATCTTCTTAGAATTCGTGTTTGAGCGGCTCCTGGGAGACCAGTATTAGATTACGATGCACCAGTGCAGGTTTGCTGTATCCCTTGGACCATCACATTGATCATGACACACAGACATTGCATCGGGATTGAAGACAAATGACACAATGCTGACTCAAGTACAAGAAAAGTGAATCTTCTAAGAGTTTGTGCTTTGAGCGGCTCCTGGGAGACCAGTATTAGATTCCGATGCACCAGTGTAGGTTTACTGTACCACTTGGACCTTCACATTGACCATGAAACAAAGAAATTGGATTGGGAATGAATACAATAGGGATAATGCCGACTTAAGTACAAGAAGAGTGAATCTTCTAAGAGTTTGAGCTTTGAGCGGCTCCTAGGAGACAAGTTTTACATTCCGGTGCACCAGTGCAGGATAACTAGATCAATTGTACCTTCACTTAGACCATGAAACTCACAAATTGCATCGGGATTGAATACAAAATTCCCAATGGCGACTTAAGTACAAGACGAGTGAATCTTCTAAGAGTTTGTACTTTCAATGGCTCCTGGGAGACCAATATTAGATTCCGATGCACCAGTGCAGGTTCCCTGTATCACTTGGACCTTCACATTGACCATGAAACACAGAAATTGCATCGGGATTGATTACAAGAAGGGCAATCCCGAGTCAAGTACAAGAAGAGTGAATCTTCCAAGAATTTGTGTTTTGAGCGGCTCCTGGGAGACCAGTGTTAGATTCCGATGCACCAGTGCAGGTTCACTGTATGCCTTGTACCTTCACATTGACACAGAAACACAGAAATTGCATCGGAATTGAATACAAGTGGCACAATGCCGACTTAAGTACAAAATGAGTGAATCTTCTAAGAGTTTGTGCTTTGATCGTCTCCTGGGAGACCAGTATTATATTCCGATGCACCAGTGCAGCTTTACTGTATCACTTGGACCTTCACATTGACCAAGAAACACAGAAATTGCATTGGGATTGATTACAAGAGGCACAATGCCGTCGTATGTACAAGAAGAGTGAATCCTCGAAGAGTTGCTTTGAGCGGCTCCTGGGAGACCAGTATTAGATTCCGATGCACCAGTGCTGTTTCACTGTATCCCATGGAGCTTCACATTGACCATGAGACACAGAAGTTGCATTGAATTGAATAAAAATTGCCCAATGCCGACATAAGTACAAGATGAGAGAATCTTCAAAGAGTTTGTGATTTGAGCGGCTCCTGGGAGACCACTATTAGATTCCGATGCACCAGTGCAGGTTTACTGAATCCCTTGGACCTTCAAAAAGACAATAAAACACAGAAACTATATCGGGATTGAATACAAAAGGCACAATGCCTACTTATATACAACATGAGTGAATCTTCGAAGAGTTTGGGCTTTCAGCGGCTCCTCGGAGACCAGTATTATATTAAGATGCACCAGTGCAGCTTTACCGTATCCCTTGGAACTTCACATTGACCGTGAAACACAGAAATTGCATCTGGATTGAATACAAAAATCACAATGCCGACTTAAGCACAAGAAGAGTGAATCTTCTAAGAATTTGTGCTTTGAGCGGCTCCTGGAAGACCAGTATTAGATTCCGATGCACCAGTGCAGGTTTACTGTATCACTTGGACCTTCACATTGAACATGAAACGTAGAAATTGCATGCAGATTGAATACAAAAGGCACATCGCCTACTTAAGTACAAGAAGAGTGCATCTTCTAAGAGTTTGTTCAAAAGTACAAGAAGAGTGCATCTTCTAAGAGTTTGTTCTTTGTTGGGCTCCTGGGAGACCATTATTAGATTCCGATGCACCAATGCAGGTTTACTGTATGCCTTGGACATTCACATTGACCATGAAACACAGAAATTGCATTGGGAATGAATACAATAGGGATAATGCCGACTTAAGTACAAGAGGAGTGAATCTTCTAAGAGTTTGTGCGTTGAGCTAGTCCTGGGAGACCAGTATTAGATTCCGATGCAAAAGTGCAGGTTTGATGTATCACTTGGACCATCACATTGACCATGAAACACAGGTATTGCAACGGGATTGAATACAAAAGGGACAATGTTGACATAAGTAAAAGAAGAGTGAATCTTCTAAGAGTTTGTGCTTTGAGCGGCGCCTGGGAGTCCAGTATTAGATTCCGATGCACCAGTGCAGATTTACTGTATCCCTTCGACCTTCACATCGACCGTGAAAGACAGAAATTGCATCGGGATTGAATACAAAAGGCACAACGCCGACTTAAGTACAAGAAGTGTGAATCTTCTAAGAGTTTGTGCTTTGAGCGAATCCTGGGAGACCAGTATTGGAGTCCAATGCACCACTGCTGGTTCACTGTATGCCTTCGACTTTCACATTGACCATGAAACACAATAATTGCATCGGGGATGAACACAAAAGGCACAATGCCAACTTAGGTACAAGAAGAGTGAATCTTCTACGAATTTGTGGTTGGAGCGGCTCCTGTGAGAACAGTATTAGATTCCGATGCACCAGTGCAGGTTTACTGTATACCCTGGACCTTCACATTGACAAAGAAACACAGAAAGTGCATCGGAATTGAATACAAAAGGGACAATGCCGACTTTGGAACACGAAGAGTGAGTCTTCTAATAGTTTGTGTTTGACCAGCTCCTGGGCGACCAGTATTAGATTCCAATGCACCAGTGCAGGTTTACTGTATGCCTTTGACATTCACATTGGCCATGGAACACAGAAATTGCATCAGGATTGCATACAAGAGGGACAATGCCGACTTAACTACAAGAAGAGTGAATCTTCTAAGAGTTTGTGCTTTGAGCGAATCCTGGCAAACCAGTATTAGATTCCGATGCAGCAGTGCCGGTTTGATGAATCCGTTGGACCTTCACATTGCCCATGAAAGACAGAAATTTTATCGGCATTGAAAGCAAAAGCTACAACGCCGACATAAGTACAAGAAGAGTGAGTCTTCTAAGAGTTTGTGTTTTCAGCGGCCTTTCGGAGATCAGTATTAGATTCAGATGCACCAGTGCAGGTTTACTGTATCACTTGGACTTTCACATTTACCATGAAACACAGATATTGTATCCGGATTGAATACAAAAGGGACAATGCCGACTTAGGTACAAGAAGAGTAAATTTTCTAAGTGTTTGTGCTTTGAGCGACTCCTATGACTCCAGTATAAGATTCTGATGTACCAGTGCACGTTTACTGTATCCCTTGGACCTTCAAATTGAATGGGAAACGCAGAAACCGCATCGGGATTGAATGCAAAAGGCACAATGCCGACTTAAGTACAAGAAGAGTTAATCTTCTAAGAGTTCGTGCTTTGAGCGGCTCCTGGGTGACCAGTATTAGATTACGATGCACCATTGAAGGTTTACTGTATCCCTTGGACCTATACATTGACCATTAGAGACAGAAATTGCACCGGGATTGAAATCAAAATGCACAATGCCAACTTAAGTACTAGAAGAGTGCATCTTCTACGAGTTTGTGGTTTGAGCGGCTCCTGGGACCCCTGTATTAGATTCCGAGGCACCAGTACACGTTTACTGTAGCCCTCGGACCTTCACATTGCCCATGAAACACTGAAATTGCATCGGGATTGAATACAAAGGGCACGGTGACGTCTTAAATACAAGAAGAGTGAATCTTCTAAGAGTTTGTGCTTTGAGCGGCTCCTAGGAGTCAAGTATTAGAGTCCGATGCACCAGTGCAGGTTAACTGTATCATTTGGACATTCACATTGACCATGAAACACAGAAATTGCACCGGGATTAAATACAAAAGGCACAATGGCGACTTAAGTACAAGACGAGTGAATCTTCTAAGAGTTTGTATTTTGAACGGCTCCTGGGGGACCAGTATTAGACTCCGATGCACCATTGCAGGTTTACTGTATCGCTCTGACCGTCACATTGACCATGAAACACAGAAACAGCATCGGGGTTGAATACAATAAGGACAATTCCGACTTAAGTACAAGGAGAATATAATCTTGTAAGAGTTTGTGCTTTGAGCGGCTCCTGTGGGACCAGTACTAGATTCCGACGCTCCAGTGCAGGTTTACTGTATCCCTTGGGCCTTCACATTGACAATGAAAGACAGAAATTGCATCGAATTGAATAAAAATGGCCCAATGCAGACATAAGTACAAGGTGAGTGAATCTTCTAAGAGTTTGTGATTTCAGCGGCTCCTGGGAGACCAGTATTAGATTCCGATGCACCAGTGCAGGTTTACTGAATCCCTTGGACCTTCACATAGACAATAAAACTCAGAAACTGCATCGGGATTGAATTTAAAAGGCACAATGCCTACTTATATACATGATGAGTGAATCTTCGAGGAGTTTGATCTTTCAGCGGCTCCTCGGATACAAGTATTAGATTAAGATGCACCAGTGCAGCTTTACCGTATCCCTTGGACCTTCACATTGACCGTGAAACACAGAAATTCCATCTGGATTGAATACAAAAGGCACGACGCCGTCTTAAGTACAAGAAGAGTGAATCTTCTAAGAGTTTGTGCTTTTTGCGGCTCCTGGGAGACCACTTTTAAATTCTGATGCACCAGCGCAGGTTTGCCGTATCCCTTGGTCCTTCACATTGACCATGACACACAGAAATTGCAACGGGATTGAAGACAAATGACACAATGCTGACTCAAGTACAAGAAAAGTGAATCTTCTAAGAGTTTGTGCTTTGAGCGGCTCCTGGGAGACCAGTATTAGATTCCGATGCACCAGTGTAGGTTTACTGTACCACTTGGACCTTCACATTGACCATGAAACACAGAAATTGCATAGCGATTGAATACAAATGGCACAAAATCGACTTAAGTACAAGAAGAGTGAATCTTCTAAGAGTTTGTGCTTTGAGCGGCTCCTGGGAGATCAGTATTAGATTCCGATGCACCAGTGCAGTTTTACTGTATCCCCTGAAGATTCATATTGACCATGAAACACAGAAATAGCATCGGGAATGAATACAAAAGGTGCAATGCTGACTTAAGTACAAGAAGAGTGAATGTTTAACGAGTTTGTGCCTTGAACGGCTATTGGGAGACCAGTATTAGATTCCGATGCACCAGTGCATGTTTACTGTGTTCCTTGGACATCCACATTGACCATGAAACGTAGAAATTGCATCCGGATTGAATACAAAAGGCACAATGCCGTCTCAAGTACAGAAAAAGTGAATCTTGTAAGAATTCGTGTTTGAGCGGCTCCTGGGAGCGCAGTATAAAATTACGATGCACCAATGCAGGTTTGCTGTATCCCTTGGACCTTCACATTGACCATGACACTCTGACATTGCATCGGGATTGAATACTAAAGGCACATTGCCTACTTAAGTACAAGAAGAGTGCATCTTCCAAAAGTTTAATCTTTGTTGGGCTCCTGGGAGACCATTATTAGATTCCGATGCACCAGTGCAGGTTTACTGTATGCCTTTGACATTCACATTGACCATGAAACACAGAAATTGCATCGGGATTTTATACAAGAGGGATAATGCCGACTTAAGTACAAGAAGAGTGAATCTGCGAAGAGTTTGTGCTTTGAGCGAATCCTGGCAAACCAGTATTAGATTCCGATGCAGCAGTGCCGGTTTGATGTATCCGTTGGACCTTCACATTGCCCATGAAAGACAGAAATTTTATCGGGATTGAAAGCAAAAGACACAACGCCAACATAAGAACAAGAAGAGTGAGTCTTCTAAGAGTTTGTGTTTTCAGCGGTTCCTCGGAGATCAGTATTACATGAAGATGCACTAGTGCAGGTTTACTGTATCACTTGGACCTTCACATTTACCATGAAACACAGAAATTGCATCGGGATTGAATACAAAGGGCACGATGACTTCTTAAGTACCAGAAGAGTGAATCTTCTAAGACTTTGTGCTTTGAGCAGCTCCTAGGAGACAAGTATTAGATTCCGATGCACCAGTGCAGGTTAACTGTATCATTTGGACCTTCACATTAACCATGAAACACAGACATTGCACCGGGATTAAATACAAAAGGCACAATGGCGACTTAAGTACAAGACGAGTGAATCTTCTAAGAGTTTGAATTTTGAACGGCTACTGGGGGACCAGTATTAGATTTCGATGCACCATTGCAGGTTTACTGTATCGCTGTGACCGTCACATTGACCATGAAACACAGAAATAGCATCGGGATTGAATACAATAAGGACAATTCCGTCTTAAGTACAAGGAGAATAGAATCTTGTAAGAGTTTGTGGTTTGAGCGGCTCCTGTGGGACCAGTATTAGATTCCGACGCGCCAGTGCACGTTGACTGTATCCCTTGGACCTTCACATTGACAATGAAAGACAGAAATTGCATCGGGATTGAATACAAAAAGCACAACGCCGACTTAAGTCCAAGAAGTTTGAATCTTCTAAGAGTTTGTGATTTGAGCGGCTCCTGGGAGACCAGTATTAGTGTCCGATGCACTAGTGCAGGTTTACTGCATTCCTTCTACTTTCACATTGTCCATGAAACACAGAAATTGCATCGGGATTGAATACAAAAGGGACAATGCCGACTTAAGTAAAAGAAGAGTGAGTGTTCTAAGCGTTTGTGGTTTGAGCGGCTCCTGGGAGCGCAGTATTAGATTCCGATGCTTCAGTGCAGGATTACTGTATCCCTTCGACCTTCACATTGACCATGAAACACTGAAATTGCATCGGGATTGAATTCAAAAGGCACAAAGCCGACTCTAGTACAAGAAGAGTGATTTTTCTAAGAGTATGCGCTTTCAGCGTCTCCTGGGAGACCATTATTAGATTCCTATGCACCAGAGCAGGTTTACTGTATGCCTTGGACATTCACATTTACTATGAAATACGGAAATCGCATCGTGACTGAATACAAAAGGCCCAATGCGGAATCAATTACAAGAAGAGTGTATCTTCTAGAAGTTTGTGATTTGAGCGGCACATAGGAGACCAGTGTTAAATTCTGATGCACCAGTGCAGGTTTACTATATCCCTTGGACCTTCACATTGACCATGAAACACAGAAATTGCATCGGTTTAGAATAGAAATGCCACAATGCCGACTTAAGTACGACACGAGTGAATCTTCTAACCTTTTTTGCTCTGAGCAGCTCCAGGGAGACCAGTATTAAATTCCGATGAACCAGTGCAGGTTTACTCTATCCCTTAAACCTTTACATTTACCATGAAATACGGAAATCGCATCGTGATTGAATACAAAAAGCACAATGCGGAATCAAGTACAAGAAGAGTGAATCTTCTAGGAGTTTGTGATTTAGCGGCACATGGGAGACCAGTATTAAATTCTGATGCTCCAGTGCAGAATTACTGTATCCCTTGGACCTTCACATTGACCATGAAACACAGAAATTGCATCGGGATTGAATACAAACGGTACGATGACGACTTAAGTACAAGACGAGTGAATCTCCTAAGAGTTTGTATTTTGAACGGCTCCTGGGAGACCAGTATTAGATTCCGATGCACCATTGACGGTTTACTGTATCCCTTGGACCGTCACATGGACAATGAAACACAGAAATTGCATCGGGATTGAATACAAAAAGACAATCCCGATTTAATTACAAGGAGAGTGAATCTTCTAAGAGTTTGTGATTTGAGCGGCTCCTGGGAGACGAGTATTAGAATCCGACGCACCAGTGCAGGTTTACTGTATGCCTTTGCCCTTCACATTGACCATGAAACACAGAAATTGTATCGGGATTGAATACAAAAGGCAAAATGGCGACTTGAGTACAAGATGAGTGGACCTTGGATGAGTTTGTGATTCGAGCGGCTCCTGGGAGAGCAGTATTAGATTCCGATGCACCTGTGCAGGTTTACTGTATCCCTTAGACCTTCACATTTACCATGAAACACGGAAATTGCATCGGGAAAGAATACAAAAAGCACAATGCCTACTTAAGTACAAGAAGAGTGAATCGTTTAAGAGTTTGTGCTTTGAGCGGCTCATGGGAGACAAGTATTAGATACCAATGCACCAGTGCAGGTTTACTGTTTGCCTTGGCCCTTCACATTGACCATGAAACACAGAAATTTCATCGGGATTGCATATAAAAGCACAATGCCGTCTTAAGTAGAGGATGAGTGAATCTTCTAAGAGTTTGTGATTTGAGCGGCTCCTGGGAGCCCAGTATTAGATTCCGCTGCACCATTGCAGGTTTACTGAATCCCTTGGACCTTCACTATGACCAATGAAAGACAGAAATTGCATCAGGATTGAATACAAAAGTCACAACGCCGACTTAAGTACAAGAAGATTGAATCTTCTAAGAGTTTGTTATTTGAGCGTCTCCTGGGAGAACAGATTTACATTTCGATGCAGCAGTGCAGGTTTACTGTATCCCTTGGACCTTCACATTGAGCATGAACCACAGAAGTTGCATCGGGTTGGAATACAAATACCACAATGCCGACTTAAGTACAAGATGAGTGAATCTTCTAAGACTTTGTGCTTTGAGCGGCTCCTGGGAGACCAGTATTAGATTCTGATGCACCAGTGCCGGTTTACTGTATCCCTTGGATCTTCACATTGACAATGAAACACAGAAATTGCATCGGGATTGTATACAAAGAGGACAATGCCGACTTAGGTACAAGAAGAGTAGTGAATCTTCCAAGAGTTTTTGATTGAGCGGCTCCTGGGAGACCAGTATTAGATTCCGATGTACCTGTGCACGTTTACTGTATCCCTTGGACCTACACATTGACCATGAAACACAGAAATTTCATTGGGATTGCATACAATAGCACAATGTCGTCTTAAGTACAAGAAGAGTGAATCTTCCAAGAGTTTGTGCTTTGGGCGGCTCCTGGGAGACCAGTATTTAATTCCGATGCACCTCTGCAGGTTTACTGTATGCCTTGGACCTTCACATTGACCATGAAACACAGAAGGTATATCGGGTTTGAATACAAATGGCACAATGACGACCTCAGTACAAGATGAGTGAATCGTCTATGAGTTTGTGCTTTGAGCGGCTCATGCGAGACCAGTATTAGATTCCAACGCACTAGTGCAGGTTTACTGTATGCCTTGGCCTTTCACATTGGCCATGAAACACCGAAATTACATCGGGATTGAAATCAAAAGGTACAATGCCGACATAAGTACAAGAAGAGTGAATTTTCTAAGAGTTTGTGATTTGAGCGGCTCCTGGGACACCAGTATTACATTCCAATGTACCAGTGCACGTTTACTGTAACCCTTGGACTTTCAAATTGAAAATGAATCGCAGAAACCGCATCAGGATTGAATACAATAGGCACATTGCCGACTTAAGTACAAGAAGAGGAATCTTCTAAGAGTTTGTGCTTTTGAGAGGCTCCTGGGAGACCAGTGTTAGATTCCGCTGCACCAGTGCAGGTTTACTGAATCCCTTGGACCTTCACTTTAACCAATGAAAGACAGAAATTGCATCGGGATTGAATACAAAAGCACAACGCCGACTTAAGTACAAGTAGAGTGAATCTTCGAAGAGTTTGTGATTGAACCGGCTCCTGGGACACAAGTATTAGATTCCAATGCACCAGTGCAGGTTTACTGTATCCCTTGGACCTTCACATTTACCATGGAACACGGAAATTGCATCGGGAAGGAATACAAAAAGCACAATGCATACTTCAGTACAAGAAGAGTGAAGCGTCTAAGAAATTGTGTTTGAGCGGCTCATGAGAGCCCAGTATTTGATTTTAATGCACCAGTGCAGTTTTACTGTATGCCTTGGATCTTCACATTGACCATGAAACACAGAAATTGCATCGGGGTTGAATACAAGTGGGACAATGCCGACTTATGTACAACAAGAGTGAATCTTCCAAGAGTTTGTGCTTTAAACGGCTCCTGGTAGCCCAGTATTAGATTCCGATGCACCAGTGCAAGTTTACTATATCCCTTGGACCCTCACATTGACCATGAAACATAGAAATTGCATCGGGATTGAATACAAAAGGCACAATGCCGACTAAAATAAAGATGAGTGACTCTTCTAAGAGTTAGTGCTTTGAGCGGCTCCTGGGAGTCCAGTATTATATTCCGATTCACCAGTGCAGGTTTACGGTCTCCCTTGGACTTTCACATTGTCCATGAAGGACAGAAATTGCATCGGGGATGAATTCAAAAGGGACAATGCCGACTTATGTACATGAAGAGTAAATCTTCTAAGATTTTGTGCTTTCAGCGTCTCCGGGGAGACCAGCACTAGATTCCGATGCACCAGTGCAGGTTTACTCTATTTCTTGGACCTTCACATTGACCATGAAACACAGAATCTGCATCGGGATTAAATATAAAAGGCACAATGCCGACTTAAATACAAGAAGAGTGAATCTTATAAGAGTCAGTGCTTTGAGCGGCTCCTGAGGGACCAGTATTAGATTCCGATGCGCCAGTGCAGGTTTACTGTGTCCCTTGTCCCATCAACTTGACCATGAAACACAGAAATCGCATCGGGATTGAACACAAAAGGGACAATGCCCACTTATGTACAAGAAGAGTGATTCTTCTAAGAGTTAGTGCTTTTAGCGGCTCCTGGGAGACCAGTATTAGACCCTGACGCACCAGTGCAGGTTTACTGTATCTTTCGGACCTTCACTTTAACAATGAAAGACTGAAATTGAGGAGGAGGAGGAGGAGGAGGAGATTAGTGTTTACCATCCCGTCAAAAGAAACTGCATCGGGATTGAATACAAAAGGCACAACGCCGACTTACGTACAAGAAGAGTGAATCTTCTAAGAGTTTGTGCTTTGAGCGGCACCAGGGAGACCAGTATTAGATTCCGATGCACCAGTGCAGGTGTACTGTATCCCTTGTCCCTTCAACTTGACCGTGAAAAACAGATATTGCATCGGGATTCAATACAAAGGGCACAATGCCGACTTAAGTACAAGAAGAGTGAAACTTCTAAGAGTTTGTGCTTTGAGCGGCTCCTGGGAGACCAGTATTAGATCTCGATGCACCTGTGCAGGTTTACTGTATCCCTTGGACCTTCACATTGACCATGAAACACAGACATTGCAACGGGTTTCAATAAAAATGGCACAATGACGACTTAAGTACAAAATGAGTGAATCTTTTAAATGATTGTGCTTTGAACGGCTCCTAAGAGACCAGTATTAGATTTCGATGTACCAGTGCAGGTTAACTGTATGCCTTGGACCTTCACATTGACCATGAAACACATATATTTCATCGGGATTGCATACAAAAGCACAATGCCGTCTTAAGTTCAAGAAGAGTGAATCTTCCAAGAGTTTGTGCTTTAAACGGCTGCTGGGAGACCAGTAATAGATTCCGATGCACCAGTGCAGGTTTACTGTATGCTTTGGACCTTCACGTTGACCATGAAACACAGAAAGTCCATCGGGATTGAATAGAAAAGGGACAATGCCGACTTAAATACAAGAAGAGTGGATCTTCCAACAATTTGTGCGTTGAGAGGCTCCTGGGAGACCAGAATTACATTCCGATGCACCTGTGCAGGTTTACTGTATCCCTTGGACCTTCACATTGACCATGAAACACAGCAATTGCATCGGGATTGAATACAAAATGCACAATGCCGACTTAAGTACAAGATGAGTGAATCTTCTAAGAGTTTGTTATTTAAGCGGCTCCTGGGAGACCAGTATTAGCTTCCGATGCAGCAGTGCAGATTTACTGTATCCCTTGGACCTTCACAGTGAACATGAAACACAGAAATTGCATCGGGCTTGAATCCAAATGGCACAATGCCGACTTAAGTACAAGATGAGTGAATGTTCTAAGACTTTGTGCTTTGAGCGGCTCCTGTGAGACTAGTATTAGATTCCGATGCACCAGTGCCGGTTTACTGTATCCCTTGGACCTTCACATTGACAATGTAACACAGAAATATCATCGGGATTGAATACAAAGAGGACAATGCCGACTTTGGTACAAGAAGATTGAATCTTCCAAGAGTTTTTGTTTGAACGGCTCCTGGGAGACCAGTATTAGATTCCAATGCACCAGTGCAGATTTACTGTATGCCTTGGACCTTCACATTGACAATGAAACACAGAAATTGCATCGGGATTGAATACAAGAGGGACAATGCCGACTTAAGTACAAGAAGAGTGAATCTTCTAAGAGTTTGCGCATTGTGCGGATCCTGGGAGACCAGTATTAGATTCCGATGCCCCAGTGCAGGTTTACTCTATCCCTTGGACCTTCACATTTACCATGAAACATGGAAATAGCATCGGGAAGGAATGCAAAAGGCACAATGCGTACTTAAGTACAAGAAGAGTGAATCGTCTATGAGTTTGTACATTGAGCGGCTCATGCGAGACCAGTATTAGATTCCAACGCACTAGTGCAGGTTTACTGTATGCCTTGGCCTTTCACATTGGCCATGAAACACCGAAATTACATCTCGATTGAAATCAAAAGGTACAATAACCGACATAAGTACAAGAAGAGTAAATCTTCTAAGAGTTTGTGTTTTGAGCGGCTCCTGGGGGACCAGTATTAGATTCCGATGCACCAGTGCAGGTTTACTGTATCCCTTGCACCTTCACATTCACCATGAAACACAGAAATTGCATCGGGATTAAATACAAAAGGGACAATGCTGACTTAGGTACAAGAAGAGTGAATTTTCTAAGAGTTTGTGCTTTGAGGGGCTCCTGGGACACCAGTATTACATTCCAATGTACCAGTGCACGTTTACTGTAACCCTTGGACCTTCAAATTGAAAATGAATCGCAGAAACCGCATCAGGATTGAATACAAAAGGCACATTGCCGACATAAGTACAAGAAGAGGAATCTTCTAAGAGTTTGTGCTTTTAGCGGCTCCTTGGAGACCAGTATTAGATTCCGATGCACCATTGCATGTTCACTGTATCCCTTGGACCGTCTCATTGACCATGAACACAGAAATTGCATCGGGATTGAATACAAAAGGGACAATGCCGACTGAAGTGCAAGGAGAGTGAATTTTCTAAGAGTTTGTGATTTGAGCGGCTGATGAGAGACCAGAATTAGATTCCGAAGCACAAGTGCAGGTTTACTGTATACCTTGGACCTTCACATTGACCATGAAACACAGAAGTAGCATTGGGTTTGATTACAAATGGCACAAATCCGACTTAAGTACAAGATGAGTGAATCTTCTAAGAGTTTGTGATTTGAGACGCTCCTGGGAGACCAGTGTTAGATTCCGCTGCACCAGTGCAGGTTTACTGAATCCCTTGGACCTTCACTTTAACCAATGAAAGACAGAAATTGCATCGGGATTGAATACAAAAGGCACAACGCCGACTTAAGTACAAGTAGAGTGAATCTTCGAAGAGTTTCTGATTGAACCGGCTCCTGGGACACAAGTATTAGATTCCGATGCACCAGTGCCGGTTTACTGTATCCCTTGGATCTTCACATTGACAATGAAACACAGAAATTGCATCGGGATTGTATACAAAGAGGACAATGCCGACTTAGGTACAAGAAGAGTAGTGAATCTTCCAAGAGTTTTTGATTGAGCGGCTCCTGGGAGACCAGTATTAGATTCCGATGTACCTGTGCACGTTTACTGTATCCCTTGGACCTACACATTGACCATGAAACACAGAAATTTCATTGGGATTGCATACAATAGCACAATGTCGTCTTAAGTACAAGAAGAGTGAATCTTCCAAGAGTTTGTGCTTTGGGCGGCTCCTGGGAGACCAGTATTTAATTCCGATGCACCTCTGCAGGTTTACTGTATGCCTTGGACCTTCACATTGACCATGAAACACAGAAGGTATATCGGGTTTGAATACAAATGGCACAATGACGACCTCAGTACAAGATGAGTGAATCGTCTATGAGTTTGTGCTTTGAGCGGCTCATGCGAGACCAGTATTAGATTCCAACGCACTAGTGCAGGTTTACTGTATGCCTTGGCCTTTCACATTGGCCATGAAACACCGAAATTACATCGGGATTGAAATCAAAAGGTACAATGCCGACATAAGTACAAGAAGAGTGAATTTTCTAAGAGTTTGTGATTTGAGCGGCTCCTGGGACACCAGTATTACATTCCAATGTACCAGTGCACGTTTACTGTAACCCTTGGACTTTCAAATTGAAAATGAATCGCAGAAACCGCATCAGGATTGAATACAATAGGCACATTGCCGACTTAAGTACAAGAAGAGGAATCTTCTAAGAGTTTGTGCTTTTGAGAGGCTCCTGGGAGACCAGTGTTAGATTCCGCTGCACCAGTGCAGGTTTACTGAATCCCTTGGACCTTCACTTTAACCAATGAAAGACAGAAATTGCATCGGGATTGAATACAAAAGCACAACGCCGACTTAAGTACAAGTAGAGTGAATCTTCGAAGAGTTTGTGATTGAACCGGCTCCTGGGACACAAGTATTAGATTCCAATGCACCAGTGCAGGTTTACTGTATCCCTTGGACCTTCACATTTACCATGGAACACGGAAATTGCATCGGGAAGGAATACAAAAAGCACAATGCATACTTCAGTACAAGAAGAGTGAAGCGTCTAAGAAATTGTGTTTGAGCGGCTCATGAGAGCCCAGTATTTGATTTTAATGCACCAGTGCAGTTTTACTGTATGCCTTGGATCTTCACATTGACCATGAAACACAGAAATTGCATCGGGGTTGAATACAAGTGGGACAATGCCGACTTATGTACAACAAGAGTGAATCTTCCAAGAGTTTGTGCTTTAAACGGCTCCTGGTAGCCCAGTATTAGATTCCGATGCACCAGTGCAAGTTTACTATATCCCTTGGACCCTCACATTGACCATGAAACATAGAAATTGCATCGGGATTGAATACAAAAGGCACAATGCCGACTAAAATAAAGATGAGTGACTCTTCTAAGAGTTTGTGCTTTGAGCGGCTCCTGGGAGTCCAGTATTATATTCCGATTCACCAGTGCAGGTTTACGGTCTCCCTTGGACTTTCACATTGTCCATGAAGGACAGAAATTGCATCGGGGATGAATTCAAAAGGGACAATGCCGACTTATGTACATGAAGAGTAAATCTTCTAAGATTTTGTGCTTTCAGCGTCTCCGGGGAGACCAGCACTAGATTCCGATGCACCAGTGCAGGTTTACTCTATTTCTTGGACCTTCACATTGACCATGAAACACAGAATCTGCATCGGGATTAAATATAAAAGGCACAATGCCGACTTAAATACAAGAAGAGTGAATCTTATAAGAGTCAGTGCTTTGAGCGGCTCCTGAGGGACCAGTATTAGATTCCGATGCGCCAGTGCAGGTTTACTGTGTCCCTTGTCCCATCAACTTGACCATGAAACACAGAAATCGCATCGGGATTGAACACAAAAGGGACAATGCCCACTTATGTACAAGAAGAGTGATTCTTCTAAGAGTTAGTGCTTTTAGCGGCTCCTGGGAGACCAGTATTAGACCCTGACGCACCAGTGCAGGTTTACTGTATCTTTCGGACCTTCACTTTAACAATGAAAGACTGAAATTGAGGAGGAGGAGGAGGAGGAGGAGATTAGTGTTTACCATCCCGTCAAAAGAAATTGCATCGGGATTGAATACAAAAGGCACAACGCCGACTTACGTACAAGAAGAGTGAATCTTCTAAGAGTTTGTGCTTTGAGCGGCACCAGGGAGACCAGTATTAGATTCCGATGCACCAGTGCAGGTGTACTGTATCCCTTGTCCCTTCAACTTGACCGTGAAAAACAGATATTGCATCGGGATTCAATACAAAGGGCACAATGCCGACTTAAGTACAAGAAGAGTGAAACATCTAAGAGTTTGTGCTTTGAGCGGCTCCTGGGAGACCAGTATTAGATCTCGATGCACCTGTGCAGGTTTACTGTATCCCTTGGACCTTCACATTGACCATGAAACACAGACATTGCAACGGGTTTCAATAAAAATGGCACAATGACGACTTAAGTACAAAATGAGTGAATCTTTTAAATGTTTGTGCTTTGAACGGCTCCTAAGAGACCAGTATTAGATTTCGATGTACCAGTGCAGGTTAACTGTATGCCTTGGACCTTCACATTGACCATGAAACACATATATTTCATCGGGATTGCATACAAAAGCACAATGCCGTCTTAAGTTCAAGAAGAGTGAATCTTCCAAGAGTTTGTGCTTTAAACGGCTGCTGGGAGACCAGTAATAGATTCCGATGCACCAGTGCAGGTTTACTGTATGCTTTGGACCTTCACGTTGACCATGAAACACAGAAAGTCCATCGGGATTGAATAGAAAAGGGACAATGCCGACTTAAATACAAGAAGAGTGGATCTTCCAACAGTTTGTGCGTTGAGAGGCTCCTGGGAGACCAGAATTACATTCCGATGCACCTGTGCAGGTTTACTGTATCCCTTGGACCTTCACATTGACCATGAAACACAGCAATTGCATCGGGATTGAATACAAAATGCACAATGCCGACTTAAGTACAAGATGAGTGAATCTTCTAAGAGTTTGTTATTTAAGCGGCTCCTGGGAGACCAGTATTAGCTTCCGATGCAGCAGTGCAGATTTACTGTATCCCTTGGACCTTCACAGTGAACATGAAACACAGAAATTGCATCGGGCTTGAATCCAAATGGCACAATGCCGACTTAAGTACAAGATGAGTGAATGTTCTAAGACTTTGTGCTTTGAGCGGCTCCTGTGAGACTAGTATTAGATTCCGATGCACCAGTGCCGGTTTACTGTATCCCTTGGACCTTCACATTGACAATGTAACACAGAAATATCATCGGGATTGAATACAAAGAGGACAATGCCGACTTTGGTACAAGAAGATTGAATCTTCCAAGAGTTTTTGTTTGAACGGCTCCTGGGAGACCAGTATTAGATTCCAATGCACCAGTGCAGATTTACTGTATGCCTTGGACCTTCACATTGACAATGAAACACAGAAATTGCATCGGGATTGAATACAAGAGGGACAATGCCGACTTAAGTACAAGAAGAGTGAATCTTCTAAGAGTTTGTGCATTGTGCGGATCCTGGGAGACCAGTATTAGATTCCGATGCCCCAGTGCAGGTTTACTCTATCCCTTGGACCTTCACATTTACCATGAAACATGGAAATAGCATCGGGAAGGAATGCAAAAGGCACAATGCGTACTTAAGTACAAGAAGAGTGAATCGTCTATGAGTTTGTACATTGAGCGGCTCATGCGAGACCAGTATTAGATTCCAACGCACTAGTGCAGGTTTACTGTATGCCTTGGCCTTTCACATTGGCCATGAAACACCGAAATTACATCTCGATTGAAATCAAAAGGTACAATAACCGACATAAGTACAAGAAGAGTAAATCTTCTAAGAGTTTGTGTTTTGAGCGGCTCCTGGGGGACCAGTATTAGATTCCGATGCACCAGTGCAGGTTTACTGTATCCCTTGCACCTTCACATTCACCATGAAACACAGAAATTGCATCGGGATTAAATACAAAAGGGACAATGCTGACTTAGGTACAAGAAGAGTGAATTTTCTAAGAGTTTGTGCTTTGAGGGGCTCCTGGGACACCAGTATTACATTCCAATGTACCAGTGCACGTTTACTGTAACCCTTGGACCTTCAAATTGAAAATGAATCGCAGAAACCGCATCAGGATTGAATACAAAAGGCACATTGCCGACATAAGTACAAGAAGAGGAATCTTCTAAGAGTTTGTGCTTTTAGCGGCTCCTTGGAGACCAGTATTAGATTCCGATGCACCATTGCATGTTCACTGTATCCCTTGGACCGTCTCATTGACCATGAACACAGAAATTGCATCGGGATTGAATACAAAAGGGACAATGCCGACTGAAGTGCAAGGAGAGTGAATTTTCTAAGAGTTTGTGATTTGAGCGGCTGATGAGAGACCAGAATTAGATTCCGAAGCACAAGTGCAGGTTTACTGTATACCTTGGACCTTCACATTGACCATGAAACACAGAAGTAGCATTGGGTTTGATTACAAATGGCACAAATCCGACTTAAGTACAAGATGAGTGAATCTTCTAAGAGTTTGTGATTTGAGACGCTCCTGGGAGACCAGTGTTAGATTCCGCTGCACCAGTGCAGGTTTACTGAATACCTTGGACCTTCACTTTAACCAATGAAAGACAGAAATTGCATCGGGATTGAATACAAAAGGCACAACGCCGACTTAAGTACAAGTAGAGTGAATCTTCGAAGAGTTTCTGATTGAACCGGCTCCTGGGACACAAGTATTAGATTCCGATGCACCTGTGCAGGTTTACTGTATCCCTTGGACCTTCACATTAACCATGAAACACAGAAGCTGCATCGGGTTTGAATACCAATGGCACAATGCCGACTTAAGTACAAGATGAATGAATCTTCTATGACTTTGTGCTTTGAGCAGCTCCTGGGAGACCACTATTAGTTTCCGATGCACCAGTGCAGGTTTACGGAATCCCTTGGTCCTTCACAATGGCCATGAAACACAGAAATTGCATCGGGATTGAGTACAAAAGGCACATTGCCGACTTAAGTACAAGAAGAGGAATCTTCTAAGAGTTTGTGCTTTTAGCGGCTCCTTGGAGACCAGTATTAGATTCCAAAGCACCAGTGCAGGTTTACTGTATCCCTTGGATCTTCACATTTACCATGGAACACGGAAATTGCATCGGCAAGGAATAAAAAAAGCACAATGCATACTTCAGTACAAGAAGAGTGAATCGTCTAAGAAATTGTGTTTGAGCGGCTCATGAGAGCCCAGTATTTGATTTTAATGCACCAGTGCAGTTTTACTGTATGCCTTGGAACTTCACATTGACCATGAAACACAGAAATTGCATCGGGGTTGAATACAAGTGGGACAATGCCGACGTATGTACAACAAGAGTGAATCTTCCAATAGTTTGTGCTTTAAACGGCTCCTGGTAGCCCAGTATTAGATTCCGATGCACCAGTGCAAGTTTACTATATCCCTTGGACCCTCACATTGACCATGAAACATAGAAATTGCATCGGGATTGAATACAAAAGGCACAATGCCGACTAAAATAAAGATGAGTGACTCTTCTAAGAGTTTCTGCTTTGAGCAGCTCCTGGGAGACCAGTATTATATTCCGATTCACCAGTGCAGGTTTACGGACTCCCTTGGACTTTCACATTGTCCATGAAGGACAGAAATTGCATCGGGGATGAAATCAAATGGGACAATGCCGACTTATGTACATGAAGAGTGAATCTTCTAAGATTTTGTGCTTTCAGCGTCTCCGGGGAGACCAGCACTAGATTCCGATGCACCAGTGCAGGTTTACTGTATCTTTCGGACCTTCACTTTAACAATGAAAGACTGAAATTGAGGAGGAGGAGGAGGAGGAGATTAGTGTTTACCATCCCGTCAACAGAAATTGCATCGGGATTGAATACAAAAGGCACAACGCCGACTTACGTACAAGAAGAGTGAATCTTCTAAGAGTTTGTGCTTTGAGCGGCTCCTGGGAGACCAGTATTAGATTCCGATGCACCAGTGCAGGTGTACTGTATCCCTTGTCCCTTCAACTTGACCGTGAAAAACAGATATTGCATCGGGATTCAATACAAAGGGCACAATGCCGACTTAAGTACAAGAAGAGTGAATCTTCTAAGAGTTTGTGCTTTGAGCGGCTCCTGGGAGACCAGTATTAGATTACACTGCACCAGTGCAGGTTCACTGTATGCCTTTGACCTTCACATTGACCATGAAACACAGAAATTGCATCGGGATTGAATGCAAAAGGCTGAACGACTACTTAAGTAAAAGAAGAGTGAATCTTCTAAGAGATTGTGCTTTGAGTGGCTCCTTGGGAGACCAGTATTAGATTCCGATGCACCGGTGAGGGTTTACTGTATCCCTTAAACCTTCACATTTACCATGAGGTACAGACATTGCATCGGGATTGAATACAAAAGGCACAATGCCAACTTAAGTTCAAGAAGAGTGAATCTTCTAAGAGTTTGTGCATTGAGCGGCTCATGGGAGATCAGTATTAGTTTCCTATTCACCAGTTCAGGTTTACTGTATCCCTTGGACATTCACATTGACCATGAAAGACAGAAATTGCATCGGGATTGAAATCAGAAGGCACAATGCCAAATTAAGTACAAGAAGAGTGATTCTTCTATGAGTTTGTGCTTTGAGCGGCTCCTGGGAGACAAGTATTGCATTCCGATGCACCAGTGCAGGTTGACTGTCTCATTTGGACCTTCACATTGACCATGAAACACAGAAATTGCATCGGGATTAAATACAAAGAGGACAATGCCGACTTAGGGACAAGACGAGTGAATCTACTAAGAGTTTGGGTGGAGCGGCTCGTGGGAGACCAGTATGAGATTCCGATGTACCAGTGCACGTTTGCTCTATCCCTTGGACCTTCACATTGACCATGAAACACAAAAACTGCATCGGGATTAAATACAAAAGGCACAATGCCGACATAAGTACAAGAAGAGTGAATCTTCTAAGAGTTAGTGATTTGAGCGGCTCCTGGGAGACCGGTATTAGATTCCGATGTACCAGTGCACGTTTGCCCTATCCCTTGGACCTTCACATTGACCATGAAACACAGAAACTGCATCGGGATTAAATACAAAAGGCACAATGCCGACATAAGTACGAGAAGAGTGAATCTTCTAAGAGTTTGTGCTTTGACCGGCTCCTGGGTGACCAGTATTAAGTCCCGATGCACCCGTGCAGGTTTACTGTATCTTTTGCACCTTCACTTAGACAATGAAAGACTGAAATTGAGGAGGAGGAGGAGGAGGAGGAGATTAGTGTTTAACATCCCGTCGAAAGAAATTGATTCAGGATTGAATACAAAAGGCACAATGTCGACTTAAGTACAGGATGAGTGGATCTTCTATGAGTTTGTGATTTTAGCGGCTCCTGGGGACCAGTATTAGATTACTATGCACCAGTGCAGGTTTACTGTATCCCTTCGACCTTCAAATTGCCCCTGAAACACAGAAATTGCATCGGGATTGAAATCAAACGGTACAATGCCGACTTAAGTACGAGAAGAGTGAATCTTCTAAGAGTTTCACCTTTGAGCGGCACCTGGGGGACCAGTATTAGATTCCGATACACCAGTGCATGTTTACTGTATGACTTGGACACTCACATTGACGATGAAACACAGAAATTGCATCGCGATTGAATACAAAGAGGACAATGCCGGCTTAGGTGCAAGAAGAGTGAATCTTCCAAGAGATTTTGTTTGAGCGGCTCCTGGGGACCAGCATTAGATACCAATGCACCAGTGCAGGTTTTCTGTATCCCTTGGACCTCCATATTGAAAATGAATCGCAGAAACCGCATCGGGATTGAATTCAAAGTGCACAATGTCGACTTAAATACAAGACGAGTGAATCAACAAAGAGTTTGTGCTTTGAGCGGCTCCTGGGACACCAGTATTAGATTCCGATGCACCAGAGCAGGTATACTGTATTTCTTGGACCTTCACATTGACCATGAAACCCAGAAATTGCATCGAGATTGAATACCAAAGGGACAATGCAGACTTACGTACAAGAAGAGTGGATTTTCTAAGTGATTGTGATTTGAGCGGCTCCTGGGAGACCAGTATTAGATTCCGATGTACCAGTGCACTTTTGCTGTATCCCTTGGACCTTCACATTGACCATGCAACACAGAAACTGCATCGGGATTAAATACAAAAGGCACAATGCCGACTTAAGTATAAGAAGAGTGAATCTTCTAAGAGTTAGCGCTTTGAGCGGCTCCTGAGGGACCAGTATTAGATTCCGATGCACCAGTGCAGGTTTACTGTGTCTGGTCCACCTTCACATCGACAATGAAACACAGAAACTGCGTCGGGATTGAATACAAAGAGGACAATGCCGACTTAGGTACAAGAAGAGTGAATCTACTAAGAATTTGTGTTGAAGCGGCTCGTGGGAGACCAGTATTAGGTTACAATGCACCAGTGCAGGTTCACTGTATGCCTTGGACCTTCACATTGACCATGATACACTGAAATTGCATCGGGATTGTATACAAAAGGCACAATGACTACTTAAGTTCAAGAAAAGTGAATCTTCTAAGAGTTTGTACTTTGAGCGGCTCATGGGAGACCAGTATTAGGTTCCGATGCACCAGTGCAGGTTCACTGTATCCCTTGGACCCTCACATTGACCACGAAACTCAGAAATTGCATCGGGATTGAATACAAAAGGCACAATGCCGACTTAAGTACAAGATGAGTTAATCTTCTAAGAGTTTGTGATTTGAGCGGCTCCTGGGAGACAAGTATTGGATTCCGAAGTACCAGTGCAGGATGACTGTCTCATTTGGACCTTCACATTGACCATGAAACACAGAAATTGCATCAGGATGGAAATCAAAAGGTAGTATGCCACTTAAGTACAAGAAGAATGAATCTTCTAAGTGTTTGTGCTTTGAGCGACTCCTGGGAGTCCAGTATTAGATTCCAATGCACCAGTGAAGGTTTACTGTATCCCTTGGACCTTCACATTGACCATGAAACTCAGAAATTGCATCGGGATTGAATACAAAAGGCACAATGACGACTTAAGTACAAGATGAGTTAATCTTCTAAGAGTTTGTGATTTGAGCGGCTCCTGGGAGACAAGTATTGGATTCCGATGCACCAGTTCAGGTTGACTGTCTCATTTGGACCTTCACATTGACCATGAAACACAGAAATTGCATCGGGATTGAATCCAAAAGGATAATGCCAACTTAAGTACAAGGAGAGTGAATCTTCTAAGAGTTTGTGTTTTGAGCGGCTCCTGGGGGACCAGTATTGGATTTCGACGAACCAGTGCAGGTTTACTGTATCCCTAGGACCTTCACATTGACCATGAAACTCAGAAATTGCATCGGTATTGAATACAAAAAGCACAATGCCAACTTAGTAACAAGAAGAGTGAATCTTCTACGAGTTTGTGGTTTGCGCGGCTTCTGGTGGACCATTATTACATTCCGATGCACCAGTGCACGTTCACTGTATCCCTTTGACCTTCACATTGACCATGAAACACAGAAATTGCATCGGGATTGAATACAAGTAGAAGAATGCCGACTTTAGTATAAGAAGAGTGAATTTTCTTAGAGTATGTGGTTTCAGCGGCTCCTGGGAGACTAGTTTTAGATTCCGATGTACCAGAGCAGGTTTACTGAATCCCTTGGACCTTCACATTGACGATGAAACACAGAAATTGCATCGGGATTGAATACAAAAGGCACAATGCCAACTTAAGTACAAGAAGAGTGAATCACCTAAGAGTTTGTGGTTTCAGCGGCCCCCGGGAGACCAGTATTAGATTCCAATGAACCAGTGCAGGTTTACTGAATCACTTGGACCTGCACATTGACCATGACACAAAGAAAGTGCATCGGGATTGAATACAAAGGGGACAATGTCGACATAAGTACAAGAAGAGTGAATCTTCTAAGAGTTAGTGGTTTGAGCAGCTCCTGGGAGACCACTATTAGCTTCCGATGCACCAGTGCAGGTTTACTGTATCCCTTGGACCTTCACATGGTCCATGACGCACAGAAATAGCATCGGAATTGAATACAAAATGCACAATACCGAATAAAGTACAAGGAGAGAGGATGTTCGTAGAGTTTGTGATTTGAGCGGCTCCTAGGAGACCAGTATTAGATTCCGATGCACCATTGCAGGATTACTGTATCCCTTGGACCGTCACATTGACCATGAAACACAGAAGTTGCATCGGGATGTAATACAAAAGGGACAATGCCGACTTAAGTACAAGGAGAATGAATCTTGTAAGAGTTTGTGCATTGAGCGGCTCCTGGGAGACCAGTATTAGATTCCGATGCACCAGTGCAGGTTTACTGTATCCCTTGAACCTTCAAATTGACCATGTAGGACAGAAATTTCATCGTGGATGAAATCAAAAGGGACAATGCCGACTAATGTACATGAAGAGTGAATCTTCTAAGTTTTTGTGCTTTCAGCGTCTCCGGGGAGACCAGCATTAGATTCCGATCCACCAGTGCAGGTTTACTGTATCTCTTGGACCTTTACATTGAGCATGAAACCCAGAAATTGCATCGGCATTTAATACAAAAGGGACAATGCCGACATAATTATAAGAAGAGGGAATTTTCTAAGAGTTTGTGATTGAGCGGCTCCTGGGAGACCCGTATTAGATTCCGATGCACCAGTGGAGGTTTACTGTATCCCTTGTACCTACACATTGACCATGAAACACAGAAAATGCATCAGGATCGAATACAAAAAGCACAGTGCCAACTTAAGTACAAGCAGAGTGAATCTTCTACGAGTTTGTGCTTTGAGCGGCTCCTGAGAGACCAGTAATAGATTCCGATACACCAGTGCAGGTTTACTGTATGACCTGGACCTTCACATTGACAATGAAACACAGAAATTGCATCGGTATTGAATACAAAGAGGACAATGCCGGCTTGGGTGCAAGAAGAGTGAATCTTCCAAGAGTTCTTGTTTGAGCGGGTCCTGGGGACCAGCATTAGATTCCATTGCACCAGTGCAGGTTTACTGTATCCCTTGGACCTCCATATTGAAAATGAATCGCAGAAACCGCATCGGGATTGAATACAAAGTGCACAATGACGACTTAAGTACAAGAAGAGTGAATCTTCTAAGAGTTTGTGCATTTGAACGGCTCCTGGTAGAACAGTATTAGATTCCGAAGCACCAGTGCAGGTTTACTGTAAGCCTTGGACCTTCACATTAACCATGAAACACAGAAATTGCATCGGGATTGAATACAAAATGCACAATGTCGACTTAAGTTCAGAATGAGAGGATCTTCTATGAGTTTGTGATTTGAGCGGCTCTTGGGACCAGTATTAGATTACTACGCACCAGTGCAGGTTCACTGTATCCCTTCGACCTTAACATTGCCCACGAAAGACGGAAATTGCATCGGGATTGAAATCAAAAAGTACAATGCCGACTTAAGTACAAGAAGAATGAATCTTCTAAGAGTTTGTGTTTTGAGCGTCTCCTGGGAGACCAGAATTAGATTCCGATGCAACAGTGTAGGTTTACTGTATCCCTTGGACCTTCACATTGACCATGAAACTCAGAAATTGCATCGGGATTGAAAACAATAGGCACAATGCCGACTTAAGTACAAGATGAGTGAATCTTTTAAGAGTTTGTGCTTTCAGTGGCCCCTGGGAGATCAGTATTAGTTTCCGATGCACCAGTGCAGGTTTCCTGTATCCGTTGGACATTCACATTGACCATGAGAGACAGAAATTGCATCGGGATTGAAATCAAAAGGCACAATGCCAACTTAAGTACAAGAAGAGTGAATCTTCTAAGAGTTTGTGATTTGAGCGACCCTTGGGAGATCAGTATTAGATTCCGATGCACATGTGCAGGTTTACTGTATCCCTTGGACCTTCACATTGACCATGAAAAACAGAAATTGCATCGGGATTGAAATCAAAAGGTACAATGCCGAAATAAGTACAAGAAGAGTGAATCTACTAAGAGTTTTCGCTTTGAGCGGCTCCTTTGAGACCGATATTATATTCCGCTTCACCAGTGCAGGTTTACTGTATTCCTTGGACCTTCACATTCACCATGAAACACAGAAATTGCATCGGGATTGAATACAAAATGAACTATGCCGACTTAGGTACAAGAAGAGTGAATTTTCTAAGAGTTTGTGCTTTGAGCGGCTCCTGGGACACCAGTATTAGATTCCGATGTACCAGTGCACGTTTACTGTATCCCTTGGACCTTCATATTGAAAATAAATCTCAGAAACCGCATCGGGATTGAATACAAAGTGCACAATGACGACTTAAGTACAAGGAGAGTGAATCTTCTAAGAGTTTGTGCTTTTGAACGGCTCCTGGGAGACCAGTATTAGATTCAGATGCACCAGTGCAGGTTTACTGTAAGCCTTGGACCTTCACATTGACCATGAAACACAGAAATTGCATCGGGATTGAATACAAGTGGGACAATGCCGACTTATGTACAAGAAGAGTGAATCTTCCAAGAGTTTGTGTTTTGAGCGGCTCCTGGTAGCCCAGTATTAGATTCCGACGCACCAGTGCAGGTTTACTATATCCCTTGGACCATCACATTAACCATGAAACACAGAAAATGCATCGGGATTGAATACAAAAGTCACAATGACGACTTAAGTACAAGAAGGGTGAACTTTCTAAGAGTTTGTGATTTGACCGGCTCCTGGGAAACTAGTATTAGATTCCGATGTACCAGTGCACGTTTACTGTATCTCTTGGACCTTCACATTGACCATGAAACACAGAAATTGCATTGGGTTTGAATACAAATGGCACAATGCCGACTTAAGTACAAGATGAGTGAATCTTCTAAGAGTTTGTGTTTTGAACGGCTCCTGGGAGACCAGTAGTAGATTCCGATGCACCAGTGCACGTTTATTGTATCCTTTTGACCTTCACATTGACAATGAAACACAGAAATTGCATCGGGAATGAATACAAAAGGCACAATGCCGACTTAAGTACAAGATGAGTGAATCTTTTAAGAGTTTGTGATTTGAGTGGCCCCTGGGAGATCAGCATTAGTTTCCGAATCACCAGTGCAGGTTTCCTGTATCCCTTGGACCTTCACATTGACCATGAAACACAGAAATTGGATCGGGATTGAATACAAAAGGCACAATGAATACTCAAATACAAGAAGAGTGATTCTTCTAAGAGTTTGTGATTTGAGCGGCTCCTGGGAGATCAGTATTAGATTCCGATGCACCAGTGCAGGTTTACTGTATGCCTTGGACCTTCACATTGACCATGAAACACAGAAATTGCATCGGGATTGAATACAAGTGGGACAATGCGGACTTATGTACAAGAAGAGTGAATCTTTCAAGAGTTTGTGTTTTGAGCGGCTCCTGGTAGCCCAGTATTAGATTCCGACGCACCAGTGCAGGTTTACTATATCCCTTGGACCTTCACATTGACCATGAAACACAGAAATTGCATCGGGATTGAATACAAAGAGGACAATGCCGGCTTAGGTGCAAGAAGAGTGAATCTTCCAAGAGTTCTTGTTTGAGCGGCTCCTGGGGATCAGCATTAGATTCCAATGCACCAGTGCAGGTTTACTGTAAACCTTGGACCTCCATATTGAAAATGAATCGCAGAAACCGCATCGGGATTGAATACAAAGTGCACAATGACGACTTAACTACAAGAAGAGTGAATCTCCTAAGAGTTTGTGCTTTTGAACGGCTCCTGGGAGAACTGTATTAGATTCCGATGCACCAGTGCAGGTTTACTGTAAGCCTTGGACCTTCACATTGACCATGAAACACACAAATTGCATCGGGATTGAATACAAGTGTGACAATGCCGACTTATGTACAAGAAGAGTGAATCTTCCAAGAATTTGTGCATTGAGCGGCTCCTGGTAGCCCAGTATTAGACTCCGACACACCAGTGCAGGTTTTACTGTATCCCTTGGACCTTCACATTGACCATGAAACATAGAAAATGCATCGGGATTGAATACGGAAGTCACAATGACGACTTAAGTACACGAGGAGTGAATTTTCTAAGAGTTTGTGATTTGATCGGCTCCTGGGAAACCAGTATTAGATTCCGATGTACCAGTGCAGATTTACTGTATCTGTTGGACCTTCACTTTGACAATAAAAGACTGAATTTGAGGAGGAGGAGGAGGAGGAGGAGGAGGAGATTAGTGTTTAACGTCCTGTCGGCACAAATTGCATCAGGATTGAATACAAAAGGCACAACGCCAACTTCAGTACAAGATGTGTGAATCCTCTAAGAGTTTGTCCTTTGAGCGGCACCTGGGAGACCAGTATTAGATTCCGATGCAGCAGTGCAGGTTTACTGTATCTCTTGGACCTTCACATTGACCATGAAACACAGAAATTGCATTGGGTTTGAATACAAACGGCACAATCCCGTCTTAAGTACAAGATGAGTGAATCTTCTAAGAGTTTCTGTTTGAACGGCTCCTGGGAGACCAGTATTAGATTCCGATGCACCAGTGCACGTTTACTGTATACTTTTGACCTTCACATTGACAATGAAACACAGAAATTGCATCGGGATTGAATTCAAAGAGGACAATGCCGACATAGGTAAAATAAGAGTGAATCTACTAAGATTTTGTGTTGGAGCGGCATGTGGGAGACCAGTGTTCGATTACAATGCACCAGTGCAGGTTCACTGTATGCCTTGGACCTTCACATTGACCATGAAACACAGATATTGCATCGGGATTGAATACAAAGAGGACAATGCCGACTTAGGTACAAGAAGAGTGAATCTACTAAGAATATGTGTTGGAGCGGCTCGTGGGAGACCAGTATTAGGTTACAATGCACCAGTGCAGGTTCACTGTATGCCTTGGAATTTCACATTGACCATGAAACACAGAAATTGCATTGGGATTGAATACAAGAGGCACAATGACTACTTAAATATAAGAAGAGTGAATCTTCTAAGAGTTTGTGCTTTGAGCGGATCCCGGGAGACCAGTATTAGATTCCGAAGCACCAGTTGGGGTCTACTGTTTCCCTTGGGCCATCACATTGACCATGAAACACAGAAATTGCATCGGTATTGAATACAAAAGGCACAATGACTACTTAAATATAAGAAGAGTGAATCTTCTAAGAGTTTGTGCTTTGAGCGGATCCTGGGAGACCAGTATTAGATTCCGAAGCACCAGTTCGGGTCTACTGTATCCCTTGGGCCATCACATTGACCATGAAACACAGAAATTGCATCGGGATTGAATAAAAAAGGCACAATTTCGACTTAAGTACAGGATGAGTGGATCTTCTATGAGTTTGTGATTTGAGCGGCTCCTGGGGACCAGTATTGGATTACTATGCACCAGTGCAGGTTTACTGTATCCCTTTGACCTTCACATTGCCCCTGAAACACAGAAATTGCATCTGGATTGAAATCAAAAGGTACAATGCCGACTTAAGTACAAGAAGAATGATTCTTCTAAGAGTTTGTGCATTGAGCGGCTCCTGGGAGTCCAGTATTAGATTCCAATGCACCATTGAAGGTTTACTGTATCCCTTGGACCTTCACATTGACTATGAAACTCAGAAATTGTATCGGGATTGAATACAAAAGGCACAATGCCGACTTAAGTACAAGATGAGTGAATCTTCTAAGAGTTTGTGCTTTGAGCGGCTCCTGGGAGACAAGTATTGGATTCCGACGAACCAGTGCGGGTTTACTGTATCCCTAGGACCTTCACATTGACCATGAAACCCAGAAATTGCATCGGGATTGAATACAAAAAGCACAATGCCAACTTAGCTACAAGAAGAGTGAATCTTCTACGAGTTTGTGGTTTGGGCGGCTTCTGGTGGACCATTATTACATTCCGATACACTAGTGCACGTTCACTGTATCCCCTTGACCTTCACATTGACCATGAAACACAGAAATTGCATCGGGATTGAATACGAGTAGGACAATTGCCGACTTTAGTATAAGAAGAGTGAATTTTCTAAGAGTATGTGGTTTCAGCGGCTCCTGGGAGACTAGTTTTGGATTCCGATGGACCAGAGCAGGTTTACTGAATCCCTTGGACCTTCACATTGACCATGAAACACAGAAATTGCATCGGGATTGAATACAAAAGGCACAATGCCAACTTAAGTACAAGAAGAGTGAATCACCTATGAGTTTGTGGTTTCATCGGCCCCCGGGAGACCAGTATTAGATTCCGACGAACCAGTGCAGGTTTACTGAATCACTTGGACCTGCACATTGACCATGAGACAAAGAAAGTGCATCGGGATTGAATACAAAGGGGACAATGCCGACATTAGTACAAGAAGAGTGAATCTTATAAGAGTTAGTGGTTTGAGCATCTCCAGGGAGAACAGTATTAGATTCCGATGCACCAGTGCAGGTTTACTGTAAGCCTTGGACCTTCACATTGACCATGAAACACAGAAATTGCATCGGGATTGAATACAAGTGTGACAATGCCGACTTATGTACAAGAAGAGTGAATCTTCCAAGAATTTGTGCATTGAGCGGCTCCTGGTAGCCAGGTATTAGACTCCGACGCACCAGTGCAGGTTTTACTGTATCCCTTGGACCTTCACATTGACCATGAAACATAGAAAAAGCATCGGGATTGAATACGAAAGTCACAATGACGACTTAAATACACGAGGAGTGAATTTTCTAAGAGTTTGTGATTTGATCGGCTCCTGGGAAACCAGTATTAGATTCCGATGTACCAGTGCAAATTTACTGTATCCCTTGGATCTTCACTTTGAGCATGAAAGACAGAAATTGCATCGGGATGGAATACAAATGGGACAATGCCGACTTATGTACAAGAAGAGTGACTCTTCTAAGAGTCTGTGCTTTGAGCGGCTCCTGGGAGACCAGTATTAGCTCCCGATGCACCAGTGCATGTTTACTGTATCTGTTGGACCTTCACTTTGACAATAAAAGACTGAATTTGAGGAGGAGGAGGTGGAGGAGGAGATTAGTGTTTAACGTCCTGTCGGCACAAATTGCATCAGGATTGAATACAAAAGGCACAACGCCGACTTCAGTACAAGATGTGTGAATCCTCTAAGAGTTTGTCCTTTGAGCGGCACCTGGGAGAACAGTATTAGATTCCGATGCAGCAGTGCAGGTTTACTGTATCTCTTGGACCTTCACATTGACCATGAAACACAAAAATTGCATTGGGTTTGAATACAAACGGCACAATGCCGTCTTAAGTACAAGATGAGTGAATCTTCTAAGAGTTTCTGTTTTGAACGGCTCCTGGGAGACCAGTATTAGATTCCGATGCACCAGTGCACGTTTACTGTATACTTTTGACCTTCACATTGACAATGAAACACAGAAATTGCATCGGCATTGAATACAAAGAGGACAATGCCGACATAGGTAAAATAAGAGTGAATCTACTAAGATTTTGTGTTGGAGCGGCATGTGGGAGACCAGTGTTCGATTACAATGCACCAGTGCAGGTTCACTGTATGCCTCGGACTTTCACATTGACCATGAAACACAGAAATTGCATCGGGATTGAATACAAAGAGGACAATGCCGACTTAGGTACAAGAAGAGTGAATCTACTAAGAATTTGTGTTGGAGCGGCTCGTGGGAGACCAGTATTAGGTAACAATGCACCAGTGCAGGTTCACTGTATGCCTTGGACCTTCACATTGATCATGAAACACAGAAATTGCATTGGGATTGAATACAAGAGGCACAATGACTACTTAAATATAAGAAGAGTGAATCTTCTAAGAGTTTGTGCTTTGAGCGGATCCTGGCAGACCAGTATTAGATTCCGAAGCACCAGTTCGGGTCTACTGTATCCCTTCGGCCATCACATTGACCATGAAACACAGAAATTGCATCGGTATTGAATACAAAAGGCACAATGACAACTTAATTTCAAGAAGAGTGAATCTTCTAAGAGTTTGAACTTTGAGCGGCTCATGGGAGACCAGTATTAGGTTCCGATGCACTAGTGCAGGTTTACTTTACCCCTTGGACCCTCACATTGACCATGAAACACAGAAATTGCATCGGGATTGAATACAAAAGGCACAATTTCGACTTAAGTACAGGATGAGTGGATCTTCTATGAGTTTGTGATTAGAGCGGCTCCTGGGGACCAGTATTAGATTACTATGCACCAGTGCAGGTTTACTGTATCCCTTTGACCTTCACATTGCCCCTGAAACACAGAAATTGCATCAGGATTGAAATCAAAAGGTACAATGCCAACTTAAGTACAAGAAGAATGAATCTTCTAAGAGTTTGTGCATTGAGCGGCTCCTGGGAGTCCAGTATTAGATTCCAATGCACCATTGAAGGTTTACTGTATCCCTTGGACCTTCACATTGACCATGAAACTCAGAAATTGCGTCGGGATTGAATACAAAAGGAACAATGCCGACTTAAGTACAAGATGAGTGAATCTTCTAAGAGTTTGTGCTTTGAGCGGCTCCTGGGAGACAAGTATTGGATTCCGATGCACCAGTGCAGGTTGACTGTCTCATTTGGACCTTCACATTGACCATGAAACACAGAAATTGCATCGGGATTGAATCAAAAAAGATAATGCCGACTTAAGTACAAGGAGAGTGAATCTTCTAAGAGTTTGTGTTTTGAGCGGCTCCTGGGGGACCAGTATTGGATTCCGACGAACCAGTGCAGGTTTACTGTATCCCTAGGACCTTCACATTGACCATGAAACCCAGAAATTGCATCGGGATTGAATACAAAAAGCACAATTCCAACTTAGCTACAAGAAGAGTGAATATTCTTCGAGTTTGTGGTTTGGGCGGCTTCTGGTGGACCATTATTACATTCCGATGCACCAGTGCACGTTCACTGTATCCCCTTGGCCTTCACATTGACCATGAAACACAGAAATTGCATCGGGATTGAATACGAGTAGGACAATTGCCGACTTTAGTATAAGAAGAGTGAATTTTCTAAGAGCATGTGGTTTCAGCGGCTCCTGGGAGACTAGTTTTAGATTCCGATGGACCAGAGCAGGTTTACTGAATCCCTTGGACCTTCACATTGACCATGAAACACAGAAATTGCATCGGGATTGAATACAAAATGCACAATGCCAACTTAAGTACAAGAAGAGTGAATCACCTAAGAGTTTGTGGTTTCATCGGCCCCCGGGAGACCAGTATTAGATTCCGACGAACCAGTGCAGGTTTACTGAATCACTTGGACCTGCACATTGACCATGAGACAAAGGAAGTGCATCGGGATTGAATACAAAGCGGACAATGCCGACATTAGTACAAGAAGAGTGAATCTTCTAAGAGTTAGTGGTTTGAGCAGCTCCTGGGAGACCAGTATTAGCTTCCGATGCACCAGTGCAGGTTTACTGTATCCCTTGGTCCTTCACATTGACCATGAAACACAGAAGTTGCATCGGGATTGCATACAAAAGGGACAATGCCGACTTAAGTACAAGGAGAATGAATATTGTAAGAGTTTGTGCATTGAGCGGCTCCTGGGAGACCAGTATTAGATTCCGATGCATCAGTGCAGAATTACTGTATCCCTTGAACCTTCACATTGACCATGTAGGACAGTAATTTCGTCGTGGATGAAATCAAAAGGGACAATGCCGACTAACGTACATGAAGAGTGAATCTTCTAAGTTTTTGTGCTTTCAGCGTCTCCGGGGAGACCAGCATTAGATTCCGATCCACCAGTGCCGGTTTACTGTATCTCTTGGACCTTTACATTGAGCATGAAACCCAGAAATTGCATCGGCTTTTAATACAAAATGGACAATGACGACATAATTATAAAAAGAGTGAATTTTCTAAGAGTTTGAGATTTGAGCGGCTCCTGGGAGACCCGTATTAGATTGCGATGCACCAGTGTTGGTTTACTGTATTTCTTGTCCCTTCAAAGTGTCCATGAGACACAGAAATTGCATCGGGATTGAATACAAAGGGCACAATTACGACTTCAGTAAAAGGTGAGTGAATCTTCTAACGGTTTGTGCATTGAGCGGCTCCTTGGGAGACCAGTATTACATTCCCATGCACCGCTGAAGGTTTATTGTATCCCTTGGACCTTCACATTGAACATGAGGCACAGAAATTGCATCGGGATTGAATACAAAAGGCACAATGCCGACATAAGTACATGAAGAGTCAATCTTCTAAGAATTTTTACTTTGAGCGGCTCTTGGGAGACCATTATTAGATTCCAATGCACCAGTGCAGGTTTACTGTATCCCTTTGACCTTCACATTGACCATGAATTACAGAAATTGCATCGGGATTGAATACAATATGGACAATGCCGACTTAAGTCCAAGAAAATTGAATGTTCTAAGAGTTTGTGCATTGAACGGCTCCTGGGAGACCAGTATTAGATTCCGATGCAGCAGTGCAGGTTTACTGTATCCCTTGTACCTACACATTGACCATGAAACACAGAAATTGCATCAGGATCGAATACAAAAAGCACAGTGCCAACTTAAGTACAAGCAGAGTGAATCTTCTACGAGTTTGTGCTTTGAGCGGCTCCTGGGAGACCTGTACTAGATTCCCATGCACCAGTGCACGTTCACTGTATCTCTTTGACCATCACATTGACCATGAAACACAGAAATTGCATCGGGATTGAATACAAATGGGACAATGCCGACTTAAGTACAAGAAGAGTGAATTTTCTAACACTATGTGGTTTGAGCAGCTCCTGGGAGACCAGTATTAGATTCCGATGCACCAGTGCAGGTTTACTGAATCCCTTGGACCTTCACATTGACATGAAACACAGAAATTGCATCGGGATTGAATACAAAAGGCACAATGCCAACTTAAGTACAAGAAAAGTGAATCACCTAAGAGTTAGTGATTTGAGCGGCTCCTGCGAGACCTGTATTGGATTCCGATGCCCCTGTGCCGGTTTACTGTATCCCTTGGACCTTCACATTTACCACTAAACACAGAAATTGCATCGGGATTGAATACAAATGGGACTATGCCGACTTAATTACGAGAAGAGTGAATCTTCTAAGAGTTTGTGCTTAGAGCGGCACCTGGGAGACCAGTATTAGATTCCGATACACCAGTGCAGGTTTACTGTATGACTTGGACCTTCACATTGACAATGAAACACAGAAATTTCATCGGTATTGAATACAAAGAGGACAATGCCGACTTATGTGCAAGAAGAGTAAATCTTCCAAGAGTTTTTGTTTGAGCGGCTCCTGGGGACCAGCATTAGATTCCAATGCACCAGTGCAGGTTTACTGTATCCCTTGGACCTCCATATTGAAAATGAATCGCAGAAACCGCATCGGAATTGAATACAAAGTGCACAATGACGACTTAAGTACGAGAAGAGTGAATCTTCTAAGAGTTTGTGCTTTTGAACGGCTCCTGGTAGAACAGTATTAGATTACGACGCACCAGTGCAGGTTTACTGTATCCCTTGGACCTTCACATTGACCATGAAACATAGAAATAGCATTGGGGTTGAATAAAAAAGTCACAATGACGACTTAAGTACAAGAACAGTGATTTTTCTAAGAGTTTGTGATTTGATCGGCTCCTGGGAGACCAGTATTAGATTCCGATGTACCAGTGCACGTTTACTGTATCCCTTGGACCTTCACATTGACCATGAAACACAGAAACTGCATCGGGATTATATACAAAAGGCACAATGCCGACTTAAGAACAAGAAGAGTGAATCACCTAAGTGTTGGTGCTTTGAGCGGCTCCTGGGAGACCTGTATTAGATTCCGATGCACCTGTGCAGGTTCACTGTATCCCTTTGACCTTCACATTGACAATGAAACACAGAAATTGCATCGGGATTGAATACAAAGAGGACAATGCCGACTTAGGTACAACAAGAGTGAATCTACTAAGCGTTTGTGTTGGAGCGGCATGTGGGAGACCAGTATTCGATTACAATGCACCAGTGCGGGTTCACTGTATGCCTTGGACCATCACATTGACTATGAAACATAGAAATTGGATCGGGATTGAATACAAAAACCACAATGACTACTTAAGAACAAGATGAGTGAATCTTCAAAGTGTTTGTGCTTTGAGCGGATCCTGGGAGACCAGTATTAGATTCCGATGCACCAGTTCGGGTTTACTGTATCCCTTGGACCTTCACATTGACCATGAAACACAGAAATTGCATCGGGATTGAATACAAAATTCACAATGACTACTTGAGTTCAAGAAGAGTGACTCTTCTAAGAGTAGGTGCTTTGAGCGGCTCATGGGAGACCAGTATTAGGTTCCGATGCACCAGAGCAGGTTTACTGTATCCCTTCGACCTTAACATTTACCATGAAACACAGAAATTGCAACGGGATTGAATAGAAAAGAGACAATGCCGACTTAGGTACAAGAAGAGTGAATATTGTAAGAGTTTGTGCTTTGAGTGGCTCCTGGGACACCAGTATTAGATTCCGATGTACCAGTGCACGTCTACTGTATCCCATGGACCTTCAAATTGAAAGTGAAACTTACAAAACCGCATCGGCATTGAATACAAAAGGCACAATGCCGACTTAATTACAAGAAGAGTGAATCTTCTAAGAGTTTGTATTTTGAGCGTCTCCTGGGAGACCAGAATTAGATCCCGATGCAACAGTGTAGGTTTACTGAATCCCTTGGATCTTCACATTGACCATGAAACTCAGAAATTGCATTGGGATTGAAGACAAAAGGCACAATGCCGACTTAAGTACAAGATGAGTGAATCTTCTAAGAGTTTGTGCTTTGAGTGGCCCCTGGGAGATCAGTATTAGTTTCCGATGCACGAGTGCAGGTTTCCTGTATCCGTTGGACATTCACATTGACCATGAGAGACAGAAATTGCATCGGGATTGAAATCAAAAGGCACAATGCCAACTTAAGTACAAGAAGAGTGAATCTCCTACAAGTTTGTGGTTTTAGCGGCTCCTGGGAGACCTGTATTAGATTCCGATCGACCACTTCCCATTTACTGTATCCCTTGTACCTTCACATTGACTATGAAACACAGAAATTGCATCGGGATTGAATACAAAGGGCACGATGACGACTTTAGTACAAGAAGAGTGAATCTTCTACGAGTTTGTGGTTTGGGCGGCTCCTGGGAAACAAGTATTAGATTGCGATGCACCAGTGCAGGTTGACTGTCTCATTTGAACCTTCACATTGACCATGAAACCCAGAAATTGCATCGGGATTAAATACAAAGAGGACAATGCCGACTTAGGTACAAGAAGAGTGTATCTACTACGAGTTTGTGTTGGAGCGGCTCGTGGGAGACCAGTATTAGATTACAATGCACCAGCGCAGGTTCACTGCATGCCCTGGACCTTCACATTGACCATGAATCACAGAAATTGCATCGGGATTGAATACAAAAATCACAATGACTACTTAAATACAAGAAGAGTGAATCTTCTAAGAGTTTGTGATTTGAGCGGCTCCTGGGAGATCAGTATTAGATTCCGATGCACCTGTGCAGGTTTACTGTATCCCTTGGACCTTCACATTGACCATGAAAAACAGAAATTGCATCGGGATTGAAATCAAAAGGTACAATGCCGAAATAAGTACAAGAAGAGTGAATCTTCTAAGAGTTTGCGCTTTTGAACGGCTCCTGGGAGACCAGTATTAGATTCCGATGCACCAGTGCAGGTTTACTGTATGCCTTGGACCTTCACATTGACCATGAAACACAGAAATTGCATCGGGATGGAATACAAATGGGACAATGCCGACTTTTGTACAAGAAGAGTGAATTTACTAAGAGTCTGTGCTTTGAGCGGCTCCTGGGAGACCAGTATTAGATCCCGATGCACCAGTGCAGGTTTACTGTAACTGTTGGACCTTCACTTTGACAATAAAAGAGTGAATTTGAGGAGGAGGAGGAGATTAGTGTTTAACGTCCTGTCGACTGATATTGCATCAGGATTGAATACAAATGGCACAACGCCGACTCTAGTAGAAGAAGTGTGAATCTTCTAAGAGTTAGTCCTTTGAGCGGCACCTGGGAGACCAGTATTAGATTGCGATGCAGCAGTGCAGGTTTACTGTATCTCTTGGACCTTCACATTGACCATGAAACACAGAAATTGCACTGGGTTTGAATACAAATGGCACAGTGCCGACTTAAGTACAAGATGAGTGAATCTTCTAAGAGTTTGTGTTTTGAACGGCTCTTGGGAGACCAGTATTAGATTCCGATGCACCAGTGTACGTTTACTGTAACCTTTTGACATTCACATTGACAATGAAACACAGAAATTGCATCGGGAATGAATACAAAAGGCACAATGCCGACTTAAATACAAGATGAGTGAATCTTCTAAGAGTTTGTGATTTGAGTGGCCCCTGGGAAAACAGCATTAGTTTCCGAATCACCAGTGCAGGTTTCCTGAATCCCTTCGACCTTCACATTCACCATGAAACACAGAAATTGCATCGGGATTGAATACAAAAGGCACAATGACTACTTAAATACAAGAAGAGTGAACCTTCTAAGAGTTTGTGATTTGAGCGGCTCCTGGGAAATCAGTATTAGATTCCGATGCACCAGTGCAGGTTTACTATATTCCTTGGAACTTCACATTGACCATGAAACACAGAAATTGCTTCGGGATTGAATACAAAGAGGACAATGCCGGCTTTGGTGCAAGAAGAGTGAATCTTCCAAGAGTTTTTGTTTGAGTGGCTCCTGGGGACCAGCATTAGATTCCAATGCACCAGTGCAGGTTTACTGTATCCCTTGGACCTCCATATTGAAAATGAATCGCAGAAACCGCATCGGGATTCAATACAAAGTGCACAATGACGACTTAAGTACAAGAAGAGTGAAACTCCTAAGAGTTTGTGATTTGATCGGCTCCTGGGAAACCAGTATTAGATTCCGATGTACCAGTGCAGGTTTACTGTATCCCTTGGATCTTCACTTTGAGCATGAAACACAGAAATTGCATCGGGATGGAATACAAATGGGACAATGCCGACTTATGTACAAGAAGAGTGAATCTTCTAAGAGTCTGTGCTTTGAGCGGCTCCTGGGAGACCAGTATTAGATTCCGATGCACCAGTGCACGTTTACTGTATCCTTTTGACCTTCACATTGACAATGAAACACAGAAAATGCATCGGGATTGAATACAAAGAGGACAATGCCGACATAGGTACAATAGGTGTGAATGTACTAAGAGTTTGTGTTGGAGCGGCATGTGGGAGACCAGTATTCGATTACAATGCACCAGTGCAGGTTCACTGTATGCCTTGGACCTTCACATTGACCATGAAACACAGAAATTGCATCGGGATTGATTACAAAATGCACAATGTCGACTTAAGTTCAGGATGAGTGGATTTTCTATGAGTTTTTTGATTTGAGCGGCTCCTGGGGACCAGTATTAGATTACTACGCACCAGTGCAAGTTTACTGTATCACTTCGACCTTCACATTGCCCACGAAAGACAGAAATTGCATCGGGATTGAAATCACAAGGTACAATGCCGACTTAAGTACAACGAGAATGAATCTTCAAAGAGTTTGTGCCTTGACCGGCTACTGGGAGTCCAGTATTAGATTCCGAAGCACCAGTGCTGGTTTTCTGTATCCCATGGACCTTCACATTTACCATGAAACACAGAAATTCCATCGGGATTGAATCGAAAAGAGACAATGCCGACTTAGGTACAAGAAGAGTGAATTTTGTAAGAGTTTGTGTTTTGAGAGGCTCCTGGGGCAATAGTATTAGATTCCGATGTACCAGTGAACGTTTACTGTATCCCATGGACCTTCAAATTGAAAGTGAAACGCACAAACCGCATCGGCATTGAATATCAAAGGAACAATGCCGACTTAATTACAAGAAGAGTTAATCTTCTAGGGGTTTGTGCTTTGAGCGTCTCCTGGGAGATGAGAATTAGATTCCGATGCAACCGTGTATGTTTACTGTATCCCTTGGACCTTCACATTGACCATGATACACCGAAATTGCATTGGGTTTGAAAAACAAATGGCACAATGCCGACTTAAGTACAAGATGAGTGAATCTTCTAAGAGTTTGTGTTTTGAACGGCTCCTGGGAGACCAGTATTAGATTCCGATGCTCCAGTGCAGGTTTACTGTATTCCTTTGAAATTCACATTGGCAATGAAACAGAAATTGCATCGGGATGGAATACAAAGAGGTCAATGCCGACTTAGGTACAATAAGAGTGAATCTACTAAGAGTTTGTGATGGAGCGGCATGTGGGAGACCAGTATTCGATTACAATGCACCAGTGCAGGTTCACTGTATGCCTTGGACCTTCACATTGACCATGACACACAGAAATTGCATCGGGATTGAATACAAAAGCCACAATGACTACTTAAGTACAAGAAGAGTGAATCTTCTAAGAGTTTGTGCTTTGAGCGGATCCTGGGAGACTAGTATTAGATTCCGATGCACCAGTTCGGGTTTACTGTATCCATTGGTCCTTCACATTGACCATGAAACACAGAAATTGCATCGGGATTGAATACAAGTGGGAAAATGCCGACTTATGTACAAGAAGAGTGAATCTTCCAAGAGCTTGTTTTATGAGCGGCTCCTGGCAGCCCAGTATTAGCTTTCGACGCACCACTGCAGGTTTACTATATCCCTTGGACCTTCACATTGACCATGAAACACAGAAATTGCATCGGGATTGAATACAAAGAGGACAATGACGACTTAGGTACAAGAAGAGTGAATCTACTAAGAATTTGTGTTGGAGCGGCTCGTGGGAGACCAGTACTAGATTACAATGCACCAGTGCAGGTTCACTGCATGCCTTGGACCTTCACATTGACCATGAAACACAGAAACTGCATCGGGATTGAATACAAAAGGCACAATGACTACTTAAATACAAGAAGAGTGAATCTTCTAAGAGTTTGTGATTTGAGCGGCTCCTGGGAGATCAGTATTAGATTCCGATGCACCACTGCAGGTTTACTGTATCCCTTGACCTTCACATTGACCATGAAACACAGAAATTGCATCGGGATTGAATACAAGTGGGACAATGCCGACTTATGTACAAGAAGAGTGAATCTTCCAAGAGTTTGTTTTTTGAGCGGCTCCTGGCAACCCAGTATTAGATTCCGACGCACCGGTGCAGGTTTACTATATCCCTTGGACCTTCACATTGACCATGAAACATAGAAAATGCATCGGGATTGAATACAAAAGCCATAATGACCTTTCAAGTACACGAAGAGTGAATTTTCTAGGAGTTTGTGATTTGATCGGCTCATGGGAAACCAGTATTAGATTCCGATGTTCCAGTGCAGGTTTACTGTATCCCTTGGATCTTCACCTTGAGCATGAAACACAGAAATTGCATTGGGTTTGAATACAAACGGCACAATGCCGACTTAAGTACAAGATGAGTGAATCTTCTAAGAGTTTGTGTTTTGAACGGCTCCTGGGAGACCAGTATTAGCTTCCGATGCACCAGTGCACGTTTACTGTATCCTTTTGACCTCCACATTGACAATGAAACACAGAAATTGCATCGGTATTGAATACAAAGAGGACAATGCCGACATAGGTACAATAAGAGTGAATCTACTAAGAGTTTGTGTTGGAGCGGCATGTGGGAGACCAGTATTCGATTACAATGCACCAGTGCAGGTTCACTGTATGCCTTTGACCTTCACATTGACCATGAAACACAGAAATTGCATCGCGATTGAATACAAAATGAACAATGTCGACTTTAGTTCAAGATGAGTGCATCTTCTATGATTTTTTTTATTTGAGCGGCTACTGGGGACCAGTATTAGATTACTACGCACCAGTGTATGTTTACTGTATTCCTTAGACCTTCACATTGCCCACGAAAGACAGAAATTGCATCGGGATTGAAATCAAAAGTTACAATGCCGACTTAAGTACAAGAAGAATGAATCTTCAAAGAGTTTGTGTCTTGAGCGGCTCCTGGGAGTCCAGTATTAGATTCCGAAGCACCAGTGCATGTTTACTGTATCCCTTGGACCTTCGCATTTACCATGAAACACAGAAATTGCATCGGGATTGAATAGAAAAGAGACAATGCCGACTTAGGTACAAGAAGAGTGAATTTTTTAAGAGTTTGTGTTTTGAGCGGCTCCTGGGACACCAGTATTAGAGTCCGATGTACCAGTGCACGTTTACTGTATCCCATGGACCTTCAAATTGAAAGTGAAACGCACAAACCGCATCGGAATTGAATATAAAAGGCACAATGCCGACTTAATTACAAGAAGAGTGAATCTTCTAAGAGTTTGTGCTTTGAGTGGCCCCTGGGAGATCAGTATTAGTTTGCGATTCAGCAGTGCAGGTTTCCTGTATCCCTTGGACTTTCACATTGACCATGAGAGACAGAAATTGCATCGGGATTGAAATCAAAAGGCACAATGCCAACTTAGGTACAAGAAGAGTGAATCTTCTACGAGTTTGTGGTTTTGGCGGCTCCTGGGAGACCTGTATTGAATTCCGATTTACCAGTTCCCATTTACTGTATCCCTTGGACCTGCTCATTTACCATGAAACAAAGAAATTGCATCGGGATTGAATACAAAGGGCACGATGACGACTTAAGTACAAGAAGAGAGAATCTTCCATGAGTTTGTGATTTGAGCGGCTCCTGGGAGACCAGTATTAGATTACAATGCACCAGTGCTGGTTCACTGCATTCCTTGTACCTTCACATTGACCATGAAACACAGAAATTGCATCGGGATTGAATACAAGAGGCATAATGACTACTTAAAATCAAGAAGAGTGAATCTTCTAAGAGTTTGTGTTTTGAGCGGCTCAAGGGAGACCAGTATTAGGTTCCGATGCACCAGAGCATGTTTACTGTATCCCTTGGACCCTAACATTGACCATGACACACAGAAATTGCATCGGGATTGAATACAAAAGGCACAATGTCGACTTAAGTAGAGGATGAGGGGATCTTCTATGAGTTTGTGATTTGAGCGGCTCCTGGGGACCCGTATTAGATTACTATGTACCAGTGCAGAATAACTGTGTACCTTCGACTTTCACATTGCCCACGAAAGACAGAAATTGCACCGGGATTTAAATCAAAAGGTACAATGGCGACTTAAGAACAAGAAGAATGAATCTTCTAAGAGTTTGTGCTTTGAGCGGCTCCAGAGAGACCAGTATTAGATTCCGATGCACCAGTGCAGGTTTACTGTATCCCTTGGACCTTTACATTGACCATGAAACACAGAAATTGCATCGGGATTGAACACAAAATGCACAATGGCGACATAAGTACAAGACGAGTGAATCTTCTAAGAGTTTGTACTTCGAACGGCCCCTGAGAGCCCAGTGTTAGATTCCGATGCACCATTGCAGGTTTACTGTATCTCTTGGACCGTCACATTAACCATGAAACACAAAAATTGCATCGGGATTTAATACAAAAGTGACAATGAAGACTTAAGTACAAGGAGATTGAATCTTCTAAGAGTTTGTGCTTAGAAGGCTCCTGGGGGACCAGTATTAGATTCCAACGAACCAGTGTAGGTTTACTGTATCCCTTGGACCTTCAAATTGACCATGAAACCTAGAAATTGCATCGGGATTGAATACAAAAGCACAATGCCAACTTAAGTACAAGAAGAGTGATTCTTCTACGAGTTTGTGGTTTGGGCGGCTCCTGGTGGACCTGTATTACATTCCGATGCACCGGTGCACGTTCATTGTATCCCTTTGACCTTCACATTGACCATGAAACACAGAAATTGCATCGGGATTGAATACAAGTAGGACAATGCCGACTTATGTATAAAAAGAGTGAATTTTGGAAGAGTATGTGGTTTCAGCGGCTCCTGGGAAACTAGTTTTAGATTCCGACGGACCAGTGCAGGTTTACTACATCCCTTGGACCTTCACATTGACCATGAAAGACAGAAATTGCATCTGGATTGAATACAAAGGGCACAATGCCAACCTAAGTACAAGAAGAGTGAATCACCTAAGAGTTTGTGGTTTCAGCGGCTCCTGGGAGACCAGTAATAGATTGCGTTGAACCAGTGCAGGTTTACTGAATCACCTGGACCTTCACATTGAACATGAGACAAAGAAAGTGCATCGGGATTGAGTACAAAAGTGACAATGCCGACATAAGTACAAGAAGAGTGAATCTTCTAAGCGTCAGTGGTTTGAGCGGCTCCTGGGACACCAGTATTAGATTCCGATGCACCAGTGCCGGTTTACTGTATCCCTTGGACCGTCACACTGTCCATGACATACAGAAATAGCATCGTATCCGAATACAAAATGCACAATGACGAATAAAGTAGAAGGAGAGAGGATGTTCTAAGAGTTTGTGCTTTGAGCGGCTCCCGGGAGACCAGTATTAGATCCGATGCACCATTGCAGGTATACTGTATCCCTTGGACCGTCACATTGACCATGAAACACAGATATTGCATCGGGATGGAATACAAAATGGACAATGCCGACTTAAGTACAAGGAGAGTGAATCTTGTAAGAGTTTGTGCATTGAGCGGCTCCTAAGAGACCAGTATTAGATTCCGACGCACCAGTGCAGGTTTACTGTATTCCTTGGACCTTCACATTGACCATGAAACACAGAAATTGCATCGGGATGGAATACAAAAGGGACAATGCTGACTTAAGTACAAGGAGAGTGAATCTTGTAAGATTTTTTGCATTGAGCGGCTCCTGGGAGACCTGTATTAGTTTCCGACGCACCAGTGCAGGTTTACTGTATCTCTTGGACCTTCACATTGACCATGAAACACAGAAATTGCATCGGGATTGAATACAAAGGGCACAATGCCGACTTAAGTACAAGAAGAGTGAATCTTCTAAGAAATTGTGATTTGAGCGGCTCCCGGAAGACCTGTATTAGATTCCGATGCACCAGTGCACGTTAACTGTATCCCTTTGACCTTCAGATTGACCATGAAACATAGTAATTGCATCGAGATTCAATACAAATGGGACAATGCCGACATAAGTACAAGAAGAGTGAATTTTCTAAGACTATGTGGTTTGAGCAGCTCCTGGGAGACCAGTATTTGATTCCGATTCACCAGTGCAGGTTTACTGAATCCCTTGGACCTTCACATTGACATTGAAACACAGAAATTGCATCGGGATTGAACACAAAATGCACAATGGCGACATAAGTACAAGACGAGTGAATCTTCTAAGAGTTTGTACTTCGAACGGCCCCTGAGAGCCCAGTGTTAGATTCCGATGCACCATTGCAGGTTTACTGTATCTCTTGGACCGTCACATTAACCATGAAACACAAAAATTGCATCGGGATTTAATACAAAAGTGACAATGAAGACTTAAGTACAAGGAGATTGAATCTTCTAAGAGTTTGTGCTTAGAAGGCTCCTGGGGGACCAGTATTAGATTCCAACGAACCAGTGTAGGTTTGCTGTTTCCCTTGGACCTTCACATTGACCATGAAACCTAGAAATTGCATCGGGATTGAATACAAAAAGCACAATGCCAACTTAAGTACAAGAAGACTGATTATTCTACGAGTTTGTGGTTTGGGCGGCTCCTTGTGGACCTGTATTGAATTCCTATGGACCAGTTCCCATTTACTGTATCCCTTGCACCTTCACATTGACCATGAAACACAGAAATTGCATCGGGATTGAATACAAAGAGGACAATGCCGACTTAGATACAAGAAGAGTGAATCTACTAAGAGTTTGTGTTGGAGCGGCTCGTAGGAGACCGGTATTAGATTACAATACAACAGTGCAGGTTCACTGCATTCCTTGGACCTTCATATTGAAAATGAATCGCAGAAACCGCATCGGGATTGAATACAAAGTGCTCAATGACGAGTTAAGTACAAGAGGAGTTAATCTTTTAAGAGTTTGTGCTTTTGAACGGCTCCTGGCAGCTCAGTATTCGATTCCGATGCACCAGTGCAGGTATACTGTAAGCCTTGGACCTTCACATTGAGCATGAAACACAGAAATTGCATCGTGATTGAATACAAAGGGCACGATGACGACTTAAGTACAAGAAGAGTGAATCTTCCATGAGTTTGTGATTTGAGCGGCTCCTGGGAGACCAGTATTAGATTACAATGCACCAGTTCTGGTTCGCTGCATTCCTTGGACCTTCACATGAACCATGAAACACAGAAATTGCATCGGGATTGAATATAAAAGGCATAATGACTCCTTAAGTTCAAGAAGAGTGAATCTTCTAAGAGTTTGTGCTATGAGCGGCTCCTGGGAGACCAGTATTAGATTCCGATGCACCAGTGCAGGTTTACTGTATCCCTTGGACCTCTACATTGACCATGAAACACATAAATTGCATCGGGATTGAACACAAAATGCACAATGGCGACTTAAGTACAAGGAGATTGAATCTTCTAAGAGTTTGTGCTTTGAGCGGCTCCTGGGGGACCAGTATTAGATTCCAACGAACCAGTGTAGGTTTACTGTATCCCTTGGACCTTCAAATTGACCATGAAACCTAGAAATTGCATCGGGATTGAATACAAAAGCACAATGCCAACTTAAGTACAAGAAGAGTGATTCTTCTACGAGTTTGTGGTTTGGGCGGCTCCTGGTGGACCTGTATTACATTCCGATGCACCGGTGCACGTTCATTGTATCCCTTTGACCTTCACATTGACCATGAAACACAGAAATTGCATCGGGATTGAATACAAGTAGGACAATGCCGACTTATGTATAAAAAGAGTGAATTTTGGAAGAGTATGTGGTTTCAGCGGCTCCTGGGAAACTAGTTTTAGATTCCGACGGACCAGTGCAGGTTTACTACATCCCTTGGACCTTCACATTGACCATGAAAGACAGAAATTGCATCTGGATTGAATACAAAGGGCACAATGCCAACCTAAGTACAAGAAGAGTGAATCACCTAAGAGTTTGTGGTTTCAGCGGCTCCTGGGAGACCAGTAATAGATTGCGTTGAACCAGTGCAGGTTTACTGAATCACCTGGACCTTCACATTGAACATGAGACAAAGAAAGTGCATCGGGATTGAGTACAAAAGTGACAATGCCGACATAAGTACAAGAAGAGTGAATCTTCTAAGCGTTAGTGGTTTGAGCGGCTCCTGGGACACCAGTATTAGATTCCGATGCACCAGTGCCGGTTTACTGTATCCCTTGGACCGTCACACTGTCCATGACATACAGAAATAGCATCGTATCCGAATACAAAATGCACAATGACGAATAAAGTAGAAGGAGAGAGGATGTTCTAAGAGTTTGTGCTTTGAGCGGCTCCCGGGAGACCAGTATTAGATCCGATGCACCATTGCAGGTATACTGTATCCCTTTGACCGTCACATTGACCATGAAACACAGATATTGCATCGGGATGGAATACAAAATGGACAATGCCGACTTAAGTACAAGGAGAGTGAATCTTGTAAGAGTTTGTGCATTGAGCGGCTCCTGGGAGACCAGTATTAGATTCCGACGCACCAGTGCAGGTTTACTGTATTCCTTGGACCTTCACATTGACCATGAAACACAGAAATTGCATCGGGATGGAATACAAAAGGGACAATGCTGACTTAAGTACAAGGAGAGTGAATCTTGTAAGATTTTTTGCATTGAGCGGCTCCTGGGAGACCTGTATTAGTTTCCGACGCACCAGTGCAGGTTTACTGTATCTCTTGGACCTTCACATTGACCATGAAACACAGAAATTGCATCGGGATTGAATACAAAGGGCACAATGCCGACTTAAGTACAAGAAGAGTGAATCTTCTAAGAAATTGTGATTTGAGCGGCTCCCGGAAGACCTGTATTAGATTCCGATGCACCAGTGCACGTTAACTGTATCCCTTTGACCTTCAGATTGACCATGAAACATAGTAATTGCATCGAGATTCAATACAAATGGGACAATGCCGACATAAGTACAAGAAGAGTGAATTTTCTAAGACTATGTGGTTTGAGCAGCTCCTGGAAGACCAGTATTTGATTCCGATTCACCAGTGCAGGTTTACTGAATCCCTTGGACCTTCACATTGACATTGAAACACAGAAATTGCATCGGGATTGAATACAAAAGGCACAACGCCGACTTAATTACAAGAAGAGTGAATCTTCTAAGAGTTTCTGCTTTGAGAGGCACGTGGGAGACCAGTATTAGATTCCGATGCACCAGTGCAGGTTTACTGTATCCCTTGGACCTTCACATAGACCATGAAACACAGAAATTGCAACGCGTTTGAATACAAATGGCACAATGCCGACTTAAGTACAAGATGAGTGAATCTTCTAAGAGTTTGTGCTTTGACCGGCTCCTGGGAGACCAGTATTAGAATCCGATGCACCAGTGCAGGTTTACTGTGTCCCTTTGACCTTCACATTGACAATGAAACACAGAAATTTCTTCGGGATTGAATACAAAGAGGACAATGCTCTCTTAGGTATAAGAAGAGTGTATCTACTAAGAGTTGGTGTGGAGCGGCTCGTGGGAGACGAGTATTTGATTACAATGCACCAGTGCAGGTTTACTGTATGCCTTGGACCTTCACATTGACAATGAAACACAGAAATAGCATCGGGATTGAATAGAAAGATGACAATGCCGACTTAGATGCAAGAAGAGTGAATGTTCCAAGAGTTATTGTTTGCGCGGCTCCTGGGGACCAGTATTAGATTCCAATGCACCAGTGCTCGTTTACTGTATCCCTAGGACCTTCACATTTACCATGAAACACGGATATTGCATCGGGGAATAACACAAAAGGCACAATGCCTACTTCAGTACAAGAAGAGTGAATCGTTAAAGAAATTGCGCTTTGAGCGGCTCCTGGCAGGCCAGTATTTGAATCCAATGCACCAGTGCAGGTTTACTGTATGCCTTGGACCTTCACATTGACCATGAAACACAGATATTGCATCGGAATTGAATACAAAAGGCACAATGCCGAATTAAGTATATGCTGAGTGGATCTTCTATGAGTTTGTGATTTGAGCGGCTCCTGGGAGACCGATATTAGATTCCGATTCACCAGTGCAGGTTTACTGTATCGCTTGGACCTTCACTTTCACCATGAAACGCAGAAATTGCATCGGGATTGAATACAAAAGGGACAATGCCGACTTAGGTACAAGAAGAGTAAATCTTCCAAGAGTTTGTGTTTTGAACGGCTCCTGGTAGCCCAGTATTAGATTCCGATGCACCAGTGCTGGTTTACTATATACCTTGGACCTTCACATTGACCATGAAACATTGAAAAAGCATCGGGATTGAATACAAAAGGCACAATGCCGAGTTAAGTACAAGAAGAGTGAATTTTCGAAGAGTTTGTGCTTTGAGCGTCACCTGGGAAACCTGTATTACATTCAGATGCACCTGTGCAGGTTTACTGTATCTCTTGAACCTTCACTTTGACCATGAAACACAAAAATTGCATCGGGATTGAATACAAATGGGACAATGACAACTTATGTACAAGAAGAGTGAATCTTCTAAGAGTTTGTCCTTTGAGCGGCACCTGGTAGACCAGCATTAGATTACAATGCACCAGTGCAGGTTCTATGCATTCCTTGGACCCTCATGTTGACCATGAAACACAGAAATTGCATCGGGATTGAATACAAAAGGCACAATGTAGACGTAAGTACAGGATGAGTGGATCATTTATGAGTTTGTGATTTGAGCGGCTCCTGGGGACCAGTATTACATAACTATGCACCAGTGCTGAATTACTGTATCCCTACGACCTTCACATTGCCCACGAAAAACAGAAATTGCATCGGGATTGAAATCAAATGTACAATGCCGACTGAAGAACAAGAAGAATGAATCTTCTAAGAGTCTGCGCTTTCAGCGGCTCCTCGGAGACCAGTATTGGATTCCGATGCACCAGTGCAGCTTTACTGTATCCCTTGGACCTTCTCATTGACAATGAAACACAGAAATTGCATCGGATTGAATACAAAAGGCACAATGGTGACTTAAGTACAAGACGAGTGAATCTTATTAGAGTTTGTATTTTGAACGGCTCCTGGGAGACTAGTATTAGATTCCAATGCACCATTGCAGGTTTACTGTATCACCTTGACCGTCACATCGTCCATGAAACACAAAAATTGCATCGGGATGGATTACAAAGGGGACAATGCCGACTTAAGTACAAGGAGAGTGAATCTTGTAAGAGTTTGTGCTTTGAGCTGCTCCTTGGGGACAAGTATTAGATTCCGATGCACCAGTGCAAGTTTACTGTATCCCTTGTCCCTTCAACTTGACCAAGAACCACAGGAATTGCATCGGGGTTGAATACAATGCGCACAATGTCGACTTAAGTACAAGAAGAGTGGACCTTTTAACAGTTTGTTATTTGAGCGGGTCCTTGGGAGACCAGTATTAGATTCCGATGCACCAGTGAAGGTTTACTGTATCCCTTGGTCCTTCACATTTACCATGAGGTATAGGCATTGCATCGGGTTTGAAAACAAAAGGCACAATTCCGTCTTAAGTAAATGAAGAGTGAATCTTCTAAGAATTTTTACTTTGAGCGGCTCTTGGGAGATCAGTATTAGATTCCAATGCACCAGTGCAGGTTAACTGTATCCCTTGGACCTTCACAATGCCCATGAAACACAGAAATTGCATCGGGATTGAATACAAAATGCACAATGCCAACTTAAGTAGAAGAAGAGTGAATCATCTAAGAGTTTGTGCTCTGAGCGCCTCCTGGGAGGCCTGTATTAGATTCCGATGCACCTGTGCAGGTTTACTGTATCCCTTTGACCTTCACTTTGACAATGAAACACAGAAATTACATCAGGATTGAATACAAAGAAGACAATGCCGACTTAGGTACAGGAAGAATGAATCTACTAAGTGTTTGTGTTGGAGCTTCTTGTGGGAGACCAGTATTAGATTACAATGCACCAGTGCAGGTTCACTGTATGCCTTCGACCTTCATATTGCCCATGAAACACAGAAATTATATCGGGATTGAATACAAAAGGCACAATGACAACTTAAGTACAAGAAGAGTGAATCTCCTAAGAGTTTTTGCTTTGAGAGGATCCTGGGAGACCAGTATTAGATTCCGATGCACCAGATCAGGTTTACTGTATCCCTTGGACCCATTCATTGACCATGAAACACTGAAATTGCATCAGGATTGAATACAAAAGGGACAATGCCGACTTAAGTACAAGATGAGTGAATTTTCTATGGGTTTGTGGTTTGAGCGGCTCCTGGGGGACCAGTATTAGATTCCGATGCACCAGTGCAGGTTTACTGTCTCCCTTGGACCTTCACATTGACCATGAAAGACAGAAATTGCATCGAGGATAAAATCAAAATGTGCAATGCTGACTTATGTTCAAGAAGAGTGAATCTTCTATGATTTAGTGCTTTCAGTGGCTCTGGGGAGACCAGCATTAGATTCCGATGCACCAGAGCGGGTTTACTCTATCCCTTGCCCCTTCAACTTCACCATGAAACACAGAAATTGCGTTGGGATTGAATACAAAGTGCACAATGCCGACTTAAGTACACGAAGAGTGAATCTTCGAACAGTTTGTGCTTTGAGCGGCTCCTTGGGAGACCAGTATTAGATTCCGATACACCGGTGAAGGTTTACTGTATCCCTTGGACCTTCACATTGACCATGAGGCACAGACATTGCATCGGGATTGAATACAAAAGGCACAACGCCGACTTAAGAACATGAAGAGTGAATCTTCTAAATATTTTACTTTGAGCGGCTCTTGGGAGACCAGTATTAGATTCCAATGCACCAGTGCAGGTTGACTGTATCCCTTGGACCTTCACAATGACCATGAATTACAGAAATTGCATTAGGATTGAATACAAAACGTACAATGCCGTCTTAAGTCCAAGAAGATTGATGTTCTAAGAGTTTGTGCATTGAGCGGTTCCTGGGAGACCAGTATCAGTTTCCGAAGCACCAGTGCAGGTTTACTGTATCCCTTGGACCTTCACATTAACCATGAAACACAGAAATTGCATCGGGGTTAAATACAAAAAGCACAATGCCAACTTAAGTACAAGAAGAGTGAATCTTCTACGAGTATGTGCATTGAGCGGCACCTGGGAGTAGTGTATTAGATTCCGATGCACCAGTGCAGGTTTACTGTATCCCTTGGACCTTCACTTTGACAATGAAAGACAGAAATTGCATCGGGATTGTAATCAAAAGGCACAATGCCAACTTAAGTACAAGAAGAGTGAATGTTCTACGAGTTTGTGGTTTGAGCGGCTCCTGGGAGACCTGTATTAGATTCCATAACAACAGTGCATGTTTACTGTAACCTTTTGACCTTCACATTGACAATGAAACACAGACATTGCATAGGGATTAAATACAAGGAGGTCAATGGAGATTTAGGTACAAGAAGAGTGAATCTACTAAGAGCTCGTGTTGGAGTGGCTCGTGGGAGACCAGTATTATATTACAATGCACCAGTGCAGGTTTACCGTATGCCTTGGACGTTCACATTGACCAACAAACACAGAAATTTCATCGGGATTGAATACAAGAGAGACAATGCCGACTTAAGTACAATAAGAGAGAATCTTCAAAGAGTTTGTGCTTTGAGCGGATCCTGGGAGACAAGTATTAGATTCCGATGCACCAGTTCCCCTGGACCTTCACATTGACCATGAAACACAGAAATTGCATCGGGATTGAATACAAAAGGCACAATGCCGACTTAGGTACAAGATGAGTGAATCTTCTAAGAGTTTGTGCTTTGAGCGTCTCCTGGGAGATCAGTATGATTTTCCGATGCACCAGTGCAGGTTTACTGTATCCCATGGACATTCACATTGACTATGAAAGACAGAAATTGCATCGGGATTGTAATCAAAAGGCACAATGCCAACTTAAGTACAAGAAGAGTGAATGTTCTACGAGTTTGTGGTTTGAGCGGCTCCTGGGAGACCTGTATTAGATTCCAATGCACCAGTGCTCGTTTTACTTTATCCCTTGGACCTTCACATTGACCATGAAACACAGAAATTGCATCGGGATTTAATACAAAGGGCACGATGACGACTTAAGTACAAGAAGAGTGAATCTTCTAAGAGATAGTGGTTTGGCGGCTCCTGGGAGACCAGTATTAGATTCCGATGCACCAGTGCAGGTTTACTGTATCCCTTGGACTTTCACATTGTCCATGACACACGGAAATAGCATCGGGATTGAATACAAAATGCACAATGCCGAATTAAGTACAAAGAAATAGGTTGTTCTAAGAGTTTGTGCTTTGAGCGGCTCCTGGGAGACTAGTAGTAGATTCCGATGAACCAGTGCAGGTTTACTGAATCACTTGCATCTTCACATTGACCATGTGAGACAGAAAGTGCATCGCGATTGAATACGAAAGACACAATGCCGACTTAAGTACAAGAAGTGTGAATCTTCAAAGAGATAGTGGTTTGAGAGGTTCCTGGGGGACCAGTATTAGATTCCGATGCACCAGTGCTGGTTTACTGTATCCCTTGGACGTTCACATTCTACATGAGACACAGAATTAGCATCGGGATTGAACACAAAATGCACAATGCCGAATAAAGTACAAGGAGAGAGGTTGTTCTAAGAGTTTGTGCTTTGAGCGGCTCCTGGGAGACCAGTATTATATTCCAATGCACCAGTGCAGCTTTACTGTATCCCTTGGACCTTCACATTGACCATGAAACACAGATATTGCATCGGGATTGAATACACAAAGCACAATCCCGACTTAACTACATGATCAGTGACTCTTCTAAGTGTTTGTGCCTTGAGCGGCTCCTAGAAGATAAGTATTAGATTCCGATGCACAAAGTGCAGATTTACTGTATCCCTTGAACCTTCGCATTGATCTTGAAAACCAGAAATTGCATTGGGGACGAAATCAAAAAGGACAATGCTGACTTAAGTACAAGAAGAGTGAATCACGAAGAGTTTGTGTTTTTAGCGGCTACTGGGAGACCAGTATTAGATTTCGATGCACCAGTGCAAGTTTACTGTATCCCTTGCACCTCCACATTGACCATGAAACCCAGATATTGCATCGGTATTGAATACAAAAGTTACAATGCCGCCTTAAATACAAGATAAGTGGATCTTCCAAGAGTTTGTGCTTTCAGCGGCTCCTGGGACCCAGTATTAGTTTCCGATGCACTAGTGCAGGTTTACTGTATCCCTTGGACCTTCACATTGACCATGAAACCCAGAAATTGCATCGGTATTGAATACAAAAGGGACAACGCCAACTTAAGTACAAGGAGAGTGAAACTTCAAAGACATTTTACTTTGAGCGGCTAATAGGAGACCACTCATAGATTCTGATGCACCAGTGCAGGTTTACTGTATCCCTAGGACTTTCACATTGAGCATGAAGTACAGAAATTGAATTATGATTGAATACAAAAGGGACATTGCTGACTTTGGTCCAAGGAGATTGAATGTTCTAAGAGTTTGTGCATTGAGCGGCTCCTGGGAGACCAGTATTAGATTCCGTGCACCAGTGCTGGTTTACTGTATCCCTTGGACATTCACATTGACCATGAAACACAGAAATTGCATCGGCATTGAATACAAATGGGACATAGTAGCCTTATGTACAAGAATAGTGAATCTTCTACGAGTTTGTGCTTTCAGCGGCTCCTGGGAGACCAGTATTTGAACCCGATGCACCAGCGCAGGTTTACCGTATCATTTGGGCCTTCACATTGACCATGAAACACAGAAATTGCATCGGGATTCAATACAAAAGGCACAATGCCTACTTAAGTACAAGAAGAGTGAACCTTATAAGAATTTGTGGTTTGAGCGGCTCCTGGGAGACCAGTATTAGATTCCGATGCACCAGTGCAGATTTACTGTATCCCTTGGACCTTCACATTGCCCATGAAACACAGAAATTGCATCGGGATTGAATACATAAGGCACAATGCCGACTTAAGAACAAGAAGAGTGAATCTTCTAAGAGTTTGTGCTTTGGGCGGCTCCTGGGAGACCACTATTAGATTCCGATGCACCAGTGCTGGTTAACTTGTATCATTTGGACCTTCACATTGACCATGAAACACAGAAATTGCAACTGGATTCAATACAAATGGGACAATGCCGACTTAAGTACAAGGAGAGTGAATCCACTAAGAATTTGTGCTTTGAGCGGTGCCTGGGACACCAGTTTTAGATTCAGACGAACCAGTGCCGGTTTACTGTATCCCTTGGAACTTCACATTGACCATGAATAATAGATATTGCATCGGGATTAAATACAAGAGGGACAATGCCGACTTATGTACAAGAAGAGTGAATCTTCCAAAAGTTCGTGTTTTAAGCGGTTCCTGGTAGCCCAGTATTTGATTCCTATGCACCAGTGAAGGTATACTGTATACCTTGGACCTTCACATCGACCATGAAACACAGAAATTGCATTGGGATTGAATACAAAAAGCACAATCCCGACTTAAGTACAACATGAGTGAGTCTCCTAAGTGTTTGTGAATTGAGCGGCTCCTAGAAGATAAGTATTAGATTCCGATGCACCAGTGCAGGTTTACTGTATCCCTTGGACTTTCGCATTGATCATGAATACCAGAAATTGCATCGGGGACGAAATCAAAAAGGACAATGCTGACTTAAGTACAAGAAGAGTGAATCTTCGAAGAGTTTGTGCTTTCAGCGGCTGCTGGGAGACCAGTATTAGATTTCGATGCACCAGTGCAAGTTTACTGTATCCCTTGGACCTTCACATTGTCCATGACACACAGAAATAGCATCGGGATTGAATATAAAATGCACAATGCCGAATAAAGTACACAGAGAGAGGTTGTTCTAAGAGTTTGTGCTTTGAGCTTCTCCTGGGAGACCAGTATTAGATTCCGATGCACCAGTGCAGATTTACTGTATCCCTTGCACCTTCACATTGGCCATGAAACACAAATATTGCATCTGGACTGAATACAAAACTCACAATGCCAACTTAAGCACAAGAAGAGTGAATCTTCGAAGAGTTTGTGCTTTGAGCGTCTCCTGGGAGACCTGTATTACATCCCGATGCACCAGTGCACGTTTACTGTATCCCTTTGCCCTTCACATTGACCATGAAACACAGAAATTGCATCAGGATTGAATACAAAAGTGTCAATGCCGACTTAAGGACAAGATGAGTGAATTTTCTAAGAGTTTGTGGTTTCAGCGGCTCCTGGGAGCCCTGTATTACATTTCGATGCACCAGTGCAGCTTTACTGTATCCCTTGGACCTTCACATTGCCCATGAAACAGAGAAATTGCATCGGGATTGAATACATATGGCACAATGCCGACTTAAGTACAAGAAGAGTGAATCTTCTAGGAGTTTGTGCTTTGTGCGGCTCCTGGGAGACCAGTATTAGATTCAGATACACCAGTGCTGGTTAACTGTATCATTTGGACCTTCACATTGACCATGAAACACAAATATTGCATCTGGACTGAATACAAAACTCACAATGCCAACTTAAGCACAAGAAGAGTGAATCTTCGAAGAGTTTGTGCCTTGAGCGTCTCCTGGGAGACCTGTATTACATCCCGATGCACCAGTGCACGTTTACTGTATCCCTTGGACCTTCACATTGACCATGAAACACAGATATTGCATCGGGATTGAATACAAGAGGGACAATGCCGACTTATGTACAAGAAGAGTAAATCTTCCAAAAGTTCGTGCTTTAAGCGGCTCCTGGTAGCCCAGTATTAGATTCCGATGCACCTGTGCAGGTTGACTGTATTCCTTGGACCTTCACATCCACCATGGAACACAGAAATTGCATCGGGATTGAATACAAAAAGCACAATCCCGACTTAACTACATGATCAGTGACTCTTCTAAGTGTTTGTGCCTTGAGCGGCTCCTAGAAGATAAATATTAGATTCCGATGCACAAAGTGCAGATTTACTGTATCCCTTGAACCTTCGCATTGATCTTGAAAACCAGAAATTGCATTGGGGACGAAATCAAAAAGGACAATGCTGACTTAAGTACAAGAAGAGTGAATCACGAAGAGATTGTGCTTTCAGCGGCTACTGGGAGACCAGTATTAGATTTCGATGCACCAGTGCAAGTTTACTGTATCCCTTGCACCTCCACATTGACCATGAAACCCAGATATTGAATCGGTATTGAATACAAAAGTTACAATGCCGCCCTAAATACAAGATAAGTGGATCTTCCAAGAGTTTGTGCTTTCAGCGGCTCCTGGAGACCCAGTATTAGTTTCCGATGTACTAGTGCAGATTTACTGTATCCCTTGGACCTTCACATTGACCATGAAACCCAGAAATTGCATCGGGATTGAATACAAAAGGGACAACGCCAACTTAAGTACAAGGAGAGTGAATCATCAAAGACATTTTACTTTGAGCGGCTAATAGGAGACCACTCATAGATTCTGATGCACCAGTGCAGGTTTACTGTATCCCTAGGACTTTCACATTGAGCATGAAGTACAGAAATTGAATTGGGTTTGAATACAAAAGGGACAATGCTGACTTTGGTCCAAGGAGATTGAATGTTCTAAGAGTTTGTGCATTGAGCGGCTCCTGGGAGACCAGTATTAGATTCCGTGCACCAGTGCTGGTTTACTGTATCCCTTGGACCTTCACATTGACCATGAAACACAGAAATTGCATCGGCATTGAATATAAAGTGCACAATGCCAACTTAGGAACGAGACGAGTGAATCTTCTACGAGTTTGTGGTTTAAGCGGGTCCTAGGAGACCACTATGAGATTCCGATGCACCAGTGCAGATTTACTGTATCCCTTGCACCTTCACATTGACCATGAAACACAAATATTGCATCGGGACTGAATGCAAAACTCACAATGCCAACTTAAGGACAAGAAGAGTGAATCTTCGAAGAGTTTGTGCTTTGAGCGTCTCCTGGGAGACCTGTATTACATCCCGATGCACCAGTGCACGTTTACTATATCCCTTTGACCTTCACATTGACCATGAAACACAGAAATTGCATCAGGATTGAATACAAAAGGGTCAATGCCGACTGAAGGACAAGATGAGTGAATTTTCAAAGAGTTTGTAGTTTCAGCGGCTCCTGCGAGACCTGTATTACAATCCGATGCACCAGTGCAGCTTTACTGTATCCCTTGGACCTTCACATTGCCCATGAAACACAGAAATTGCATCGGGATTGAATACATAAGGCACAATGCCGACTTAAGTACAAGAAGAGTGAATCTTCTAGGAGTTTGTGCTTTGGGCGGCTCCTGGGAGACCAGTATTAGATTCCAATGCAGCAGTGCTGGATAACTGTACCATTTGGACCTTCACATTGACCATGAAACACAGAAATTGCAACTGGACTGAATAGAAATGGGACAATGCCGACTTAAGTACAAGGAGAGTGAATCCACTAAGAATTAGTGCTTCTCGAGCGTTTCCTCGGGGACCAGTATTAGATTCCGACGAACCAGTGCAGGTTTACTGTATCCCTTGGACCTTCACATTGACCATGAAACACAGAAATTGCATCGGGATTGAATACATAAGGCACAATGCCGACTTAAGAACAAGAAGAGTGAATCTTCTAAGAGTTTGTGCTTTGGGCGGCTCCTTGGAGGCCAGTATTAGATTCCGTGCACCAGTGCTGGTTTACTGTATCCCTTGGGCCTTCACATTGACCATGAAACACAGAAATTGCATCATGATTGAATACAAAAAGCACAATGCCAACTTAAGAACAAGAAGAGTGAATCATCTACGAATTTGTGGTTTAAGCGGCTCCTGGGAGACCAGTATTAGATTCCGATGCACCAGTGCACGTTCACTGTATCCCTTGGACCTTCACATTGACCATGAAACACAGAAATTGCATCGGGATTGAATACAAATGGGACAATGCCGACTTAAGTAGAAGAAGGGTGAATTTTCTAAGAGTATGTGGTTGGAGTGGCTCCTGGGAGACCAGTATTAGATTCCGAAGAAACCAGTGCAGGTTTACTGTATAGCTTGGACCTTCACATTGACCATGAGACACAGAAGTTGCATCGGGATTGAATACAAAAGGGACAATGCGGACTTAAGTACAAGAAGATTGAATCTTCTAAGAATTAGTGGTTTGAGCGGCTTCTGTGAGACCAGTATTAGATTCCGATGCACCAGTGCAGGTTTACTGTATACCTTGGACCATCACGTTGACCATGAAACACAGAAATCGGATCGGGATGGAATACCATGGGCACAATGCAGACTTAAGTACAAGAAGAGTGAATCTTCCAAGAGGTTGTGCTTTGTGCGGCTCCTGGGGGACCAGTATTAGATTCCGATGCTCCAGTGAAGGTTGACTGTATAATTTCACCTTCACATTGACATGGAAACACAGAAATTGCATGGGGATTGAATACAAAAGCTCAATTCCGCCTTAAGTACAATAAGAGTAAATCTTTTAAGAGTTTGTACTTCGAACGGCTCCAAGGAGACCACGATTAGATTCCGATGCACCAGTATAGGTTTTCTGTATCCCTTTGAGCTTCACATTGACCACGAAACACAGAAACTGCATCGGGATTGAATACAAAAGGAACAATGTCGACTTAGGCACAAGACGAGAGAATCTTCTATGAGTTTGTGCTTTGAGAGGCTCCTGGGAGACCAGTATTACATTCTGATGCACCTGTGCATGTTTACTGTATAAGTTGGATCTTCACATTGACCATGATTAACAGAAATTGCATCGGAATTGAATACAAAAGAGACAATGCCGACTTATGTACAAGAAGAGTCAATCTTCTAAGAGTTTGTGCTTTGACCGGCTCCTGGGACACCAGTATTAGATTCCGATGCACCAGACCAGGTTGACTGTATCATTTGGACCTTCACATTGACCATGAAACACAGAAATGGCATCGGGATGGAATACATAAGGGACAATGCTGACTTAAGTACAAGAAGAGTGAATTTTCAAAGAGTTTGTGCTTTGAGCGGCTCCTCGGAGACTAGTATTAGATTCCGATGCACCAGTGCAGGTTTACTGTATCCCTTTGACCTTCACATTGACCATGAAAAACCCAGAAATTGTATCGGGTTGGAATACATAAGGGACAATGCGGACTTAAGTACAAGAAGAGTGAGTCTTCTAAGACTTTGGGTTTCGAGCGGCTCCTGGCTGTCCAATATTAGATTCCGATGCACCGGTGCAGGTATACTGTATCCCATGGACCTTCACATTGACCATGAAACACAGAAATTGCATCGGGATGGAAAACAGAAGGCACAATGCCGACTTAAGTACAAGAAGAGTGAATCTTCTAAGGGTTTGTGGTTTGAGCGGCTCCTGGGAGACCAGTATTAGATTCCGATGCACCACTGCAGGTTTACAGTATCCCTTGGACCTTCACATTGACCATGAAACACAGAAATCGCATCGGGATTGAATACAAAATGCACAATGCCGACTGAAGTACAAGAAGAGTGAATCTACTAAGGTTTCGTGGTTTGAGCGGCTCATGGGAGACCAGTATTACATACCGATGCACCAGCGCTGGTTTACTGTATCTTTTGGACCATCACATTGACCATGAAACACAGAAATCGCATCCGGATTGAATACATAGTGCATAATGCCGCCTTAAGTACTAGAAGAGTGAATCTTCAAAGAGTTTGTGCTATGAGCGGCTCCTGGGAGTTTAGTATTAGATTCCGATGCACCAGTGCTGGTTTACTGAATCCCTTGGTCCTTCGCATTGACCATGTAACACAGAAATTGCAACGGTATGGAATACATAAGGGACAATGACGACTTAAGTACAATAAGAGTGAATCCTCTAAGAGTTGGAGCTTTGAGCGGCTCCCGGATGTCCAGTATTACTTTCCGATGCACCAGTGCATGTTTACTGTATCCCTTGGACGTTCACACTGACCATGAAACACAGATATTGCATCGGGATTAAATACTAAAGGGACAATGCTGACTTAAGTACAAGAAGAGTGAATCTTTTAAGCGTTTTTGCTTTGAGCGTCTCCTGGGAGACCACTATTAGATTCCGATGCACAAGTGCAAGTTTACTGTATCCCTCGGACCTTCACATTGACCATGAAACACAGAAATTGCATCGGGATTTAATACAAAATGCACAATGCCTACTTAATTACAAGAAGAGAGAATTATCTACGAGATTGTGCTTTGAGCGGCTCGTCGGAGACCAGTATTAGGTTCCGATGCACCAGTGCAGGTTTACTGTATCCCTTGGACCTTCACATTGACCATGACACACAGAAAATGCATCGGGCTTGAATACAAATGGGACATTGTCGCCTTATGTACAAGAATAGTGAATCTTCTACGAGTTTGTGCTTTCAGCGGCTCCTGGGAGACTAGTACTAGATTCCGATGCACCGGTGCAGGTTTACTGTCTTTCCTTGGACCTTCACATTGACCATGTAACACAGAAATTGCAACGGGGTGGAATACATAAGGGACAATGCCGACTTAAGTACAATAAGACTGAATCCTCTAAGAGTTTGAGCTTTGAGTGGCTCCCGGGTGTCCAGTATTAGATTCCGATGCACCACTGCAGGTTTACTGTATCCCTTGGACGTTCACACTGACCATGAAGCACAGATATTGCATCGAGATTAAATACTAATGGGACAATGCTGACTTAAGTACAAGAAGAGTGAATCTTCTAAGGGTTTATGCTTTGAGCGGTTCCTGGGACACCAGTATTACATTCCGATGCACAAGTGCAAGTTTACTGTATCCCTTGGAACTTCACATTGACCATGAAACACAGAAATTGTATTGGGATTGGATACAAAATGCACAACGCCAACTTAGGCGCTAGAAGAGTGAATATTCTAAGAGTTTGTGCTTTGAGCGTCTCCTGGGAGACCAGTATTAGATTTCGATGCACCAGTGCCGGTTTACTGTATCCCTCGGATCTTCACATTGACCATGAACCAAAGAAATCGCATCGGGATTGAATACAAAATGCCAATGCCGACTTAAGTACAAGCAGAGTGAATCTTCTAAGGCTTTGTGGTTTGAGCGGCTCATGGAGGACCAGTATTAGAATCCGATGCACCAGTGCAGGTTTACTGCATCCCTTGGACCTTCACGTTGACCATGAAACACGGGAATCGCATCGGGATTGAATACAAAAGGGACAATGTCGACTTAAATACAAGAAGAGTGAATCTTCTAAGAATTTGTGCTTTGAGCGGCTCCTTGGATCCCAGTTTTAGTTTCCGATGCACCAGTGCTGGTTCACTGTATCCCTTGGACCTTCACATTGACCATTAAACACAGAAATTGCATCGGGATTGAATACAAGAGGGACAATGCCGACTTAAGTACAAGAAGAGTTAATCTTCTAAGAGTTAGTTCTTTGAGCGGCTCCTGGGTGTCCAGTATTAGATTCCGATGCAGCTGTGCAGGTTTACTCTAACCGTTGAACGTTCACACTGATCATGAAACACAGAAATTGCATCGGGAATGAATACAAAATTGACAATGCCAACTTAAGTACAAGAAGAGTGAATCTTCTAAGGGTATGTGCTTTGTGCGGCTCCTGGGAGATCAGTATTAGATTCCGATGCTCAAGTGCTGTTTTACTGAATCCCTTAGACCTTCACATTGACCATGAGATACAGATATTGCATCGGGATTCAATACGAAATGCACCATATTAACTTAAGTGCAAGAAGAGTGAGTCTTCTAACAGTTTCTGCTTTGAGAGGCTCCTCGGAGATCAGTATTAGATTCCGATGCACCAGTGCAGGTTTGCTGTATCTCTTGGACCTTCATATTGACCATGAAACGCAGAAATTACATCTGGATGTAATACATAAGGAACAATGACGACTTAAGTACAAGAAGAGTGAATCTTCTAAGAGTTTGTGCCTTGAGCGGCTCCTGGGAGACCAGTATTAGATTCCGATTCACCAGTGCTTGTTTACTGTATCCCTTGGACCTTCACATTGACCATGAAACACAGTAATTGCATCGGGATTGAACACGAATTTCACAATGCCGACTTAAGTACAAGAAGAGTGAATCTTCTAAGAATTTCAGCTCTGAGCGGCTCCTGGGAGACCAGTATTAGATTCCGATGCACCAGTGCAGGTTTACTGTATCCCTTGGACCTTCACATTGACCATGAAAGAAAGAAATCGCATCGGGATTGAATACAAAATGCCAATGCAGTCTTAAGTACAAGCAGAGTGAATCTTCTAAGGGTTTGTGATTTGAGCGGCTCATGGAGGACCTGTATTAGATTCCGATGCACCAGTGAAGGTTTACTGTATCCCTTGGCCTTTCATATTGACCATGAAACACAGAAATTCCAACGGGATTGCATACAAAAGTGAGAATGATGACTTAAGTACAAGAGGACTGAGTCTTCTAAGAGTTTCTGCTTTTGAGTGGCTCCTGGAATACCAGTATTAGATTCGGATGCACCAGTGCAGGTTTACTGTATCCCTTGGACCTTCACATTGACCATGAAACACAGTAATTGAATCGGGATTGAATACAAAATCAACAATGCCCACTTAAGCACAAGAAGAGTGATTTTTCTAAGAGTTAGTGGTTTGAGCGGCTCGTGGGAGACCAGAGTTAGATTCCGATGCACCAGTGCAGGTTTACTGTATCGCTTGGACCTTCACATTGATCATGAAACACCAAAATTGCATCGGGATTGCTTACAAAAGAGAGAAAGTTGACTTAAGTACAGGAGGAGCGAGTCTTCTACGAGTTTCTGCTTTTGAGTGGCTCCTGGGAGACCAGTATTAAGTTAGGATGCACAAGCGCAGGTTTACTGTATCCCTTGGTCCATCACAATGATCATGAAACCCAGATATTGCATCGGGATTGAATACAAAATGACAATGCCGACTTAAGTACAAGAAGAGTGAATCTCTTCAGAGTTTGTGCTTTGAGCGGCTGCTGGGACACCAGTATTAGTTTCCGATGCACCAGTGCAGACTTACTGTATCCCTTGGTCCTTCACATTGACCATCAAACACAGATTTTGCATCGGGATTGAATACAAAATGCACAATGCCAACTTAAGTACAAGAACTGTGTATTTTCTAGGAGTTTGTGCTTTGAACGGCTCCTCGGAGACCAGTATTAGATTAGGATGCACCAGTGCAGATTTACGGTATCCCTTGGACCTTCATATTGACCATGAAACGCTGAAATTGCTTCGGGATGGAATACACAAGGAACAATGCAGACTTAAGAACAAGAAGAGTGAATCTTCTAAGAGTTTGTGCCTTGAGCGTCTCCTGGGAGACCAGTATTAGATTCCGATGCACCAGTGCAGGTTTCATGTATCCCTTGGCCCTTGACTTGACCATGACACACAAAAATTGCATCGTTATGGAATACATAAGGTCCAATGCAGACTTAAGTACAAGAAGAGTGAATCTTCTAAGAGCTTGAGCTTTGAGCGGCTCCTGGGTGTCCAGTATTAGATTCCGATGCAGCTGTGCAGGTTTACTGTATCACTTTACGTTCACACTGACCATGAAACAAAGAAATTGCATCGGGATTGAATACAAAAGGGTCAATGCCGACTTAAGTACAAGAAGAGTGAATCTTCTAAGGGTTTCTGCTTTGTGTGGCTCCTGGAAGACCAGTATTGGATTCCGATGCACAAGTGCAGGTTTACTGAATCCCTTGGACCTTCACATTGACCATGAGTTGCAGATATTGCATCGGGATTGAATACGAAATGCACAATGCCAACTTAAGTGTAAGAAGAGTGAGTCTTCTAAAAGTTTGTGCTTTGAGCGGCTCATGGGAGACCAGTATTAGATTCCGATGCACCAGTGCAGGTTTACTGAATCCCTTGGACCTTCACATTGACCATGAAACACAGAAATTGCATCGGGATTGAGTACATAATGCTCAATGTCGACTTAAGTACAAGAACAGTGAATCTTCTAAGAGTTTGAGCTTTGAGCGGCTCTTGGGAGTCCAGTATTAGATTCAGATGCACCTGTGCCGGTTTACTGTATCCCTTGGACCTTCACATTGACCATGAGATACAGAAATTGCATCGGGATTGAACACAAAATGCACAATGCCGACTTAAGTGCAAGAAGAGTGAATCTTCTAAGAGTTTCTGCTCTGAGCGGCTCCTGGGAGACCAGTATTAGATTCGGTTGCACCATTACAGGTTTACTGTATCCATTGCACCTTCACATTGACCATGAAACACAGAAATTGCATCGGGATTGCTTACAAAAGAGAGAAAGTTGACTTCAGTACAGGAGGAGCGAGTCTTCTACGAGTTTCTGCTTTTGAGTGGCTCCTGGGAGACCAGTATTAAGTTAGGATGCACAAGCGCAGGTTTACTGTATCCCTTGGTCCATCACAATGATCATGAAACCCAGATATTGCATCGGGATTGATTACAAAATTACAATGCCGACTTAAGTACAAGAAGAGTGAATCTCTTCAGAGTTTGTGCTTTGAGCGGCTCCTGGGACACCAGTATTAGTTTCCGATGCACCAGTGCAGACTTACTGTATCCCTTGGTCCTTCACATTGACCATCAAACACAGATTTTGCATCGGGATTGAATACAAAATGCACAATGCCAACTTAAGTACAAGAACTGTGTATTTTCTAGGAGTTTGTGCTTTGAACGGCTCCTCGGAGACCAGTATTAGATTCCGATGCACCAGTGCAGATTTACGGTATCCCTTGGACCTTCATATTGACCATGAAACGCAGAAATTGCATCGAGATGGAATACACAAGGAACAATGCAGACTTAAGAACAAGAAGAGTGAATCTTCTAAGAGTTTGTGCATTGAGCGTCTCCTGGGAGACCAGTATTAGATTCCGATGCACCAGTGCAGGTTTACTGAATCCCTTGGACCTTCACATTGACCATGAGATGCAGATATTGCATCGGGATTGAATACGAAATGCACAATGCCAACTTAAGTGCATGAAGAGTAAGTCTTCTAACAGTTTGTGCTTTGAGCGGCTCATGGGAGACCAGTATTAGATTCCGATGCACCTGTGCAGGTTGACTGTATCACTTGGACCTTCACACTGACCATAAAACACAGAATATGGATCGGGATTGAATACAAATCGGACAATGCCGACTTAAGTACAAGAAGAGTGAATCTTCTAAGGGTTTGTGGTTTGAGCGGCTCCTGGGAGACCAGTATTAGATTCCGATGCACCAGTGCAGATTTACTGTATCCCTTGGCCCTTCACATTGACCATGAAACACAGAAATTGCATCGGGATTGAATACATAATGCTCAATGCCGACTTAAGTACAAGAACAGTGAATCTTCTAAGAGTTTGAGCTTTGAGCGGCTCTTGGGAGACCAGTATTAGATTCAGATGCACCTGTGCCGGTTTACTGTATCCCTTGGACCTTCACATTGACCTTGAGATACAGAAATTGCATCGGGATTGAACACAAAATGCACAATGCCGACTTAAGTACAAGAAGAGTGAATCTTCTAAGAGTTTGTGCTCTGAGCGGCTCCTGGGAGACCAGTATTAGATTCGGTTGCACCATTACAGGTTTACTGTATCCCTTGCACCTTCACATTGACCATGAAACACAGAAATTGCATCGGGATTGAATACAAAATGGAGAATGCCGACTTATGTGCAAGAAGAGTGAATTTTCTAAGAGTTAATGGTTTGAGCTGCTCCTGGGAGACCAGAGTTAGATTCTGATGCACCAGTGCAGGTTTACTGTCTCGCTTGGACTTTCACATTGATCATGAAACACAGAAATTGCATCGGGATTGCATACAAACGAGTGAATGTTGACTTAAGTACATGAGGAGCGAGTCTTCTAAGAGTTTCTGCTTTTGAGTGGCTCCTGGGAGACCAGTATTAGGTTTGGATGAACAAGCGCAGGTTTACTGTATCGCATGGTCCATCACATTGATCACGAAACACAGATATTGCATCGGGATTGAATACAAAAGGGACAATGCCGACCAACGTACAAGAAGACTGAATCTCTTCAGAGTTTGTGGTTTGAGCGGCTCCTGGGACACCAGTATTAGTTTCCGATGCACCTGTGCAGACTTACTGTATCCCTGGGACCTTCACATTGACCATGAATCACAGAAATTGAATCGGGATTGAATACAAAATGCAAAATGCCAACTTAAGTACAAGAACTGTTTATTTTCTAAGAGTTTGTGCTTTGAGCAGCTCCTCGGAGACCAGTATTAGATTCCGATGCACCAGTCCAGGTTTACTGTATCCCTTGGAACTTCATATTGATCATGAAACGCAGAAACCGCATCGGGATGGAATACATAAGTTTGTGCCTTGAGCGGCTCCTGGGAGACCAGTATTAGATTCCGATGCACCAGTGCTGGTTTACTGTATCCCTTGGACCTTCACATTGACCAGGAAACACAGAAATTGCCTCGGTATTGAATACAGGTGTGCAATGTCGCCTTATGTACAAAAAGAGTGAATCTTCTACGAGTTTGTCTTTTCCATCACATTGATCACGAAACACAGATATTGCATCGGGATTGAATACAAAAGGGACAATGCCGACTTAAGTACAAGAAGAGTGAATCTCTTCAGAGTTTGTGCTTTGAGCGGCTCCTGGGACACCAGTATTAGTTTCCGATGCACCAGTGCAGACTTACTGTATCCCTTGGTCCTTCACATTGACCATGAAACACAGATTTTGCATCGGGATTGAATACAAAATGCACAATGCCAACTTAAGTACAAGAACTGTGTATTTTCTAGGGGTTTGTGCTTTGAACGGCTCCTCGGAGACCAGTATTAGATTCCGATGCACCAGTGCAGATTTACGGTATCCCTTGGACCTTCATATTGACCATGAAACGCAGAAATTGCATCGGGATGGAATACACAAGGAACAATGCAGACTTAAGAACAAGAAGAGTGAATCTTCTAAGAGTTTGTGCCTTGAGCGTCTCCTGGGAGACCAGTATTAGATTCCGATGCACCAGTGCAGGTTTCATGTATCCCTTGGCCCTTGACTTGACCATGACACACAAAAATTGCATCGTTATGGAATACATAAGGTCCAATGCAGACTTAAGTACAAGAAGAGTGAATCTTCTAAGAGCTTGAGCTTTGAGCGGCTCCTGGGTGTCCAGTATTAGATTCCGATGCAGCTGTGCAGGTTTACTGTATCCCTTGGACCTTCACATTGAGTATGAGATTCAGAAATTGCATCGGGATTGTAAACAAAATGCACAATGCCGACATAAGTACAAGAAGAGTGAATCTTCTAAGAGTTTCTGCTCTGAGGGGCCCCTGGAAGGCCAGTATTAGATTCGGTTGCATCATTGCAGGTTTACTGTATCCCTTGCACCTTCACATTGACCATGAAACACAGAAATTGCATCGGGATTGAATACAAAATGGAGAATGCCGACTTAAGTACAAGGAGAGTGAATTTTCTAAGAGTTAGTGGTTTAAGCGGCTCCTGGGAGACCAGAGTTAGATTCTGATGCACCAGTTCAGGTTTACTGTATCGCTTGGACCTTCACATTGATCATGAAACTCAGAAATTGCATCGGGATTGCATACAAAAGAGGGAATGTTGACTTAAGTACATGAGGAGTGAGTCTTCTAAGACTTTCTGCTTTTGAGTGGCTCCTGGGAGACCAGTATTACGTTCGGATGCACAAGCGCAGGGTTACTGTACCGCTTGGTCCATCACATTGATCACGAAACACACATATTGCATCGGGATTGAATACAAAAGGGACAATGCCAACTTAAGTACAAGAAGAGTGAATCTCTTCAGAGTTTGTGCTTTGAGCGGCTCCTGGGAGACCAGTATTAGTTTCCGATGCACCAGTGCAGACTTACTGTATCCCTTGGACCTTCACATTGACCATGAAACACAGAAATTGCATCGGGATTGAATACAAAATGCACAATGCCAACTTAAGTACAAGAACTCTGTATTTTCTAAGAGTTTGTGCTATGAGCAGCTCCTCGGAGACCAGTATTAGATTCCGATGCACCAGTGCAGGTTTACAGTATCCCTTGGACCTTCATATTGATCATGAAACGCAGAAATTGCATCCGGATGGAATACATAAGGAAAAATGACGACTTAAGTACAAGAAGAGTGAATCTCCTAAGATTTTGTGCCATGAGCGGCTCCTGGGAGACCAGTATTAGATTCCGATGCACCAGTGCTGGTTTAATGTATCCCTTGGACCTTCACATTGACCAGGAAACACAGAAATTGCCTCGGGATTTAATACAAGTGGGCAATGTCGCCTTATGTACAAAAAGAGTGAATCTTCTACGAGTTTGTGTTTTGAGCGGCTCCTGGGAGACCAGTATTAGATTCCGATCCACCAGTGCAGGTTTACTGTATCCCTTGGCCGTTCACTTGACCATGACACACAGAAATTGCATCAGGATGGAATACATAAGGGTCAATGCCGACTTCTGTGCAAGAAGAGTGAATCTTCTAAGAGTTTGAGCTTTGAGCGGCTCCCGGGGGTCCAGTATTAGTTTCCGATGCAGCTGTGCAGGTTTACCGTATCCCTTGAACATTCACACTGATCATGAAACAATGAAATTGCGTCGGGATTGAATACAAAAGGGTCAATGCCGACTTACGTACAAGAAGAGTGAATCTTCTAAGGGTTTGTGCTTTGTGCGGCTCCTGGGAGACCAGTATTAGATTCCGATGCACAAGTGCAGGTTTACTGAATCCCTTGGACCTTCACATTGAGCATGAGATACAGATATTGCATCGGGATTGAATACGAAATGCACAATGCCAACTTAAGTGCAAGAAGAGTAAGTCTTCTAACAGTTTGTGCTTTGAGTGGCTCATGGGAGACCAGTATTAGATTCCGATGCACCTGTGCAGGTTTACTGTATCCCTTGGACCTTCACACTGCCCATGAAACACAGAAATTTGATAGGGATTGAATACAAAAGGGACAGTGCCGACTTAAGTACAAGAAGAGTGAATCTTCTACGAGTTTGTGCTTTCAGCGTCTCCTGGGAGACCAGTATTAGATCCCGATGCACAGGTGCAGGTTTACTGTCTCCCTTGGACCTTCACATTGACCATGTAACACAGAAATAGCAACAGGATGGAATAAATAAGATACAATGCCGACTTAAGTACAAGAAGAGCGATTCCTTTAAGAGTTTGAGTTTTGAGCGGCTCCTGGGTGTCCAGTATTAGATTCCGTTGCACCAGTGCAGGTTTACTGTATCCCTTGGACGTTCACACTGACCATGAAGCACAGATATTGCATCGCGAATAAATACTAAAAGTACAATGCTGACATAAGTACAAGTAGAGTGAATCTTCTAAGGGTTTGTGCTTTGAGCGGCTCCTGGGAGACCAGTATTAGATTCCGATGCACAAGTGCAATTTTACTGTATCCCTTGGAACTTCACATTGACCATGAAACACAGAAATTGCATCGGGATTGGATACAAAATGCACAACGCCCACTTAAGTGCAAGAAAAGTGAACTTTCTAGGAGGTTGTGCTATGAGCGGCTCCTGGGAGACCAGTATTAGATTCCGATGCACCAGTGCAGGTTTACTGTATCCCTCGGACCTTCACATTGACCATGAAACAAAGAAATCGCATCGGGATTGAATACAAATTGCCAATGCCGACTTAAGTACAAGCAGAGTGAATCTTCTAAAGGTTTGTGGTTTGGGCGGCTCATGGAGGAAAAGTATTAGGTTCCGATGCATCAGTGTAGGTTTACTGCATCCCTTGGACCTTCACATTGACCATGAAACACAGAAATCGCATCGGGATTGAATACAAAAGGGACAATGTCGACTTAAATACAAGAAGAGTGAATCTTCTAAGAGTTTGTGCTTTGAGTGGGTCCTTGGATACCAGTATTAGTTTCCGATGCACCAGTGCAGACTTACTGTATCCCTTGGTCCTTCACATTGACCATGAAACACAGAATTTGCATCGGGATTGAATACAAAATGCACAATGCCAACTTAAGTACAAGAACTGTGTATTTTCTAGGAGTTTGTGCTTTGAGCGGCTCCTCGGAGACCAGTATTAGATTCCGATGCACCAGTGCACATTTACGGTATCCCTTGGACCTTCATATTGACCATGAAACGCAGAAATTGCATCGGGATGGAATACACAAGGAACAATGCAGACTTAAGAACAAGAAGGGTGAATCTTCTAAGAGTTTGTGCCGTGAGCGGCTCCTGGGAGACCAGTATCAGATTCCGATGCTCCAGTGCAGGTTTCATGTATCCCTTGGCCCTTGACTTGACCATGACACACAAAAATTGCATCGTTATGGAATACATAAGGTCCAATGCAGACTTAAGTACAAGAAGAGTGAATCTTCTAACAGCTTGAGATTTGAGCGGCTCCTGGGTGTCCAGTATTAAATTCCGATGCAGCTGTGCAGGTTTACTGTATCCCTTTACGTTCACACTGACCATGAAACAAAGAAATTGCATCAGGATTGAATACAAAAGGGTCAATGCCGACTTAAGTACAAGAAGAGTGAATCTTCTAAGGGTTTCTGCTTTGTGTGGCTCCTGGAAGACCAGTATTGGATTCCGATGCACAAGTGCAGGTTTACTGAATCCCTTGGACCTTCACATTGACCATGAGATACAGATATTGCATCGGGATTGAATACGAAATGCACAATGCCAACTTAAGTGCAAGAAGAGTGAGTCTTCTAAAAGTTTGTGCTTTGAGCGGCTCATGGGAGACCAGTATTAGATTCCGATGCACCAGTGCAGGTTTACTGAATCCCTTGGACCTTCACATTGACCATGAGATACAGATATTGCATTGAGACTAAATACGAAATGCACAATGCCAACTTAAGTGCATGAAGAGTAAGTCTTCTAACAGTTTGTGCTTTGAGCGGCTCATGGGAGACCAGTATTAGATTCCGATGCAACTGTGCAGGTTGACTGTATCCCTTGGACCTTCACACTGACCATAAAACACACAATATGGATCGGGATTGAATACAAATTGGACATTGCCGACTTAAGTACAAGAAGAGTGAATCTTCTAAGGGTTTGTGGTTTGAGCGGCTCCTGGGAGACCAGTATTAGATTCCGATGCACCAGTGCAGATTTACTGTATCCCTTGGCCCTTCACATTGACCATGAAACACAGAAATTGCATCGGGATTGAATACATAATGCTCAATGCCGACTTAAGTACAAGAACAGTGAATCTTCTAAAGTTTGTGCTTTGAGCGGCTCTTGGGAGACCAGTATTAGATTCAGATGCACCAGTGCCGGTTTACTGTATCCCTTGGACCTTCACATTGACTATGAGATACAGAAATTGCATCGGGATTGTACACAAAATGCACAATGCCGACTTAAGTACAAGAAGAGTGAATCTTCTAAGAGTATCTGCTCTGAGCGGCTCCTGGGAGACCAGTATTAGATTCGGTTGCACCATTGCAGGTTTACTGTATCCCTTGCACCTTCACATTGACCATGAAACACAGAAATTGCATCGGGATTGAATACAAAATGGAGAATGCCGACTTATGTATAAGAAGAGTGAATTTTCTAAGAGTTAGTGGTTTGAGCTGCTCCTGGGAGACCAGAGTTAGATTCTGATGCACCAGTGCAGGTTTACTGTATCGCTTGGACCTTCACATTGAACATGAAACACAGAAATTGCATCGGGATTGCATACAAATGAGTGAATCTTGACTTAAGTACATGAGGAGTGAGTCTTCTAAGAGTTTCTGCTTTTGAGTGGCTCCTGGGAGTCCAGTATTAGGTTTGGATGCACAAGCGCAGGTTTACTGTATCGCATGGTCCATCACATTGATCACGAAACACAGATATTGCATCGGGATTGAATACAAAAGGGACAATGCCGACTTAAGTACAAGAAGAGTGAATCTCTTCTGAGTTTGTGCTTGAGCGGCTCCTGGGACACCAGTATTAGTTTCCGATGCACCAGTGCAGACTTACTGTATCCCTAGGACCTTCACATTGACCATGAATCACAGAAATTGCATCGGGATTGAATACAAAATGCACAATGCCAACTTAAGTACAAGAACTGTTTATTTTCTAAGAGTTTGTGCTTTGAGCAGCTCCTCGGAGACCAGTATTAGATTCCGATGCACCGGTGCAAGTTTACTGAATCCCTTGGACCTTCACATTGGCAATGATATACAGATATTGCATCGAGACTGAATACGAAATGCACAATGCCAACTTAAGTGCAGGAAAAGTGAGTCTTCTAACAGTTTGTGCAATGCCAACTTAAGTGCATGAAGAGTGAGTCTTCTAGCAGTTTGTGCTTTGAGCGGCTCATGGGAGACCAGTATAAGATTCCAATGCACCTGTGCCGGTTTACTGTATCCCTTGGACCTTTACACTGACCATAAAACACAGAATATGGATCGGGATTGAATACAAATCGGATAATGCCGACTTAAGTACAAGAAGAGTGAATCCTCTAAGGATTTGGGGTTTGAGCGGCTCCTGGGAGACCAGTATTAGATTCTGATGCACCAGTGCAGATTTACTGTATCCCTTGGCCCTTCACATTGACCATGAAACACAGAAATTGCATCGGGATTGAATACATAATGCTCATTGCCGACTTAAGTACAAGAACAGTGAATCTTCTAAGAGTTTGTGCTTTGAGCGGCTCTTGGGAGACCAGTAATAGATTCAGATGCACCAGTGCAGGTTTACTGTATCCCTTGGACCTTCATATTGATCATGACACGCAGAAATTGCATCCGGATGGAATACATAAGGAACAATGACGACTTAAGTACAAGAAGAGTGAATCTCCTAAGATTTTGTGCCATTAGCGGCTCCTGGGAGACCAGTATTAGATTCCGATGCACCAGTGCTGGTTTACTGTATCCCTTGGACCTTCACATTGACCAGGAAACACAGAAATTGCCTCGGGATTTAATACAAGTGGGCAATGTTGCCTTATGTACAAAAAGAGTGAATCTTCTACGAGTTTGTGTTTTGAGCGGCTCCTGGGAGACCAGTATTAGATTCCGATCCACCAGTGCAGGTTTACTGTATCCCTTGGCCGTTCACTTGACCATGACACACAGAAATTGCATCAGGATGGAATACATAAGGGTCAATGCCGACTTCTGTGCAAGAAGAGTGAATCTTCTAAGAGTTTGAGCTTTGAGCAGCTCCCGGGGGTCCCGTATTAGATTCCGATGCAGCTGTGCAGGTTTACCGTATCCCTTGAACGTTCACACTGATCATGAAACAATGAAATTGCGTCGGGATTGAATACAAAATGGTCAATGCCGACTTAAGTACAAGAAGAGTGAATCTTCTAAGGGGTTGTGCTTTGTGTGGCTCCTGGGAGACCAGTATTAGATTCCGATGCACAAGTGCAGGTTTACTGAATCCCTTGGACCTTCACATTGAGCATGAGATACAGATATTGCATCGGGATTGAATACGAAATGCACATTGCCAACTTAAGTGCAAGAAGAGTAAGTCTTCTAACAGTTTGAGCTTTGAGTGGCTCATGGGAGACCAGTATTAGATTCCGATGCACCTGTGCAGGTTTACTGTATCCCTTGGACCTTCACACTGCCCATGAAACACAGAAATTTGATCGGGATTGAATACAAAAGGGACAGTGCCGAATTAAGTACAAGAAGAGTGAATCTTCTACGAGTTTGTGCTTTCAGCGTCTCCTGGGAGACCAGTATTAGATCCCGATGCACAGGTGCAGGTTTACTGTCTCCCTTGGACCTTCACATTGACCATGTAACACAGAAATAGCAACGGGATGGAATAAATAAGGTACAATGCCGACTTAAGTACTAGAAGAGCGATTCCTTTAAGAGTTTGAGCTTTGAGCGGCTCCTGGGTGTCCAGTATTAGATTCCGTTGCACCAGTGCAGGTTTACTGTATCCCTTGGACGTTCACACTGACCATGAAGCACAGATATTGCATCGCGAATAAATACTAAAAGTACAATGCTGACATAAGTACAAGTAGAGTGAATCTTCTAAGGGTTTGTGCTTTGAGCGGCTCCTGGGAGACCAGTATTAGATTCCGATGCACAAGTGCAAGTTTACTGTATCCCTTGGAACTTCACATTGACCATGAAACACAGAAATTTCATCGGGATTGGATACAAAATGCACAACGCCCACTTAAGTGCAAGAAAAGTGAACTTTCTAGGAGGTTGTGCTTTGAGCGGCTCCTGGGAGACCAGTATTAGATTCCGATGCACCACTGCAGGTTTACTGTATCCCTCGGACCTTCACATTGACCATGAAACAAAGAAATCGCATCGGGATTGAATACAAATTGCCAATGCCGACTTAAGTACAAGCAGAGTGAATCTTCTAAAGGTTTGTGGTTTGAGCGGCTCATGGAGGACCAGTATTAGGTTCCGATGCATCAGTGTAGGTTTACTGCATCCCTTGGACCTTCACATTGACCATGAAACACAGAAATCGCATCGGGATTGAATACAAAAGGGACAATGTCGACTTAAATACAAGAAGAGTGAATCTTCTAAGAGTTTGTGCTTTGAGCGGGTCCTTGGATACCAGTATTAGTTTCCGATGCACCAGTGCTGACTTACTGTATCCCTTGGTCCTTCACATTGACCATGAAACACAGAATTTGCATCGGGATTGAATAGAAAATGCACAATGCCAACTTAAGTACAAGAACTGTGTATTTTCTAGGAGTTTGTGCTTTGAGCGGCTCCTCAGAGACCAGTATTAGATGCCGATGCACCAGTGCACATTTACGGTATCCCTTGGTCCTTCATATTGACCATGAAACGCAGAAATTGCATCGGGATGGAATACACAAGGAACAATGCAGACTTAAGAACAAGAAGAGTGAATCTTCTAAGAGTTTGTGGCGTGAGCGGCTCCTGGGAGACCAGTATCAGATTCCGATGCTCCAGTGCAGGTTTCATGTATCCCTTGGCCCTTGACTTGACCATGACACACAAAAATTGCATCGTTATGGAATACATTAGGTCCAATGCAGACTTAAGTACAAGAAGAGTGAATCTTCTAAGAGCTTGAGATTTGAGCGGCTCCTGGGTGTCCAGTATTAAATTCCGATGCAGCTGTGCAGGTTTACTGTATCCCTTTACGTTCACACTGACCATGAAACAAAGAAATTGCATCGGGATTGAATACAAAAGGGTCAATGCCGACTTAAGTACAAGAAGAGTGAATCTTCTAAGGGTTTCTGCTTTGTGTGGCTCCTGGAAGACCAGTATTGGATTCCGATGCACAAGTGCAGGTTTACTGAATCCCTTGGACCTTCACATTGACCATGAGATACAGATATTGCATCGGGATTGAATACGAAATGCACAATGCCAACTTAAGTGCAAGAAGAGTGAGTCTTCTAAAAGTTTGTGCTTTGAGCGGCTCATGGGAGACCAGTATTAGATTCCGATGCACCAGTGCAGGTTGACTGTATCCCTTGGACCTTCACACTGACCATAAAACACACAATATGGATCGGTATTGAATACAAATCGGACAATGCCGACTTAAGTACAAGAAGAGTGAATCCTCTAAGGGTTTGTCGTTTGAGCGGCTCCTGGGAGACCAGTATTAGATTCCGATGCACCAGTGCAGTTTTACTGTATCCCTTGGCCCTTCACATTGACCATGAAACACAGAAATTGCATCGGGATTGAATACATAATGCTCAATGCCGACTTAAGTACAAGAACAGTGAATCTTCTAGAGTTTGTGCTTTGAGCGGCTCTTGGGAGACCAGTATTAGATTCAGATGCACCAGTGCCGGTTTACTGTATCCCTTGGACCTTCACATTGACTATGAGATACAGAAATTGCATCGGGATTGTACACAAAATGCACAATGCCGACTTAAGTACAAGAAGAGTGAATCTTCTAAGAGTTTCTGCTCTCAGCGGCTCCTGGGAGACCAGTATTAGATTCGGTTGCACCATTGCAGGTTTACTGTATCCCTTGCACCTTCACATTGACCATGAAACACAGAAATTGCATCGGGATTGAATACAAAATGGAGAATGCCGACTTATGTATAAGAAGAGTGAATTTTCTAAGAGTTAGTGGTTTGAGCTGCTCCTGGGAGACCAGAGTTGGATTCTGATGCACCAGTGCAGGTTTACTGTATCGCTTGGACCTTCACATTGAACATGAAACACAGAAATTGCATCGGGATTGCATACAAATGAGTGAATCTTGACTTAAGTACATGAGGAGTGAGTCTTCTAAGAGTTTCTGCTTTTGAGTGGCTCCTGGGAGTCCAGTATTAGGTTTGGATGCACAAGCGCAGGTTTACTGTATCGCATGGTCCATCACATTGATCACGAAACACAGATATTGCATCGGGATTGAATACAAAAGGGACAATGCCGACATAAGTACAAGAAGAGTGAATCACTTCTGAGTTTGTGCTGGAGCGGCTCCTGGGACACCAGTATTAGTTTCCGATGCACCAGTGCAGACTTACTGTATCCCTAGGACCTTCACATTGACCATGAATCACAGAAATTGCATCGGGATTGAATACAAAATGCACAATGCCAACTTAAGTACAAGAACTGTTTATTTTCTAAGAGTTTGTGCTTTGAGCAGCTCCTCGGAGACCAGTATTAGATTCCGATGCACCGGTGCAGGTTTACTGAATCCCTTGGACCTTCACATTGGCAATGATATACAGATATTGCATCGAGACTGAATACGAAATGCACAATGCCAACTTAAGTGCAGGAAAAGTGAGTCTCCTAACAGTTTGTGCAACGCCAACTTAAGTGCATGAAGAGTGAGTCTTCTAGCAGTTTGTGCTTTGAGCGGCTCATGGGAGACCAGTATTAGATTCCGATGCACCTGTGCCGGTTTACTGTATCCCTTGGACCTTCACACTGACCATAAAACACAGAATATGGATCGGGATTGAATACAAATCGGATAATGCCGACTTAAGTACAAGAAGAGTGAATCCTCTAAGGATTTGGGGTTTGAGCGGCTCCTGGGAGACCAGTATTAGATTCTGATGCACCAGTGCAGATTTACTGTATCCCTTGGCCCTTCACATTGACCATGAAACACAGAAATTGCATCGGGATTGAATACATAATGCTCATTGCCGACTTAAGTACAAGAACAGTGAATCTTCTAAGAGTTTGTGCTTTGAGCGGCTCTTGGGAGACCAGTAATAGATTCAGATGCACCAGTGCAGGTTTACTGTATCCCTTGGACCTTCATATTGATCATGACACGCAGAAATTGCATCCGGATGGAATACATAAGGAACAATGACGACTTAAGTACAAGAAGAGTGAATCTCCTAAGATTTTGTGCCATTAGCGGCTCCTGGGAGACCAGTATTAGATTCCGATGCACCAGTGCTGGTTTACTGTATCCCTTGGACCTTCACATTGACCAGGAAACACAGAAATTGCCTCGGGATTTAATACAAGTGGGCAATGTCGCCTTATGTACAAAAAGAGTGAATCTTCTACGAGTTTGTGTTTTGAGCGGCTCCAGGGAGACCAGTATTAGATTCCGATCCACCAGTGCAGGTTTACTGTATCCCTTGGCCGTTCACTTGACCATGACACACAGAAATTGCATCAGGATGGAATACATAAGGGTCAATGCCGACTTCTGTGCAAGAAGAGTGAATCTTCTAAGAGTTTGAGCTTTGAGCGGCTCCCGGGGGTCCAGTATTAGATTCCGATGCAACTGTGCAGGTTTACCGTATCCCTTGAACGTTCACACTGATCATGAAACAATGAAATTGCGTCGGGATTGAATTCCAAAGGGTCAATGCCGACTTAAGTACAAGAAGAGTGAATCTTCTAAGGGGTTGTGCTTTGTGCGGCTCCTGGGAGACCAGTATTAGATTCCGATGCACAAGTGCAGGTTTACTGAATCCCTTGGACCTTCACATTGAGCATGAGATACAGATATTGCATCGGGATTGAATACGAAATGCACAATGCCAACTTAAGTGCAAGAAGAGTAAGTCTTCTAACAGTTTGTGCTTTGAGTGGCTCATCGGAGACCAGTATTAGATTCCGATGCACCTGTGCAGGTTTACTGTATCCCTTGGACCTTCACACTGCCCATGAAACACAGAAATTTGATCGGGATTGAATCCAAAAGGGACAGTGCCGACTTAAGTACAAGAAGAGTGGATCTTCTACGAGTTTGTGCTTTCAGCGTCTCCTGGGAGACCAGTATTAGATCCCGATGCACAGGTGCAGGTTTACTGTCTCCCTTGGACCTTCACATTGACCATGTAACACAGAAATAGCAACGGGTTGGAATAAATAAGGTACAATGCCGACTGAAGTACAAGAAGAGCGATTCCTTTCAGAGTTTGAGTTAGAGCGGCACCTGGGTGTCCAGTATTAGATTCCGTTGCACCAGTGCAGGTTTACTGTATCCCTTGGACGTTCACACTAACCATGAAGCACAGATATTGCATCGCGAATAAATACTAAAAGTACAATGCTGACATAAGTACAAGTAGAGTGAATCTTCTAAGGGTTTGTGCTTTGAGCGGCTCCTGGGAGACCAGTATTAGATTCCGATGCACAAGTGCAAGTTTACTGTATCCCTTGGAACTTCACATTGACCATGAAACACAGAAATTGCATCGGGATTGGATACAAAATGCACAACGCCCACTAAAGTGCAAGAAAAGTGAACTTTCTAGGAGGTTGTGCTTTGAGCGGCTCCTGGGAGACCAGTATTAGATTCCGATGCACCAGTGCAGGTTTACTGTATCCCTCGGACCTTCACATTGACCATGAAACAAAGAAATCGCATCTGGACTGAATACAAATTGCCAGTGCCGACTTAAGTACAAGCAGAGTGAATCTTCTAAAGGTTTGTGGTTTGAGCGGCTCATGGAGGACCAGTATTAGGTTCCGATGCATCAGTGTAGGTTTACTGCATCCCTTGGACCTTCACATTGACCATGAAACACAGAAATCGCATCGGGATTGAATACAAAAGGGACAATGTCGACTTAAATACAAGAAGAGTGAATCTTCTAAGAGTTTGTGCTTTGAGCGGGTCCTTGGATACCAGTATTAGTTTCCGATGCACCAGTGCAGGTTTACTGTATCCCTTGGACATCACATTGACCATGAAACACAGAAATTGCATCGGGATTGAATACAAAAGTCACAATGCCGTCTTAAGTACACGAAGAGTTAATATTCTAAGAGTTTGTGTTTTGAGAGGCTCCTGGGAGACCCGTTCTAGATTCCGATGCTCCAGTGCATGTTTACTGCATCCCTTGGACCTTCACATTGACCATGAAACACAGAAATTGCATCGGGATTGAACACAAAATGCACAATGCCGACTTAAGTACAAGAAGAGTGAATCTTCTAAGAGCTTCTGATCTCAGCGGCTCCTGGGAGACCAGTATTAGATTCAGATGCACCAGTGCAGATTTACTGTATCCCTTGCACCTTCACATTGACCATGAAACGCAAAAATTGCATCGGGATGGAATACATAAGGAACAATGCCTACTTAAGTACAAGTAGAGTGAATCTTCTAAGGGTTTGTGCTTTGAGCGGCTCCTGGGAGACCAGTATTAGATTCCGATGCACAAGTGCAAGTTTACTGTATCCCTTGGACCTTCACATTGACCATGAAACACAGAAATTGCCTCGGGATTGAATACAAGTGCGCAATGTCGCCTTATGTACAAAAAGAGTGAATCTTCTACGAGTTTCTGTTTTGTGCGGCTCCTGGGAGAACAGTATAGGATTCTGATGCACCAGTGCAGGTTTACTGTATCACTTGGACCTTCAGATTGACCATGAAACACAGAAATTGCATCGGGATTGAACACAAAATGCACAATGCCGACTTAAGTACAAGAAGAGTGAATCTTTGAAGAGTTTCTGTTCTGAGCGGCTCCTGGGAGACCAGTATTAGATTCCGATGCACAAGTGCAGGCTTACTGCATCCCTTGGACCTTCACATTGACCATGATATATAGAAATCGCATCGGGATTGAATACAAGAGGGACAATGCCGACTTAAATACAAGAAGAGTGAATCTTCTAAGAGTCTGTGCTTTGAGCGGCTCCTGGGAGACCAGTATAAGTTATCGATGCACCAGTGCAGGTTTACTGTATCCCTTGGACCTTTACATTGTCCATGAAAAACAGAAATTGCATCGGGATTAAATACAACATGCACAATGCCAACTTAAGTACAAGACGAGTGAATTTTCTAAGAGTTTGTGCTTTGAGCGGATCCTCGGAGACCAGTATTATATTCCGATGCACCAGTGCATGTTTACTGTATCCCTTGGACCTTCACATTGACTATGAAACACAGAATTTGCATCAGGATAGAATACATAAGGGACAATGCCGACTTAAGTACGAGAAGAGTTCATCTTCAAAGAGTTTGAGATTTAAGCGGCTCCTGGGTGTCCAGCATTAGATTCCAATGCACCTGTGCACGTTTACTGTATCCCTTGGACCTTCACACTGACCACGAAACAGAAATTGCATCGGGATTGAATACAAAGGGGACAATGCCGACTTAAGTACTAGGAGAGTGCATCTTCTAAGGGTTTGTGCTTTGAGGGAGTCCTCGGAGACCAGTATTAGATTCCGATGCACCAGTGCAGGCGTACTCTATCCCTTGGAACTTCACATTGACCATGAAACACAGAAATTGCATCGGGATTGAATACAAAATGCACAAAGAAAACTTAAGTGCAAGAAGAGTGAATTTTCTAAACGTTTGTGCTTTGAGCGACCCCTCGGAGACCAGTATTAGTTAACGATGCACCAGTGCCGGCTTACTGTATCACTTGGACCATCACATTGACCATGAAACACAGAAATTGCATCGGGATAGAATACATAAGGGACATTGCCGACTTAAGTCCAAGAAGAGTGAATCTTCTAAGAGTTTGAGCTATGAGTAGCTCCTGGGTGGCCAGTATTAGATTCCGATGCACCTGTGCAGGTTTACTGTATCCCTTGGATCTTCACACTGACCATCAAACACAGAAATTGCTTTCGGGATTGAATACAAAAGGGACAATGCCGACTTAAGTGCAAGAAGAATGAATCTCCTAAAAGTTTGTGGTTTGAGCGGCTCCTGGGAGACCAGTATTAGATTTCGATCCACCAGTGCTGGTTTACTGTATCCCTTGGAACTTCACATTGAAAATGAAACACAGAAAATGCATCGGGATTGAATACAAATGGGACATTGTCGCCTTAAGTACAAGGTGAGTGAATCTTCTACGAGTTTGTGCTTTCAGCGGATCCTGGGTGACTGGTATTAGATTCAGATGCACCTGTGCAGGTTTACTGTATCCCTTGGACGTTCACACTGACCATGAAACACAGAAATTGCATCAGCATTGAATAAATAAGGGACAAAGGCGACATAAGTGCAAGGAGAGTGAATCTTCTAAGGGTTTGTGCTTTGAGCGCATCCTGGGAGACCAGTAGTAGATGCCGATGCACAAGTGCAGGTTTACTGTACCCCTAGGACCATCACATTGACCATGAAACCCAGAAATTGCATCGGGATTGAACACAAAATGCCAATGCCGACTTAAGTACAATAAGAGTGAATCTTCTAATGGTTTGTGGTTTGAGCGGCTCATCGGAGATCAGTATTAGATTCAGATGAACCAATGCTGGTTCACTGCATCCCTTGGACCTTCACATTGACCATGAAACACAGAAATTGCATCGGGATTGGATACAAGTGGACAATGCCGACTTAAGTACAAGAAGAGTGAATGTCTTCAGAGTTTGTTATTTGAGCGGCTCCTGGGATACCAGTATTAGATTCCGTTGCACCAGTGAAGGTTCTCTGTATCCCTTGGACCTTCACATTGACCATGAACCACAGATATTGCATCGGGAATGAATACAAAAGGGACAATGCAGACTTAAGTACAAGAAGAAAGAATCATCTGCACCAGTGTGGATTTACTGTATCCCTTGGACCTTCACATTGACCATAAAACAGAGAAATTGCGTCGGGATTGAATACAAGAGGGACAATGCCCACTTAAGTACAAGAAGAGTGAATTTTCTAAGAGTTTGTGCTTTGAGCGGCTCCTGGGAGACCAGAATTAGAATCCGATGCACCAGTGCAGGTTTACTGTATCCCTCGGACCTTCACATTGACCATGAAACACAGAAACTGCATCGTGATTGAACACAACAGGCACAATGCCGCCTTAAGTAAATGAAGGGTGAATCTTCTATGAGTTTGTGCTTTGAGCGGCTCCTGGGAGACCAGTATTAGATTCCGATGTACCAGTGCAGGTTTACTGTTTCCCTGGGACCTTCAACTTGACCATGAAACTAATAAATTGCATCGGGATTGAATATAAAATGTACAATGCCGACTTAAGTACATGAGGAGTGAATCTTCTAACAGTTTCTGCTCTGAGCGGCTCCTCGGAGACCAGTATTAGATTCCGTTGTACCAGTGCAGGTTTACTGTATCCCTTGGATGTTCACATTGACCATGAAACACAGAAATTGCATCGGGATTGAATACAAAAGGGACAATGCCGACTTAAGTGCAAGAAGAGTTAATTTTTCAAGAGTTTGTGCTCTGAGCGGCTCCTGGGAGACCAGTGTTAGATTCCGATACACCGGTGCAGATTTACTGTATCGCTTGAACCTTCACATTGACCATAAGTCACATATATTGCATCGGGCTTGAATACAAAGGGACAATGCCGACTTAAGTACAAGAAGAGTTAATATTCTAAGAGTTTGTGTTTTGAGCGGCTCCTGGGAGACCAGAATTAGATTCCGATGCACCAGTGCAGGTTTACTGTATCCCTTGGACCTTCACATTGACAAAGAAACACGGAAATTGCATCGGGATTGAATACAAAAGGGACAATGCCGACTTAAGTACAAGAACAGTGAATCTTCGAAGCGTTTGTGCTTCGAGCGGCTCCTTGGAGACCAGTATTACATACCGATGCAGCAGTGCAGGTTTACTGTATCCGTTGGACCTTCACATTGACCATGAAACACAGAAATTGCATCGGGATTGAATACATTAGGGATTGCCGACTTAAGTACAAGGAGAGTTAATCATCTAAGAGTTTGTGATTTGAGCGGCTGCTGGGAGACCAGTATTAGATTCCGATGCACCAGTACTGGTTTACTGTATCCCTTGGACCTTCACATTGACCATGAAACACAGAAATTGCATGGGGACCAATACAAAAAAAACAATGTTGACTTAAGTACAAGAAGGGTTATTATTCTAATAGTTTGTGATTTGAGCGGCTCCTGGGAGACCAGTCTTAAATTCCGATGCACCAGTGCAGGTTTACAGTATCCCTTGGACCTCCAAATTGACCATGAAACACAGAAATAAAATCGGGATTGAATACAAAGGGAACAATGCCTACTTAAGTACAAGAAGAGTGAATCTTCTAAGAATTTGTGCTTTGAGTGGCTCCTTGGAGACGAGTATTAGATTCCGATGCACCAGTGCAGGTTTACTGTATCCCTTGGACCTTCACATTGACCATGAAACACAGAAATTGCATCGGGATTGAATACATAAGGCACAATGCCGACTTAAGTACAAGAACAGTGAATCTTCGAAGCGTTTGTGCTTCGAGCGGCTCCTTGGAGACCAGTATTACATACCGATGCAGCAGTGCAGGTTTACTGTATCCGTTGGACCTTCACATTGACCATGAAACACAGAAATTGCATCGGGATTGAATACATTAGGGATTGCCGACTTAAGTACAAGGAGAGTTAATCATCTAAGAGTTTGTGATTTGAGCGGCTCCTGGGAGACCAGTATTAGATTCCGATGCACCAGTACTGGTTTACTGTATCCCTTGGACCTTCACATTGACCATGAAACACAGAAATTGCATGGGGCCCAATACAAAAAATACAATGTTGACTTAAGTACATGAAGAGTAATTCTTCTAATAGTTTGTGCTTTGAGCGGCTCCGGGGAGACCAGTATTAGATTCCGATGCACCAACGCAGGTTTACTGTGTCCCTCGGACTTTCACAATAACCATGAAACACAGAAACTGCATCGAGATTGAATACAAACGGGACAATGCCGATTTAAGTACATGAAGTGTGAATTTTCCAAGAGGTTGTGGGTTGAGCAGCTCCAGGGAGACCAGTATTAGTTTCCGATGCACCAGTGCTGGTTTACTGTATCCCTGGGACTTTCACATTGCCCATGATACACAGAGATTGCATCGGGATTGATTACAAAAGGGACAATGCCGTCATAAGTACAAAAGAGGAAATCTTCTAAGAGTTTGTGCTTCGAGCGGCTCCTGGGAGACCAGTATTAGATTCCGATGCACCAGTACTGGTTTACTGTATCCCTTGGACCTACACATTGACCATGAAACACAGAAATTGCATGGGGCCCTTTAAAAAAATACAATGTTGACTTAAGTACATGAAGAGTAATTCTTCTAATAGTTTGTAATTTGAGCGGCTCCCGGGGAGACCAGTATTGGATTCCGATGCACCAACGCAGGTTTACTGTGTCCCTCGGACTTTCACAATGACCATGAAACACAGAAACTGCATCGAGATTGAATACAAACGGGACAATGCCGACTTAAGTACATGAAGTGTGAATTTTCCAAGAGGTTGTGGGTTGAGCAGCTCCAGGGAGACCAGTATTAGTTTCCGATGCACCAGTGCTGGTTTACTGTATCCCTGGGACTTTCACATTGCCCATGAAACACAGAGATTGCATCGGGATTGAATACAAAAGGGACAATGCCGTCATAAGTACTAAAAAAGTAATTCTTCTAAGCGTTTGTGCTTCGAGCGGCTCCTGGGAGACCAGTATTAGATTCCGATGCACCAGTGCAGGTTTACTGTATCCCTTGGACCTTTTTATTGACCAGTAAACACAGAAATTGCATCGAAATTGTATACAAAAGGGAGAATTCCGACTAAAGTAAAAGAAGAGTGAAATTTCTAAGACTATGTGGGGAGAGCAGCTGCTGGGAGACCAGTATTAGATTCCGGTGCACCAGTGCATGTTTTCTGTACCCCTTGGACCTTCAATTTGACCATGAAACACAGAATTTGCATCGGGATTGAATACAAAATACACAATGCCAAATTAAGTACAAGAAGAGTGAATTTTCTAAGGGTTTGTGCTTTGAGCGGCTCCTCAGAGACCAGTGTTCGATTCCGATGCACCAGTGCAGCTTTACAGTATCACTTGGACCTTCACGTTGACCATGAAACACAGAAATTGCTCGGGATTGAATACATAAGGGACAATGTCGACTGAAGTACAAGAAGAGTGAAACTTCTAAGAGTTTGAGCTTTGAGCGGCACCTGGGTGTCCAATATTAGATTCCGATGCACCTGTGCAGGTTTACTGTATCCCTTGGACCTTCAAGTTACCATGAAAGACAGAGATTGCATCGGGATTGAATACAAAATACACAATGTTAAACTTAAGTACAAGAAGAGTGAATTTTCTAAGAGTTACTGCTCTGAGCGCCTCCTTGGAGACAAGTGTTCGAATCCGATGCACCAGTGCAGGTTTACTGTATCCCTTGGAACTTCACATTGACCATGAAACACGGAAATTGCATTGGGATTGAATACAAAAGGGACAATGCCGACTTAAGTACAAGAACAGTGAATCTTCGAAGGGTTTGTGCTTTGAGCGGCTCCTGGGAGACCAGTATTAGATTCCGATGCAGCAGTGCTGGTTTAATGTATCTGTTGGACCTTCGCATTGACCATGAAACACAGATATTGCATCGGGATTGAATACAAAAGGGACAATGCCGACTTAAGTACAAGAAGGGTTAATCATCTAAGATTTTGTGATTTGAACGGCTCCTGGGAGACCAGTATTAGATTACGATTCATCAGTACAGGTTTACTGTATCCCTCGGACCTTCACATTGACCATGAAACACAGAAATTGCATGGGGACCAATATAAAAAAAACAATGTTGACTTAAGTACAAGAAGGGTTATTATTCTAATAGTTTGTGATTTGAGCGGCTCCTGGGAGACCAGTCTTAAATTCCGATGCACCAGTGCAGGATTACAGTATCCCTTGGACCTCCAAATTGTCCATGAAACACAGAAATAAAATCGGGATTGAATACAAAGGGAACAATGCCTACTTAAGTACAAGAAGAGTGAATCTTCTAAGAATTTGTGCTTTGAGTGGCTCCTTGGAGACGAGTATTAGATTCCGGTGCACCAGTGCAGGTTTACTGTATCCCTTGGACCTTCACATTGACCATGAAACACAGAAATTGCATCGGGATTGAATACATAAGGCACAATGCTGACTTAAGTACAAGAACAGTGAATCTTCGAAGCGTTTGTGCTTCGAGCGGCTCCTTGGAGACCAGAATTACATACCGATGCAGCAGTGCAGGTATACTGTATCCGTTGGACCTTCACATTGACCATGAAACACAGAAATTGCATCGGGATTGAATACATTAGGGATTGCCGACTTAAGTACAAGGAGAGTTAATCATCTAAGAGTTTGTGATTTGAGCGGCTCCTGGGAGACCAGTATTAGATTCCGATGCACCAGTACTGGTTTACTGTATCCCTTGGACCTTCACATTGACCATGAAACACAGAAATTGCATGGGGCCCAATACAAAAAATACAATGTTGACTTAAGTACATGAAGAGTAATTCTTCTAATAGTTTGTGCTTTGAGCGGCTCCGGGGAGACCAGTATTAGATTCCGATGCACCAACGCAGGTTTACTGTGTCCCTCGGACTTTCACAATGACCATGAAACACAGAAACTGCATCGAGATTGAATACAAACGGGACAATGCCGACTTAAGTACATGAAGTGTGAATTTTCCAAGAGGTTGTGGGTTGAGCAGCTCCAGGGAGACCAGTATTAGTTTCCGATGCACCAGTGCTGGTTTACTGTATCCCTGGGACTTTCACATTGCCCATGAAACACAGAGATTGCATCGGGATTGAATACAAAAGGGACAATGCCGTCATAAGTACTAAAAAAGTAGATCTTATAAGAGTTTGTGCTTCGAGCGGCTCCTGGGAGACCAGTATTAGATTCCGATGCACCAGTGCAGGTTTACTGTATCCCTTGGACCTTTTTATTGACCAGTAAACACAGAAATTGCATCGAAATTGTATACAAAAGGGAGAATTCCGACTAAAGTAAAAGAAGAGTGAAATTTCTAAGACTATGTGGGTAGAGCAGCTGCTGGGAGACCAGTATTAGATTCCGGTGCACCAGTGCAGGTTTTCTGTACCCCTTGGACCTTCAATTTGACCATGAAACACAGAATTTGCATCGGGATTGAATACAAAATACACAATGCCAACTTAAGTACAAGAAGAGTGAATTTTCTAAGGGTTTGTGCTTTGAGCGGCTCCTCAGAGACCAGTGTTCGATTCCGATGCACCAGTGCAGCTTTACAGTATCCCTTGGACCTTCACGTGGACCATGAAACACAGAAATTGCTCGGGATTGAATACATAAGGGACAATGTCGACTGAAGTACAAGAAGAGTGAAACTTCTAAGAGTTTGAGCTTTGAGCGGCACCTGGGTGTCCAATATTAGATTCCGATGCACCTGTGCAGGTTTACTGTATCCCTTGGACCTTCAAGTTGACCATGAAAGACAGAGATTGCATCGGGATTGAATACAAAATACACAATGTTAAACTTAAGTACAAGAAGAGAGAATTTTCTAAGAGTTAGTGCTTTGACCGCCTCCTTGGAGACCAGTGATCGAATCCGATGCACCAGTGCTGGTTTACTGTATCCGTTGGACCTTCACATTGACCATGAAACACAGAAATTGCATCGGGATTGAATACAAAAGGAACAATGCCGACTTAAGTACAAGAAGGGTTAATCATCTAAGATTTTGTGATTTGAGCGGCTCCTGTGTGACCAGTATTAGATTCAGCTTCACCAGTACAGTTTTACTGTATCCCTTGGACCTTCACATTGACCATGAAGCACAGAAATTGCATCGGGATTGAATACAAAAGGCACACTGCCGACTTAAGTACAAGAAGAGTGATACTTCTAAGAGTTTGAGTTTTGAGCGGCTCCTGAAAGTCCAGTATTAGATTCCGATGCATCTGTGCAGGTTTACTGTATCCCAGGGACCTTCACATTGACCATGAAACACAGAAAATCCATCGAGATTGAAGACAAGAGGCACAATGCCGACTTAAGTACAAGAAGAGTGAGTTTTCTAAGAGTTAGTGCTTTGACCGCCTCCTTGGAGACCAGTGATCGAATCCGATGCACCAGTGCTGGTTTTCTGTATCCCTTGGACCTTCACATTGACCATGAAACACAGAAATTGCATCGGGATGGAATACATAAGGGACATTGCCGACTGAAGTACAAGAAGAGTGAATCTTCTAAGAGTGAGCTTTGAGCGGCTCCTGGGTGTCCAGTATTAGAGTACGATGCACCTGAGGAGGTTTACTGTATCCCTTGGACCTTTACATTGACCATGAAACACAGAAATTGCTCGGGATTGATTACATAAGGGACTGCCGACTTCAATACAAGGAGAGTTAATCATCTAAAAGTTTGTGATTTGAGCGGCTCCTGGGAGACCAGTATTAGATTCCGATGCACCAGTACTGGTTTACTGTATCACTTGGTCCTTCACATTGACCATGAAACACAGAAATTGCATGGGGCCAAATACAAAAAATACAATGTTGACTTAAGTACAAGAAGAGTGATTCTTCTAATAGTTTGTGATTTGAGCGGCTCCTGGGAGACCAGTATTAAATTCCGATGCACCAGTGCAAGTTTGCTGTATCCCTTGGACCTTCAATTTGACCATGAAACACAGATTTTGCATCGTTATTGAATACAAAATACACAATGCCAACTTAAGTACAAGAAGAGTTAATTTCCTAAGAGTTTGTGCTTTGAGCGGCTCCTCAGAGACCAGTGTTCCATTCCGATGCACCAGTGCAGCTATACTGTATCCCTTGGACCTTCATGTTGACCATGAAACACAGAAATTGCTCGGGATTGAATACATAAGGGACAATGCCGACTTAAGTACAAGAACAGTGAAACTTCTAAGAGTTTGAGATTTGAGCGGCACCTGGGTGTCCAGTATTAGATTGCGATGCACCTGTGCCGGTTTACTGTATCCGTTGGACCTTCTCATTGACCATGAAACACAGAAATTGCTCGAGATCGAATACAAGAGGGACAATGCCGACTTAAGTACAAGAAGAGTGATTCTTCGAAGGGTTTGTGCTTTGAGCGGCTCCTGGGAGACCACTATTACATTCCGATGCACCAGTGCAGGTTTACTGTATCCCTTCGACCTTCACATTGACCATGAAACACAGAAATTGCATCGGGATTGAACACAAAACGGACAATGCCGACTTAAGTACAAAAAGAGTAAATCTTCTAAGGGTTTGTGCTTTGAGCGGCTCCTGGGAGACCACTATTACATTCCGATGCACCAGTGCAGGTTTACTGTATCCCTTGGACCTTCACATTGACCATGAAACACAGACATTGCAATGGGATGGAATACATAAGGGACAATGCCGACTTAGGTACAAGAAGAGTGAATCTTCTAAGAGTTTGAGCTTTGAGCGGCTCCTGGGTGTCCAGTGTTAAATTCCGATGCACCTGTGCAGGTTTACTGTATCCGTTGGACCTTCTCATTGACCATGAAACGCAGAAATTGCATCGGGATTGAATGCAAAAGGGACAATAACGACATATGTACAAGAAGAGTGAATCTTTTAAGGGTTTGTGCTTTGAGCGGCTCCTAGGAGACCAGTATTAGATTCCGATGCACCAGTGCAGTTTTACCGTATCCCTTGGACCTTTACATTGACCATGAAGCACAGAAATTGCATCAGGATGGAATGCAAGAGGGACAATGCCGACTTAAGTACCAGAAGAGTGAATCTTCTAAGAGTTTGTGCTTTGAGCGGCTCCTGGAAGAAGAGTATTAGATTCCGATTCACCAGTGCAGGTTTACTGTATACCTAGGACCTTTTTATTGACCAGGAAACACAGAAATTGAATCGAAATTGTATACAAAAGGGACAATTCCTACTACAGTACAAGAAGAGTGAATTTTCTAAGAGTATGTTCGTAGAGCACCTGCTGGGAGAACAGTATTAGATTCCCATGCACCAGTGCTGGTTTTCTGTATCCCTTGACCTTCAACTTAACCATGATGTAAAGAATTTGCATCGGGATTGAATACAAAATACACAATGCCAACTTAAGTACTAAAAGGGTGAATTTTCTAAGAGTTTGTGCTTTGAGCGGCTCCTAAGAGGCCAGTGTTCGATTCCGATGCACCAGTGCAGGTTTACTGAATCCCTTGGACCTTCACATTGACCATGAAACACAGAAATTGCATGGGGCCCAATACAAAAAATACAATGTTGACTTAAGTACATGAAGAGTAATTCTTCTAATAGTTTGTGCTTTGAGCGGCTCCGGGGAGACCAGTATTAGATTCCGATGCACCAACGCAGGTTTACTGTGTCCCTCGGACTTTCACAATGACCATGAAACACAGAAACTGCATCGAAATTGTATACAAAAGGGAGAATTCCGACTAAAGTAAAAGAAGAGTGAAATTTCTAAGACTATGTGGGTAGAGCAGCTGTTGGGAGACCAGTATTAGATTCCGGTGCACCAGTGCAGGTTTTCTGTATACCCTTGGACCTTCAATTTGACCATGAAACACAGAATTTGCATCGGGATTGAATACAAAATACACAATGCCAACTTAAGTACAAGAAGAGTGAATTTTCTAAGGGTTTGTGCTTTGAGCGGCTCCTCAGAGACCAGTGTTCGATTCCGATGCACCAGTGCAGCTTTACAGTATCCCTTGGACCTTCACGTGGACCATGAAACACAGAAATTGCTCGGGATTGAATACATAAGGGACAATGTCGACTGAAGTACAAGAAGAGTGAAACTTCTAAGAGTTTGAGCTTTGAGCGGCACCTGGGTGTCCAATATTAGATTCCGATGCACCTGTGCAGGTTTACTGTATCCCTTGGACCTTCAAGTTGACCATGAAAGACAGAGATTGCATCGGGATTGAATACAAAATACACAATGTTAAACTTAAGTACAAGAAGAGAGAATTTTCTAAGAGTTAGTGCTTTGACCGCCTCCTTGGAGACCAGTGATCGAATCCGATGCACCAGTGCTGGTTTACTGTATCCGTTGGACCTTCACATTGACCATGAAACACAGAAATTGCATCGGGATTGAATACAAAAGGAACAATGCCGACTTAAGTACAAGAAGGGTTAATCATCTAAGATTTTGTGATTTGAGCGGCTCCTGTGTGACCAGTATTAGATTCCGATTCACCAGTACAGCTTTACTGTATCCCTTGGACCTTCACATTGACCATGAAGCACAGAAATTGCATCGGGATTGAATACAAAAGGCACACTGCCGACTTAAGTACAAGAAGAGTGATACTTCTAAGAGTTTGAGCTTTGAGCGGCTCCTGAAAGTCCAGTATTAGATTCCGATGCATCTGTGCAGGTTTACTGTATCCCAGGGACCTTCACATTGACCATGAAACACAGAAAATCCATCGAGATTGAAGACAAGAGGCACAATGCCGACTTAAGTACAAGAAGAGTGAGTTTTCTAAGAGTTAGTGCTTTGACCGCCTCCTTGGAGACCAGTGATCGAATCCGATGCACCAGTGCTGGTTTTCTGTATCCCTTGGACCTTCACATTGACCATGAAACACAGAAATTGCATCGGGATGGAATACATAAGGGACATTGCCGACTGAAGTACAAGAAGAGTGAATCTTCTAAGAGTGAGCTTTGAGCGGCTCCTGGGTGTCCAGTATTAGATTACGATGCACCTGAGGAGGTTTACTGTATCCCTTGGACCTTTACATTGACCATGAAACACAGAAATTGCTCGGGATTGATTACATAAGGGACTGCCGACTTCAATACAAGGAGAGTTAATCATCTAAAAGTTTGTGATTTGAGCGGCTCCTGGGAGACCAGTATTAGATTCCGATGCACCAGTACTGGTTTACTGTATCACTTGGTCCTTCACATTGACCATGAAACACAGAAATTGCATGGGGCCAAATACAAAAAATACAATGTTGACTTAAGTACAAGAAGAGTGATTCTTCTAATAGTTTGTGATTTGAGCGGCTCCTGGGAGACCAGTATTAAATTCCGATGCACCAGTGCAAGTTTGCTGTATCCCTTGGACCTTCAATTTGACCATGAAACACAGATTTTGCATCGTTATTGAATACAAAATACACAATGCCAACTTAAGTACAAGAAGAGTTAATTTCCTAAGAGTTTGTGCTTTGAGCGGCTCCTCAGAGACCAGTGTTCCATTCCGATGCACCAGTGCAGCTATACTGTATCCCTTGGACCTTCATGTTGACCATGAAACACAGAAATTGCTCGGGATTGAATACATAAGGGACAATGCCGACTTAAGTACAAGAAGAGTGAATCTTCTAAGAGTTTGAGCATTGAGCGGCTCCTGGGTGTCCAGTGTTAAATTCCGATGCACCTGTGCAGGTTTACTGTATCCGTTGGACCTTCTCATTGACCATGAAACGCAGAAATTGCATCGGGATTGAATGCAAAAGGGACAATAACGACATATGTACAAGAAGAGTGAATCTTTTAAGGGTTTGTGCTTTGAGCGGCTCCTAGGAGACCAGTATTAGATTCCGATGCACCAGTGCAGTTTTACCGTATCCCTTGGACCTTTACATTGACCATGAAGCACAGAAATTGCATCAGGATGGAATGCAAGAGGGACAATGCCGACTTAAGTACCAGAAGAGTGAATCTTCTAAGAGTTTGTGCTTTGAGCGGCTCCTGGAAGAAGAGTATTAGATTCCGATTCACCAGTGCAGGTTTACTGTATACCTAGGACCTTTTTATTGACCAGGAAACACAGAAATTGAATCGAAATTGTATACAAAAGGGACAATTCCTACTACAGTACAAGAAGAGTGAATTTTCTAAGAGTATGTTCGTAGAGCAGCTGCTGGGAGAACAGTATTAGATTCCCATGCACCAGTGCTGGTTTTCCGTATCCCTTGACCTTCAACTTAACCATGATGTAAAGAATTTGCATCGGGATTGAATACAAAATACACAATGCCAACTTAAGTACAAAAAGGGTGAATTTTCTAAGAGTTTGTGATTTGAGCGGCTCCTAAGAGGCCAGTGTTCGATTCCGATGCACCAGTGCAGGTTTACTGAATCCCTTGGACCTTCACATTGACCATGAAACACAGAAATTGCATCAGCATTTAATACATAAGGGACAATGCCGACTTAAGTGTAAGAAGAGTGAGTCTTCGAAGACTTTGAGTTTTGAACGGCTCCTTGATGTCCAGTATTAGATTCCGATGCAGCTGTGAAGGTTTACTGTATCCCTTGGACGTTCACACTGACCATGAAACACAGAAATTGCATCGGCATTGAATACAGAATGGACAATGCCGAGATAAGTACAAGAAGAGTGAATCTTCTACGGGTTTGTGCTTTGATCGGCTCCTGGCGGAGCAGTATTAGATTCCGATTCACAAGTGTAGATTAACTGTATCCCTTGTACCTTCACATTGACGATGAGACACAGATATTGCATCGGGATTGAATACATAATACTCAATGCCGACTCAAGGACAAGAAGAGTGAATCTTCTAAGAGTTTGTGCTTTGAGCGGCTCTTGGGAGATAAGCATTAGATTCCGCTGCACCCGTGCAGGTTTACTGTATCCCTTGGCCCTTCACATTGACCATGAGACACAGGTATTGCATCTGGATTGAATACAAAATGCACAATGGTGACTTAAGGACAAGGAGAGTGAATCTTATAAGAGTTTCTGTTCTGAGCGGCTACTCGGAGACCAGAATTAGATTCCGATGTACCAGTGCAGGTTCACTGTATCCCTTGGCCCTTAACACTGACCATGAAACACAGAAATTGCATCGGGATGGAATACATAGGTACAATGCCTACTTAAGTACAAAAAGAGTGAATCTTCTAAGAATTTGAGCTTTGAGCGCTTCCTGGGTGTCCAGTATTAGATTCCGATGCACCTGTGCAGGTTTACTGTAGCCCTAGGACCTTCACATTAACCATGAAACACAGATAATGCATCGGGATGGAATGTATAAGTGACAATGCCTAACTTCAGTACAAGAAGAGTGAATCTTCTAAGGGTTTGAGTTTTGACCGGCTCCTGGGAATCCAGTATTTGATTCCGATGCACCTGTGCAGGTTTACTGCGTCCCTTGGACCTTCACGTTGACCATGAATCACAGAAATTGCTTCGGGATTGATTACCAAAGGGACAATGACGACTTAAGTACCAGAAGAGTGAATCTTCCAAGGTATTGTGATTTGAGCGGCACCTGGGAGACCAGTATTAGATTACGATGCACCAGTGCAGAATTACGTTATCCCTTGGACCTCCTTATTGACCATGAAACACAGAAATTGCATCGGGATTGAATACAGAGTTGACAATGCCAAATTTAGTTCAAGAAGAGTGAATTTTCTAAGAGTTTGTGCTTTGAGCGACTCTCGGAGACCAGTATTAGTTTCCGATGCACCGGTGCAGGCTCACTGTTTCCATTGGACCTTCACATTGACCATGAAACACAGAAATTGCATCGGGATAGAATACATAAGGGACAATGCCGACTTAAGTCCAAGAAGAGTGAATCTCCTAAGGGTTTGTGGTTTGAGCGGCTCCTGGGAGGCCACTATTAGATTTCGATGCACGAGTGCTGGTTTACTCTATCCCTTGGATCTTCACATTGACCATGAAACACAGAAAATGCATCGGGATTGAATACAAATGGGACATTGTCGCCTTAAGTACGAGGAGAGTGAATCTTCTACAAGTTTGTGCTTTCAGCGGATCCTGGGAGACCAGTATTAGATTCAGATGCACCAGTGCAGGTTTACTGTATCCCTTGGACCTTCACATTGACCATGAAACACAGAAATTGCATCGGGATTGAATACAAAAGGACAATGCCGACTTAAGTACAAAAAGAGTGAATCTTCTAAGGGTTTGTGCTTTGAGCGTCTCCTGGGAGACCAGGATTAGATTCCAATGCACCAGTGCAGGTTTACTGTATCCCTTGGACCTTCACATTGACCATGAAACACAGAAATCGCATCGGAAATGAATACCAAAGGGACAATGCCGACTTAAGTACAAGAAGAGTGAATCTTCTAAGAGTTTGAGCTTTCAGCGGCTCCTGGGTGTCCAGTATTAGATTCCGATGCACCTGCGGAGGTTTACTGTATCCCTTGGACCTTCACATTGACCATGAAACATAGAAATTGCTCGGGATTGAGTACATAAGGCACAATGCCGACTTAAGTACCAGAACAGTGAATCTTCGAAGCGTTTGTGCCTTGAGCGGCTCCTTGGAGACCAGTATTACTTTCCGATGCAGCAGTGCAGGTTTACTGTATCTGTTGGACCTTCACGTTGACCATGAAACACAGAAATCGAATCGGGATTGAATACAAAGGGAACAATGCCGACTTAAGTACAAGAAGAGTGAATCTTCTAAGAGTTTGTGCTTCGAACGGCTCCGGGGAGACCAGTAGCAGATTCCGATGCACCAACGCAGGTTTACTGTGTCCCTCGGACTTTCACAATGACCATGAAACACAGAAATTGCATCGAGATTGAATACAAACGGGACAATGCCGACTTAAGTACAAGTAGTTTGAGTTTTCTAAGTGGTTGTGGGTTGAGCAGCTCCAGGGAGACCTGTATTAGATTCCGATGCACCAGTGCTGGTTTATTGTATCCCTGGGACTTTCACATTGCCCATGAAACACAGAAATTGCATCGGGATTGAATACAAAAGGGACAATCCCGACATAAGTACAAGAAGAGTGAATCTTCTAAGAGTTTGTGCTTCGAGCGGCTCCTGGGAGACCAGTACTAGATTCCGATGCACCAGTGCAGGTTTACTGTATCCCTTGGACCTTCACATTTGCCATTAAACACAGATATTGCATCGGGATTGAATACAAGTGGGACAATGCCGACTTAAGTACCAGAAGGGCGAATCTTCTAAGAGATTGTGCGTTGAGCGGCTCCTGGAGGAACAGTATTAGATTCCGATGCACCAGTGCAGGTTTACTGTATAATTTGGACCTTTTTATTGACTAGTAAACACAGAAATTGCATAGAAATTGTATACAAAAGGAACAATTCCGACTAAAGTAAAAGATGAGTGAAATTTCTAAGACTATGTGGGTAGAGCAGCTTCTGGGATACCAGTATTAGATTCCGATGCACCGGTGCAGGTTTTCTGTATCCCTTGGACCTTCAAGTTGACCATGAAACACAGACATTGCAATGGGATGGAATACATAAGGGACAATGCCGACTTAGGTACAAGAAGAGTGAATCTTCTAAGAGTTTGAGCTTTGAGCGGCTCCTGGGTGTCCAGTGTTAAATTCCGATGCACCTGTGCAGGTTTACTGTATCCGTTGGACCTTCTCATTGACCATGAAAAGCAGAAATTGCATCGGGATTGAATGCAAAAGGGACAATAAAGACATATGTACAAGAAGAGTGAATCTTCTAAGGGTTTGTGCTTTGAGCGGCTCCTAGGAGACCAGTATTAGATTCCGATGCACCAGTGCAGTTTTACCGTATCCCTTGGACCTTTACATTGACCATGAAGCACAGAAATTGCATCAGGATGGAATGCAAGAGGGACAATGCCGACTTAAGTATCAGAAGAGCGAATCTTCTAAGAGTTTGTGCTTTGAGCGGCTCCTGGAAGAAGAGTATTAGATTCCGATGCACCAGTGCAGGTTTACTGTATACCTTGGACCTTTTTATTGACCAGGAAACACAGAAATTGAATCGAAATTGTATACAAAAGGGGCAATTCCTACTGCAGTACAAGATGAGTGAATTTTCTAAGAGTATGTTCGTAGAGCAGCTGCTGGGAGACCAGTATTAGATTCCCATGCACCAGTGCTGGTTTTCTGTATCCCTTAACCTTCAACTTAACCATGATGTAAAGAATTTGCATCGGGATTGAATACAAAATACACAATGCCAACGTAAGTACAAAAAGGGAGAATTTTCTAAGAGTTTGTGCTTTGAGCGGCTCCTAAGAGACCAGTGTTCGATTCCGATGCACCAGTGCAGGTTTACTGAATCCCTTGGACCTTCACATTGACCATGAAACACAGAAATTGCATCAGCATTTAATACATAAGGGACAATGCTAAAATAAGTGTAAGAAGAGTGGGTCTTCGAAGACTTTGAGTTTTGAACGGCTCCTTGATATCCAGTATTAGATTCCGATGCAGCTGTGAAGGTTTACTGTATCCCTTGGACGTTCACACTGACCATGAAACACAGAAATTGCATCGGCATTGAATACAAAATGGACAATGCCGATGTAAGTACAAGAAGAGTGAATCTTCTACGGGTTTGTGCTTTGATCGGCCCCAGGCGGAGCAGTATTAGATTCCCATTCACAAGTGTAGATTAACTGTATCCCTTGTACCTTCACATTGACGATGAGACACAGATATTGCATCGGGATTGAATACATAATACTCAATGCCGACTTATGGACAAGAAGAGTGAATATTTTAAGAGTTTGTGCTTTGAGCGGCTCTTGGGAGATAAGCATTAGATTCCGTTGCACCAGTGCAGGTTTACTGTATCCCTTGGCCCTTCACATTGACCATGAGACACAGGTATTGCATCTGGATTGAATACAAAATACACAATGCTGAATTAAGGACAAGGAGAGTGAATCTTAGAAGAGTTTCTGTTCTGAGCGGCTACTGGGAGACAAGAATTAGATTCCGATGTACCAGTGCAGGTTCACTGTATCCCTTGGCCCTTAACATTGACCATGAAACACAGAAATTGCATCGGGATCGAATACATAGGTACAATGCCTACTTAAGTACAAAAAGAGTGAATCTACTAAGAAGTTGAGCTTTGAGCGCCTCCTGGGTGTCCAGTATTAGATTCCGATGCACCTGTGCAGGTTTACTGTAGCCCTAGGACCTTCACATTAACCATGAAACACAGATAATGCATGGGGATTAAATACAAAATGCGCAATGCCGACTTAAGTACAACAAGAGTGAAACTCTAAGAGTTGGTTCTATGACCGGCACCTGGGAGACCAGTATTTGATTCCATTCCACCAGTGCTGGTATACTGTATCCCTTGGACCTTCACATTGACGATGAAACACAGAATTTGCAACGGGATTGAATACAAAATCCACTATGCCAACTAAAGTACAAGATAAGTGATTTTTCTAAGAATTTGTGCTTTGAGCGGCTCCTCGGAGACCAGTATTAGATTCCGATGCAAAAGTGCAGGTTTACTGTATCCCCTGGACCGTCATATTAACCATGGAATACAGAAATTGCATCGGGATTGAATAAAAATGGGACAACGCTGACTTAAGTACAAGAAGAGTGGATCTTCTAAGAGATTGAGCTTTGAAACTTCTAAGGGTTTGTGGTTTGAGCGGCTCATGGGAGATTAGTATTAGATTCCGATGCACCAGTGCTGATTTACTGTATCCCTTGGACCTTCACATTTACCATGAAACAGAGAAATTGCATCGGGATTGAATACATATGGCACAATGCCGACTTAAGTACAAAAAGAGTAAATCTTATAAGAGTTTGAGATTTGAGCGGCTCCTGGGTGTCCACTATTAGATTCCGATGCACCTGTGTTGGTTTACTGTATCCCTTGGAACTTCACATTGACCATGAGACACAGATATTGCATCGGGAATGAACACAAAATGCACAATGCCAACTAAAGTACAAGATAAGTGATTTTTCTAAGAATTTGTGCTTTGAGCGGCTCCTCGGAGACCAGTATTAGATTCCGATGCAAAAGTGCAGGTTTACTGTATCCCTTTGACCTTCACAATGACCATGAAACACAGATATTGCATCGGGATGGAATATATAAGTGACAATGCCTAACTTCAGTACAAGAAGAGTGAATCTTCTAAGAGTTTGAGATTTGACCGGCTCCTGGGAATCCAGTATTAGATTCCGATGCACCTGTGCAGGTTTACTGCGTCCCTTGGACCTTCACGTTGACCATGAATCACAGAAATTGCTTCGGGATTGAATACCAAAGGGACAATGACGACTTAAGTACCAGAAGAGTGAATCTTCCAAGGTATTGTGCTTTGAGCGGCACCTGGGAGACCAGTATTAGATTCCGATGCACCAGTGCAGAATTACTTTATCCCTTGGACCTCCTTATTGACCATGAAACACAGAAATTGCATCGGGATTGAATACAGAGTTAACAATGCCCAATTTAGTTCAAGAAGAGTGAATTTTCTAAGAGTTTGTGCTTTGAGCGTCTCCTGGGAGACCAGGATTAGATTCCAATGCACCAGTGCAGGTTTACTGTATCCCTCGGACCTTCACATTGACCATGAAACACAGAAATCGCATCGGAAATGAATACAAAAGGGACAATGCCGACTTAAGTACAAGAAGAGTGAATCTTCTAAGGGTATGTGCTTTGAGCGTCTCCTGGGAGATCAGTATTAGATTCCAATGCACCACTGCAGGTTTACTGTATCCATTGGACCTTCACATTGAACATGAAACACAGAAATTGCTTCAGGATTGAATACAAAAGGGACAATGCCGACTTAAGTACAACAAGAGTGAATCTTCTAAGGTTTTGTGCTTTGAGCTGCTCCTGGGGGGCCTGTATTAATTTCCGATGCACAAGTGCAGAGTAACTGTATCCCTTGGACCTTCACATTGACGATGAGACACAGATATTGCATCGCGATTGAATACAAAATGCACAATGCAACCTAACTGCAAGAAGAGTGAGGCTTCTAATAGTTTGTGCTTTGAGCGGCTCATCGAAAATCGGTATTAGATTCCGATGCACCAGTGCAGGTTTACTTTATCCCTTGGTCCATCACATTTATCATGAAACACAGATATCGCATCGGGATTGAATACAAAAGGGACAATGCCGACTTAAGTACAAGAAGTTTGAGTTTTCTAAGTGGTTGTGGGTTGAGCAGCTCCAGGGAGACCTGTATTAGATTCCGATGCACCAGTGCTGGTTTATTGTATCCCTGGGACTTTCACAATGCCCATGAAACACAGAAATTGCATCGGGAATGAATACAAACGGGACAATGCCGACTTAAGTACAAGAAGTTTGAGTTTTCTAAGTGGTTGTGGGTTGAGCAGCTCCAGGGAGACCTGTATTAGATTCCGATGCACCAGTGCTGGTTTATTGTATCCCTGGGACTTTCACAATGCCCATGAAACACAGAAATTGCATCGGGATTGAATACAAAAGGGACAATCCCGACATAAGTACAAGAAGAGTGAATCTTCTAAGAGTTTGTGCTTCGAGCGGCTCCTGGGAGACCAGTATTAGATTCCGATGCACCAATGCAGGTTTACTGTATCCCTTGGACCTTCACATTTGCCATTAAACACAGAAATTGCATCGGGATTGAATACAAGAGGGACCATGCCGACTAAAGTACCAGAAGGGCGAATCTTCTAAGAGATTGTGCTTTGAGCGGCTCCTGGAGGAACAGTATTAGATACCGATGCACCAGTGCAGGTTTACTGTATAATTTGGACCTTTTTATTGACTAGTAAACACAGAAATTGCATAGAAATTGTATACAAAAGGAACAATTCCGACTAAAGTAAAAGATGAGTGAAATTTCTAAGACTATGTGGGTAGAGCAGCTTCTGGGATACCAGTATTAGATTCCGATGCACCGGTGCAGGTTTTCTGTATCCCTTGGACCTTCAATTTGATCATGAAACACAGAATTTTCATTGGGATTGAATACAAAATACACAATGCAAACTTAAGTACAAGAAGAGTGAATTTTCTAAGAATTTGTGCTTTGAGCGACTCCTTGGAGACCAGTGTTCGATTCCGATGCACCAATGCAGGTTTACTGTATCCCTTGGATCTTCACATTGACCATGAAACACAGAAATGCATCGGGATGGAATGCAAGAGGGACAATGCCGACTTAAGTACCAGAAGAGCGAATCTTCTAAGAGTATGTGCGTAGAGCAGCTGCTGGGAGACCAGTATTAGATTCCGATGCACCAGTGCTGGTTTTCTGTATCCCTTGACCTTCAACTTGACCATGATATAAAGAATTTGCATCGGGATTGAATACAAAATACACAATGCCAACTTAAGTACAAAAAGGGTGAATTTTCTAAGAGTTTGTGCTTTGAGCGGCTCCTAAGAGAACAGTGTTCGATTCCGATGCACCAGTGCAGGTTTACTGTATCCCTCGGACTTTCACATTGACCATAAAACACAGAAATTGCCTAGGGATTGAATACAAAAGGGGACAATGCCGACTTAAGTACAAGTAGAGTGAATCTTCTAAGAGTTCGTGGTTTGAGCGGCTCCTTGGAGACCAGTATTAGGTTCCGATTCACCTGTGCAGGTTTTGCTGTATCCCTTGGTCCATCACATTTATCATGAAACACAGATATTGCATCGGGGTTGAATACAAAAGGGACAATGCCGACTTAAGTACAAGTAAAGTGAATCTTCTAAGAGTTCGTGGTTTGAGCGGCTCCTGGGAGGCCAGTATTAGTTTCCGATGCACCAGTGCAGGTTCACTGTAGCCCTTGGACCATCACATTGACCATGAAACATTGAATTTGCATCTGGATTGAATACAAATGGGACACGCCGACTTCAGTACAGGAAGAGTGAATCTACTAAGAGATTGTACTTTGAGCGACTCCTTGGAGACCAGTGTTCGATTCCGATGCACCAATGCAGATTTACTGTATCCCTTGGACTTTCACATTGACCATGAAACACAGAAATTGCCTCATGATTGAATACATGTGGGCAATGTCGCCTTATGTAGAGTGAATCTTCTACGAGTTTGTGCTTTGAGCGGCTCCAGGGAGACCAGTATTAGCCTCTGATGCACCACTGCAGGTTTACTGTATCCCTTGGACCTTCACATTGACCATGAAACACAGAAATTGCAACGGGATTGAATACAAAATCCACAATGCCATCTTAAGTACAAGAAGAGTGAATTTTCTAAGAGTCTGTGCTTTGAGTGGCTCCTCAGAGACCAGTATTAAATTCCGATGCACCAGTGCCGGGCTACTGTATCCCTTGGCCCTTGACATTGACCATGAAACACAGATATTGCATCGGGATGGAATACATAGGGATAATACCGACTTAAGTACAAGAAGAGTGAATTTTCTAAAAGTTTGTGGTTTGATCGGCTCCTGGGATACCAGTATTAGTTTCCGATGCACAAGTACAGGTTTACTGTATCCCCTGGACCTTCAAACTAACCATGAAACACTGAAATTGCATCGGGATTGAATAAAAATGGGACAACGCGGACTTAAGTACAAGAAGAGTGGATCTTCTAAGAGATTGTTCTTTGAGCGGCTCCTGGGAGACGAGTATTAGATTCCGATGCACCTGTGCAGGTTTACTGCATCCCTTGTACCTTCACATTGACCATGAAATATAGAAATCGCATCGGGATTGCATACAAGAGGGACAATGCCGACTTAAATACAAGAAGAGTGAATCTTCTAAGAGTCTGTGCTTTGAGCGGCTCCTGAGAGACCAGTATTAGATTCCGATGCACCAGTGCAGGTGTACTCTATCCCTTGGACCTTCACATTGACCATGAACCACAGAAATTGCATCGGTATTGAATACAAAATGCACAATGCCAACTTAAGTGCATGAAGAGTGAATTTTCTAAGAGTTTGTGCTTTGAGCGGCTCCTCGAAGGCGAGTATTAGATTCCGGTGCACCAGTGCAGGTTTACTGTATCCCTTGGACCTTCACATTGACCATGAAACACAGAAATCGCATCGGGATTGAATACAAAATGCACAATGCCGACTTAAGAACATGAAGAGTAAACTTCTAAGGGTTTGTGGTTTGAGCGGCTCATGGGAGATTAGTATTAGATTCAGATGCACCAGTGCTTATTTACTATATCCCTTGGACCTTCACATTTACCGTGAAACACAGAAATTGCATGGGGATTGAATACATATGGCACAATGCCGACTTAGGTACAAAAAGAGTGAATCTTCTAAGAGTTTGAGCTTTGAGCGGCTCCTGGGTGTCCACTATTAGATTCCGATGCACCTGTGATGGTTTACTGTATCCCTTGGACCTTCACATTAACCATGAAACACAGATATTGCATCGGGATTGAATACCAAAGGGACAATGACGACTTAAGTACCAGAAGAGTGAATCTTCCAAGGTATTGTGCTTTGAGCGGCTCCTGGGAGACCAGTATTAGATTCCGATGCACCAGTGCAGAATTACTTTATCCCTTGGACCTCCTTATTGACCATGAAACACAGAAATTGCATCGGGATTGAATACAGAGGGCACAATGCCAACTTTAGTTCAAGAAGAGTGAATTTTCTAAGAGTTTGTGCTTTGAGCGACTCTTCGGAGACCAGTATTAGTTTCCGATGCACCAGTGCAGGCTTACTGTTTCTCTTGGACCTTCACATTGACCATGAATTACAGAAATTGCTTCGGGATGGAACACATAAGGGACAGTGCCGAATTAAGTGCAAGTAGAGTTAATGTTCTAAGAGTTTGAGCTTCGAGCGGCTACTGGGCGTCCTGTATTAGATTCCGATGCATCCGTGCAGATTTACTGTATCCCTTGGACATTCACACTGACCATGAAACACTGAAATTGCATCAGGAATGAATACAAAAGGGACAAAGCCGACATAAGTGCAAGGTGAGTGAATCATCTAACGGTTTGTGCTTTGAGCAGCTCCTGGGTTACCAGTATTAGATTCCGATGCACCTATGCAAGTTTACTGTATCACTTGGACCTTCACACTAACAATGAAACACAGATATAGCATTCGGGATTGAATACAAGATTTACAACGCCGACTTAAGTACAAGAAGACTGAATCTCCTAAGAGTTTGTTCTTTGAGCGGCTCCTGGGAGACCAGTATTAGATTCCGTTGTACCAGTGCAGGTTTACTGTATCCCTTGGACGTTCATATTGACCATGAAACACAGAAATTGCATCGGGATTGAATACAAAAGGGTCAATGCCGACTTAAGTACAAGAAGAGTGAATTTTCCAAGAGTTTGTGCTTCGAGCGGCTCCTGGGAGACCAGTGTTAGATTCCGATACAACAGTGCAGATATACTGTATCGCTTGGACATTCACATTGGCCATAAATCAGAGAAATTGCATCGCTATTGAATACAAAGGGATAATGCCGACTTAAGTGCAAGAAGAGTTAATACTCTAAGAGTTTATGCTTTGAGCGGCTCATGGGAGAGCAGTATTAGATTCCGATGCACCAATGCAGGATTACTGTATCCCTTGGACCTTCACATTGACCATGAAACACAGAAATTGCATCGGGATTGAATACAAGATGGACAATGCCGACTTAAGTACAAGAAGAGTGAATCTCCTAAGAGTTTATGCTTTGAGCGGCTCCTGGCAGACCAGTATTAGATTTCGATGCATCAGTGCTGGTTTAATGTATCCTTTGGACTTTCACATTGACAATGAAACACAGAAAATGCATCGGGATTGAATACAAATGGGACAATGTCGCCTTAAGTACAAAAAGAGTTAATCTTGCACGATTTTGTGTTTTCAGCGGCTCCTGGGAGACCAGTATTGGATTCCGATGCAAAAGTGCAGGTTTACTGTATCCCTTGGACCTTCACATCGACCTTGTAACAAAGAAATTGCATAGGGATGGAACACATAAGGGACAGTGCCGAATTAAGTGCAAGAAGAATTAATGTTCTAAGAGTTTGAGCTTTGAACGGCTACTGGGTGTCCTGTATTGGATTCCGGATGCACCCATGCAGGTTTACTGTATCCGTTGTACGTTCTCACTGACCATGAAATACATTAATTGCATCAAGAGTGAATACAAAAGGGACAAAGCCGACATAAGTGCAAGAAGAGTGAATTTTCAAAGAATTTGTGTTTTGAGCGGCTCCTGGGAGACCAGTATTAGAATCCGATGCACCAGTGCAGGTTTACTGTATCCCTCGGACCTTCACATTGACCATGAAACAGAGAAATTGCATCGTGATTGAATACAACAGGCACAATGCCGCCTTAAGTAAATGAAGAGTGATTCTTCTATGAGTTTGTGTTTTGAGCGGCTCCTGGGAGACCAGTATTAGATTCCGATGCACCAGTGCAGGTTTACTGTTTCCCTTGGACCTTCAACTTGACCATGAAACTCATAAATTGCATCGGGATTGCATATAAAATGTACAATGCCGACTTAAGTACATGAGGAGTGAATCTTCTAAGAGTTTGAGGTTTGAGCGGCTCCTGGGAGACCAGTGTTAGATTCCGATGCACCAGTGCAGGTTTACTGCATCCATTGGACCTTCACATTAACCATGAAACACAGAAATCGCATCGGGATTCAATACAAAATGATAATGCCGATTTAAGTACAGGAAGAGTGAATCTTCTAAGGGTTTGTGGTTTGTGCGGCCCATGGGAGACCAGTATTAGATTCAGATGAACCAATGCTGATTTACTGTATCCCTCGGACCTTCACATTGACCATGAAACACAGAAATTGCATCGGGATAGAATTATAAATGCACAATGCCAACTTATGTACAAGAAGAGTGAATATTCTAAGAGTTTGTGCTTTGAGCGGCTCCTCGCAGTCCAGTATTAGATTCCGATGCACCAGTGCAGGCTTACTGTATCCCTTGGACCTTCACATTGACCATGAAGCACATTAATTGCATCGGGATGGAATACATATGGGACATAGCCGTCTTAAGTACAAGAATAGTGAATCTTCTAAGGGTTTGTGGTTTGTGCGGCCCATGGGAGACCAGTATTAGATTCAGATGAACCAATGCTGGTTAACTGTATCCCTTGGACCTTCACATTGACCATGAAACATAGATATTGCACCGGCATTGAATACAAAAGGAACAAGGCCGACATCAGTAAAAGAAGAGTGAATCTTCTAAGAGTTAGAGTTTTGAGCGGCTCCTGAGTGTCCACTATTAGAGTCCGATGCACCTGTGCAGGTTTACTGTATATCCCTTGGACCTTCACATCGACCATGAAACACAGAAATTGCTTCGGGATTGAATACAAAAGGGACAATGCCGACTTAAGTACAAGAAGAGTGAATTTTCCAAGAGGTTGTGCTTTGAGCGGCTCCTGGAAGACCAATGTTAGATTCCGATACACCGGTGCTGGTTTACTGTATCCCTCGGACCTTCACATTGACCATGAAACACAGAAATTGCATCGTGATTGAATACAACAGGCACAATGCCGCCTTAAGTAAATGAAGAGTGAATCTTCTATGAGTACAAGAAGAGTGAATTTTCTAAGAGTTTGTGCATTGAGCGGCTAATGGGAGACCAGAATTAGAATCCGATGCACCAGTGCAGGTTTAGTGTATCCCTCGGACCTTCACATTGACCATGAAACACAGAAATTGACCATAAATCACAGAAATTGCATCGGGATTGAATACAAAGGGACAATGCCGACTTCAATACAAGAAGAGTTAGTATTCTAAGAGTTTGTGTTTTGAGCGGCTCCTGGGAGACCAGTGTTAGATTCCGATGCACCAGTGCAGGTTTACTGTATTCCTTGGACCTTCACATTGACCATTAAACACAGAAATCGCATCGGTAATGAATACAAAAGGGACAATGACCACTTAAATACAAGAAGAGTGAATCTTCTAAGATTTTGTGATTTGAGCGGCTCATGGGAGAGCAGTATTAGATTCCGATGCACCAATGCAGGATTACTGTATCTCTTGGACCTTCACAATGACCATGAAACACAGAAATTGCATCGGGATTGAATACAAAAGGGACTGCCGACTTCAGTACAAGAAGAGTTAATCATCGAAGAGTTTATGCTTTGAGCGGCTCCTGGGAGACCAGTATTAGATTCCGATGCATCAGTGCAGGTTTACTGTATCCCTTGGACCTTTACATCGACCATGAGAAACAGAAATTGCTTCGGGATTCAATACAAAAGGGACACTGCCCACTTAAGTACAAGAAGAGTGAGGCTTCTAAGAGTTTGTGCTTTGAGCGGCTCATGGGAGACCAGTATTAGATTCCGATGCACCAGTACAGGTTTACTGCAACCCTTGGACCTTCACATTGACCATGAAGCACAGAAATTGCATCGGGATTGAATACAAAAGGCACAATGCTGCCTTAAGTACAAGAAGAGTCAATCTTCTAACAGTTTCTGCTCTGAGTGGCTCCTGGGAGACCAGTATTAGATTCCGTTGTACCAGTGCAGGTTTACTGTATCCCTTGGACGTTCACGTTGACCATGAAACACAGAAATTGCATCGGGATTGAATACAAAGGGACAATGCCGACATAAGTACAAGAAGAGTTAATATTCTAAGAGTGTGTGATTTGAGCGGCTCCTGGGAGACCAGTATTAGATTCCGATGCAACAGTGCAGGTTTACTGTATCCCTTGGACCTTCACATTGACCATGAAATACAGATATCGCATCGGTAATGAATACAAAAGGGACAATGACAACTTAAATACAAGAAGAGTGAATCTTCTAAGCGTTTGTGCTTTGAGCGGCTCCTAGGAGACCAGTGTTAGATTCCGATACACCGGTGCAGGTTAAGTGTATCGCTTGGACCTTCACATTGACCATAAATCACAGAAATTGCATCGGGATTGAATACAAAGGGACAATGCCGACTTAAGTACAAGAAGAGTTAATACTCTAAGAGTTTGTGTTTTGAGCGGCTCCTGGGAGACCAGTATTAGATTCCGATGCACCAGTGCAGGTTAACTGTATCCCTTGGACCTTCACATTGACAATGAAACACAGAAATCGCATCGGTAATGAATACAAAAGGGACGATGACAACTTAAATACAAGAAGAGTGAATCTTCTAAGAGTTTGTGATTTGAGCGGCTCATGGGAGAGCAGTATTAGATTCCGATGCACCAATGCAGGATTACTGTATCCCTTGGACCTTCACATTGACCATGAAATACAGAAATTGCATCGGGATTGAATACAAAAGGGAAAATGCCGACTTAAGTACAAGAAGAGTGAATCTCCTAAGGGTTTGTGCTTTGAGCTTCTCATGGGAGACCAGTATTAGATTTCGATAAACCAGCGCAGATTTACTGTATCCATTGGACCTTCACATTGCTCATGAGACACAGAATTTGCATCGGGATTGAATACAAAATTCGCAATGTTAAACTTAAGTACAAGAAGAGTGAATTTTCTAAGACTTAGTGCTTTGAGCGCCTCCTTGGAGACCAGTGTTCGAATCCGATGCACCAGTGCCGGATTACTGTATCCCATGGACCTTCACATAGACCATGAAACACAGAAATTGCATCGGGATGGAGTACATAAGGGACATTGCCGAGTGAAGTACAAAAAGAGTGATTCTTCTAGGAGTTTGAGCATTGAGCGGCTCCTGGGTGTCCAGTATTAGATTCCGATGCACCTGTGGAGGTTTACTGTATCCCTTGGACCTTCACATTGACCATGAAACACAGAAATTGCTCAGGATTGAATACATAAGGCACAATGCCGACTTAAGTACTAGAAAAGTGAATCTTCGGAGGGTTTGTGCTTTGAGCGGCTCGTGGGAGACCAGTATTAGATTCCGATGCCGCAGTGCAGGTTTACTGTATACGCTGGACCCTCACATTGACCATGAAACACAGAAATTGCATCGGGATTGAATACAAAAGGGACAATGCCGACTTAAGTACAAGAAGGGTTAATCATCTAAGATGTTGTGATTTGAGCGGCTCCTGGGAGACCAGTATTAGATTCCGATGCACCAGTGCAGGTTTACTGTATCCCTTGGACCTTCACATTGACCATGAAACACAGAAATTGCATCGGGATTGAATACAAAAGGGAAAATGCCGACTTAAGTACATGAAGAGTGAATCTCCTAAGGGTTTGTGCTTTGAGCTTCTCATGGGAGACCAGTATTAGATTTCGATAAACCAGCGCAGATTTACTGAATCCATTGGACCTTCACATTGCTCATGAGACACAGAATTTGCATCGGGATTGAATACAAAATTCGCAATGTTAAACTTAAGTACAAGAAGAGTGAATTTTCTAAGACTTAGTGCTTTGAGCGCCTCCTTGGAGACCAGTGTTCGAATCCGATGCACCAGTGCAGGATTACTGTATCCCATGGACCTTCACATAGACCATGAAACACAGAAATTGCATCGGGATGGAGTACATAAGGGACATTGCCGAGTGAAGTACAAAAAGAGTGATTCTTCTAGGAGTTTGAGCATTGAGCGGCTCCTGGGTGTCCAGTATTAGATTCCGATGCACCTGTGGAGGTTTACTGTATCCCTTGGACCTTCACATTGACCATGAAACACAGAAATTGCTCAGGATTGAATACATAAGGCACAATGCCGACTTAAGTACTAGAAAAGTGAATCTTCGGAGGGTTTGTGCTTTGAGCGGCTCGTGGGAGACCAGTATTAGATTCCGATGCACCAGTGCAGGTTTACTGTATACGCTGGACCCTCACATTGACCATGAAACACAGAAATTGCATCGGGATTGAATACAAAAGGGACAATGCCGACTTAAGTACAAGAAGGGTTAATCATCTAAGATGTTGTGATTTGAGCGGCTCCTGGGAGACCAGTATTAGATTCCGATTCACCAGTACAGGTTTACTGTATCCCTTGGACCTTCACATTGACCATGAAATACAGAAATGTCATGGGGACCAATACAAAAAATACAATGTTTACTTAAGTACAAGAAGAGTAATTCTTCTAATAGTTTGTGATTTGAGCGGCTCCTGGGATACCAGTATTAGATTCCGATGCACCTGTGCAGGTTTACTGTATCCCTTGGACCTTCACACTAACCATGAAACACAGAAATTTCATTCGGGATTGAATACAAGATGGACAATGCCGACTTAAGTACAAGAAGGGTGAATCTCCTAAGAGTTTGTGCTTTGAGCGGCTCCTGGGAGACCAGTATTGGATCCCGATGCAAAAGTGCAGGTTTACTGTATCCCTTGGAACTTCACATCGACCATGAAACACAGAAATTGCATCGGGATGGAACACATAAGGGACAGTGCCGAATTAAGTGCAAGAAGAGTTAGTGTTCTAAGAGTTTGAGCTTTGAGCGGCTACTGGGTGTCCTGTATTGGATTCCGAAGCACCCATGCAGGTTTTCTGTATCCCTTGGACGTTCACACTGACCATGAAACACATTAATTGCACCAGGATTGAATACAAAAGGGACAAAGCCGACATAAGTGCAAGGTGAGAGAATCTTCTAAGGGTTTGTGCTTTGAGCGCCTCCTGGGAGTCCAGTAGTAGATTGCGATGCACAAGTGCAGGTTTACTGTACCCCTTGGACCTTCACATTGACCATGAAACCCAGAAATTGCATCGGGATTGAACACAAAATGCACAATGCCAACTTAAGAGCAAGAAGAGTGAATTTTCAAAGAATTTGAGTTTTGAGCGGCTTCTGGGAGACCAGTATTAGATTCCCATGCACCAGTGCAGGTTTACTGTATCCCTTCTACCTTCACATTGACCATGACACACAGAAATCGCATCGGGACTGAATACAAAATGCCAATGACGATTTAAGTACAGGAAGAGTGAATCTTCTAAGGGTTTGTGGTTTGTGCGGCCCATGGGAGACCAGTATTAGATTCAGATGAACCAATGCTGGTTTACTGTATCCCTTGGACCTTCACATTGACCATGAAACACAGAAATTGCATCGGGATTGAATACAAATGGACAATGCCGACTTAAGTACAAGAAGAGTGAGTTTTCAAAGAGTTTGTGGTTTGAGCGGCTCCTGGGAGACCAGGATTAGATTTTGATGCACCAGCGCTAGTTACCTGTATCCCTTGGACCTTCACATTGACCATGAAAAACAGAAATTGCATCGGGATAGAATACAAAATGCACAATGCATACATATGTACAAGAAGAGTGAATATTCTAAGAGTTTGTACTTTGAACGGCTCCTCGCAGACCAGTATTAGATTCCCATGCACCAGTGCAGGCTTACTGTATCCCTTGGACCTTCACATTGACCATGAAACACATTAATTGCATCGGAATGGAATACATATGGGACAAAGCCGTCTTAAGTACAAGAAGAGTGAATCTTCTATGAGTTTGAGATTTGAGCGGCTCCTGAGTGACCAGAATTATATTCCGTGTCACCTGTGCAGGTTTACTGTATCCCTTGGACCTTCACACTGACAATGAAACACAGAAATTGCATCGGGATTGTTTACAAAAGGGACAATGCCGACTGAAGTACAAGAAGAGTGAATCTTCTAAGGGTTTGTGCTTTGAGCGGCTCCTGGGAGCCCAATATTAGATTCCGATGCACCGGTGCAGGTTTACTGTATCCCTTGGACCTTCATATTGACCTTCAAACAAAGAAATCGCATCGGAATTGAATACAAAATGCACAATGCCGACTTATGTACTAGAACAGTGAATTATCTAGGAGTTTGTGGTTTGAGCAGCACCTGGGAGACCAGTGTATGATACGGATGCACAGTGCAGCTTTACTGTATCGCTTGAACCTTCACTTTGACCAAGAAACATAGACATTGCATCGGGATTGAATACAAAAGGACAATGACGACTTAAGTACAAGAAGAGTGAATGTGTTCAGAGTTTGTAATTTGAGCGGCTCCTGAGATACCAGTATTAGATTCCGTTGCAACAGTGAGGGTTCTCTGTTTCCCTTGGACCTTCAAATTGAACATGAAACACAGAAATTGCATCGGGAATGAATACAAAAGGGTCAATGCCGACTTAAGTACAAGAAGGAAGAATCTTCTAAGAGTTTGTGCTTTGAGCGGCTCCTGGGAGACCAGTATTAGATTCCAATGCACCAGTGTGGTTTTACTGTATCCCTTGGACCTTCACATTGACCATAAAACAGAGAAATTGCATCGGGATTGAATACAAAAGGGTCAAACGAGCCTAAGTACAAGAAGAGTGAATTTTCTAAGAATTTGTGCTTTGAGCGGCTAGTCGGAGACCAGAATTAGAATCCGATGCACCAGTGCAGGTTTACTATTTCCCTTGGACCTTCAACTTGACCATGAAACTCATAAATTGCATCGGGATTGAATATAAAATGTACAATGCCGACTTAAGTACATGAGGAGTGAATCTTCTAAGAGTTTGTGGTTTGAGCGGCTCCTGGGAGACCAGTGTTAGATTCCGATGCACCAGTGCAGGTTTACTGCATCCATTGGACCTTCACATTAACCATGAAACACAGAAATCACATCGGGATTGAATACAAAATGCCAATGCCGATTTAAGTACAGGAAGAGTGAATCTTCTAAGGGTTTGTGGTTTGTGCGGCCCATGAGAGACCAGTATTAGATTCAGATGAACCATTGCTGGTTTACTGTATCCCTTTGACTTTCACATTGACCATAAAACACAGAAATTGCATCGGGATAGAATTAAAAATGCACAATGCAAACTTATGTACAAGAAGAGTGAATATTCTAAGAGTTTGTGCTTTGAGCGGCTCCTCGCAGACCAGTATTAGATTCCGATGCACCAGTGTAGGCTTACTGTATCCCTTGGACCTTCAGATTGACCATGAAGCATATTAATTGCATCGGGATGGAAAACATATGGGACATTGCCGTCTTAAGTACAAGAAGAGTGAATCTTCTAAGAGTTTGAGCTTTGAGCGGCTCCTGAGTGTCCAGAATTGTATTCCGTGTCACCTGTGCAGGTTTACTGTTTCCCTTGGACCTTCAACTTGACCTAGAAACTCATAAATTTCATAGCGATTGAATATAAAATGAACAATGCCGACTTAAGTACATGAGGAGTGAATCTTCTAAGTGTTTGTGGTTTGAGCGCCTCCTGGGAGACCAGTGTTAGATTCCGATGCACCAGTGCAAGTTTACTGTATCCCTTGGACCTTCACATTGACCATGAAACATAGATATTGCATCGGCATTGAATACAAAAGGAATAAGGCCGACATCAGAAAAAGAAGAGTGAATCTTCTAAGAGTTAGAGTTTTGAGCGGCTCCTGAGTGTCCACTATTAGATTCCGATGCACCTGTGCAGGTTTACTGTATCCCTTGGACCTTCACATCGACCATGAAACACAGAAATTGCTTCGGGATTCTACACAAATGGGACAATGCCCACTTAAGTGCAAGAAGAGTGAGGCTTCTAAGAGTTTGTGCTTTGAGCGGCTCATGGGAGACCAGTATTAGATTCCGATGCAAAAGTGCAGGTTTACTGCAACCCATGGACCTTCACATCGACCACTAAGCACGGAAATTGCATGGGATTGAATACAAACGGCACAATGCCGCCTTAAGTACAAGAAGAGTGAATATTCTAAGAGTTTGTGATTTGAGCGACTCCTGGGAGACCAGTATTAGATTCCGATGCACCAGTGAAGGTTTACTGTATCCCTTGGACCTTCAAATTGACCATGAAACACAGAAATCGCATCGGTAATAAATACAAAAGGGACAATGACAACTTAAATACAAGAAGAGTGAATCTTCTAAGCGTTTGTGCTTTGAGCGGCTCCTAGGAGACCAGTGTTAGATTCCGATACACCGGTGCAGGTTAAGTGTATCGCTTGGACCTTCACATTGACCATAAATCACAGAAATTGCATCGGGATTGAATACAAAAGGGACAATGCCGAATTAAGTACAAGAAGAGTTAATACTCTAAGAGTTTGTGTTTTGAGCGGCTCCTGGGAGACCAGTATTAGATTCCGATGCACCAGTGCAGGTTAACTGTATCCCTTGGACCTTCACATTGACCATGAAACACAGAAATCGCATCGGTAATGAATACAAAAGGGACGATGACAACTTAAATACAAGAAGAGTGAATCTTCTAAGAGTTTGTGATTTGAGCGGCTCATGGGAGAGCAGTATTAGATTCCGATGCACCAATGCAGGATTACTGTATCCCTTGGACCTTCACATTGACCATGAAATACAGAAATTGCATCGGGATTGAATACAAAAGGGACTGCCGACTTCAGTACAAGATGAGTTAATCATCTAAGAGTTTGTGCTTTGAGCGGCTCCTGGGAGACCAGTATTAGATTCCGATGCACCTGTGCAGGTTTACTGTATCCCTTGGACCTTCACACTAACCATGAAACACAGAAATTTCATTCGGGATTGAATACAAGATGGACAATGCCGACTTAAGTACAAGAAGGGTGAATCTCCTAAGAGTTTGTGCTTTGAGCGGCTCCTGGGAGACCAGTATTGGATCCCGATGCAAAAGTGCAGGTTTACTGTATCCCTTGGAACTTCACATCGACCATGAAACACAGAAATTGCATCGGGATGGAACACATAAGGGACAGTGCCGAATTAAGTGCAAGAAGAGTTAGTGTTCTAAGAGTTTGAGCTTTGAGCGGCTACTGGGTGTCCTGTATTGGATTCCGATGCACCCATGCAGGTTTTCTGTATCCCTTGGACGTTCACACTGACCATGAAACACATTAATTGCACCAGGATTGAATACAAAAGGGACAAAGCCGACATAAGTGCAAGGTGAGAGAATCTTCTAAGGGTTTGTGCTTTGAGCGCCTCCTGGGAGTCCAGTAGTAGATTGCGATGCACAAGTGCAGGTTTACTGCACCCCTTGGACCTTCACATTGACCATGAAACCCAGAAATTGCATCGGGATTGAACACAAAATGCACAATGCCAACTTAAGTGCAAGAAGAGTGAATTTTCAAAGAATTTGAGTTTTGAGCGGCTTCTGGGAGACCAGTATTAGATTCCCATGCACCAGTGCAGGTTTACTGTATCCCTTCTACCTTCACATTGACCATGACACACAGAAATCGCATTGGGACTGAATACAAAATGCCAATGACGATTTAAGTACAGGAAGAGTGAATCTTCTAAGGGTTTGTGGTTTGTGCGGCCCATGGGAGACCAGTATTAGATTCAGATGAACCAATGCTGGTTTACTGTATCCCTTGGACCTTCACATTGACCATGAAACACAGAAATTGCATCGGGATTGAATACAAATGGACAATGCCGACTTAAGTACAAGAAGAGTGAGTTTTCAAAGAGTTTGTGGTTTGAGCGGCTCCTGGGAGACCAGGATTAGATTTTGATGCACCAGCGCTAGTTACCTGTATCCCTTGGACCTTCACATTGACCATGAAAAAAAGATATTGCATCGGGATAGAATACAAAATGCACAATGCATACATATGTACAAGAAGAGTGAATATTCTAAGAGTTTGTACTTTGAGCGGCTCCTCGCAGACCAGTATTAGATTCCCATGCACCAGTGCAGGCTTACTGTATCCCTTGGACCTTCACATTGACCATGAAACACATTAATTGCATCGGAATGGAATACATATGGGACAAAGCCGTCTTAAGTACAAGAAGAGTGAATCTTCTATGAGTTTGAGATTTGAGCGGCTCCTGAGTGACCAGAATTATATTCCGTGTCACCTGTGAGGGTTTACTGTATCCCTTGGACCTTCACACTGACAATGAAACACAGAAATTGCATCGGGATTGTTTACAAAAGGGACAATGCCGACTGAAGTACAAGAAGAGTGAATCTTCTAAGGGTTTGTGTTTTGAGCGGCTCCTGGGAGCCCAATATTAGATTCCGATGCACCGGTGCAGGTTTACCTTATCCCTTGGACCTTCACATCGACCATGAAACACAGAAATTGCTTCGGGATTCTACACAAATGGGACAATGCCCACTTAAGTGCAAGAAGAGTGACGCTTCTAAGAGTTTGTGCTTTGAGCGGCTCATGGGAGACCAGTATTAGATTCCGATGCAAAAGTGCAGGTTTACTGCAACCCATGGACCTTCACATCGACCACTAAGCACAGAAATTGCATGGGATTGAATACAAACGGCACAATGCCGCCTTAAGTACAAGAAGAGTGAATCTTCTAACAGTTTCTGCTCTGAGCGGCTCCTGGGAGACCAGCATTAGATTCTGATGCACCAGTGCAGGTTTACTGTATCCCTTGGACCTTCACATTGACCATGAAACACAGAAATCGCATCGGTAATGAATACAAAAGGGACAATGACAACTTAAATACAAGAAGAGTGAATCTTCTAAGATTTTGTGATTTGAGCGGCTCATGGGAGAGCAGTATTAGATTCCGATGCACCAATGCAGGATTACTGTATCTCTTGGACCTTCACATTGACTATGAAACACAGAAATTGCATCGGGATTGAATACAAAAGGGACTGCCGACTTCAGTACAAGAAGAGTTAATCATCGAGGAGTTTGTGCTTTGAGCGGCTCCTGGGAGACCAGTATTAGATTCCGATGCACCAGTGCAGGTTTACTGTATCCCTTGGACCGTCACATCGACCATGAAACACAAAAATTGCTTCGGGATTCAATATAAAAGGGACAATGCCCACTTAAGTACAAAAAGAGTGAGGCTTCTAAGAGTTTGTGCTTTGAGCGGCTCATGGGAGACCAGTATTAGATTCCGATGCACCAGTACAGGTTTACTGCAACCCTTGGACCTTAACATTGACCATGAACCACAGAAATTGCATCGGGATTGAATACAAAAGGCACAATCCTGCCTAAAGTACAAGAAGAGTCAATCTTCTAACAGTTTCTGCTCTGAGCGGCTCCTGGGAGACCAGTTTTAGATTCCGTTGTACCAGTGCAGATTTACTGTATCCCTTGGACGTTCACATTGACCATGAAACACCGAAATTGCTTCGGGATTCAATACAAAATGCACAATGCCGACATAAGTACAAGAAGAGTGAATATTCTAAGAGTTTGTGATTTGAGCGGCTCCTGGGAGACCAGTATTAGATTCCGATGCACCAGTGAAGGTTTACTGTATCCCTTGGACCTTCAAATTGACCATGAAACACAGAAATCGCATCGGTAATAAATACAAAAGGGACAATGACAACTTAAATACAAGAAGAGTGAATCTTCTAAGCGTTTGTGCTTTGAGCGGCTCCTAGGAGACCAGTGTTAGATTCCGATACACCAGTGCAGGTTAACTGTATCCCTTGGACCTTCACATTGACCATGAAACACAGAAATCGCATCGGTAATGAATACAAAAGGGACGATGACAACTTAAATACAAGAAGAGTGAATCTTCTAAGAGTTTGTGATTTGAGCGGCTCATGGGAGAGCAGTATTAGATTACGATGCACCAATGCAGGATTACTGTATCCCTTGGACCTTCACATTGACCATGAAATACAGAAATTGCATCGGGATTGAATACAAAAGGGACTGCCGACTTCAGTACAAGATGAGTTAATCATCTAAGAGTTTGTGCTTTGAGCGGCTTCTGGGAGACCAGTATTAGATTCCGATGCACCAGTGCAGGTTTACTGTATCCCTTGGACCTTCAAATTGACCATGGAACACAGAAATCGCATCGGTAATAAATACAAAAGGGACAATGACAACTTAAATACAAGAAGAGTGAATCTTCTAAGCGTTTGTGCTTTGAGCGGCTCCTAGGAGACCAGTGTTAGATTCCGATACACCAGTGCAGGTTAACTGTATCCCTTGGACCTTCAAATTGACCATGGAACACAGAAATCGCATCGGTAATAAATACAAAAGGGACAATGACAACTTAAATACAAGAAGAGTGAATCTTCTAAGCGTTTGTGCTTTGAGCGGCTCCTAGGAGACCAGTGTTAGATTCCGATACACCAGTGCAGGTTAACTGTATCCCTTGGACCTTCACATTGACCATGAAACACAGAAATCGCATCGGTAATGAATACAAAAGGGACGATGACAACTTAAATACAACAAGAGTGAATCTTCTAAGAGTTTGTGATTTGAGCGGCTCATGGGAGACCAGTATTAGATTCCGATGCACCAGTGCAGGATTACTGTATCCCATGGACCTTCACATAGACCATGAAACACAGAAATTGCATCGGGATGGAGTACATAAGGGACATTGCCGAGTGAAGTACAAAAAGAGTGATTCTTCTAGGAGTTTGAGCATTGAGCGGCTCCTGGGTGTCCAGTATTAGATTCCGATGCACCTGTGGAGGTTTACTGTATCCCTTGGACCTTCACATTGACCATGAAACACAGAAATTGCTCAGGATTGAATACATAAGGCACAATGCCGACTTAAGTACAAGAACAGTGAATCTTCGGAGGGTTTGTGCTATGAGCGGCTCGTGGGAGACCAGTATTAGATTCCGATGCACCAGTGCAGGTTTACTGTATACGCTGGACCCTCACATTGACCATGAAACACAGAAATTGCATCGGGATTGAATACAAAAGGGACAATGCCTACTTAAGTACAAGAAGGGTTAATCATCTAAGATGTTGTGATTTGAGCGGCTCCTGGGAGACCAGTATTAGATTCCGATTCACCAGTACAGGTTTACTGTATCCCTTGGACCTTCACATTGACCATGAAATACAGAAATGTCATGGGGACCTATACAAAAAATACAATGTTTACTTAAGTACAAGAAGAGTAATTCTTCTAATAGTTTGTGATTTGAGCGGCTCCTGGGATACCAGTATTAGATTCCGATGCACCTGTGCAGGTTTACTGTATCCCTTGGACCTTCACACTAACCATGAAACACAGAAATTTCATTCGGGATTGAATACAAGATGGACAATGCCGACTTAAGTACAAGAAGGGTGAATCTCCTAAGAGTTTGTGCTTTGAGCGGCTCCTGGGAGACCAGTATTGGATCCCGATGCAAAAGTGCAGGTTTACTGTATCCCTTGGAACTTCACATCGACCATGAAACACAGAAATTGCATCGGGATGGAACACATAAGGGACAGTGCCGAATTAAGTGCAAGAAGAGTTAGTGTTCTAAGAGTTTGAGCTTTGAGCGGCTACTGGGTGTCCTGTATTGGATTCCGATTCACCCATACAGGTTTTCTGTATCCCTTGGACGTTCACACTGACCATGAAACACATTAATTGCACCAGGATTGAATACAAAAGGGACAAAGCCGACATAAGTGCAAGGTGAGAGAATCTTCTAAGGGTTTGTGCTTTGAGCGCCTCCTGGGTGTCCAGTAGTAGATTGCGATGCACAAGTGCAGGTTTACTGTACCCCTTGGACGTTCACATTGACCATGAAACCCAGAAATTGCATCGGGATTGAACACAAAATGCACAATGCCAACTTAAGTGCAAGAAGAGTGAATTTTCAAAGAATTTGAGTTTTGAGCGGCTTCTGGGAGACCAGTATTAGATTCCCATGCACCAGTGCAGGTTTACTGTATCCCTTCTACCTTCACATTGACCATGACACACAGAAATCGCATCGGGACTGAATACAAAATGCCAATGACGATTTAAGTACAGGAAGAGTGAATCTTCTAAGGGTTTGTGGTTTGTGCGGCCCATGGGAGACCAGTATTAGATTCAGATGAACCAATGCTGGTTTACTGTATCCCTTGGACCTTCACATTGACCATGAAACACAGAAATTGCATCGGGATTGAATACAAATGGACAATGCCGACTTAAGTACAAGAAGAGTGAGTTTTCAAAGAGTTTGTGGTTTGAGCGGCTCCTGGGAGACCAGGATTAGATTTTGATGCACCAGCGCTAGTTACCTGTATCCCTTGGACCTTCACATTGACCATGAAAAACAGAAATTGCATCGGGATAGAATACAAAATGCACAATGCATACATATGTACAAGAAGAGTGAATATTCTAAGAGTTTGTACTTTGAGCGGCTCCTCGCAGACCAGTATTAGATTCCCATGCACCAGTGCAGGCTTACTGTATCCCTTGGACCTTCACATTGACCATGAAACACATTAATTGCATCGGAATGGAATACATATGGGACAAAGCCGTCTTAAGTACAAGAAGAGTGAATCTTCTATGAGTTTGAGATTTGAGCGGCTCCTGAGTGACCAGAATTATATTCCGTGTCACCTGTGCAGGTTTACTGTATCCCTTGGACCTTCACACTGACAATGAAACACAGAAATTGCATCGGGATTGTTTACAAAAGGGACAATGCCGACTGAAGTACAAGAAGAGTGAATCTTCTAAGGGTTTGTGCTTTGAGCGGCTCCTGGGAGCCCAATATTAGATTCCGATGCACCGGTGCAGGTTTACTGTATCCCTTGGACCTTCATATTGACCTTCAAACAAAGAAATCGCATCGGAATTGAATACAAAATGCACAATGCCGACTTATGTACTAGAACAGTGAATTATCTAGGAGTTTGTGGTTTGAGCAGCACCTGGGAGACCAGTGTATGATACGGATGCACAGTGCAGCTTTACTGTATCGCTTGAACCTTCACTTTGACCAAGAAACATAGACATTGCATCGGGATTGAATACAAAAGGACAATGACGACTTAAGTACAAGAAGAGTGAATGTCTTCAGAGTTTGTAATTTGAGCGGCTCCTGAGATACCAGTATTAGATTCCGTTGCAACATTGAGGGTTCTCTGTTTCCCTTGGACCTTCAAATTGACCATGAAACACAGAAATTGCATCGGGAATGAATACAAAAGGGTCAATGCCGACTTAAGTACAAGAAGAAAGAATCTTCTAAGAGTTTGTGCTTTGAGCGGCTCCTGGGAGACCAGTATTAGATTCCAATGCACCAGTGTGGTTTTACTGTATCCCTTGGACCTTCACATTGACCATAAAACAGAGAAATTGCATCGGGATTGAATACAAAAGGGTCAAACGAGCCTAAGTACAAGAAGAGTGAATTTTCTAAGAGTTTGTGCTTTGAGCGGCTAATCGGAGACCAGAATTAGAATCCGATGCACCAGTGCAGGTTTACTGTATCCCTCGGACCTTCACATTGACCATGAAACACAGAAATTGCATCGTGATTGAATACAACAGGCACAATGCCGCATTAAGTAAATGAAGAGTGATTCTTCTATGAGTTTGTGTTTTGAGCGGCTCCTGGGAGAGCAGTATTAGATTCCGATGCACCAGTGCAGGTTTACTATTTCCCTTGGACCTTCAACTTGACCATGAAACTCATAAATTGCAACGGGATTGAATATAAAATGTACAATGCCGACTTAAGTACATGAGGAGTGAATCTTCTAAGAGTTTGTGGTTTGAGCGGCTCCTGGGAGACCAGTGTTAGATTCCGATGCACCAGTGCAGGTTTACTGCATCCATTGGACCTTCACATTAACCATGAAACACAGAAATTACATCGGGATTGAATACAAAATGCCAATGCCGATTTAAGTACAGGAAGAGTGAATCTTCTAAGGGTTTGTGATTTGTGCGGCCCATGAGAGACCAGTATTAGATTCAGATGAACCATTGCTGGTTTACTGTATCCCTTGGACCTTCACATTGACCATAAAACACAGAAATTGCATCGGGATAGAATTAAAAATGCACAATGCCAACTTATGTACAAGAAGAGTGAATATTCTAAGAGTTTGTGCTTTGAGCGGCTCCTCGCAGACCAGTATTAGATTCCGATGCACCAGTGCAGGCTTACTGTATCCCTTGGACCTTCACATTGACCATGAAGCACATTAATTGCATCGGGATGGAATACATATGGGACATTGCCGTCTTAAGTACAAGAAGAGTGAATCTTCTAAGAGTTTGAGTTTTGAGCGGCTCCTGAGTGTCCAGAATTGTATTCCGTGTCACCTGTGCAGGTTTACTGTTTCCCTTGCACCTTCAACTTGACCTAGAAACTCATAAATTTCATCGGGATTGAATATAAAATGAACAATGCCGACATAAGTACATGAGGAGTGAATCTTCTAAGAGTTTGTGGTTTGAGCGTTTCCTGGGAGACCAGTGTTAGATTCCGATGCACCAGTGCAAGTTTACTGTATCCCTTGGACCTTCACATTGACCATGAAACATAGATATTGCATCGGCATTGAATACAAAAGGAATAAGGCCGACATCAGAAAAAGAAGAGTGAATCTTCTAAGAGTTAGAGTTTTGAGCGGCTCCTGAGTGTCCACTATTAGATTCCGATGCACCTGTGCAGGTTTACTGTATCCCTTGGACCTTCACATCGACCATGAAACACAGAAATTGCTTCGGGATTCTATACAAAAGGGACAATGCCCACTTAAGTGCAAGAAGAGTGAGGCTTCTAAGAGTTTGTGCTTTGAGCGGCTCATGGGAGACCAGTATTAGATTCCAATGCAAAAGTGCAGGTTTACTGCAACCCATGGACCTTCACATCGACCACTAAGCACAGCAATTGCATGGGATTGAATACAAACGGCACAATGCCGCCTTAAGTACAAGAAGAGTGAATCTTCTAACAGTTTCTGCTCTGAGCGGCTCCTGGGAGACCAGCATTAGATTCTGATGCACCAGTGCAGGTTTACTGTATCCCTTGGACCTTCACATTGACCATGAAACACAGAAATCGCATCGGTAATGAATACAAAAGGGACAATGACAACTTAAATACAAGAAGAGTGAATCTTCTAAGATTTTGTGATTTGAGCGGCTCATGGGAGAGCAGTATTAGATTCCGATGCACCAATGCAGGATTACTGTATCTCTTGGACCTTCACATTGACTATGAAACACAGAAATTGCATCGGGATTGAATACAAAAGGGACTGCCGACTTCAGTACAAGAAGAGTTAATCATCGAGGAGTTTGTGCTTTGAGCGGCTCCTGGGAGACCAGTATTAGATTCCGATGCACCAGTGCAGGTTTACTGTATCCCTTGGACCGTCACATCGACCATGAAACACAAAAATTGCTTCGGGATTCAATATAAAAGGGACAATGCCCACTTAAGTACAAAAAGAGTGAGGCTTCTAAGAGTTTGTGCTTTGAGCGGCTCATGGGAGACCAGTATTAGATTCCGATGCACCAGTACAGGTTTACTGCAACCCTTGGACCTTAACATTGACCATGAACCACAGAAATTGCATCTGGATTGAATACAAAAGGCACAATGCTGCCTAAAGTACAAGAAGAGTCAATCTTCTAACAGTTTCTGCTCTGAGCGGCTCCTGGGAGACCAGTTTTAGATTCCGTTGTACCAGTGCAGATTTACTGTATCCCTTGGACGTTCACATTGACCATGAAACACCGAAATTGCTTCGGGATTCAATACAAAAGGCACAATGCCGACATAAGTACAAGAAGAGTGAATATTCTAAGAGTTTGTGATTTGTGCGGCTCCTGGGAGACCAGTATTAGATTCCGATGCACCAGTGAAGGTTTACTGTATCCCTTGGACCTTCAAATTGACCATGAAACACAGAAATCGCATCGGTAATAAATACAAAAGGGACAATGACAACTTAAATACAAGAAGAGTGAATCTTCTAAGCGTTTGTGCTTTAAGCGGCTCCTGGGAGACCAGTGTTAGATTCCGATACACCGGTGCAGGTTTACTGTATCGCTTGGACCTTCACATTGACCATAAATCACAGAAATTGCATCGGGATTGAATACAAAGGGGCAAAGCCGACTTAAGTACAAGAAGAGTTAATATTCTAAGAGTTTGTGTTTTGAGCGGCTCCTGGGAGACCAGTATTAGTTTCCGATGCACCAGTGCAGGTTTACTGTATCCCTTGGATCTTGACATTGACCATGAAACACAGAAATCGCATCGGTAATGAATACAAAAGGGACGATGACAACTTAAATACAAGAAGAGTGAATCTACTAAGAGTTTGTGATTTGAGCGGCTCATGGGAGAGCAGTATTAGATTCCGATGCACCGATGCAAGATTACTGTATCCCTTGGACCTTCACATTGATCATGATATACAGAAATTGCATCGGGATTGAATACAAAAGGGACTGCCGACTTCAGTACAAGAAGAGTTAATCATCTAAGAGTTTGTGCTTTCAGCGGCTCCTGGGAGACCAGTATTAGATTCCGATGCACCAGTGCAGGTTAACTGTATCCCTTGGACCTTCACATTGACCATGAAACACAGAAATTGCATCGGAATTGAATACAAAAGTGAAAATGCCGACTTAAGTACAAGAAGAGTGAATCTTCTAAGGGTTTGTGCTTTTAGCGTCTCATGGGAGACCAGTATTAGATTCCGTTTCACCACCGCAGATTTACTGTATCCATTGGACCTTCACATTGCCCATGAAACACAGAATTTTCATGGGGATTGAATACAAAATTCACAATGTTAAACTTAAGTACAAGAAGAGTGAATTTTCTAAGACTTAGTGCTTTGAGCGCCTCCTTGGAGACCAGTGTTTGAATCCGATGCACCAGTGCAGGTTTACTCTATCCCATGGACCTTCACATAGAACATGAAACACAGAAATTGCATCGGAATGGAATACATAAGGGACAATGCCGACTGAAGAACAAAAAGAGTGAATCTTCTAGGAGTTTGAGCTTTGAGCGGCTCCTGGGTGTCCAGTATTAGATTCCGATGCACCTGTGGAGGTTTACTGTATCCCTTGGACCTTCACATTGACCATGAAACACAGAAATTGCTCAGGATTGAATACATAAGGCACAATGCCGACTTAAGTACGAGAACAGTGAATCTTCGGAGGGTTTGTGCTTTGAGCGGCTCGTGGGAGACCAGTATTAGATTCCGATGCACCAGTGCAGGTTTACTGTATACGCTGGACCCTCACATTGACCATGAAACACAGAAATTGCATCGGGATTGAATACAAAAGGGACAATGCCGGCTTAAGTACAAGAAGGGTTAATCATCTAAGATGTTGTGATTTGAGCGGCTCCTGGGAGACCAGTATTAGATTCCGATTCACCAGTACAGGTTTACTGTATCCCTTGGACCTTCACATTGACCATGAAACACAGAAATTTCATGGGGACCAATACAAAAAATACGAGGGTTATTCCAAAAGTAAGGTCCGATTCACCGTAACTATTGAAATTTGGCGCCAATGACAAAACACGCATGCGCGCCGACTCCCGGCAAGCCTTGCGCGTCAAACGCCGCCATTCGCTTTGTTACTGTTGCTGAGTGTAGTTCACAGTGTCACTTTACAATGTTTAAGACAATTGATCAGCCCGCCGATTGTGAAGTAAGGGCAGTGATACGGTTTTTGTCTGCAAGAAACATTTCAGCGGCGGAAATCCATCGGCAGATTACTGAAGTGTACGGTCCTAACATAATGAGCGACAGTAAAGTGCGCAAGTGGGTGCGAGCTTTTAATGAAGGACGGGATAATGTGCACGATGAACCACGGTGTGGCCGACCATCAGTGATTTCAGACGATTTGGTCAATGCGGTTGACAAAAAAATTCGTGAAGATCGCCGATTCACTATTACAGACGTAGACATGCATTTTCCGAATGTGAGTAGAACAACTTTGTACAGAATTGTGTCTGAACATTTGAAGTTTCACAAATTGTGTGCCCGTTGGGTTCCCAGGCTGCTTACTGAGCCCCAACGAATGAAAAGAATGGCTTTTGCTCTTGATTTTTTGGAGTGATATCATAAGGAAGGTGACAGTCTTTTAGACAATGTTGTCACAGGGGATGAGACATGGGTTTCTCACATCACTCCAAAGTCTAAACGTCAGTCAATGCAATGGCGTCACACGTCATCGCCAGTCAAGGTCAAGGCAAAGCAGACAATCTCAACACGTAAGGTTATGGCGACTGTGTTCTGGGATAGACGTGGAGTATTGTTAGTCGACTTTATGGAGAGAGGAACAACGATTAATAAAGCCGCCTACTGCGCTACCCTGACTAAACTTCGACGTGCAATCCAGAATAAGCGACGTGGTCTTTTGTCGTCTGGAATCTTGTTGTTGCATGACAATGCCAGACCCCACACTGCAAATGAAACGCAAGCTCTGATCAAGAAATTTGGATGGGAACAGATGGACCATCCTCCTTACAGTCCGGACCTGGCGCCAAGTGATTTCCACCTGTTCCGTTACTTAAAGGAGTTTCTCGGCGGCAAGCGCTTCGACACAGATGATGAAGTGAAAGAAGCAGTTAAGGACTGGTTATCGTCACAGGCGGCCGATTTCTATAACATGGGCATTCAAAAGCTTGTTGAACGATGTGACAAATGTTTAAATAAGTATGGAAGTTATGTAGAAAAATAGATAAAGATGTAAGGAATGTAAATAAAACAATTGTTTTGAAAAAACATTTTAGTTTTGATTTTTTTTTTATAACCGGACCTTACTTTTGGAATAACCCTCGTACAATGTTGACTTAAGTACAAGAAGAGTAATTCTTCTAATTGTTTGTGATTTGAGCGGCTCCTGGGATATCAGTATTAGATTCCGATGCACCTGTGCAGGTTTACTGTATCCCTTGGACCTTCACACTAACCATGAAACACAGAAATTGCATTCGGGATTGAATACAAGATGGACAATGCCGACTTAACTACAAGAAGAGTGAATCTCCTAAGAGTTTGTGCTTTGAGCGGCTCCTGGGTTACCAGTATTAGATTTCGATGCACCAGTGCTGGTTTACTGTATCCTTTGGACTTTCACATTGACCATGAAACACAGAAAATGCATCGGGATTGAATACAAGTGGGACAATGTCGCCTTAAGTAATAGAAGAGTTAATCTGGCACGAGTTTGTGTTTTCAGCGGCTTCTGGGAGACCAGTATTGGATCCCGATGCAAAAGTGCAGGTTTACTGTATCCCTTGGACCTTCACATCGACCATGAAACACAGAAATTGCATCGGGATGGAACACATATGGGACAATGCCGTCTTAAGTACAAGAAGAGTGAATCTTCTAAGAGTTTGAGCTTTGAGCGGCTCCTGAGTGTCCAGAATTATATTCCGTGTCACCTGTGCAGGTTTACTGTATCCCTTGGACCTTCACACTGACAATGAAACCTCAGAAATTGCATCGGGATTGAATACAAAAATGACAATGCCGACTGAAGTAAAAGAAGAGTGAATCTTCTAAGGGTTTGTGCTTTGAGCGGCTCCTGGGTGTCCAATATTAGATTCCGATGGACCAGTGCAGGTTTACTGTATCCTTTGGACCTTCACATTGACCATGAAACACAGAAATTGCATCGGGAATGAATACAAAAGGGACAATGCCGACTTAAGTACAAGAAGAAAGAATCTTCTAAGAGTTTGTGCTTTGAGCGGCTCCTTTGAGACCAGTATTAGATTCCAATGCACCAGTGTGGTTTTACTGTATCCCTTGGACCTTCACATTGACCATAAAACAGAGAAATTGCATCGGGCTGGAATACAAAAGGGTCAAACCGGCCTAAGTACAAGAAGATTGAATTTTCTAAGAGTTTGTGCTTTGAGCGGCTAATGGGAGACCCGAATTAGAATCCGTTGCACCAGTGCAGTTTTACTGTATCCCTCGGACCTTCACATTGACCATGAAACACAGAAATCGCATCGGGATTGAATACAAAATGCCAATGCCGATTTAAGTAGAGGAAGAGTGAATCTTCTAAGGGTTTGTGGTTTGTGCGTCCCATGGGAGACCAGTATTAGATACAGATGAACCAATGCTGGTTTACTGAATCCCTTGGACCTTCACATTGACCATGAAACACAGAAATTGCATCGGGATTGAATACAAATGGACAATGCCGACTTAAGTACAAGAAGAGTGAATCTTCTAAGATTTTGTGATTTGAGCGGCTCATGGGAGAGCAGTATTAGATTCCGATGCACCAATGCAGGATTACTGTATCTCTTGCACCTTCACATTGACCGTGAAACACAGAAATTGCATCGGGATTGAATACAAAAGGGACTGCCGACTTCAGTACAAGAAGAGTTAATCATCGTAGAGTTTGTGCTTTGAGCGGCTCCTGGGAGACCAGTATTGGATTCCGATACACCAGTGCTGGTTTACTGTATCCCTTGGACCTTCACATTGACCATGAAACACAGAAATTGCATCGGGATTGAATACAAAATACACAATGTTAAACTTAAGTACAAGAAGAGTGAATTTTCTAAGAGTTAGTGCTTTGAGAGCCTCCTTGGAGACCAGTGTTCGAATCCGATGCACCACTGCAGGTTTACTGTATCCCATGGAACTTCACATAGACCATGAAACACAGAAGTTGCATCGGGATGGAATACATAAGGGACATTGCCGACTGAACTACAAAAAGAGTGAATCTTCTAAGAGTTTGAGCTTTGAGCGGCTCCTGGGTGTCCAGTATTAGATTCCGATGCACCTGTGGAGGTTTCCTGTATCCCTTGGACCTTCACATTTACCATGAAGCACAGAAATTGCTCGGGATTGAATACGTAAGGCACAATGCCAACTTAAGTACAACAACAGTGAATCGTCGAAGGGTTTGTGCTTTGAGCGGCTCCTGGGAGACCAGAATTAGAATCCGATGCACCAGTGCCGGCATACTGTATCCCTCGGACCTTCACATTGACCATGAAACACATAAATGGCATCGTGATTGAATACAACAGGCACAATGCCGCCTTAAGTAAATGAAGAGTGAATCTTCTATGAGTTTGTGCTTTGAGCGGCTCCTGGGAGACTAGTATTAGATTCCGGTGCACCATTGCAGGTTTACTGATTCCCTTGGACCTTCAACTTGACCATGAAACTCATAAATTGCATCGGGATTGAATATAAAATATACAATGCCGACTTAAGTACATGAGGAGTGAATCATCCACGAGTTTGTGGTTTGAGCGGCTCCTAGGAGACCAGTATTAGATTCCGATGCACCAGTGCAGGTTTACTGTATACCTTGGACCTTCACATTGACCATGAAACACAGAAATCGCATCGGTAATGAATACAAATGGGACAATGACAACTTAAATACAAGAAGAGTGAATCCTCTAAGAGTCTGTGCTTTGAGCGGCTCCTGGGAGACCAGTGTTAGATTCCGATACACCGGTGCAGGTTTAGTGTATCGCTTCGACCTTCACGTTGACCAATAATCACAGAAATTGCATCGGCATTGAATACAAAGGGACAATGCCGACTTAAGTACAAGAAGAGTTAATATTCTAAGAGTTTGTGTTTTGAGCGGCTCCTGGGAGACCAGTATTAGATTACGATTGACCAGTACAGGTTTACTGTATCCCTTGGACCTTCACATTGACCATGAAACACAGAAATTTCATGGGGACCAATACAAAAAATACATTGTTGACTTAAGTACAAGAAGAGTAATTCTTCAAATAGTTTGTGATTTGAGCGGCTCCTGGGATACCAGTATTAGATTCCGATGCACCTGTGCAGGTTTACTGTATCCCTTGGACCTTCACACTAACCATGAAACACAGAAATTGCATTCGGGATTGAATACAAGATGGACAATGCCGACTTAAGTACAAGAAGAGTGAATCTCCTAAGAGTTTATGCTTCGAGCGGCTCCTGGGAGACCAGTATTAGATTTCGATGCACCAGTGCTGGTTTAATGTATCCTTTGGACTTTCACATTGACCATGAAACACAGAAAATGCATCGGGATTGAATACAAATGGGACAATGTCGCCTTAAGTACAAGAAGAGTTAATCTTGCACGAGTTTGTGTTTTCAGCGGCTCCTGGGAGCCAGTATTGGATTCCGATGCAAAAGTGCAGGTTTACTGTATCCCTTGGACCTTCACATCGACCATGAAACAAAGATATTGCATCGGGACGGAACACATAAGGGACAGTGCCGAATTAAGTGCAAGAAGAGTTAATGTTCTAAGAGTTTGGGCTTTGAACGGCTACTGGGTGTCCTGTATTGGATTCCGGATGCACCCGTGCAGGTTTACTGTATCCCTTGGACGTTCACACTGACCATGAAATACATTAATTGCATCAAGATTGAATACAAAAGGGACAAAGCCGACATAAGTGCAAGGAGAGTGAATCTTCTAAGGGTTTGTGCTTTGAGCGCCACCTGGGAGAACAGTAGTAGATTGCGATGCACAAGTGCAGGTTAACTGTACCCCTTGGACGTTCACATTGACCATGAAACACAGAAATGGCATCGGGATAGAATACAAAATGCACAATGCCAACATATGTACAAGAAGAGTGAATATTTTAACAGTTAGTGCTTTGAGCGGCTCCTCGCAGACCAGTATTACATTCCGATGCACCAGTGCAGGCTTACTGTATCCCTTGGACCTTCACATTGACCATGAACCACATTAATTGCATCGGGATGAAATACATATGGGACAATGCCGTCTTAAGTACAAGAAGAGTGAATCTTCTAAGAGTTTGTGATTTGAGCGGTCCCTGAGTGTCCAGAATTATATTCCGTGACACCTGTGCAGGTTTATTGTTTCCCTTGGACTTTCAATTTGACCATGAAGCACAGAAATTGCATCGGGATTGAATACAAAAGGGACAATGCCGACTTAAGTACAAGAAGAGTGAATTTTCCAAGAGTGTATGCTTTGAGCGGCTCCTGGGAGACCAGTATTAGATTCCGATGCACCAGTGCAGGTTTACTGTATCCCTTGGACCTTCACATTGACCATGAAACACAGAAATTGCATCGGGATTGAATACAAAAGGGAAAATGCCGACTTAAGTACAAGAAGAGTGAATCTCCTAAGGGTTTGTGCATTGAGCTTCTCATGGGAGACCAGTATTAGATTTCGATAAACCAGCGCAGATTTACTGTATCCATTGGACCTTCACATTGCTCATGAGACACAGAATTTGCATCGGGATTGAATACAAAATTCGCAATGTTAAACTTAAGTACAAGAAGAGTGAATTTTCTAAGACTTAGTGCTTTGAGCGCCTCCTTGGAGACCAGTGTTCGAATCCGATGCACCAGTGCAGGTTTACTGTATCCCATGGACCTTCACATAGACCATGAAACACAGAAATTGCATCGGGATGGAATACATAAGGGACATTGCCGAGTGAAGTACAAAAAGAGTGAATCTTCTAGGAGTTTGAGCATTGAGCGGCTCCTGGGTGTCCAGTATTAGATTCCGATGCACCTGTGGAGGTTTACTGTATCCCTTGGACCTTCACATTGACCATGAAACACAGAAATTGCTCAGGATTGAATACATAAGGCACAATGCCGACTTAAGTACAAGAACAGTGAATCTTCGGAGGGTTTGTGCTTTGAGCGGCTCGTGGGAGACCAGTATTAGATTCCGATGCACCAGTGCAGGTTTACTGTATACGCTGGACCCTCACATTGACCATGAAACACAGAAATTGCATCGGGATTGAATACAAGAGGGACAATGCCGACTTAAGTACAAGAAGGGTTAATCATCTAAGATGTTGTGATTTGAGCGGCTCCTGGGAGACCAGTATTAGATTCCGACTCACCAGTACGGTTTACTGTATCCCTTGTACCTTCACATTGACCATGAAGGACAGAAATGTCATGGGGACCAATACAAAAAATACAATGTTTACTTAAGTACAAGAAGAGTAATTCTTCTAATAGTTTGTGATTTGAGCGGCTCCTGGGATACCAGTATTAGATTCCGATGCACCTGTGCATGTTTACTGTATCCCTTGGACCTTCACACTAACCATGAAACACAGAAATTTCATTCGGGATTGAATACTAGATGGACAATGCCGACTCAAGTACAAGAAGAGTGAATCTCCTAAGAGTTTGTGCTTTGAGCGGCTCCTGGGAGACCAGAATTGGATCCCGATGCAAAAGTGCAGGTTTACTGTATCCCTTGGAACTTCACATCGACCATGAAACACAGAAAGAGCATCGGGATGGAACACATAAGGGACAGTGCCGAATTAAGTGCCAGAAGAGTTAGTGTTCTAAGAGTTTGAGCTTTGAGCGGCTACTGGGTGTCCTGTATTGGATTCCGATGCACCCATGCAGGTTTACTGTATCCCTTGGACGTTCACACTGACCATGAAACACATTAATTGCACCAGGATTGAATACAAAAGGGACAAAGCCGACATAAGTGCAAGGTGAGAGAATCTTCTAAGGGTTTGTGCTTTGAGCGCCTCCTGGGAGACCAGTAGTAGATTGCGATGCATAAGTGCAGGTTTACTGTACCCCTTGGACCTTCACATTGACCATGAAACCCAGAAATTCCATCGGGATTGAACACAAAATGCACAATGCCAACTTAAGTGCAAGAAGAGTGAATTTTCAAAGAATTTGTGTTTTGAGCGGCTTCTGGGAGACCAGTATTAGATTCCCATGCACCAGTGCAGGTTTACTGTATCCCTTCTACCTTCACATTGACCATGACACACAGAAATCGCATCGGGACTGAATACAAAATGCCAATGACGATTTAAGTACAGGAAGAGTGAATCTTCTAAGGGTTTGTTTTTTGTGAGGCCCATGGGAGACCAGTATTAGATTCAGATGAACCAATGCTGGTTTACTGTATCCCTCGGACCTTCACATTGACCATGAAACACAGAAATTGCATCGTGATTGAATACAACAGGCACAATGCCTCCTTAAGTGAATGAAGAGTGATTCTTCTATGAGTTTGTGTTTTGAGCGGCTCCTGGGAGACCAGTATTAGATTCCGATGCACCAGTGCAGGTTTACTGTTTCCCTTGGACCTTCAACTTGACCATGAAACTCATAAATTGCATCGGGATTGAATATAAAATGTACAATGCCGACTTAGTACATGAGGAGTGAATCTTCTAAGAGTTTGTGGTTTGAGCGGCTCCTGGGAGACCAGTGTTAGATTACGATGCACCAGTGCAGGTTTACTGCATCCATTGGACCTTCACATTAACCATGAAACACAGAAATCGCATCGGGATTTAATACAAAATGCCAATGCCGATTTAAGTACAGGAATAGTGAATCTTCTAAGGGTTTGTGGTTTGAACGCCTCCTGGGAGACCAGTGTTAGATTCCGATGCACCAGTGCAGGTTTACTGTATCCCTTGGACCTTCACATTGACCATGAAACATAGATATTGCATCGGCATTGAATACAAAAGGAACAAGGTCGACATCAGTAAAAGAAGAGTGAATCTTTTAAGAGTTAGAGTTTTGAGCGGCTCCTGAGTGTCCACTATTAGATTCCGATGCACCTGTGCAGGTTTACTGTATCCCTTGGACCTTCACATCGATCATGAAACACAGAAATTGCTTCGGGATTCAATACAAAAGGGACAATGCCCACTTAAGTGCAAGAAGAGTGAGGCTTCTAAAAGTTTGTGCTGTGAGCGGCTCATGGGAGACCAGTATTAGATTCCGATGCAAAAGTGCAGGTTTACTGCAACCCATGGACCTTCACATCGACCACTAAGCACAGAAATTGCATCGGGATTGAATACAAGAGGCACAATGCCGACTTAAGACAAGAAGACTGAATCTTCTAAGAGTTTGAGTTTTGACCGGCTCCTGAAAGTCCAGTATTAGATTCCAATGCTCCTGTGCAGGTTTACTGTATCCCAGGGACCTTCACATTGACCATGAAACACAGAAATTGCATCGGGATTGAATACAAACGGCACAATGCCGCCTTAAGTACAAGAAGTGTGAATCTTCTAACAGTTTCTGCTCTGAGCGGTTCCTGGGAGACCAACATTAGATTCTGATGCACCAGTGCAGGTTTACTGTATCCCTTGGACCTTCACATTGACCATGAAACACAGAAATCACATCGGTAATGAATACAAAAGGGACAATGACAACTTAAATACAAGAAGAGTGAATCTTGTAAGATTTTGTGATTTGAGCGGCTCATGGGAGAGCAGTATTAGATTCCGATGGACCAATGCCGGATTACTGTATCTCTTGGACCTTCACTTTGACTATGAAACACAGAAATTGCATCGGGATTGAATACAAAAGGGACTGCCGACTTCAGTACAAGAAGAGTTAATCATCGAGGAGTTTGTGCTTTGAGCGGCTCCTGGGAGACCAGTATTAGATTCCGATGCACCAGTGCATGTTTACTGTATCCCTTGGACCTTCACATTGACCATGAAACACAGAAATTGCATCGGGATTGAATACAAAAGGGAAAATGCCGACTTAAGTACAAGAAGAGTGAATCTCCTAAGGGTTTGTGCTTTGAGCTTCTCATGGGAGACCAGTATTAGATTTCGATAAACCAGCGCAGATTTACTGTATCCATTGGAACTTCACATTGCTCATGAGACACAGAATTTGCATCGGGATTGAATACAAAATTCGCAATGTTAAACTTAAGTACAAGAAGAGTGAATTTTCTAAGACTTAGTGCTTTGAGCGCCTCCTTGGAGACCAGTGTTCGAATCCGATGCACCAGTGCAGGTTTACTGTATCCCATGGACCTTCACATAGACCATGAAACACAGAAATTGCATCGGGATGGAATACATAAGGGACATTGCCGAGTGAAGTACAAAAAGAGTGAATCTTCTAGGAGTTTGAGCATTGAGCGGCTCCTGGGTGTCCAGTATTAGATTCCGATGCACCTGTGGAGGTTTACTGTATCCCTTGGACCTTCACATTGACCATGAAACACAGAAATTGCTCAGGATTGAATACATAAGGCACAATGCCGACTTAAGTACAAGAACAGTGAATCTTCGGAGGGTTTGTGCTTTGAGCGGCTCCTGGGAGACCAGAATTAGAATCCGATGCACCAGTGCCGGCTTACTGTATCCCTCGGACCTTCACATTGACCATGAAACACATAAATGGCATCGTGATTGAATACAACAGGCACAATGCCGCCTTAAGTAAATGAAGAGTGAATCTTCTATGAGTTTGTGCTTTGAGCGGCTCCTGGGAGACTAGTATTAGATTCCGGTGCACCATTGCAGGTTTACTGATTCCCTTGGACCTTCAACTTGACCATGAAACTCATAAATTGCATCGGGATTGAATATAAAATATACAATGCCGACTTAAGTACATGAGGAGTGAATCATCCACGAGTTTGTGGTTTGAGCGGCTCCTAGGAGACCAGTATTAGATTCCGATGCACCAGTGCAGGTTTACTGTATACCTTGGACCTTCACATTGACCATGAAACACAGAAATCGCATCGGTAATGAATACAAATGGGACAATGACAACTTAAATACAAGAAGAGTGAATCCTCTAAGAGTCTGTGCTTTGAGCGGCTCCTGGGAGACCAGTGTTAGATTCCGATACACCGGTGCAGGTTTAGTGTATCGCTTCGACCTTCACGTTGACCAATAATCACAGAAATTGCATCGGCATTGAATACAAAGGGACAATGCCGACTTAAGTACAAGAAGAGTTAATATTCTAAGAGTTTGTGTTTTGAGCGGCTCCTGGGAGACCAGTATTAGATTACGATTGACCAGTACAGGTTTACTGTATCCCTTGGACCTTCACATTGACCATGAAACACAGAAATTTCATGGGGACCAATACAAAAAATACATTGTTGACTTAAGTACAAGAAGAGTAATTCTTCAAATAGTTTGTGATTTGAGCGGCTCCTGGGATACCAGTATTAGATTCCGATGCACCTGTGCAGGTTTACTGTATCCCTTGGACCTTCACACTAACCATGAAACACAGAAATTGCATTCGGGATTGAATACAAGATGGACAATGCCGACTTAAGTACAAGAAGAGTGAATCTCCTAAGAGTTTATGCTTCGAGCGGCTCCTGGGAGACCAGTATTAGATTTCGATGCACCAGTGCTGGTTTAATGTATCCTTTGGACTTTCACATTGACCATGAAACACAGAAAATGCATCGGGATTGAATACAAATGGGACAATGTCGCCTTAAGTACAAGAAGAGTTAATCTTGCACGAGTTTGTGTTTTCAGCGGCTCCTGGGAGCCAGTATTGGATTCCGATGCAAAAGTGCAGGTTTACTGTATCCCTTGGACCTTCACATCGACCATGAAACAAAGATATTGCATCGGGACGGAACACATAAGGGACAGTGCCGAATTAAGTGCAAGAAGAGTTAATGTTCTAAGAGTTTGGGCTTTGAACGGCTACTGGGTGTCCTGTATTGGATTCCGGATGCACCCGTGCAGGTTTACTGTATCCCTTGGACGTTCACACTGACCATGAAATACATTAATTGCATCAAGATTGAATACAAAAGGGACAAAGCCGACATAAGTGCAAGGAGAGTGAATCTTCTAAGGGTTTGTGCTTTGAGCGCCACCTGGGAGAACAGTAGTAGATTGCGATGCACAAGTGCAGGTTAACTGTACCCCTTGGACGTTCACATTGACCATGAAACACAGAAATTGCATCGGGATAGAATACAAAATGCACAATGCCAACATATGTACAAGAAGAGTGAATATTTTAACAGTTAGTGCTTTGAGCGGCTCCTCGCAGACCAGTATTACATTCCGATGCACCAGTGCAGGCTTACTGTATCCCTTGGACCTTCACATTGACCATGAACCACATTAATTGCATCGGGATGAAATACATATGGGACAATGCCGTCTTAAGTACAAGAAGAGTGAATCTTCTAAGAGTTTGTGATTTGAGCGGTCCCTGAGTGTCCAGAATTATATTCCGTGACACCTGTGCAGGTTTATTGTTTCCCTTGGACTTTCAATTTGACCATGAAGCACAGAAATTGCATCGGGATTGAATACAAAAGGGACAATGCCGACTTAAGTACAAGAAGAGTGAATTTTCCAAGAGTGTATGTTTTGAGCGGCTCCTGGGAGACCAGTATTAGATTCCGATGCACCAGTGCAGGTTTACTGTATCCCTTGGACCTTCACATTGACCATGAAACACAGAAATTGCATCGGGATTGAATACAAAAGGGAAAATGCCGACTTAAGTACAAGAAGAGTGAATCTCCTAAGGGTTTGTGCATTGAGCTTCTCATGGGAGACCAGTATTAGATTTCGATAAACCAGCGCAGATTTACTGTATCCATTGGACCTTCACATTGCTCATGAGACACAGAATTTGCATCGGGATTGAATACAAAATTCGCAATGTTAAACTTAAGTACAAGAAGAGTGAATTTTCTAAGACTTAGTGCTTTGAGCGCCTCCTTGGAGACCAGTGTTCGAATCCGATGCACCAGTGCAGGTTTACTGTATCCCATGGACCTTCACATAGACCATGAAACACAGAAATTGCATCGGGATGGAATACATAAGGGACATTGCCGAGTGAAGTACAAAAAGAGTGAATCTTCTAGGAGTTTGAGCATTGAGCGGCTCCTGGGTGTCCAGTATTAGATTCCGATGCACCTGTGGAGGTTTACTGTATCCCTTAGACCTTCACATTGACCATGAAACACAGAAATTGCTCAGGATTGAATACATAAGGCACAATGCCGACTTAAGTACAAGAACAGTGAATCTTCGGAGGGTTTGTGCTTTGAGCGGCTCGTGGGAGACCAGTATTAGATTCCGATGCACCAGTGCAGGTTTACTGTATACGCTGGACCCTCACATTGACCATGAAACACAGAAATTGCATCGGGATTGAATACAAGAGGGACAATGCCGACTTAAGTACAAGAAGGGTTAATCATCTAAGATGTTGTGATTTGAGCGGCTCCTGGGAGACCAGTATTAGATTCCGATTCACCAGTACAGGTTTACTGTATCCCTTGTACCTTCACATTGACCATGAAGGACAGAAATGTCATGGGGACCAATACAAAAAATACAATGTTTACTTAAGTACAAGAAGAGTAATTCTTCTAATAGTTTGTGATTTGAGCGGCTCCTGGGATACCAGTATTAGATTCCGATGCACCTGTGCATGTTTACTGTATCCCTTGGACCTTCACACTAACCATGAAACACAGAAATTTCATTCGGGATTGAATACTAGATGGACAATGCCGACTCAAGTACAAGAAGAGTGAATCTCCTAAGAGTTTGTGCTTTGAGCGGCTCCTGGGAGACCAGAATTGGATCCCGATGCAAAAGTGCAGGTTTACTGTATCCCTTGGAACTTCACATCGACCATGAAACACAGAAAGAGCATCGGGATGGAACACATAAGGGACAGTGCCGAATTAAGTGCCAGAAGAGTTAGTGTTCTAAGAGTTTGAGCTTTGAGCGGCTACTGGGTGTCCTGTATTGGATTCCGATGCACCCATGCAGGTTTACTGTATCCCTTGGACGTTCACACTGACCATGAAACACATTAATTGCACCAGGATTGAATACACAAGGGACAAAGCCGACATAAGTGCAAGGTGAGAGAATCTTCTAAGGGTTTGTGCTTTGAGCGCCTCCTGGGAGACCAGTAGTAGATTGCGATGCATAAGTGCAGGTTTACTGTACCCCTTGGACCTTCACATTGACCATGAAACCCAGAAATTCCATCGGGATTGAACACAAAATGCACAATGCCAACTTAAGTGCAAGAAGAGTGAATTTTCAAAGAATTTGTGTTTTGAGCGGCTTCTGGGAGACCAGTATTAGATTCCCATGCACCAGTGCAGGTTTACTGTATCCCTTCTACCTTCACATTGACCATGACACACAGAAATCGCATCGGGACTGAATACAAAATGCCAATGACGATTTAAGTACAGGAAGAGTGAATCTTCTAAGGGTTTGTTTTTTGTGAGGCCCATGGGAGACCAGTATTAGATTCAGATGAACCAATGCTGGTTTACTGTATCCCTCGGACCTTCACATTGACCATGAAACACAGAAATTGCATCGTGATTGAATACAACAGGCACAATGCCTCCTTAAGTGAATGAAGAGTGATTCTTCTATGAGTTTGTGTTTTGAGCGGCTCCTGGGAGACCAGTATTAGATTCCGATGCACCAGTGCAGGTTTACTGTTTCCCTTGGACCTTCAACTTGACCATGAAACTCATAAATTGCATCGGGATTGAATATAAAATGTACAATGCCGACTTAGTACATGAGGAGTGAATCTTCTAAGAGTTTGTGGTTTGAGCGGCTCCTGGGAGACCAGTGTTAGATTACGATGCACCAGTGCAGGTTTACTGCATCCATTGGACCTTCACATTAACCATGAAACACAGAAATCGCATCGGGATTTAATACAAAATGCCAATGCCGATTTAAGTACAGGAATAGTGAATCTTCTAAGGGTTTGTGGTTTGAACGCCTCCTGGGAGACCAGTGTTAGATTCCGATGCACCAGTGCAGGTTTACTGTATCCCTTGGACCTTCACATTGACCATGAAACATAGATATTGCATCGGCATTGAATACAAAAGGAACAAGGTCGACATCAGTAAAAGAAGAGTGAATCTTTTAAGAGTTAGAGTTTTGAGCGGCTCCTGAGTGTCCACTATTAGATTCCGATGCACCTGTGCAGGTTTACTGTATCCCTTGGACCTTCACATCGATCATGAAACACAGAAATTGCTTCGGGATTCAATACAAAAGGGACAATGCCCACTTAAGTGCAAGAAGAGTGAGGCTTCTAAAAGTTTGTGCTGTGAGCGGCTCATGGGAGACCAGTATTAGATTCCGATGCAAAAGTGCAGGTTTACTGCAACCCATGGACCTTCACATCGACCACTAAGCACAGAAATTGCATCGGGATTGAATACAAGAGGCACAATGCCGACTTAAGACAAGAAGACTGAATCTTCTAAGAGTTTGAGTTTTGACCGGCTCCTGAAAGTCCAGTATTAGATTCCAATGCTCCTGTGCAGGTTTACTGTATCCCAGGGACCTTCACATTGACCATGAAACACAGAAATTGCATCGGGATTGAATACAAACGGCACAATGCCGCCTTAAGTACAAGTAGTGTGAATCTTCTAACAGTTTCTGCTCTGAGCGGTTCCTGGGAGACCAACATTAGATTCTGATGCACCAGTGCAGGTTTACTGTATCCCTTGGACCTTCACATTGACCATGAAACACAGAAATCACATCGGTAATGAATACAAAAGGGACAATGACAATTTAAATACAAGAAGAGTGAATCTTGTAAGATTTTGTGATTTGAGCGGCTCATGGGAGAGCAGTATTAGATTCCGATGGACCAATGCCGGATTACTGTATCTCTTGGACCTTCACTTTGACTATGAAACACAGAAATTGCATCGGGATTGAATACAAAAGGGACTGCCGACTTCAGTACAAGAAGAGTTAATCATCGAGGAGTTTGTGCTTTGAGCGGCTCCTGGGAGACCAGTATTAGATTCCGATGCACCAGTGCATGTTTACTGTATCCCTTGGACCTTCACATTGACCATGAAACACAGAAATTGCATCGGGATTGAATACAAAAGGGAAAATGCCGACTAAAGTACAAGAAGAGTGAATCTCCTAAGTGTTTGTGCTTTGAGCTTCTCATGGGAGACCAGTATTAGATTTCGATAAACCAGCGCAGATTTACTGTATCCATTGGACCTTCACATTGCTCATGAGACACAGAATTTGCATCGGGATTGAATACAAAATTCGCAATGTTAAACTTAAGTACAAGAAGAGTGAATTTTCTAAGACTTAGTGCTTTGAGCGCCTCCTTGGAGACCAGTGTTCGAATCCGATGCACCAGTGCAGGTTTACTGTATCCCATGGACCTTCACATAGACCATGAAACACAGAAATTGCATCGGGATGGAATACATAAGGGACATTGCCGAGTGAAGTACAAAAAGAGTGAATCTTCTAGGAGTTTGAGCATTGAGCGGCTCCTGGGTGTCCAGTATTAGATTCCGATGCACCTGTGGAGGTTTACTGTATCCCTTGGACCTTCACATTGACCATGAAACACAGAAATTGCTCAGGATTGAATACATAAGGCACAATGCCGACTTAAGTACAAGAACAGTGAATCTTCGGAGGGTTTGTGCTTTGAGCGGCTCGTGGGAGACCAGTATTAGATTCCGATGCACCAGTGCAGGTTTACTGTATACGCTGGACCCTCACATTGACCATGAAACACAGAAATTGCATCGGGATTGAATACAAAAGGGACAATGCCGACTTAAGTACAAGAAGGGTTAATCATCTAAGATGTTGTGATTTGAGCGGCTCCTGGGAGACCAGTATTAGATTCCGATTCACCAGTACAGGTTTACTGTATCCCTTGTACCTTCACATTGACCATGAAGGAGAGAAATGTCATGGGGACCAATACAAAAAATACAATGTTTACTTAAGTACAAGAAGAGTAATTCTTCTAATAGTTTGTGATTTGAGCGGTTCCTGGGATACCAGTATTAGATTCCGATGCACCTGTGCATGTTTACTGTATCCCTTGGACCTTCACACTAACCATGAAACACAGAAATTTCATTCGGGATTGAATACTAGATGGACAATGCCGACTTAAGTACAAGAAGAGTGAATCTCCTAAGAGTTTGTGCTTTGAGCGGCTCCTGGGAGACCAGTATTGGATCCCGATGCAAAAGTGTAGGTTTACTGTATCCCTTGGAACTTCACATCGACCATGAAACACAGAAATAGCATCGGGATGGAACACATAAGGGACAGTGCCGAATTAAGTGCAAGAAGAGTTAGTGTTCTAAGAGTTTGAGCTTTGAGCGGCTACTGGGTGTCCTGTATTGGATTCCGATGCACCCATGCAGGTTTACTGTATCCCTTGGACGTTCACACTGACCATGAAACACATTAATTGCACCAGGATTGAATACAAAAGGGACAAAGCCGACATAAGTGCAAGGTGAGAGAATCTTCTAAGGGTTTGTGCTTTGAGCGCCTCCTGGGAGACCAGTAGTAGATTGCGATGCATAAGTGCAGGTTTACTGTACCCCTTGGACCTTCACATTGACCATGAAACCCAGAAATTGCATCGGGATTGAACACAAAATGTACAATGCCAACTTAAGTGCAAGAAGAGTGAATTTTCAAAGAATTTGTGTTTTGAGCGGCTTCTGGGAGACCAGTATTAGATTCCCATGCACCAGTGCAGGTTTACTGTATCCCTTCTACCTTCACATTGACCATGACACACAGAAATCGCATCGGGACTGAATACAAAATGCCAATGACGATTTAAGTACAGGAAGAGTGAATCTTCTAAGGGTTTGTTTTTTGTGAGGCCCATGGGAGACCAGTATTAGATTCAGATGAACCAATGCTGGTTTACTGTATCCCTCGGACCTTCACATTGACCATGAAACACAGAAATTGCATCGTGATTGAATACAACAGGCACAATGCCTCCTTAAGTAAATGAAGAGTGATTCTTCTATGAGTTTGTGTTTTGAGCGGCTCCTGGGAGACCAGTATTAGATTCCGATGCACCAGTGCAGGTTAACTGTTTCCCTTGGACCTTCAACTTGCCCATGAAACTCATAAATTGCATCGGGATTGAATATAACATGTACAATGCCGACTTAGTACATGAGGAGTGAATCTTCTAAGAGTTTGTGGTTTGAGCGGCTCCTGGGAGACCAGTGTTAGATTACGATGCACCAGTGCAGGTTTACTGCATCCATTGGACCTTCACATTAACCATGAAACACAGAAATCGCATCGGGATTTAATACAAAATGCCAATGCCGATTTAAGTACAGGAAGAGTGAATCTTCTAAGGGTTTGTGGTTTGAGCGCCTCCTGGGAGACCAGTGTTAGATTCCGATGCACCAGTGCAGGTTTACTGTATCCCTTGGACCTTCACATTGACCATGAAACATAGATATTGCATCGGCATTGAATACAAAAGGAACAAGGCCGACATCAGTAAAAGAAGAGTGAATCTTTTAAGAGTTAGAGTTTTGAGCGGCTCCTGAGTGTCCACTATTAGATTCCGATGCACCTGTGCAGGTTTACTGTATCCCAGGGACCTTCACATTGACCATGAAACACAGAAATCACATCGGTAATGAATACAAAAGGGACAATGAAAACTTAAATACAAGAAGAGTGAATCTTCTAAGCGTTTGTGCTTTAAGCGGCTCCTGGGAGACCAGTGTTAGTTTCCGATACACCGGTGCAGGTTTACTGTATCGCTTGGACCTTCACATTGACCATAAATCACAGAAATTGCATCGGGATTGAATACAAAGGTTCAATGCCGACTTAAGTACAAGAAGAGTTAATATTCTAAGAGTTTGTGTTTTGAGCGGCTCCTGGGAGACCAGTATTAGATTCCGATGCACCAGTGCAGGTTTACTGTACCCCTTGGATCTTGACATTGACCATGAAAAACAGAAATCGCATCGGTAATGAATACAAAAGGGACGATGACAACTTAAATACAAGAAGAGTGAATCTACTAAGAGTTTGTGATTTGAGCGGCTCATGGAAGAGCAGTATTAGATGCCGATGCACCAATGCAGGATTACTGTATCCCTTGGACCTTCACATTGACCATGATATACAGAAATTGCATCGGGATTGAATACAAAAGGGACTGCCGACTTCAGTACAAGACGAGTTAATCATCTAAGAGTTTGTGCTTTCAGCGGCTCCTGGGAGACCAGTATTAGATTCCGATGCACCAGTGCAGGTTAACTGTATCCCTTGGGCCTTCACATTGACCATGAAACACAGAAATTTCATCGGAATTGAATACAAAAGTGAAAATGCCGACTTAAGTACAAGAAGAGTGAATCTTCTAAGGGTTTGTGCTTTGAGCGTCTCATGGGAGACCAGTATGTGATTCCGTTACACCAGCGCAGATTTACTGTATCCATTGGACCTTCACATTGCCCATGAAACACAGAATTTGCATGGGGATTGTATACAAAAATCACAATGTTAAACTTAAGTACAAGACGAGTGAATTTTCTAAGACTTAGTGCTTTGAGCGCCTAATTGGAGACCAGTGTTTGAATCCGATGCACCAGTGCAGGTTCACTCTATCCCATGGACCTTCACATAGAACATGAAACACAGAAATTGCATCGGGATGGAATACATAAGGGACAATGCCGACTGAAGTACAAAAAGAGTGAATCTTCTAGGAGTTTGAGCTTTGAGCGGCTCCTGGGTGTCCAGTATTAGATTCCGATGCACCTGTGGAGGTTTACTGTATCCCTTGGACCTTCACATTGACCATGAAACACAGAAATTGCTCAGGATTGAATACATAAGGCACAATGCCGACTTAAGTACAAGAACAGTGAATCTTTGGAGGGTTTGTGCTTTGAGCGGCTCGTGGGAGACCAGTATTAGATTCCGATGCACCAGTGCAGGTTTACTGTATACGCTGGACCCTCACATTGACCATGAAACACAGAAATTGCATCGGGATTGAATACAAAATGGACAATGCCGGCTTAAGTACAAGAAAGGTTAATCATCTAAGATGTTGTGATTTGAGCGGCTCCTGGCAGACCAGTATTAGATTCCGATTCACCAGTACAGGTTTACTGTATCCCTTGGACCTTCACATTGACCATGAAACACAGAAATTTCATGGGGACCAATACAAAGAATACAATGTTGACTTAAGTACAAGAAGAGTAATTCTTCTAATTGTTTGTGATTTGAGCGGCTCCTGGGATATCAGTATTAGATTCCGATGCACCTGTGCAGGTTTACTGTATCCTTTGGACCTTCACACTAACCATGAAACACAGAAATTGCATTCGGGATTGAATACAAGTTGGACAATGCCGACTTAACTACAAGAAGAGTGAATCTCCTAAGAGTTTGTGCTTTGAGCGGCTCCTGGGTTACCAGTATTAGATTTCGATGCACCAGTGCTGGTTTACTGTATCCTTTGGACTTTCACATTGACCATGAAACACAGAAAATGCATCGGGATTGAATACAAGTGGGACAATGTCGCCTTAAGTACAAGAAGAGTTAATCTGGCACGATTTTCTGTTTTCAGGGGCTCCTGGGAGACCAGTATTGTATCCCGATGCAAAAGTGCAAGTTTACTTTATCCCTTGGACCTTCACATCGACCATGAAACACAGAAATTGCATCGGGATGGAACACATATGGGACAATGCCGTCTTAAGTACAAGAAGAGTGAATCATCTAAGAGTTTGAGCTTTGAGCGGCTCCTGAGTGTCCAGAATTATATTCCGTGTCACCTGTGCAGGTTTACTGTATCCCTTGGACCTTCACACTGACAATGAAACCTCAGAAATTGCATCGGGATTGAATACAAAAGGGACAATGCCGACTTAAGTACAAGAAGAAAGAATCTTCTAAGAGTTTGTGCTTTGAGCGGCTCCTGGGAGACCAGTATTAGATTCCAATGCTCCAGTGTGGTTTTACTGTATCCCTTGGACCTTCACATTGACCATGAAACAGAGAAATTGCATCGGGCTTGAATACAAAAGTGTCAAACCGGCCTAAGTACAAGAAGATTGAATTTTCTAAGAGTTTGTGCTTTGAGCGGCTAATCTGAGACCCGAATTAGAATCCGATGCACCAGTGCAGGTTTACTGTATCCCTCGGACCTTCACATTGACCATGAAACACAGAAATCGCATCGGGATTGAATACAAAATGCCAATGCCGATTTAAGTACAGGAAGAGTGAATCTTCTAAGGGTTTGTGGTTTGTGCGGCCCATGGGAGACCAGTATTAGATTCAGATGAACCAATGCTGGTTTACTGAATCCCTTGGACCTTCACATTGACCATGAAACACAGAAATTGCATCGGGATTGAATACAAATGGACAATGCCGACTTAAGTACAAGAAGAGTGAATCTTCTAAGATTTTGTGATTTGAGCGGCTCATGGGAGAGCAGTATTAGATTCCGATGCACCAATGCAGGGTAACTGTATCTCTTGGACCTTCACATTGACCATGAAACACAGAAATTGCATCGGGATTGAATACAAAAGGGACTGCCGACTTCAGTACAAGAAGCGTTAATCATCGTAGAGTTTGTGCTTTGAGCGGCTCCTGGGAGACCAGTATTAGATTCCGATACACCAGTGCAGGTTAACTGTATCCCTTGGACCTTCACATTGACCATCAAACACAGAAATTTCATCGGAATTGAATACAAAAGTGAAAATGCCGACTTAAGTACAAGAAGAGTGAATCTTCTAAGGGTTTGCGCTTTGAGCGTCTCATGGGAGACCAGTATTTGATTCCGTTACACCAGCGCAGATTTACTGTATCCATTGGACCTTCACATTGCCCATGAAACACAGAATTTGCATGGGGATTGTATACAAAAATCACAATGTTAAACTTAAGTACAAGACGAGTGAATTTTCTAAGACTTAGTGCTTTGAGCGCCTAATTGGAGACCAGTGTTTGAATCCGATGCACCAGTGCAGGTTAACTCTATCCCATGGACCTTCACATAGAACATGAAACACAGAAATTGCATCGGGATGGAATACATAAGGGACAATGCCGACTGAAGTACAAAAAGAGTGAATCTTCTAGGAGTTTGAGCTTTGAGCGGCTCCTGGGTGTCCAGTATTAGATTCCGATGCACCTGTGGAGGTTTACTGTATCCCTTGGACCTTCACATTGACCATGAAACACAGAAATTGCTCAGGATTGAATACATAAGGCACAATGCCGACTTAAGTACAAGAACAGTGAATCTTTGGAGGGTTTGTGCTTTGAGCGGCTCGTGGGAGACCAGTATTAGATTCCGATGCACCAGTGCAGGTTTACTGTATACGCTGGACCCTCACATTGACCATGAAACACTGAAATTGCATCGGGATTGAATACAAAATGGACAATGCCGGCTTAAGTACAAGAAGGGTTAATCATCTAAGATGTTGTGATTTGAGCGGCTCCTGGGAGACCAGTATTAGATTCCGATTCACCAGTACAGGTTTACTGTATCCCTTGGACCTTCACATTGACCATGAAACACAGAAATTTCATGGGGACCAATACAAAGAATACAATGTTGACTTAAGTACAAGAAGAGTAATTCTTCTAATTGTTTGTGATTTGAGCGGCTCCTGGGATATCAGTATTAGATTCCGATGCACCTGTGCAGGTTTACTGTATCCCTTGGACCTTCACACTAACCATGAAACACAGAAATTGCATTCGGGATTGAATACAAGATGGACAATGCCGACTTAACTACAAGAAGAGTGAATCTCCTAAGAGTTTGTGCTTTGAGCGGCTCCTGGGTTACCAGTATTAGATTTCGATGCACCAGTGCTGGTTTACTGTATCCTTCGGACTTTCACATTGACCATGAAACACAGAAAATGCATCGGGATTGAATACAAGTGGGACAATGTCGCCTTAAGTACAAGAAGAGTTAATCTGGCACGATTTTCTGTTTTCAGGGGCTCCTGGGAGACCAGTATTGGATCCCGATGCAAAAGTGCAAGTTTACTTTATCCCTTGGACCTTCACATCGACCATGAAACACAGAAATTGCATCGGGATGGAACACATATGGGACAATGCCGTCTTAAGTACAAGAAGAGTGAATCATCTAAGAGTTTGAGCTTTGAGCGGCTCCTGAGTGTCCAGAATTATATTCCGTGTCACCTGTGCAGGTTTACTGTATCCCTTGGACCTTCACACTGACAATGTAACCTCAGAAATTGCATCGGGATTGAATACAAAAGGGACAATGCCGACTTAAGTACAAGAAGAAAGAATCTTCTAAGAGTTTGTGCTTTGAGCGGCTCCTGGGAGACCAGTATTAGATTCCAATGCACCAGTGTGGTTTTACTGTATCCCTTGGACCTTCACATTGACCATAAAACAGAGAAATTGCATCGGGCTTGAATACAAAAGGGTCAAACCGGCCTAAGTACAAGAAGATTGAATTTTCAAAGAGTTTGTGCTTTGAGCGGCTAATGGGAGACCCGAATTAGAATCCGATGCACCAGTGCCGGTTTACTGTATCCCTCGGACCTTCACATTGACCATGAAACACAGAAATCGCATCGGGATTGAATACAAAATGCCAATGCCGATTTAAGTACAGGAAGAGTGAATCTTCTAAGGGTTTGTGGTTTGTGCGGCCCATGGGAGACCAGTATTAGATTCAGATGAACCAATGCTGGTTTACTGAATCCCTTGGACCTTCACATTGACCATGAAACACAGAAATTGCATCGGGATTGAATACAAATGGACAATGCCGACTTAAGTACAAGGAGAGTGAATCTTCTAAGATTTTGTGATTTGAGCGGCTCATGGGAGAGCAGTATTAGATTCCGATGCACCAATGCAGGATAACTGTATCTCTTGGACCTTCACATTGACCATGAAACACAGAAATTGCATCGGGATTGAATACAAAAGGGACTGCCGACTTCAGTACAAGAAGCGTTAATCATCGTAGAGTTTGTGCTTTGAGCGGCTCCTGGGAGACCAGTATTAGATTCCGATACACCAGTGCTGGTTTACTGTATCCCTTGGACCTTCACATTGACCATGAAACACAGAAATTGCATCGGGATTGAATACAAAATACACAATGTTAAACTTAAGTACAAGAAGAGTGAATTTTCTAAGAGTTAGTGCTTTGAGAGCCTCCTTGGAGACCAGTGTTCGAATCCGATGAACCAGTGCAGGTTTACTGTATCCCATGGAACTTCACATAGACCATGAAACACAGAAGTTGCATCGGGATGGAATACATAAGGGACATTGCCGACTGAACTACAAAAAGAGTGAATCTTCTAAGAGTTTGAGCTTTGAGCGGCTCCTGGGTGTCCAGTATTAGATTCCGATGCACCTGTGGAGGTTTACTGTATCCCTTGGACCTTCACATTTACCATGAAGCACAGAAATTGCTCGGGATTGAATACGTAAGGCACAATGCCAACTTAAGTACAAGAACAGTGAATCTTCGAAGGGTTTGTGCTTTGAGCGGCTCCTGGGAGACCAGAATTAGAATCCGATGCACCAGTGCCGGCTTACTGTATCCCTCGGACCTTCACATTGACCATGAAACACAGAAATTGCATCGTGATTGAATACAACAGGCACAATGCCGCCTTAAGTAAATGAAGAGTGAATCTTCTATGAGTTTGTGCTTTGAGCGGCTTCTGGGAGACCAGTATTAGATTCCGGTGCACCATTGCAGGTTTACTGATTCCCTTGGACCTTCAACTTGACCATGAAACTCATAAATTGCATCGGGATTGAATATAAAATATACAATGCCGACTTAAGTACATGAGGAGTGAATCATCTACGAGTTTGTGATTTGAGCGACTCCTAGGAGACCAGTATTAGATTCCGATACACCGGTGCAGGTTTAGTGTATCGCTTCGACCTTCACGTTGACCAATAATCACAGATATTGCATTCGGGATTGAATACAAGATGGACAATGCCGACTTAAGTACAAGAAGAGTAAATCTCCTAAGAGTTTATGCTTTGAGCGGCTCCTGGGAGACCAGTATTAGATTTCGATGCACCAGTGCTGGTTTAATGTAGCCTTTGGACTTTCACATTGACCATGATACACAGAAAATGCATCGGGATTGAATACAAATTGGACAATGTCACCTTAAGTACAAGAAGAGTTAATCTTGCACGAGTTTGTGTTTTCAGCGGCTCCTGGGAGACCAGTATTGGATTCCGATGCAAAAGTGCAGGTTTACTGTATCCCTTGGACCTTCACATTGACCATGAAACAAAGATATTACATCGGGACGGAACACATAAGGGACAGTGCCGAATTAAGTGCAAGAAGAGTTAATGTTCTAAGAGTTTGAGCTTTGAACGGCTGCTGGTTGTCCTGTATTGGATTCCGGATGCACCCGTGCAGGTTTACTGTATCCCTTGGACGTTCACACTGACCATGAAATACATTAATTGCATCAAGATTGAATACAAAGGGACAAAGCCGACATAAGTGCAAGGAGAGTGAATCTTCTAAGGGTTTGTGCTTTGAGCGCCACCTGGGAGAACAGTAGTAGATTGCGATGCACAAGTGCAGGTTAACTGTACCCCTTGGACCTTCACATTGACCATGAAACACAGAAATTGCATCGGGATTGAATACAAATGGACAATGCCGACTTAAGTACAAGAAGAGTGAATTTTCTAAGAGTTTGTGGTTTGAGCGGCTCCTGGGAGACCAGGATTAGATTTCGATGCACCAGCGCTAGTTACTTGTATCCCTTGGACCTTCACATTGTCCATGAAACACAGAAATTGCATCGGGATTGAATACAAATGGACAATGCCGACTTAAGTACAAGAAGAGTGAATATTCTAAGAGTTTGTGCTTTGAGCGGCTCCTCGCAGACCAGTATTACATTCCGATGCACCAGTGCAGGCTTACTGTATCCCTTGGACCTTCACATCGACCATGAACCACATTAATTGCATCGGGATGAAATACATATGGGACAATGCCGTCTTAAGTACAAGAAGAGTGAATCTTCTAAGAGTTTGTGCTTTGAGCGGTCCCTGAGTGTCCAGAATTATATTCCGTGACACCTGTACAGGTTTATTGTTTCCCTTGGACCTTCACATTGACCATGAACCACATTAATTGCATCGGGATGAAATACATATGGCACAATGCCGGCTTAAGTACAAGAAGGGTTAATCATCTAAGATGTTGTGATTTGAGCGGCTCCTGGGAGACCAATGTTAGATTCCTATACACTGGTGCAGGTTTACTGTATCCCTCGGACCTTCACATTGACCATGAAACACAGAAATTGCATCGTGATTGAATACAACAGGCACAATGCCGCCTTAAGTAAATGAAGAGTGAATCTTCTATGAGTACAAGAAGAGTGAATTTTCTAAGAGTTTGTGCATTAAGCGGCTAATGGGAGACCAGAATTAGAATCCGATGCATCAGTGCAGGTTTACTGTATCCCTCGGACCTTCACATTGACCATGTAACACAGAAATCGCATCGGGATTGAATACAAGATGCCAATGCCGATTTTAGTACAGGAAGAGTGAATCTTCTAAGGGTTTGTGGTTTGTGCGGCCCATGGGAGACCAGTATTAGATTCAGATGAACCAATGCTGGTTTACTGAATCCCTTGGACCTTCACATTGACCATGAAACACAGAAATTGCATCGTGATTGAATACAAATGGACAATGCCGACTTAAGTACAAGAAGAGTGAATCTTCTAAGATTTTGTGATTTGAGCGGCTCATGGGAGAGCAGTATTAGATTCCGATGCACCAATGCAGGATTACTGTATCTCTTGGACCTTCACATTGACCATGAAACACAGAAATTGCATCGGGATTGAATACAAAATACACAATGTTAAACTTAAGTACAAGAAGAGTGAATTTTCTAAGAGTTAATGCTTTGAGAGCCTCCTTGGAGACCAGTGTTCGAATCCGATGCACCACTGCAGGTTTACTGTATCCCATTTAACTTCACATAGACCATGAAACACAGAAGTTGCATCGGGATGGAATACATAAGGGACATTGCTGACTGAACTACAAAAAGAGTGAATCTTCTAAGAGTTTGAGCTTTGAGCGGCTCCTGGGTGTCCAGTATTAGATTCCGATGCACCTGTGGAGGTTTACTGTATCCCTTAGACCTTCACATTTACCATGAAGCACAGAAATTGCTCGGGATTGAATACGTAAGGCACAATGCCAACTTAAGTACAAGAACAGTGAATCTTCGAAGGGTTTGTGCTTTGAGCGGCTAATGGGAGACCAGAATTAGAATCCGATGCACCAGTGCCGGCTTACTGTATCCCTCGGACCTTCACATTGACCATGAAACACAGAAATTGCATCGTGATTGAATACAACAGGCACAATGCCGCCTTAAGTAAATGAAGAGTGAATCTTCTATGAGTTTGTGCTTTGAGCGGCTCTTGGGAGACCATATATTAGATTCCGATGCACCATTGCAGGTTTACTGATTCCCTTGGACCTTCAACTTCACCATGAAACTCATAAATTGCATCGGGATTGAATATAAAATATACAATGCCGACTTAAGTACATGAGGAGTGAATCTTCTACGAGTTTGTGGTTTGAGCGGCTCCTAGGAGACCAGTATTAGATTCCGATGCACCAGTGCAGGTTTACTGTATCCCTTGGACCTTCACATTGACCATGAAACACAGAAATCGCATCGGTAATGAATACAAATGGGACAATGACAACTTAAATACAAGAAGAGTGAATCCTCTAAGAGTCTGTGCTTTGAGCGGCTCCTGGGAGGCCAGTGTTAGATTCCGATACACCGGTGCAGGTTTAGTGTATCGCTTCGACCTTCACGTTGACCAATAATCACTGAAATTGCATCGGGATTGAATACAATGGGACAATGCAGACTTAAGTACAAGAAGAGTTAATATTCTAAGAGTTTGTGTTTTGAGCGGCTCCTGGGAGACCAGTATTAGATTACTATTCACCAGTACAGGTTTACTGTATCCCTTGGACCTTCACATTGACCATGAAACACAGAAATTTCATGGGGACCAATACAAAAAATACAATGTTGGCTTAAGTACAAGAAGAGTAATTCTTCTAATAGTTTGTGATTTGAGCGGCTCCTGGGATACCAGTATTAGATTCCGATGCTCCTGTGCGGGTTTACTGTATCCCTTGGACCTTCACACTAACCATGAAACACAGAAATTTCATTCGGGATTGAATACAAGATGGACAATGCCGACTTAAGTACAAGAAGAGTGAATCTCCTAAGGGTTTATTCTTTGAGCGGCTCCTGGGAGACCAGTATTAGATTTCGATGCACCAGTGCTGGTTTAATGTATCCTTTGGACTTTCACATTGACCATGAAACACAGAAATTGCATCGGGATTGAATACAAATGGGACAATGTCGCCTTAAGTACAAGAAGAGTTAATCTTGCACGAGTTTGTGTTTTCAGCGGCTCCTGGGAGACCAGTATTGGATTCCGATGCAAAAGTGCAAGTTTACTGTATCCCTTGGACCTTCACATCGACCATGAAACAAAGAAATTGCATCGGGACGGAACACATAAGGGACAGTGCCGAATTAAGTGCAAGAAGAATTAATGTTCTAAGAGTTTGAGCTTTGAACGGCTCCTGAATGTCCAGAATTATATTCCGTGTCACCTGTGCAGGTTTACTGTATCCCTTGGACCTTCACACTGACAATGAAACACAGAAAATGCATCGGGATTGAATACAAAAGGGACAATGCCGACTGAAGTACAAGAAGAGTGAATCTTCTAAGGGTTTGTGCTTTGAACGGCTCCTGGGAGTCCAATATTAGATTCCGATGAACCGGTGCAGGTTTACTATATCCCTTGGACCTTCATATTGACCTTGAAACAAAGAAATCGCATCGGGATTGAAACAAAATGCACAATGCCGACTTATGTACTAGAACAGTGAATTTTCTAGGAGTTTGTGGTTTGAGCAGCTCCTGGGAGACCAGTGTATGATACGGATGCACAGGTGCAGCTTTACTGTATCGCTTGAGCCCTCACATTGACCATGAAACACAGACATTGCATCGAGATTGAATACAAAAAGGACAATGACGACTTAAGTACAAGAATAGTGAATGTCTTCAGAGTTTGTAATTTTAGCGGCTGCTGAGATACCAGTATTAGATTCCGTTGCAACAGTGAAGGTTCTCTGTTTCCCTTGGACCTTCACATTGACCATGAAACACAGGAATTGCATCGGGAATGAATACAAAAGGGACAATGCCGACTTAAGTACAAGAAGAAAGAATCTTCTAAGATTTTGTGCTTTGAGTGGCTCCTGGGAGACCAGTATTATATTCCAATGCACCTGTGTGGTTTTACTGTATCCCTTGGACCTTCACATTGACCATAAAACAGAGAATTTGCATCGGGATTGCATACAAAAGGGTCAAACCGGCCTAAGTACAAGAAGAGTGAATTTTCTAAGAGTTTGTGCTTTGAGCGGCTAATGGGAGACCAGAATTAGAATCCGATGCACCAGTGCAGGTTTACTGTATCCCTCGAACCTTCACATTGACCATGAAACACTGAAATTGCATCGTGATTGAATACAACAGGCACAATGCCGCCTTAAGTAAATGAAGAGTGAATCTTCTATGAGTCTGTGTTTTGAGCGGCTCCTGGGAGACCAGTATTAGATTCCGATGCACCAGTGCAGGTTTACTGTTTCCCTTGGACCTTCAACTTGACCTAGAAACTCATAAATTTCATCGGGATTGAATATAAAATGAACAATGCCGACTTAAGTACATGAGGAGTGAATCTTCTAAGAGTTTGTGGTTTGAGCGCCTCCTGGGAGACCAGTGTTAGATTCCGATGCACCAGTGCAGGTTTACTGTATCCCTTGGGCCCTCACATTGACCATGAAACATAGAAACTGCATCGGCATTGAATACAAAAGGAACAAGGCCGACTTCAGTAAAAGAAGAGTGAATATTCTAAGAGTTAGAGCTTTGAGCGGCTCCTGAGTGTCCACTATTAGATTCCGATGCACCTGTGCAGGTTTACTGTATCCCTTGGACCATCACATCGACCATGAAACACAGAAATTGCTTCGGTATTGAATACAAAAGGGACAATGCCGACTTAAGTACAAGAAGAGTGAATTTTCCAAGAGTGTGTGCTTTGAGCGGCTCCTGGGAGACCAATGTTAGATTCCTATACACTGGTGCAGGTTTACTGTATCCCTCGGACCTTCACATTGACCATGAAACACAGAAATTGCATCGTGATTGAATACAACAGGCACAATGCCGCCTTAAGTAAATGAAGAGTGAATCTTCTATGAGTACAAGAAGAGTGAATTTTCTAAGAGTTTGTGCATTGAGCGGCTAATGGGAGACCAGAAATAGAATCCGATGCACCAGTGCAGGTTTACTGTATCCCTCGGACCTTCACATTGACCATGTAACACAGAAATCGCATCGGGAATGAATACAAGATGCCAATGCCGATTTTAGTACAGGAAGAGTGAATCTTCTAAGGGTTTGTGGTTTGTGCGGCCCATGGGAGACCAGTATTAGATTCAGATGAACCAATGCTGGTTTACTGAATCCCTTGGACCTTCACATTGACCATGAAACACAGAAATTGCATCGGGATTGAATACAAATGGACAATGCCGACTTAAGTACAAGAAGAGTGAATCTTCTAAGATTTTGTGATTTGAGCGGCTCATGGGAGAGCAGTATTAGATTCCGATGCACCAATGCAAGATTACTGTATCTCTTGGACCTTCACATTGACCATGAAACACAGAAGTTGCATCGGGATGGAATACATAAGGGACATTGCTGACTGAACTACAAAAAGAGTGAATCTTCTAAGAGTTTGAGATTTGAGCGGCTCCTGGGTGTACAGTATTAGATTCCGATGCACCTGTGGAGGTTTACTGTATCCCTTGGACCTTCACATTTACCATGAAGCACAGAAATTGCTCGGGATTGAATACGTAAGGCACAATGCCAACTTAAGAACAAGAACAGTGAATCTTCGAAGGGTTTGTGCTTTGAGCGGCTCCTGGGAGACCAGAATTAGAATCCGATGCACCAGTGCCGGCTTACTGTATCCCTCGGACCTTCACATTGACCATGAAACACAGAAATTGCATCGTGATTGAATACAACAGGCACAATGCCGCCTTAAGTAAATGAAGAGTGAATCTTCTATGAGTTTGTGCTTTGAGCGGCTCTTGGGAGACCAGTATTAGATTCCGATGCACCATTGCAGGTTTACTGATTCCCTAGGACCTTCAACTTCACCATGAAACTCATAAATTGCATCGGGATTGAATATAAAATGAACAATGCCGACTTAAGTACATGAGGAGTGAATCTTCTAAGAGTTTGTGGTTTGAGCGCCTCCTGGGAGACCAGTGTTAGATTCCGATGCACCAGTGCAGGTTTACTGTATCCCTTGGGCCCTCACATTGACCATGAAACATAGAAACTGCATCGGCATTGAATACAAAAGGAACAAGGCCGACTTCAGTAAAAGAAGAGTGAATATTCTAAGAGTTAGAGCTTTGAGCGGCTCCTGAGTGTCCACTATTAGATCCCGATGCACCTGTGCAGGTTTACTGTATCCCTTGGACCTTCACATCGACCATGAAACACAGAAATTGCTTCGGTATTGAATACAAAAGGGACAATGCCGACTTAAGTACAAGAAGAGTGAATTTTCCAAGAGGTTGTGCTTTGAGCGGCTCCTGATAGACCAATGTTAGATTCCGATACACCGGTGCAGGTTTACTGTATCCCTCGGACCTTGACATTGACCATGAAACACAGAAATTGCATCGTGATTGAATACAACAGGCACAATGCCGCCTTAAGTAAATGAAGAGTGAATCTTCTATGAGTACAAGAAGAGTGAATTTTCTAAGAGTTTGTGCATTGAGCGGCTAATGGGAGACCAGAATTAGAATCCGATGCACCAGTGCAGGTTTACTGTATCCCTCGGACCTTCACATTGACCATGAAACACAAAAATTGACCATAAATCACAGAAATTGCATCGGGATTGAATACAAAGGGACAATGCCGACTTCAATACAAGAAGAGTTAATATTCTAAGAGTTTGTGCTTTGAGCGGCTCCTGGGAGACCAGTATTAGATTCCGATGCACCAGTGCAGGTTTACTGTATCCCTTGGACCTTCACATTGACCATGAAACACAGAAATCGCATCGGTAATGATTACAAAAGGGACAATGACAACTTAAATACAAGAAAAGTGAATCTTCTAAGATTTTGTGATTTGAGCGGCTCATGGGAGAGCAGTATTAGATTCCGATGCACCAATGCTGGATTACTGTATCTCTTGGACCTTCACATTGACCATGAAACACAGAAATTGCATCGGGATTGAATACAAAAAGGTCTGCCGACTTCAGTACAACAAGAGTTAATCATCGAAGAGTTTATGCTTTGAGCGGCTCCTGGGAGACCGGTATTAGATTCCGATGCACCAGTGCAGGTTTACTGTATCCCTTGGACCTTCACATCGACCGTGAGACATAGAAATTGCTTCGGGATTCAATACAAAAGGGACAATGCCCACTTAAGTACAAGAAGAGTGAGGCTTCTAAGAGTTTGTGTTTTGAGCGGCTCATGGGAGACCAGTATTAGATTCCGATGAACCAGTACAGGTTTACTGCAACCCTTGGACCTTCATATTGACCATGAAGCACAGAAATTGCATCGGGATTGAATACAAAAGGCACAATGCTGCCTTAATTACAAGAACAGTGAATCTTCGGAGGGTTTGTGCTTTGAGCGGCTCGTGGGAGACCAGTATTAGATTCCGATGCACCAGTGCAGGTTTACTGTATATGCTGGACCCTCACATTGACCATGAAACACAGAAATTGCATCGGGATTGAATACAAAAGGGACAATGCCGGCTTAAGTACAAGAAGGGTTAATCATCTAAGATGTTGTGATTTGAGCGGCTCCTGGGATACCAGTATTAGATTCTGATGCACCTGTGCAGGTTTACTGTATCCCTTGGACCTTCACACCAACCATGAAACACAGAAATTGCATTCGGAATTGAATACAAGATGGACAATGCCGACTTAAGTACAAGAAGAGTGAATCTCCTAAGAGTTTGGGCTTTGAGCGGCTCCTGGGAGACCAGTATTGGATCCCGATGCAAAAGTGCAGGTTTACTGTATCCCTGTCCGCGCCAGTAGCTGAGAGGTCAGCATGACGGATTGCCGTCCTCTGGGCCCGGGTTCGATTCCCGGATGGGTCGGAGATTTTCTCCGCTCAGGGACTGGGTGTTGCGTTGTGTTCATCGTCATTTCATCCCCATCCGGCGTGCAGGTCGCCCAATGTGGCGCCGAATGTAATAAGACCTGCGATATGGCGGCCGGACCTGCCCCGCGAGGGGCCTCCCGGCCGATGACGCCAAACGCTCATCATCATCACTGTATCCCTTGGACCTTCACATCGACCATGAAACACAGAAATTGCATCGGGATGGAACACATAAGGGACAGTGCCGAATTAAGTGCAAGAAGAGTTAATGTTCTAAGAGTTTGAGCTTTGAGCGACTACTGGGTGTCCTGTATTGGATTCCGATGCACCCATGCAGGTTTACTGTATCCCTTGGACGTTCACACTGACCATGAAACACATTAATTGCACCAGGATTGAATACAAAAGGGACAAAGCCGACATAAGTGCAAGGTGAGAGAATCTTCTAAGGGTTTGTGCTTTGAGCGCCTCCTGGGAGACCAGTAATAGATTGAGATGCACAAGTGCAGGTTTGCTGTACCCCTTGGACCTTCACATTGAACATGAAACACAGAAATTGCATCGGGATTGAACACAAAGTGCACAATGCCAACTTAAGTGCGAGAAGAGTGAATTTTCAAGAATTTGTGTTTTGAGCGGCTTCTGGGAGACCAGTATTAGACTCCCATGCACCAGTGCAGGTTTACTGTATCCCTTCTACCTTCACGTTGACCATGAAACACAGAAATCGCATCGGGATTGAATACAAAATGCCAATGCCGATTTAAGTACAGGAAGAGTGAATCTTCTAAGGATTTGTGGTTTGTGCGGCCCATGGGAGACCAGTATTAGATTCAGATGGACCAATGCTTGTTTACTGTATCCCTTGGTCCTTCACATTGACCATGAAACACAGAAATTGCATCGGGATAGAATTAAAAATGCACAATGCCAACTTATGTAGAAGAAGAGTGAATAATCTAAGAGTTTGTGCTTTGAGCGGCTCCTCGCAGACCAGTATTAGATTCCGATGCACCAGTGCAGGCTTACTGTATCCCTTGGACCTTCACATTGACCATGAAGCGCATTAATTGCATCGGGATGGAATACATATGGGACAATGCCATCTTAAGTACAAGAAGAGCGAATCTTCTAAGAGTTTGAGCTTTGAGCGGCTCCTGAGTGTCCAGAATTGTATTCCGTGTCACCTGTGCAGGTTTACTGTTTCCCTTGAACCTTCAACTTGACCTAGAAACAGAGAAATTACATCGGGATTGAATACAAAAGTGTCAAGCCGGCCTAAGTACAAGAAGAGTGAATTTTCTAAGAGTTTGTGCTTTGAGCGGCTAATCGGAGACCAGTATTAGATTCCGATGCACCAGTGCAGGTTTACTGTATCCCTTGGACCTTCACATTGACCATGAAACATAGAAATTGCATCGGCATTGAATACAAAAGGAACAAGGCCGACTTCAGTAAAAGAAGAGTGAATCTTCTAAGAGTTAGAGTTTTGAGCGGCTCCTGAGTGTCCACTATTAGATTCCGATGCACCTGTGCAGGTTTACTGCAACCCATGGACCTTCACATCGACCATGAAGCACAGAAATTGCATCGGGATTGAATACAAGAGGCACAATGCCGACTTAAGACAAGAAGAGTAATTCTTCTAACAGTTTCTGCAATGAGCTGCTCCAGCGAGACCAGCATTAGATTCTGATGCACCAGTGCAGGTTTACTGTATCCCTTGGACCTTCACATTGACCTTGAAACACAGAAATCGCATCGGTATTGAATACAAAAGGGACAATGACAACTTAAATACAAGAAGAGTGAATCTTCTAAGATTTTGTGATTTGAGCGGCTCATGGGAGAGCAGTATTAGATTCCGATGCACCAATGCAGGATTACTGTATCTCTTGGACCTTCACATTGACCATGAAACACAGAAATTGCATCGGGATTGAATACAAAAGGGACTGCCGACTTCAGTACAAGAAGAGTTAATCATCGAAGAGTTTGTGCTTTGAGCGGCTCCTGGGAGACCAGTATTAGATTCCGATGCACCAGTGCAGGTTTACTGTATCCCTTGGACCGTCACATCGACCATGAAACACAGAAATTGCATCGGGATTCAATACAAAAGGGACAATGCCCACTTAAGTACAAAAAGAGTGAGGCTTCTAAGAGTTTGTGCTGTGAGCGGCTCATGGGAGACCAGTATTATATTCCGATGCACCAGTACAGGTTTACTGCAACCCTTGGACCATAAGATTGACCATGAAGCACAGAAATTGCATCGGGATTGAATACAAAAGGCACAATGCTGCCTTAAGTACAAGAAGAGTCAATCTTCTAACAGTTTCTGCTCTCAGCGGCTCCTGGGAGACCAGTTTTATATTCCGTTGTACCAGTGCAGATTTACTGTATCCCTTGGACGTTCACATTGACCATGAAACACAGAAATTGCATCGGGATTGAATACAAAAGGGACAATGCCGACATAAGTACAAGAAGAGTGAATATTCTAAGAATTTGTGATTTGAGAGGCTCCTGGGAGACCAGTATTAGATTCCGATGCACTAGTGCAGGTTTACTGTATCCCTTGGGCCTTCACATTGACCATGAAACACAGAAATCGCAACGGTAATGAATACAAAAGGGACTGCCGACTTCAGTACAAGAAGAGTTAATCATCTAAGAGTTTGTGCTTTCAGCGGCTCCTGGGAGACCAGTATTAGATTCCGATGCACCAGTGCAGGTTAACTGTATCCCTTGGAGCTTCACATTGACCATGAAACACAGAAATTGCATCGGAATTGAATACAAAAGTGAAAATGCCGACTTAAGTACAAGAAGAGTGAATCTTCTAAGGGTTTGTGTTTTGAGCGTCTCATGGGAGACCAGTATTAGATTCCTTTACACCAGCGCAGATTTACTGTATCCATTGGACCTTCACATTGCCCATGAAACACAGAATTTGCATGGGGATTGAATACAAAATTCACAATGTTAAACTTAAGTACAAGAAGAGTGAATTTTCTAAGACTTAGTGCTTTGAGCGCCTCCTTGGAGACCAGTGTTCGAATCCGATGCACCAGTGCAGGTTTACTCTATCCCATGGACCTTAACATAGACCATGAAACACAGAATTTGCATCGGGATGGAATACATAAAGGACATTGCCGACTGAAGTACAAAAAGAGTGAATCTTCTAGGAGTTTGAGCTTTGAGCGGCTCCTGGGTGTCCACTATTAGATTCCGATGCACCTGTGGAGGTTTACTGTATCCCTTGGACCTTCACATTGACCATGAAACACAGAAACTGCTCAGGATTGAATACATAAGGCACAATGCCGACTTAAGTACAAGAACTGTGAATCTTCGGAGGGTTTGTGCTTTGAGCGGCTCGTGGGAGACAAATATTAGATTCCGATGCACCAGTGCAGGTTTACTGTATACGCTGGACCCTCACATTGACCATGAAACACTGAAATTGCATCGGGATTGAATACAAAAGGGACAATGCCGGCTTAAGTACAAGAAGGGTTAATCATCTAAGATGTTGTGATTTGAGCGGCTCCTGGGAGACCAGTATTAGATTCCGATTCACTAGTACAGGTTTACTGTATCCCTTGAACCTTCACATTGACCATGAAACACAGAAATTTCATGGGGACCAATACAAAAAATACAATGTTGACTTAAGTACAAGAAGAGTAATTCTTCTAATAGTTTGTGATTTGAGCGGCTCCTGGGATATCAGTATTAGATTCCGATGCACAAGTGCAGGTTTACTGTACCCCTTGGACCTTCACATTGACCATGAAACCCAGAAACTGCATCGGGATTGAACACAAAATGCACAATGCCAACTTAAGTGCAAGAATAGTGAATTTTCAAAAAATTTGTGCTTTGAGCGCCTCCTGGGAGACCAGGAGTAGATTGCGATGCACAAGTGCAGGTTTACTGTACCCCTTCTACCTTCACATTGACCATGAAACACAGAAATCGCATCGGGATTGAATACAAAATGCCAATGCCGATTTAAGTACAGGAAGAGTGAATCTTCTAAGGGTTAGTGGTTTGTGCGGCCCATGGGAGACCAGTAGTAGATTCCGATGCGCCAGTGCAGGCTTACTGTATCCCTTGGACCTTCACATTGACCATGAAACACATTAATTGCATTGGGATGGAATAAATATGGGACAATGCCGTCTTAAGTACAAGAAGAGTGAATCTTCTAAGAGTTTGAGCTTTGAGCGGCTCCTGAGTGTACAGAATTATATACCGTGTCACCTGTGCAGGTTTACTGTATCCCTTGGACCTTCACACTGACAATGAAACCTCAGAAATTGCATCGGGATTGAATACAAAAGGGACAATGCCGACTGAAGTACAAGAAGAGTGAATCTTCTAAGGGTTTGTGCTTTGAGCGGCTCCTGGGAGTCCAATATTAGATTCCGATGCACCGGTGCAGGTTTACTGTATCCCTTGGACCTTCATATTGACCTTGAAACAAAGAAATCGCATCGGGATTGAATACAAAATGCACAATGACGACTTAAGTACAAGAAGAGTGAATGTCTTCATAGTTTGTAATTTGAGCGGCTCCTGAGATACCAGTATTAGATTCCGTTGCAACAATGAAGGTTCTCTGTTTCCCTTGGACCTTCACATTGACCATGAAACACAGAAATTGCATCGGCAATGAATACAAAAGGGACAATGCCGACTTAAGTACAAGAAGAAAGAATCTTCTAAGAGTTTGTGCTTTGAGCGGCTCCTGGGAGACCAGTATTAGCTTCCAATGCACCAGTGTGGTTTTACTGTATCCCTTGGACCTTCACATTGACCATAAAACAGAGAAATTGCATCGGGCTTGAATACAAAAGGGTCAAACCGGCCTAAGTACAAGAAGAGTGAATTTTCTAAGAGTTTGTGCTTTGAGCGGCTAATGGGAGACCAGAATTAAAATCCGATGCACCAGTGCAGGTTTACTGTATCCCTCAGACCTTCACATTGACCATGAAACACAGAAATTGCATCGTGATTGAATACAACAGGCACAATGCCGCCTTAAGTAAATGAAGAGTGATACTTCTATGAGTTTGTGTTTTGAGCGGCTCCTGGGAGACCAGTATTAGATTCCGATGCACCAGTGCAGGTTTACTGTTTCCCTTGGACCTTCAACTTGTCCATCAAACTTATAAATTGCATTGGGATTGAATATAAAACGTACAATGCCGACTTAAGTACATGAGGAGTGAATCTTCTAAGAGTTTGTGGTTTGAGCGGCTCCTGAGAGACCACTGTTAAATTCCGATGCACCAGTGCAGGTTTACTGTACCCCTTGGACCTTCACATTGACCATGAAACACAGAAATCGCATCGGGATTGAATACAAAATGCCAATGCCGATTTAAGTACAGGAAGAGTGAATCTTCTAAGGGTTTGTGGTTTGTGCGACCCATGGGAGACCAGTATTAGATTCAGATGAACCAATGCTGGTTTACTGAATCCCTTGGACCCTCACATTGACCATGAAATACAGAAATTGCATCGGGATTGAATACAAATGGACAATCCCGACTTAAGAACAAGAAGCGTGAATTTTCTAAGAGTTTGTGGTTTGAGGGGCTCCTGGGAGACCAGGATTAGATTTCGATGCAGCAGCGCTAGTTACTTGTATCCCTTGGACCTTCACATTGACCGTGAAACACAGAAATTGCATCGGGATAGAATACAAAATGCACAATGCCAACTTATGTACAAGAAGAGTGAATATTCTAAGAGTTTGTGCTTTGAGCGGCTCCTCGCAGACCAGTATTACATTCCGATGCACCAGTGCAGGCTTACTGTATCCCTTGGACCTTCACATTGACCATGAACCACATTAATTGCATCAGGATGAAATACATATGGGACAATGCCGTCTTAAGTACAAGAAGAGTGAATCGTCTAAGAGTTTGAGATTTGAGCGGTCCCTGAGTGTCCAGAGTTATATTCCATGACACCTGTGTAGGTTTGCTGTTTCCCTTGGACCTTCAATTTGACCATGAAGCACAGAAATTGCATCGGGATTGAATACAAAAGGGACAATGACGACTTAAGTACAAGAAGAGTGAATTTTCCAAGAGTTTGTGCTTTGAACGGCTCCTGGGAGACCAATGTTAGATTCCGATACACTGGTGCAGGTTTACTGTATCCCTCAGACCTTCACATTGACCATGAAACACAGAAATTGCATCGTGATTGAATACAACAGGCACAATGCCGCCTTAAGTAAATGAAGAGTGAATCTTCTATGAGTACCACAAGAGTGAATTTTCTAAGAGCTTGTGCATTGAGCGGCTAATGGGATACCAGAATTATAATCCGATGCACCAGTGTAGGTTTACTGTATCCCTCGGACCTTCACATTGACCATGAAACACAGAAATTGACCATAAATCACAGAAATTGCATCGGGATTGAATACAAAGGGACAATGCCGACTTCAGTACAAGAAGAGTTAATATTCTGAGAGTTTGTGTTTTGAGCGGCTCCTGGGAGACCAGTATTAGATTCCGATGCACCAGTGCAGGTTAACTGTATCCCTTGGACCTTCACATTGACCATGAAACACAGAAATCGCATCGGTAATGAATACAAAAGGGACAATGACAACTTAAATACAAGAAGAGTGAATCTTCTATGATTTTGTGATTTGAGCGGCTCATGGGAGAGCAGTATTAGATTCCGATGCACCAATGCTGGATTACTGTATCTCTTGGACCTTCACATTGACCATGAAACACAGAAATTGCATCGGGATTGAATACAAAATACACAATGTTAAACTTAAGTACAAGAAGAGTGAATTTTCTAAGAGTTAGTGCTTTGAGAGCCTCCTTGGAGACCAGTGTTCGAATCCGATGCACCAGTGCAGGTTTACTGTATCCCATGGAACTTCACATAGACCATGAAACACAGAAGTTGCATCGGGATGGAATACATAAGGGACATTGCCCACTGAAGTACAAAAAGAGTGAATCTTCTAAGAGTTTGAGCTTTGAGCGGCTCCTGGGTGACCAGTATTAGATTCCGATGCACCTGTCGAGGTTTACTGTATCCCTTGGACCTTCACATTTACCATGAAGCACAGAAATTGCTCGGGATTGAATACGTAAGTCACAATGCCGACTTAAGTACAAGAACAGTGAATCTTCGAAGGGTTTGTGCTTTGTGCGGCTCCTGGGAGACCAGTATTAGATTCCGATGCACCCGTGCAGGTTTACTGTATCCGTTGGACCTTCACATTGACCATGAAACACAGAAATTGCATCGGGTTTGTATACATATGGGACTGCCGACTTAAGTACAAGAAGAGTTAATCATCTAAGAGTTTGTGATTTGAGCGGCTCCTGGGAGACCAGAATTAGATTCCGATGCACCAGTACTGGCTTACTGTATCACTTGGACCTTCACTTTGACCATGAAACACAGATATTGCATGGGGCCTAATACAAAAAATACAATGCTGTCTTAAGTGCAAGAAGAGTGATTCTTCTAATAGTTTGTGATTTGAGCGGCTCCTGGAAGAACAGTATTAGATTACGATGCACCAGTGCAGGTTTACTGTATACCTTGGACCTTTTTATTGACCAGGAAACACAGAAATTGCATCGAAATTGTATACAAAAGGGACAATTCCGACTAAAGTAAAAGAAGAGTGAAATTTCTAAGACTATGTGGGTAGAGCAGCTGCTGGGAGACCAGTATTAGATTCCGATGCACCAGTGCAGGATTTCTGTATCCCTTGGACCTTCAATTTGACCATGAAACACAGAATTTGCGTCGGGATTGAATACAAAAAACACAATGCCACCTTAGGTACAAGAAGAGTGAATTTTCTAAGAGTTTGTGCTTTGAGCGGCTCCTCAGAGACCAGTGTTCGATTCCGATGCACCAGTGCAGGTTTACCGTATCCCTTGAACCTCTACATTGACCATGAAACACAGAAATTGCATCAGGATGGAATATATAAGGGACAATGATGACTCAAGTACAAGAAGAGTGAATTTAGTAAGGGTTTGTGCTTTGAGCGGGTCCTCGGAGGCCAGTATTAAATTCCGATGCACCAGTGCAGGTTTACTGTATCCCTTGAACCTTCAGTATGACCATGAAACACAGAATTTTCATCGGGATTGAATACAAAATACACAATGCCAACTTATGTACAAGAAGAGTGAGTTTTCTAAGAATTTGTGCTTTGAGCGACTCCTTGGAGACCAGTGTTCGATTGCGATGCACCAATGCAGGTTTACTGAATCCCTTGGACCTTCACATTGGCCATGAAACACAGAAATTGCATCGGGATGGAATAAAAGAGGGACAATGGCGACTTAAGTACCAGAAGAGCGAATCTTCAAAGAGTTTGTGCTTTGAGCGGCTCCTGGAAGAAGAGTAATAGATTCCGATGCACCAGTGCTGGTTTACTGTATACCTTGGACATTTTTATTGACCAGGAAACACAAAAATTGCATCTAAATTGTATACAAAAGGAACAATTCCGACTACAGTACAAGAAGAGTGAATTTTCTAAGAGTATGTGGGTTGAGCAGCTCCAGGGAGACCAGTATTAGATTCCGAAGCACCAGCGCAGGTTTTCTGTATACCTTGGACCTTCAATTTGACCATGAAACACAGAATTTGCATCGGGATTGAATACAAATTACACAATGCAAACTTAAGTACAAGAAGCGTGAATTTTCTAAGAGTTTATGTTTTCAGCGGCTCCTCAGAGACCAGTGTTCGATTCCGATGCACCAGTGCAGCTTTACTGTATCCCTTGGACCTTCACATTGACCAAGAAACACAGAAATTGCTCGGGATTGAATACAAGAGGGACAATGCCGATTTAAGTACAAGAAGAGTGAATCTTCGAAGGGTTTGTGATTTGAGCGGCTCCTGGGAGACCACTATTACATCCAAATGCACCAGTGCAGGTTTACTGCATCCCTTCGGCTTCACATTGACCATGAAACACAGAAATTGCATCGGGATTGAATACAAAAGGGACAATGCCGACTTAGGTACAAGAAGAGTGAATCTCTAAGAGTTTGAGCTTTGAGCAGCTCCTGGGTTTCCAGTATTTAATTCCGATGCACCTGTGAGGGTTTAATGTATCTGTTGGACCTTCACATTGGCCATGAAACGCAGAAATTGCATCGGGATTGAATGCAACAGGGACAATAACGACATATGTACAAGAAGAGTGAATCTTCTAAGGGTTTGTGCTTTGAGCGGCTCCTAGGAGACCAGTATTAGATTCCGATGCACCAGTGCAGGTTTAGTGTATACCTTGGGCCTTCACATTAACCATGATATACAGAAATTGCATCGGGATTGAATACAAGATGCACAATGTCAACTTAAGTGTAGGAACAGTGAATTTTCTAAGAATTTGTGCTTTGAGCGGCTCCTCGGAGACCAGTATTAGATTCCGATGCACCAGTGCAGGTTTACCGTATCCCTTGAACCTCCACATTGACCATGGAACACAGAAATTGCATCAGTATGGAATATATAAGGGACAATGATGACTCAAGTACAAGAAGAGTGAATTTAGTAAGGGTTTGTGCTTTGAGCGGCTCCTAGGAGACCAGTATTAGATTCCGATGCACCAGTGCAGGTTTAGTGTATCCCTTGGGCCTTCACATTGACCATGATACACAGAAATTGCATCGGGATTGAATACAAGAGCGACAATGCCGACTTAAGTACCAGAAGGGCGAATCTTCTATGTGTTTGTGCTTTGAGTGGCTCCTGGAAGAAGAGTAATAGATTCCGATGCACCAGTGCAGGTTTACTGTATACCTCGGACCTTTTTATTGACCATAAAACACAAAAATTGCATCGAAATTGTATAAAAAAGGGACAATTCCGACTACAGTACAAGGAGAGTGAATTTTCTAAGAGTTTGTGAGTTGAGCAGCTGCTGGGAGACCAGTATTAGATTCCGATACACCAGCGCAGGTTTACTGTATCCCTTGGTCCTTCACATTGACCATGAAACACAGAAATGGCTCGGGATTGAATACAAGTGGGACAATGTCGACTTAAGTACAAGAAGAGTGAATCTTCGAAGGGTTTGTGCTTTGAGCGGCTCCTGGGAGACCACTATTAGATTCTGATGCACCAGTGCAGTTTTACTGTATCCCTTGGACCTTCACATTGACCATGAAACACAGAACTTGCATCGGGATGGAATACATAAGGGACAATGCCGACTGAAGTACCAGAAGGGTGAATCTTCTAAGAGTTTGAGCTTTGAGCGGCACCTGGGTGTCCAGTATTACATTCCGATGCACCTGTGCAGGTCTACTGTATTTCTGGGACCTTCACATTGGCCATGAAACACAGAAATTGCTCGGGATTGAATACAAGATGGACAATGCCGACTTAAGTACAAGAACAGTGAATCTTCGAAGGGTTTGTGCTTTGAGCGCCTCCTGGGTGACCAGTATTAGATTCCGATGCACCAGTGCAGATTTATTGTATCCCTTGGAGATTCACATCGACCATGAAACACAGAAATTGCATGGGGACCAATATGAAAGATACAATGTTGACTTAAATACAAGAGGAGTGATTCTTCTGTTAGTTTGTGATTTCAGCGACTCCTGGGAGACCAGTATTAAATTCCGATGCACCAGTGCAGGTTAACTGTATCCCTTGGACCTCCACATTGACCATGAAACACAGAAATCGAATCGGGATTGAATACAAAGGGAACAATGCCGACTTAAGTACAAGAAGAGTGAATCTTCTAGGAGTTTGTGTTTAAGCGGCTCCTGGGAGAACAGTATTACATTCCGATGCAGCAGCGCAGGTTTTCTGTAACCCTTCGACCTTCACATTGACCATGAAACACAGAAATTGCATCGAGATTGAATAGAAATGGGACAATGCCGACTTAAGTACAAGAAGAGGGAATTTTCTAAGAGGTTGTGGGTTGAGCAGCTCCAGGGAGACCAGTATTAGATTGCGATGCACCAGTGCTGGTTTACTGTATCCCTTGGACTTTCACATTGCCCATGAAACACAGAAATTGCATCGGGATTGAATACAAAAGGAACAATGCCGACTTAAGTACAAGAAGAGTGAATGATCTAAGAGTTTGTGTTTTGAGCGGCTCCTGGGAGAACAGTATTACATTCTGATGCACAAGTGCAGGTTTACTGTGTTCCTTGGACCCTTTTATTGACCAGGAAACACAGAAATTGCATCGAAATTGTATACAAATGGGACAATTCCGACTAAAGTACAATAAGAGTGAATTTTCTATATGTTTGTGGGTTGAGCAGCTCCTGGGAGAGCAGTACTACATTCCGATGCACCAGTGCAGGTTTACTGTATCCTTTGGACCTTCAACTTGACCATGAAACACAGAAATTACATCGGGATTGATAACAAAATACACAATGCCAACTTAAGTACAAGAAGATTAAATTTTCTAAGAGTTTGTGGTTTGAGCGGCTCTTCGGTGACCAGTGCTCGATTCCGATGCACCAGTGCAGGTTTACTGTATCCCTTGGACCTTCACATTGACCATGAAACACAGAAATTGCATCGGGATTGAATACAAAAGGGACAATAACGACATAAGTACAAGAAGAGTGAATCTTCTAACGGTTTGTGCTTTGAGCGCCTCCAGGGAGACCAGTATTAGATTCCGTTGCACCAGTGCAGGTTTACTGTATCCCTTTAACCTTCACATTGAACAAGAAACACAGAAATCGCATCGGGATTGAATACAAAGGGGACAATGCCGACTTAAGAACAAGAAGAGTGAGTCTTCTATGAGTTTGTGCTTTGAGCGGCTCATGGGAGACCAGTATTAGATTCCGATGCACCAGTGCAGGTTTACTGTATCCCTTGGCCCTTCACCCTGACTATGAAACACAGCAATTGCATCGGGATTGAATACATAAGGCGCAATGCAGACTGAGGTACAAGAAGAGTTAATCTTCTAAGAGTTTGAACTTTGTGCGGCTCCTAGGTGTTCAGTATTAGATTCCGATGCACCTATGCAGGTTTACTGAATCCCTTGGACCTTCACATTGACCATGAAACACAGAAATTGCTCGGGATGAATACAAGATGGACAATGCCGACTTAAGTACAAGAACAGTGAATCTTCGAATGGTTTGTGCTTTGAGCGGCTCCTGGGTGACCAGTATTAGATTCCGATGCACCAGTGCAGGTTTATTGTATCCCTTGGACCTTCACATCGACCATGAAACACAGAAATTGCTCAGGATTGAATTTAAGATGGACAATGCCGACTTAAGTACAAGAACAGTGAATCTTCGAAGGGTTTCTGCTTTGGGCGGCTCCTGGGAGACCAGTATTAGACTCCGATGCACCAGAGCAGGTTCACTGTATCCGTTGGACCATCACATTGACCATGAAACACAGGAATAGCATCGGGATTGAATACAAAACGGACTGCCGACTTAAGTACAAGAAGAGTTAATCATCTATGAGTTTGTGCTTTGAGCGTATCCTGGGTGTCCAGTATATGATTCCGATGCACCAGTGCAGGTTTACTGTATCACTTCGACCATCACATAGACCATGAAACACAGAAATTGCATCGGAATTGAATACAAAAGGGACTGCCCACTTAAGTACCAGAAGAGTTAATCATCTAAGGGTTTGTGCTTTGGGCGGCTGCTCTGAGACCAGTATTAGATTCCGATGCACCTGGGCAGGTTTACTGTATCCCTTGGACCTTCACATTGACCATGAAACACAGAAATTGCAATGGGATGTAATACATAAGGGACAATACCGACTGAAGTACAAGAAGAGTGAATCTTCTGAGTGTTTGAGCTTTGAGCGGATCCTGGGTGTCCAGTATATGATTCCGATGCACCAGTGCAGGTTTACTGTCTCCGTTGGACCTTCACATTGACCATGAAACACAGAAAATGCATCGCGAATGAATGCAAAAGGTACAATAACGACATATGTACAAGAAGAGTGAATCTTCTAAGGGTTTGTGTTTGAGCGGATCCCAGGAGACCAGTATCAGATTCCGATGCACCAGTGCAGGTGTACTGTATCCCTTGGACCTTCACATTGACCATGTAACACAGAGATTGCATCAGGATTGAATACAAAATGCAAAATGCCAACTTAAGTGCAAGAAGAGTGAATTTTCTAAGAGTTTGTGCTTTGAGCGGCTCCTCGGAGACCAGTATTAAATTCCGATGCACCAGTGCAGGTTTACCGTATCCCTTGGACCTTCACATTGACCATGAAACACAGAAATTGCATCGAGATTGAATACAAAAGGGACAATAATGACATAACTACAAGAAGAGTGAATCTTCTAACGGTTTGTGCTTTGAGCGGCTCCTGGGAGACCAGTATTAGATTCCGTTGCACCAGTGCAGGTTTACTGTATCCCTTGGACCTTCACATTGACCATGAAACCCAGAAACTGCATCGGGATTGAATACATAAGGCACAATGCCGACTTAAGTACAAGTAGAGGGAATCTTCTAAGAGTTTGTGCTTTGAGCGGCTCCTGGGAGACCAGTATTAGATTCCGATGCACCAGCGCAGGTTTACTGTATCCCTTCGACCATCACATTGCCATGAAACACAGAAATTCCATCGAGATTGAATACTAACGGGACAATGCCGACTAAAGCACCGGAAGAGCGAATCTTCTAAGAGTTTGTGTTTGAGCGGCTCCTGGGAGATCAGTATTATATTCCGATGCACCAGTGCAGGTTTATTGTATATTTTGGACCTTCAATTAGACCTTGAGACACAGAATTTACATGGGTATTGAATACAAAATACGCAATGCCAACGTAAGTACAAGAAGAGTTGATTTTCTAAGAATTTGTGCTTTCAATGACTCCTTGGAGACCAGTATTCAATTCCGATGCACCAGTGCAGGTTAACTGTATCCCTTGGAACTTCACATTGACCATGAAACACAGAAATTGCATCGGGATGGAATACATAAGGGACAATGCCAACTGAAGTACAAATAGAGTGAATCTTTTAAGAGTTTGAACTTTGGGCGGCTCCTGGGTTTTCAGTATTAGATTCCGATGCACCTGTGCAGGTTTACTGTATCCCTTGGACCTTCACTTTGACCATGAAACACAGAAATTGCTCGGGATTGAATACAAGATGGACAATGCCGGCTTAAGTACAAGAACAGTGAATCTTCGAAGGTTTTGTGCTTTGAGCGGCTCCTGGGAGACAAGTATTAGATTCCGATGCACCAGCGCAGGTTTACTGTATCCCCTCGACTTTCACATTGACCAGGAAACACAGAAATTGCATGGAGATTGAATACAAACGGGACAAAGCCGACTTAAGTACAAGAAGAGTGAATTTTCTAAGATGTTGTGGGTTGAGCAGCTCGAGTGAGACCAGTATTAGATTCCGATGCACCAGTGCTGGTTTACTGTATCCCTTGGACCTTCACATTGACCATGAAACACAGAAATTGCATCGAAATTGAATACAAGAGGGACAATGCCGACTTAAGTACCAGAAGAGCGAATCTTCTAATAGTTTGCTTTGAGCGTCTCCTGGGAGAACAGTATTAAATTCCGATGCACAAGTGCAGGTTTACTGTGTTCCTAGGACTTTTTTATTGACCAGGAAACACAGAAATTGCATCGAAATTTATACAAAAGGGACAATTCCGACTGAAGTACAAGAAGAGTGAACTTTCTAAGAGTTTGTGCTTTGAGCGGCTCCTCTGAGACCAGTGTTCGATTCCGATGCACCAGTGCAGGTTTACTGTTACCCTTGGACCTTCACATTGACCATGAAACACAGAAATTTCATCGGGATGGAATACATAAGGGACAATGCCGACTGAAGTACAAGAAGAGTGAATCTTCTAAGAGTTTGAGCTTTGAGTGGCTCCTTGGTGTCCAGTATTAGATTCCGATGCACCTGTGCCGGTTTACTGTATCCCTTGGATCTTCACATTGACCATGAAATACAGAAATTTCTCGGGATTGAATACAAGAGGGACAATGCCGACTTAAGTACAAGAAGAGTGAATCTTCGAAGGGTTTTTTTGCTTTGAGCGGCTCCTGGGAGAACACTATTAGATTCCGATGCACCATTGCAGGTTTACTGTATCCCTTGGACCTTCACATTGACCATGAAACACAGAAGTTGCATCGGGATTGAATACAAAATACACAATCCCAACATTAGTACAAGAAGAGTGAATTTTCTAAGAGTTTGTGCTTTGAGCGGCTCCTTGGAGACCACAATTAGATTCCGATGCACCTGCGCAGGTTTACTGTATCACTTGGACCTTCACATTGACCATGAAACACAGAAATTGCATCGGGATGGAATCCTTAAGGGACAATGCCGACTTATGTTCAAGAAGAGTGAATCTTCTAAGAGTTTGAGGTTTGAGCAACTCCTGGGTGTCCAGTATTAGATTCCGATGCACTTGTGCAGGTTTACTGTATCCCTTGGACCTTCACATTGACCATGAAACACAGAAATTGCATCGGGATGGAATACAAAAGGGACAACAACGACATAAGTACAAGAAGAGTGAATCTTCTAACGGTTTGTGTTTTGAGCGGCTCCTGGGAGACCAGTATTAGATTCCGTTGCACCAGTGCAGGTTTACTGTATCCCTTGGACCTTCACATTGACCATGAAACACAGAACGTGCATCGGGATTGAATACAAAAGGGACAATAACGACATAAGTACATAAAGAGTGAATCTTCTAAGGGTTTGTGCTTTGAGCGGCTCCTGGGAGACCAGTATTAAATTCCGATGCACCATTCCAGGTATACTGTATCCCTTTAACCTTCACATTGACCAAGAAACACAGAAATCGCATCGGGATTGAATACAAAGGGGACAATGCCGACTTAAGAACAAGAGGAGTGAGTCTTCTATGAGTTTGTGCTTTGAGCGGCTCCTGGGAGACCAGTATTACATTCCGGTGCACCAGTGCAGGTTTACTGTATCCCTTGGCCCTTCACATTGACCATGAAACGCAGCAATTGCATCTGGATTGAATACATAAGGCACAATGCAGACTTAAGTACAAGAAGAGTGAAGCTTCTAAGAGTTTGTGCTTTGAGCGGCTCCTAGGAGACCAGTATTAGTTTCTGATGCACCAGCGCAGGTTTACAATATCCCTTCGACCATCACATTGACCATGAAACAATGAAATTGCATCGAGATTGAATACAAACGGGACAATGCCGACTTAAGTACCAGAAGAGCGAATCTTCTAGGAGTTTGTGTTTGAGCGGCTCCTGGGAGATCCGTATTAGATTCCGATGCACCAGTGCAGGTTTACTGTATAACTCGGACCTTCAACTTGACCTTGAAACACTGAATTTTCGTGGGGATTGAATACAAAATACGCAATGCCAACTTAAGTACAAGAAGAGTGATTTTTCTAAGAATTTGTGGTTTGAACGACTCCTTGGAGACCAGTATTCAATTCCGATGCACCAGTGCAGGTTAACTGTATCCCTTGGAACTTCACATTGACCATGAAACACAGAAATTGCATCGGGATGGAATACATAAGGGACAATGCCAACTGAAGTACAAGAAGAGTGAATCTTCTAAGAGTTTGAACTTTGGGCGGCTCCTGGATGTTCAGTATTAGATTCCGATGCACCTGTGCAGGTTTACTGTATCCCTTGGACCTTCACATTGACCATGAAACACAGAAATTGCTCGGGATTGAATACAAGATGGACAATGCCGACTTAAGTACAAGAACTGTGAATCTTCGAAGGTTTTGTGCTTTGAGCGGCTCCTGAGAGCCAAGTATTAGATTCCGATGCACCAGCGCAGGTTAACTGTATCCCCTCGACCTTCACATTGACCATGAAACACAGAAATTGCATGGAGATTGAATACAAACGGGACAAAGCTGACTTAAGTACAAGAAGAGTGAATTTTCTAAGATGTTGAGGGTTGAGCAGCTCGAGGGAGACCAGTATTAGATTCCGATGCACCTGTGCTGGTTTACTGTATCCCTTGGACCTTCACATTGACCATGAAAAACAGAAATTGCATCGAAATTGAAAACAAGAGGGACAATGCCGACTTAAGTACCAGAAGAGCGAATCTTCTAATAGTTTGTTTTGAGCGTCTCCTGGGAGAACAGTATTAGATTCCGATGCACAAGTGCAGGTTTACTGTGTTCCTTGGACCTTTTTATTGACCAGGAAACACAGAAATTTCATCGAAATTTATACAAAAGGGACAATTCCGACCGAAGTACAAGAAGAGTGAATTTTCTAAGTGTTTGTGGGTTGAGCAGCTCCTTGGAGACCAGTATTACATTCCGATGCACCAGTGCAGGTTTACTGTATCCCTTGGACCTTCAATTTCACCATGAAACACAGAATTTGCATCCGGATTGAATACAAAATACACAATGCCAACTTAAGTACACGAAGAGTGAACTTTCTAAGAGTTTGTGCTTTGAGCGGCTCTTCTGAGACCAGTGTTCGATTCCGATGCTCCAGTGCAGGTTTACTGTATCCCTTGGACCTTCACATTGACCATGAAACACAGAAATTTCATCGGGATGGAATACATAAGGGACAATGCCGACTGAAGTACAAGAAGAGTGAATCTTCTAAGAGTTTGAGCTTTGAGTGGCTCCTTGGTGTCCAGTATTAGATTCCGATGCACCTGTGCCGGTTTACTGTATCCCTTGGATCTTCACATTGACCATGAAATACAGAAATTGCTCGGGATTGAATACAAGAGGGACAATGCCGACTTAAGTACAAGAAGAGTGAATCTTCGAAGGGTTCTTTTGCTTTGAGCGGCTCCTGGGAGACCACTATTAGATTCCGATGCACCATTGCAGGTTTACTATATCCCTTGGACCATCACATTGACCATGAAACACAGAAATTGCATTGGGATTGAATCCAAAACTGACTGCCGACTTAAGTACACTAAGAGTAAATCATCTAAGAGTTTGTGCTTTGAGCGGCTCCTGGGAGACCATTATTAGATTCCGATGCATCAGTGCAGGTTTACTGTATCCCTTCGTCCTTCACATTGACCATCAAACACAGATATTGCAACGGGATTGAATACAAAAGGGACAATGCTGTCTTAAGTACAAAAAGAGGTAATCTTCTAAGGGTTTGTGCTTTGAGCGTCTCCTCTTAGACCATATTTGTTTTCGATGCACAAGTGCAGGTTTAATGTTCCTATTGGACCTTCACATTGACCATGAAATATAGAAATTGAATGTGGACCAATACAAAAGATAGAATATTGACTTAAGTAAAAGAAGAGTGATTCTTCTAATAGTTTGTGCCTTTAGCGTCTCCTGGGAGACCAGTATTAAATTCCGATGCACCAGTGCAGGTTAACTGTATCCCTTGGACCTCCACATTGACCATGAAACAGAGAAATCGAATCGGGGAATACAAACGGGGCAATGCCGACTTAAGTACAAGAAGAGTGAATTTTCTAAGAGGTTGTGGGTTGAGCAGCTCCAGGGAGACCAGTATTAGATTCCGATGCACCAGTGCAGGTTTACTGTATACCTTGGGCCTTCTTATTGACCAGAAAACACAGAAATTGCATCGAAATTGTATACAAAATGGACAATTACGACTAAAGTACATGAAGAGTGAATTTTCTAAGAGTTTGTGGGTTGAGCTTCTCTTGGGAGACCTGTATTAGATTCCGATGCACCAGTGCAGGTTTACTGTATCCCTCGGACCTTCAATTTGTCCATGAATCACAGATTTTGCATCGGTATTGAATACAAGAGGGTCAATGCCGACTGAAGTACAAGAAGAGTTAATTTTATAAGAGTTTGTATTTTGAACGGCCCCTGGGAGACCAGTATTAGATTCCGATGCACCATTGCAGGTGTACTGTATTCCTTGGATCTTCACATTGACCATGAAACACAGAAATTGCATCGGGATTGAATACTAGAGGACAATGCCGACTTAAGTATCAGAAGAGCGAATCTTCTGAGAGTTTGTGCTTTGAGCGGCTCCTGGGAGAACAGTATTAGATTCCGATGCACCAGTGCAGGTTTACTGTATTCCTTGGACCTTTTTATTGACCAGGAAACTCAGAAATTACAGCGAAATTATATACAAAAGGGACAATTCCGACTAAAGTACAAGAAGAGTGAATTTTCTAAGAGTTTGTCGGTTGAGCAGTTCCTGTGAGACCAGTATTAGTTTCCGATGCACTATTGCAGGTCTACTGTATCCCTTGGACTTTCACATTGTCCATGAAACACAGAAATTGCATTGGGATGGAATACATAAGAGACAATCACGACTGAAGTACAATAAGATTTAATCTTCTAAGATATTGAGATTTGAGCGGCTCCTGGGTGTCCAGTATTAGATTCCGATGCACCTATGCAGGTTTACTGTATCCCTTGGACCTTCACATTGACCATGAAATACAGAAATTGCTCGGGATTGAATACAAGAGGGACAATGCCGACTTAAGTACAAGAAGAGTGAATCTTCGAATGGTTTGTTCTTAGAGCGGCTCCTGGGAGACCTTATTAGGTTCCGATGCACCAGTGCAGGTTTACTGTATCCCTTGGACCTTCACACTGACCATTAAACACAGAAATTGCTAGCGATTGAATACAAGAGGGACAAGGCCGACTTAAGTACAAGAAGAGTGAATCTTGTTAGGGTTCCTACTTTGAGCTGCTCCTGGGAGACCACAATTACATTCCGATGCACCAGTGCAGGTTTACTGTATCCCTTGGACCTTCACATTGACCACGAAACACAGAAATTGCATCGGGATCGAATACAAATGGCACAATACCGACTTGAGTACAAGAAGAGTGTATCTTCTAAGAGTTTGTGCCTTGTGCGGCTCCTGGGAGACCTGTATTAGATTCCGATGCACCAGTACAGGTTTACTGTATCCCTTGGAGCTAAACATTGACCATGAAACACAGAAATTGCATGCGGACCAATACAAAGGATACAATGTTGACTTAAGTACAAGAAGGGAGAATCTTCTAATAGTTTGTGATTTGAGCGGCTCCTGGGAGACCAGTATTACATTCCGATGCACCAGTGCAGGTTTATTGTATCACTTGGACCTTCGCATTGACCATGAAACGCAGAAATTCCATCGGAATTGAATACAAAATGCACAATGCCGACTTAAGTACATGAAGAGTAAATCTTCTAAGAGCTTGTGCTTTTAGGGGCTCCTGGCAGACCAGTATTACATGCCGATGCCCCAGTGTAGGTTTACTGTATACCTTGGACCACCACATTGCCCATGAAACACAGAAATCGAATCGGGATTGAATACAAACAGGACTATGCCGACTTAAGTACCAGAGGAGCGAATCTTCTAAGAGTTTGTATTTGAGCGGCTCCTGGGAGATCAGAATTAGATTCCGATGCACCAGTGCAGGTTTACTGTATCCCTTGGATATTAAATTGCACCATGAAACACAGAATTTTCATCGGAATTGAATACAAAATACACAGTGCCAACTTAAGTACAAGAAGAGTGAATTTTCTGAGAATTTGTCCTTTGAGCGACTCCTTGGAGACCAGTGTTCGATTCCGATGCACCAGTGCAGGTTTACTGTATCCCTTGCACCTTCACATTGACCATGAAACACAGCAATTGCATCGGGATGGAATACATAAGGGACAATGCCAACTGAAGTACAAGATATGTGAATCTTCTAAGAGTTTGAGCTTTGAGAGGCTCCTGGGCGTCCAGTATTAGATTCCGATGCACCTGAGCAGGTTTACTGTATCCCTTGGACCTTCAAATTGACCATGAAACACAGAAAATGCTCGGTATTAAATACAAGATGGACAATGCCGACTAAGGTACAAGAACCGTGAATCTTCGAGGCTTTTGTGCTTTGAGCGGCTCCATGAGACCAGTATTCGATTCTGATGCACTAGTGCAGGTTTACTGTATCCGTTCGACATTCACATTGACCATGAACCACAGAAATTGCATCGGGATTGAATACAAAAGGGACTGCCGACTTAAGTAAATGAAGAGTTAATCATCTAAGAGTTTGTCATTTCAGCGGCTCCTGGGAGACCAATATTAGATTCCGATGCACCAGTACAGGTTTACTGTATCCCTTGGACATCCGCACTGACCATGAAACACAGAACTCGAATCGGGATTGAATACAAAGGGAACAATGCCGACTTAAGTACAAGAAGAGTGAATCTTCTAAGAGTTTGTGCTTTGAGCGGCTCCTGGGAGACCAGTATTAGATTCCGTTGCACCAGTGCAGGTTTACTGTATCTCTGGGACCTTCCATTTGACCATGAAACACAGAATTTGCATCGGGATTAAATACAAAATACACAATGGCAACTTAAGTACAAGAAGAGTGAATCTTCTAAGAGTTTGAGCTTTGGGCGGCTCCTGGGTGTTCAAAATTAGATTGCGATGCACCTGTGCAGCTATGCTGTATCCCTTGGACCTTCACATTGACCATTAAACACAGAAATTGCTCGGGATTGAATACAAGATGGACAATGCCGACTTAAGTACAAGAACAGTGAATCTTCGAAGGTTTTGTGCTGTGAGCGGCTCCTGGGAGACAAGTATTAGGTTCCGATGCACCAGCGCAGGTTTACTGTATCCCCTCGACCTTCACATTGACCATGAAACACAGAAATTGCATCGAGATTGAATACAAACGGGACAAAGCCGACTTAAGTACAAGAAGAGTGAATTTTCTAAGATGTTGTGGGTTGAGCAGCTCGAGGGAAAATACTATTAGATTCCGATGCACCAGTGCTGGTTTACTGTGTCCCTTGGACCTTCACATTGACCATGAAACACAGAAATTGCATCGAAATTGAATACAAGAGGGACAATGCCGACTTAAGTACCAGAAGAGCGAATCTTCTAATAGTATGTTTTGAGCGGCTCCTGGGAGAACAGTATTAGATTCCGATGCACAAGTGCAGGTTTACTGTGTTCCTTGGACCTTTTTATTGACCAGGAAACACAGAAATTGCATCGAAATTTATACAAAAGGGACAATTCCAACTGAAGTACAGGAAGAGTGAATTTTCTAAGTGTTTGTGGGTTGAGCAGCTCCTTGGAGACCAGTATTACATTCCGATGCACCAGTGCCGGTTTACTGTATCCCTTGGACCTTCAATTTGACCATGTAACACAGAATTTGCATTCGGATTGAATACAAAATACACAATGCCAACTTAAGTACACGAAGAGTGAACTTTCTAAGAGTTTGTGCTTTGAGCGTCTCCTCTGAGACCAGTGTTCGATTCCGATGCACCAGTGCAGGTTTACTGTATCCCTTGGACCTTCACATTGACCATAAAACACAGAAATTTCATCGGGAAGGAATACATAAGGGACAATGCCGACTGAAGTACAAGAAGAGTGAATCTTCTAAGAGTTTGAGTTTTGAGTGGCTCCTTGGTGTCCAGTATTACATTGCGATGCACCTGTGCCGGTTTCCTGTATCCCTTGGACCTTCACATTGACCATGAAATACAGAAATTGCTCGGGATTGAGAGTAAGAGGGACAATGCCGACTTAAGTACAAGAAGAGTGAATCTTCGAAGGGTTTTTTTTGCTTTGAGCGACTCCTGGGAGACCACTATTAGATTCCGATGCACCATTGCAGCTTTACTGTATCCCTTGGACCATCACATTGACCATGAAACACAGAAATTGCATTGGGATTGAGTACAAAACGGACTGCCGACTTAAGTACACTAAGAGTTAATCATCTAAGAGTTTGTGCTTTGAGCGGCTCCTGGGAGACCAGTATTAGATTCCGATGCACCAGTGCAGGTTTACTGTATTCCTTCGTCCTTCACATTGACCATCAAACACAGAAATTGCATCGGGATTGAATACAAAAGGGACAATGCCGGCTTAAGTACAAAGAGAGTTAATCTTCTAAGGGTTTGTGCTTTGAGCGTCTCCTGTTAGACCAGTATTTGTTTTCGATGCACCAGTGCAGGTGTACTGTTCCCATTGGACCGTCACATTGACCATGAAACATAGAAAATGAATGTGGACCAATACAAAAGATACAATGTTGACTTAAGTAAAAGAAGATTGATTCTTCTAATAGTTTGTGCCTTTAGCGGCTCCTGGGAGACCAGTATTAAATTCCGATGCACCAGTGCAGGTTAACTGTATCCCTTGGACCTCCACATTGACCATGAAACAGAGAAATCGAATCGGGATTGAACACAAACGGGACAATGTCGACTTAAGTACAAGAAGAGTGAATTTTCTACGAGGTTGTGGGTTGAGCAGCTCCAGGGAGACCAGTATTAGATTCTGATGCACCAGTGCTGGTTTAACGTATTCCTTGGACTTTCACATTGCCCATGAAACACAGAAATTGCATCGGGATTGAATACTAAAAGGACAATGGCGACTTAAGTACGAGAAGAGTGAATCTTCTAAGAGTTGTGTTTTGAACGGCTCCTGGGAGACCAGTATGAAATTCCGATGCACCAGTGCAGGTTTACTGTATCCCTTGGGCCTTCACATTGACCTTGAAACACAGAAATTGCATCGGGATTGAATACAAGAGGGACAATGCCGACTTAAGTAACAGAAGAGTTAATCTTCTGAGAGTTTGTGCTTTGAGTGGCTCCTGGGAGAACAGTATTAGATTCCGATACACCAGTGCAGGTTTACTGTATACCTTGGACCATGTTATTGACCAGGAGACACAGAAATTGCATCGAAATTTATACAAAAGGGACAATTCCGACTGAAGTACAAGAAGAGTGAATTTTCTAAGTGTTTGTGGGTTGAGCAGCTCCTGGGAGACCAGTATCAGATTCCAATGCACCTGTGCAGGTTTACTGTATACCTTGGACCTTCAATTTGACCATGAAACACAGAATTTGCATCGGTATTGAATACAAAATACACAATGCCAACTTAAGTACACGAAGAGTGAATTTTCTAAGAGTTTGTGCTTTGAGCGGCTCCTCGGAGGCCAGTGTTCGATTCCGATGCACAACTGCAGGTTTACTGTATCACTTGGACCTTCACATTGACCATGAAACACAGAAATTGCATCGGGATTGAATACATAAGGGACAATGCCGACTGAAGTACAAGAAGAGTGTCGCATTCGGGAGGACGACGGTTCAAATCCGTCTCCGGCCATCCTGATCTAGGTTTTCCGTGATTTCCCTAAATCGTTTCAGGCAAATGCCGGGTTGGTTCCCTTGAAAGGACACGGCCGATTTCCTTCCCAATTCTTCCCTAACCCGATATTCCGCTCCGCCTCTAATGACCTCGTTGTCGACAGGACGTTAAACACTAACCACCACCACCACAAGAAGAGTGAATCTTCTAAGAGTTTGAGCTTTGAGCGGCTCCTGGGTGTCCAGTATTAGATTCTGAAGCACCTGCGCAGGTTTACCGTATCCCTTGGACCTTCACATTGACCACGAAACACAGAAATTGCTCGGGATTGAATACAAGAGGGACAATGCCGACTTAAGTACAAGAAGAGTGAATCTTCGAAGGGTTTGTGGTTTGAGCGTCTCCTGGGAGACCACTATTAGATTCCGATGCACCTGTGCAGGTTTACTGTATCCCTTAGACCTTCACATTGACCATTAAACACAGAAATTAAATCGGGATTGATTACAAAATACACAATGCCAACTTAAGTACAAGAAGAGTGAGTTTGCTAAGAATTTGTGCTTTCAGCGGCTCCTCGGAGACCAGTGTTCGATTCCGATGCACCAGTGCAGGTTTACAGTATCCCTGGGACCTTCACATTGACCAAGAAACACAGAAATTGCTCGGGATTCAATACAAGAGCGACAATGCCGACTTAAGTACAAAAGAGTGAATCTTCGGAGGGTGTGCGCTTTGAGCGGCTCCTAGGCGACTACTATTAGATTCCGATGCACCAGTGCAGGTTTACTGTATCCCTTGGACCTTCGCATTGACCATGAAACACAGAAATTGCATTGGGATGGAATACATAAGGGACAATGCCGTCTGAAGTACAAGAAGAGTGAATCATCTAGGAGTTTGAGCTTTGAGTGGCTCCTGGGTGTCCAGTATTAGATTCCGATGCACCTGTGCCGGTTTACTGTATCCCTTGGACCTTCACATTGACCATGTAATACAGAAATTGCTCGGGATTGAATACAAGAGGGACAATGCCAACTTAAGTACAAGAAGAGTGTATCTTCAAAGAGTTTGTGCTTTGAGCGGCTCCTGGGTGACCGGTATTAGATTCCGATGCACCAGTACAGGTTTACTGTATCCCTTGGAGCTAACCATTGACCATGAAAGACAGAAATTGCATGCGGACCAATACAAAAGATACAATGTTGACTTAAGTACAACAAGGGAGAATCTTCTAATAGTTTGTGATTTGAGCGGCTCCTGGGAGACCAGTGTTACATTCCGATGCACCAGTGCAGGTTTATTGTATCACTTGGACCTTCGCATTGACCATGAAACGCAGAAATTGCATCGGGATTGAATACAAAATGCACAATGCCGACTTAAGTACATGAAGAGTAAATCTTCTAAGAGTTTGTGCTTCTAGGGGCTCCTGGCAGACCAGTATTAGATGCCGATGCCCCAGTGTAGGTTTACTGTATGCCTTGGACCACCACATTGACCATGAAACACAGAAATCGAATCGGGATTGAATACTAACAGGACTATGCCGACTTAAGTACCAGAAGAGCGAATCTTCTAAGAGTTTGTGTTTGAGCGGCTCCTGGGAGATCAGTATTAGATTCCGATGCACCAGTGAAGGTTTACTGTATCCATTGGATATTAAATTTCACCATGAAACACAGAATTTTCATCGGGATTGAATACAAAATACACAATGCCATCTTAAGTACAAGAAGAGTGAATTTTCTAAGAATTTGTGCTTTGAGCGACTCCTTGGAGACCAGTGTTCGATTCCGATTCACCAGTGCAGGTTTACTGTATCCCTTGGATCGTCACATTGACCATGCAACACAGCAATTGCATCGGGAGGGAATACATAAGGGACAATGCCGACTGAAGTACGAGAAGTGTGAATCTTCTAAGAGTTTGAGCTTTGAGCGTCTCCTGGGTGTCCAGTATTAGATTCCGATGCACCTGTGCAGGTTTACTGTATCCCTTGGACCTTCAAATTGACCATGAAACACAGAAAATGCTCGGTATTAAATACAAGATGGACAATGCCGACTAAGGTACAAGAACAGTGAATCTTCGAGGCTTTTGTGCTTTGAGCGGCTCCATGCGACCAGTATTCCATTCCGATGCACTAGTGCAGGTTTACTGTTTCCCTTGGACATCCACACTGACCATGAAACACAGAACTCGAATCGGGATTGAATACAAAGGGAACAATGCCGACTTAAGTAGAAGAAGAGTGAATCATCTAGGAGTTTGTGCTTTTAGCGGCTAATGGGAGACCAGTATTAGATTCCGTTGCACCAGTGCAGGTTTACTGTATCCCTGGGACCTTCCATTTGACCATAAAACACAGAATTTGCCTCGGGATTAAATACAAAATACACAATGCCAACTTAAGTACAATAAGAGTGAATTTTCTAAGAGTTTGTGCTTTGAGCGGCTCCTCGGAGACCAGTGTTCGATTCCGATGAACCAGTGCATGTTTACTGTATCCCTTGGACCTTCACATTGACCATGAAACACAGAACTTACATCGGAATTTAATACATAAGGGACATTGCCTGCTGAAGTACAAGAAGAGTGAATCTTCGGAGTGTTTGTGTTTTGAGCGGCTCCTGGGAGACCTGTTTTACATTCCGATGCACCAGTTAAGGTTTACTGTATCGCTTGACCTTCACATTGACCACGAAACACAGAAATTGCATCGGGATTAATTACAAATGGGACAAAGCCGACTTAAGTAAAAAAAAGAGTTAATCTTCTAAGGGTTTGTGCTTTGAGCGGCTCCTGAGAGACCAGTACTAGATTCCGATGCACCAGTGCAGGTTTACTGTATCGCTTGGACCTTCACATTGACCATGAAACACAGAAATTGCATGGGAACCACTGCAAAAGATACAATGTCGACTTAAGTACATGAAGAGTGAATCTTCTAATAGTTTGTTATTAGAACGGCTCCTGGGAGACCAGTATTAGATTCCGAAGCACCAGCGCAGGTTTACTGTATTCCTCGGACCTCCACATTGACCATGAAACACAGAAATCGAATCGGGATTGAATACGAAGGGAACAATGCGGACTTAAGTACACAATGAGAAAATCTTCTAAGAGTTTGTGCTTTGAGCGACTCCTGGGAGACCAGTATTAGATTACGATGCACCAGCAAAGGTTTACTGTATCCCTTCGACCTTCACATTGAACATGAAACACAGAAATTGCATCGAGATTGAATACAAACGGGACAAAACCGACTTAAGTACAAGAAGAGTGAATTTTCTAAGAGCTTGTGGGTTGCGTAGCTCCAGGGTGACCAGTATTAGATGCCGATGCACCAGTGCTGGTTTACTGTATCCCTTGGACCTTAACATTGCCCATGAAACACAGAAATTGCATCGAGATTGAATACAAACGGGACAATGCCGACTTAAGTACAAGAGGAGTGAATCTTCTAAGACTTAGATCTTTGGGCAGCTCCTGGCTGTCCAGTATTATTTTCCAATGCACCTGTGCAGGTTTACTGTATCCCTTGGACCTTCACATTGACCATGAAACACAGAAATAGCATCGGGATTGAATACAAAAGATCCAATAACGACATAAGTACAAGAAGAGTGAATCTTCTAAGACTTTGTGCTTTGAGCGGGTCCTCAGAGACCAGTGTTCGATTCCGATGCACCAGTGCAGGTTTACTGTATCCCTTGGACCTTCAATTTGTCCACGAAACACAGAAATTGCATCGGGATGGAATACATAAAGGACAATGCCGACTCAAGTACAAGAAGAGTGAATTTTGTAAGAGTTTGTGCTTTGAGCGACTCCCGGGAGACCAGTATTAAATTCCGATGCACCAGTGCAGGTTTACTGTATCCCTTTGACCTTCACATTGACCAAGAAACACAGAAATCGCATCGGGATTGATTACCAAATGGACAATGCCGACTTTAGACCAAGAAGAGTGAGTCTTCTAAGAGTTTGTGCTTTGAGCGACTCATGGGAGACCAGTATTAGATTCCGATGCACCAGTGCAGGTTTACTGTATCCTTTGGCCCTTCACATTGACCATGAAACATAAAAATTGCATCGGGAATAATGCACAAGGCACAATGCTGACTTAAGAACAAGAAGAGTGAGTCTCCTGAGAGTTTGTGCTTTGAGCGACTCATGGGAGACCAGTATTAGATTCCGTTGCACCAGTGCAGGTTTACTCTATCGCTTGGACCTTCACATTGACCAGGAAACACAGAAATTGCATCGAAATTGTGTACGAAATGGACAATTCCCACTAAAGTACAAAAAGAGTGAATTTTCTAAGAGTTTGTGCTTTGAGCGGCTCCTCAGAGACCAGTGTACGATTCTGATGCACCCGTGCTGGTTTACTGTATCCCTTGAACTTTCACATTGACCATGAAATACAGAAATTGCATCGAGATTGAATACAAAAGGGACAATAACGACAAAGGTACAAGAAAAGTGAATCGTCGAAGGGTTTGTGCATTGAGCGGCTCCTGGGAGACCAGTATTAGATTCCGATGCACCTGTGTAGTCTTACTGTACCCCTTGGACCTACACATTGACCATGAAACTCAGAAATTGCTCGGGATTAGATACAAGAGGGACAATACCGACTTCAGTACAAGAAGAGTGAATCTTCGACGGGTTTGTGCTTTGAGCGGAACCTGGGAGACCAGTATTAGATTCCGATCCACTAGTGCAGGTTTACTGTATCCCTTAGACCTTCACATTGACCATGAAACTCAGAAATTGCATCGGGATTCATTACAAAAGGGACTGCCGTCTTAAGTAAAAGCAGAATTAATCTTCTAAGAGTTTGTGCTTTGTGCGCCTCCTGGGACACCAGTATTAGATTCCGATGCAAAATCGCAGGTTTACTGTATCCCTTCGACCTTCACATTGACCATAAAGCATAGATATTGCATTGGGATTGAATACAAAAGGGACAAAGCCGACTTAAATACAAGAAGAGTTAATTTTCTAAGCGTTTGTGTTTTGAGCGGCTCCTGGGAGACCAGAATTAGATTATGATGCACCAGTGCAGGTTTTCTGTAGCCATTGCACCTTCACATTGATCATGATACACAATAATTGCATCGGTATTGAATACAAAGGGTACAATGCCGACGTAAGTACAAGAAGAGTGAATCTTCTAAGAGTTTGTGCTTTTAGCGTCTCCTGGGAGACCAGTATTGGATTCCGATGCACCAGTGCAGGTTTACTTTATTCCTTGGACCTTCACATTGAGCATGAAACACAGAACATTCATCGAGATTGAATAAAAAATGGACAATGCGGCCATAAGTACAAGATGAGAGAATTTTCTAAGAGTATGTGGTTTGAGCTGCTCCTGGGAGACCAATATTAGATTCCGATGAACCAGTTCATTTTTATTGGATCCCTTGGACTTTCACATTGACCATGAAACACAGAAATCGCATTGGGATTGTATACTGAAGGAACAATGCCGACTTGAGTACAAGAAGAGTGAATCTTTTTAAGGTTTGTGGTATGAGCGGCCCCTGGGAGACCAGTATTAGATACCGATGCACCAGTGCAGGTTAACTTTATCCCTTGGACCTTCACATTGACCATGAACCACAGAAATTTCATCGGGATTGAATATAAAATGGACAATGCCGACATAAGTACAAGATGAGGGAATTTTCTAAGGGTTTGTGGTTTAAGCTGCTCCTGGGAGACCAGAATTAGATTGTGATGAACCAGTGCAGGTTTATTGCATCCCTTGGACCTTCTCATTGACCAAAAAAACACAGAAATTGCATCGAGATTGAAGACAAACTGGACAATGCCGACTTAAGTACAAGAAGAGTGAATTTTCTAAGAGGTTGTTTGTTGAGAAGCTCCAGGGAGACCAGTATTAGATTCCGATGCACCACTGCTGGTTTACTGTATCCCTTGGACCTTCACATTGCACATGAAACACAGAAATTGCATCGATATTGAATACAAAAGGGACAATGCCGACTTAAGTACAAGAAGAGTGAATTTTCGACGGATTTGTGCTTTGAGCGGCTCCTGGGGGACCAGTATTAGATTCAGATGCACCAGTGCAGATTTACTGTATCACTTGGACCTTCACATTGACCATGAAACTCAGAAATTACTTCGGGTTTGAATACAAAAGGGACTGCCGACTTATGTACAGGAAGAGTTAATCATCTAAGAGTTTGTGCTATGAGCGGCTCCTGGGAGACCAGTATTAGATTCCGATGCACCAGTGCAGGTTTTCTGTATAACTTGGACCTTCACATTGAGCATGAAGCACAGAAATTGCATCGGGATTGAATACAAAAGGGACAATAACGAGAAAGGTACAAGAAGAGTGAATCTTTGAAGGGTTTGAATTTTGAGGGCTCCTGGGAGACCAGTATTGGAATCCGATGCTCCAGTGCAGGTTTTCTGTATCCCTTGGACCTTCACATTGAGCATGAAACACAGAAAATGGATCGGGATAGAATACAAACGGGACAATGCCGACTTAAGTAAAAGAAGAGTGAATTTTCTAAGAGGTTGTGGGTTGAGCAGCTCCAGGGAGACCAGTAATAGATTCCGGTGCACCAGTGCTGGTTTACAGTATCCCTTGGACCTTCACATTGCCCATGAAACACAAAAATTGTATCGGGATTAAATACAAAAGGAACAATACCGACTTCAGTACAAGAAGAGTGAATCTTCAAAAAGTTTGTGTTTTGAGCGGCTCCTGGGAGACCAGTATTAGATTACGCTGCACCAGCGCAGGTTTACTCTATCCCTTCGACTTTCACATTGACCATGATACACAGAAATTGCATCGAGATTGAATACAAACGGGACAATGCCGACTTAAGTACAAAAAGAGTGAGTCTTCTAAGAGTTTGTGCTTTGAGCGGTTCATGGGAGACCAGTATTAAATTCCAATGCACCAGTGCAGGTATACTGTATCCCTTGGACCTCCACATCGACCATGAAACACAGAAATGGCATCGAGATTGAATACAAACGGGACAATGCCGACTTAAGTAAAAGAAGAGTGAATTTTCTAAGAGGTTGTGGGTTGAGCAGCTCGAGGGAGACCAGTAATAGATTCCGGTGCACCAGTGCTGGTTTACAGTATCCCTTGGACCTTCACATTGCCCATGAAACACAAAAATTGTATCGGGATTAAATACAAAAGGGACAATACCGACTTAAGTACAAGAAGAGTGAATCTTCTAAAAGTTTGTGTTTTGAGCGGCTCCTGGGTGACCAGTATTAGATTCCGATGCACCAGTGCAGGTTTATTGTATCCCTTGGACCTTCACATTGACCAGGAAAAACAGAAAGTGCATCGGGATTGAATACAAAAGGTACTGCGGACTTAAGTACAAGAAGAGTTAATCATCAAAAGTTTGTGCTTTGAGCGGCTCCTGGGAGACCAGTATTAGATTCCGATGCACCAGTGCAGGTTTACTGTATCCCTTCGACCTTCGCATTGACCATGAAACACAGAAATTGCATTGGGATTGAATACAAAAGGGACAATGCCGACTCAAGTACAGGAAGAGTTAATCTTCTAAGGGTTTTTGTTTTGAGCGGCTCCTGGGAGACCAGTATTAGATTCTGATGCACCAGTGCAGGTTTACTGTAACCATTGGATCTTCACATTGATCAATAAACACAGGAATTGCATCGGGATTGATTACAAAATACAAAATGCCAACTTAAGTACAAGAAGTGTGAATTTTCTAAGAGTTTGTGCTTTGAGCGGCTCCTCGGAGACCAGTGTTCGATACCGATGCACCAGTGCAGGTTTACTGTATCCCGTGGACCATCACATTGACCATGAAACACAGGAAATTGCATCGGGATTGAATAAAAAAGGGACAATGCAGACTCAAGTACAGGAAGAGTTAATCTTCTAAGGGTTTTTGCTTTGAGCGGCTCCTGGGAGACCAGTATTAGATTTTGATCCACCATTGCAGGTTTACTGTGACCATTGGATCTTCACATTGATCATGAAACACAGAAATTCCATCGAGATTGAATACAAAAGATATAATATCGACATAAGTACAAGAAGTGAGAATCATCTAAGGGTTTTTGTTTTGAGCGGTTCCTCAGAGACCAGTATTAGATTCCGATGCTCCAGTGCAGGTTTACTGTATCCCTTCGACCTTCGCATTCACCATGAAACACAGAAAATTCATCGGGATTGAATACAAATTGCACAATGCCAACTTAAGTGCAGGAAGAGTGAATTTTCTAAGACTTTGTGCTTTGAGCTTCTCCTCGGAGACCAGTGTTCGATTCCTATGCACCAGTGCAGGTTTACTGTATCCCTTGGACCTTCAGTTAGACCATGAAGCACAGAAATTGCATGGGGACCAATACAAAAGATACAATGTTGACTTAAGTGCAAGAAGAGTGAATCTTCTAAGAGTTAGTGTTTTGAGCGGCTCCTGGGAGACTAGTATTAGATTCCGCTGCACCAGCGCAGGTTTACTGTATCCCTACGACGTTCACATTGACAATGAAACACAGAAGTTGTATCGAGATTGAATACAAACGGGACAATGCCGACTTAAGTACAAGATGAGTAAATTTTCTAAGAGGTTGTTTGTTGAGCAGCTCCAGGGAGACCAGTATTAGATTCCGATGCACCAGTGCTGGCTTACAGTATCCCTTCGACCTTCACATTGACCATGAAACTCCGAAATTGCATCGGGATTGAATACAAAAGGGACTGCCGACTTAAGTACAAGAAGAGTTATTCATCTAAAAGTTTCTGCTTTGAGCGGCTTCTGGAAGACCAGTATTAGATTCCGATGCACCAGTGCAGGTTTTCTGTATCCCTTGGACCTTCACATTGACCATGAAGCACAGAAATTGCATCGGGATTGAATACAAAAGGGACAATAACGACAAAGGTACAAGAGGAGTGAATCTTCGAAAGGTTTGTGCTTTGAGCGGATCCTGGGAGACCAGTATTAGATTCCGATGCTCCAGTGCAGGTTTTCTGTATCCCTTGGACCTTCACATTGACCATGAAACACAGAAATTGCATCGGGATTGAATACAAAATGCACAATGCCAACTTAAGTGCGAGAAGAGTGAATTTTCTAAGCGTTTGTGCTTTGAGCGGCTCTTTGGAGACCAGTATTAGATTCCGATGCACAAGTGCAGGTTTACCGTATCCCTCGGACCTTCACATTGACCACGAAACACAGAAATTGCATCGGGATGGAATACATAATGGATAATGCCGACTCAAGTAAAAGAAGAGTGAATTTTGTAAGAGTTTGTGTTTTGAGCGGCTCCTGGGAGACCAGTATTAAATTCCGATGCATCAGTGTAGGTTTACTGTATCCCTTTGTACTTCACATTGACCAAGAAACACAAAAATCGCATTGGGATTGAATACAAAAAGATAAAGCCGAATAAGAACAAGAAGAGTGAGTCTTCTAAGAGTTTGTGCTTTCAGCGACTCATGGGAGACCAGTATTAGATTCCGATGCACCAGTGCAGGTTTACTGTATCCCTTGGCCCTTCACATTGACCATGTACCACAGAAATTGCATCGGGAATAATGCATAAGTCACAATGCCGACTTAAGAACAAGAAGAGTGAGTCTTCTAAGAGTTTCTGCTTTGAGCGGCTCATGGGAGACCAGTATTAGATTCCGATGCACCTGTGCAGGTTTACTGTATCCCTTGGCCATTCACATTGAGCATGAAACACAGAAATTGCATCGGGATTGAATACAAACGGGACAATGCCGACTTAAGTACAAGAAGAGTGAATTTTCTAAGAGGTTGTGGGTTGAGCAACTCCAGGGACGCCAGTATTAGATTCCGATGCACCAGTGCTGGTTTACTGTATCCCTTGGACCTTCACATTGCCCATGAAACACAGAAATTGTATCGAGATTGAATACAAAAGGGACAATACCGACTTAAGTACAAGAAGAGTGAATCTTCTAAATGTTTGTGTTTTGAGCGGCTCCTGGGAGACCAGTATTAGATTCCGATGCACCAGTGCAGGTTAACTGTATCCCTTGGACCTTCACATTGACCATGAAACACAGACATTGCATCGGGATAGAATACAAAGGGCACAATGCCGACTTGAGTACAAGAAGAGTGAATCTTCTAAGAGTTTGTGCTTTGAGCGGCTCCTGGGAGACCAGTATTAGATCCCGATGCACCGGTACAGGTTTACTGTATCCCTTGGACCTTCACATTGACCATGAAACACAGAAATTGCATGGGGACCAATACAAAAGATACAATGTCGACATAAGTACAAGAAGAGAGAATCTTCTAATAGTTTGTGATTTGAGCGCCTCCTGCGAGACCTGTATTAAATTCCGATGAACCAGTGCAGGTTAACTCTATCTCTTGGACCTTCACATTGACCATGAAACATAGAAATTTCATTGGAATTGAATACAAAATGGACAACGCCGACATAAGTACAAGTTGAGAGAATTTTCTAAGAGTTTGTGGTTTGAGCGACTCATGGGAGACCAGTAATAGATTCCGATGCACCAGCGAAGGTTTACTGTAACCCTTCGACCTTCACATTGACCAAGAAACACAGAAATTCATCGAGATTGAATACAAACGGGACAATGCCGACTTAAGAACAAGAAGAGTGAGTCTTCTAAGAGTTTGTGCTTTGTGCGGCTCATGGGAGACCAGTATTAAATTCCGATGCACCAGTGCTGGTTTACTGTATCCCTTGGACCTCCACATTGACCATGAAACACAGAAATCGAATCGGGATTGAGAACGAAGGGAACAATGCGGACTTAAGTACACGAAGAGTAAATCTTGTAAGAGTTTGTGCTCTGAGCGGCTCCTGGGAGACCAGTATTAGATTCCGATGCACCAGCGCAGGTTTACTGTATCCCTTCGACCTTCACATTGACCATGAAACACAGAAATTGCATCGAGATTGAATACAAACGGGACAATGCCGACTTAAGTACAAGAAGAGTGAATTTTCTAAGAGGTTGTGGGTTGAGCAACTCCAGGGACACAAGTATTAGATTCCTATGCACCAGTGCTGGTTTACTGTATCCCTTGGACCTTCACATTGACCATGAAACACAGAATTTGTATCGAGATTGAATACAAAAGGGACAATACCGACTTAAGTACAAGAAGAGTGAATCTTCTAAGTGTTTGTGTTTTGAGCGGCTCCTGGGAGACCAGTATTAGATTCCGATGCACCAGTGCAGGTTAACTGTATCCCTTGGACCTTCACATTGACCATGAAACACAGAAATTGCATCGGGATAGAATACAAGACGGACAATGCCGACCTAAGTACCAGAAGGTCGAATCTTCTAAGAGTTTGTGCTTTGAACGGCTTCTGGGAGAACAGTATTAGATTTGGATGCACCAGTGCAGGTTTTGTGTATCCCTTGGACCTTCACATTGACCAAGAAACACAGAAATTGCATCGAAATTGTATACAAAAGAGTCAATTCCGACTAAAGTACAAGAAGACTGAATTTTCTAAGAGATTGTGGGTTGAGCAGCTCCTGGGAGACCAGTGATTGATTCCGATGCACCAGTGCAGGTTTACTGTACCCCTTGGACCTTCACAGTGGCCATGAAACACAGAAATTGCTCGGGATTGAATACAAGAGGGACAAGCCGACTTAAGTACAAGAAGAGTGAATTTTCGACGGGTTTGTGCTTTGAGCGACTCCTGGAAGACCAGTATTAGATTCCGATGTACCAGTGCAGGTGTACTGTATCGCTTGGACGTTCACATTGACCTTGAGACTCAGAAATTGCAACGGGATTGAATAGAAAAGGTACTGCCGATTTAAGTACAAGAAGAGTTAATCGTCTAAGAGGTTGGGCTTTGAGCGGCTCCTGGGAGACCAGCATTAGATTCCGTTGCCCCAGTGCAGGTTTACTGTATTCACATTGACCATAAAACACAGAATTTTAATCGGGATTGAATACAAATGGACAATGCCGACATAAGTACAAGATGATCGAATTTACTAAGAGTTTCTGCTTTGAGCGGCTCATGTGAGACCAGTATTAGATTCCGATGCACCTGTGCAGGTTTACTGTATCCCTTGGCCATTCACATTGAGCATGAAACACAGAAATTGCATCGGGATTGAATACAAACGGGACAATGCCGACTTAAGTACAAGAAGAGTGAATTTTCTAAGAGGTTGTGGGTTGAGCAACTCCAGGGACACCAGTATTAGATTCCGATGCACCAGTGCTGGTTTACTGTATCCCTTGGACCTTCACATTGCCCATGAAACACAGAAATTGTATCGAGATTGAATACAAAAGGGACAATACCGACTTAAGTACAAGAAGAGTGAATCTTCTAAGTGTTTGTGTTTTGAGCGGCTCCTGGGAGACCAGTATTAGATTCCGATGAACCAGTGCAGGTTAACTGTATCCCTTGGACCTTCACATTGACCATGAAACACAGACATTGCATCGGGATAGAATACAAAGTGCACAACGCCGACTTGAGTACAAGAAGAGGGAATCTTCTAAGAGTTTGTGCTTTGAGCGGCTCCTGGGAGACCAGTATTAGATCCCGATGCACCGGTACAGGTTTACTGTATCCCTTGGACCTTCACATTGACCATGAAACACATAAATTGCATGGGGACCAATACAAAAGATACAATGTCGACATAAGTACAAGAAGAGAGAATCTTCTAATAGTTTGTGATTCGAGCGCCTCCTGCGAGACCTGTATTAAATTCCGATGCACCAGTGCAGGTTAACTGTATCTCTTGGAACTTCAGATTGACAATGAAACGCAGATATTGCATCGGGATTGAATACAGAATGCAGAATGCCGACGTAAGTACAAGAAGAGTGAATCTTTTAAGAGTTTGTGTTTTGAGCGGCTCCTGGGAGCCCAGTGTTAGATTCCGATGCACCAGTGCAGGTTTACAGTATCTCTTGGACCTTCACATTGACCATGAAACACAGAAATTTCATCGGAATTGAATACAAAACGGACAACGCCGACATAAGTACAAGTTGAGAGAATTTTCTAAGAATTTGTGGTTTGAGCGACTCATGGGAGACCAGTATTAGATTCCGATGCACCAGCGAAGGTTTACTGTAACCCTTCGACCGTCACATTGACCATGAAACACAGAAATTCATCGAGATTGAATACAAACGGGACAATGCCGACTTAAGAACAAGAAGAGTGAGTCTTCTAAGAGTTTGTGCTTTGTGCGGCTCATGGGAGACCAGTATTAAATTCCGATGCACCAGTGCTGGTTTACTGTATCCCTTGGACCTCCACATTGACCATGAAACACAGAAATCGAATCGGGATTGAATACGAAGGGAACAATGCCGACTTAAGTACACGAAGAGTAAATCTTGTAAGAGTTTGTGCTTTGAGCGGCTCCTGGGAGACCAGTATTAGATTCCGATGCACCAGCGCAGGTTTACTGTATCCCTTCGACCTTCACATTCACCATGAAACACAGAAATTGCATCGAGATTGAATACAAACGGGACAATGCCGACTTAAGTACAAGAAGAGTGAATTTTCTAAGAGGTTGTGTGTTGAGCAACTCCAGGGACACCAGTATTAGATTCCGATGCACCAGTGCTGGTTTACTGTATCCCTTGGACCTTCACATTGACCATGAAACACAGAAATTGTATCGAGATTGAATACAAATGGGACAACACCGACTTAAGTACAAGAAGAGTGAATCTTCTAAGTGTTTGTGTTTTGAGCGGCTCCTGGGAGACCAGTATTAGATTCCGATGCACCAGTGCAGGTTAACTGTATCCCTTGGACCTTCACATTGACCATGAAACACAGAAATTGCATCGGGATAGAATACAAGACGGACAATGCCGACTTAAGTACCAGAAGGTCGAATCTTCTAAGAGTTTGTGCTTTGAGCGGCTTCTGGGAGAACAGTATTAGATTTGGATGCACCAGTGCCGGTTTTGTGTATCCCTTGGACCTTCACATTGACCAAGAAACACAGAAATTGCATCGAAATTGTATACAAAAGAGTCAATTCCGACTAAAGTACAAGAAGACTGAATTTTCTAAGAGTTTGTGTTTTGCGCGGCTCCTGGAAGACCAGTATTAGATTCCGATGCACCTGGGCTGGTTTACTGTATCCCTTGGACCTTCACATTGACCATGAAACACAGAAAATTCATCGGTATTGATTACAAAATGCACAGGGCCAACTTAAGAGCAAGAAGAGTGAATTTACTAAGACTTTGTGCTTTGAGCGGCTCCTCGGAGACCAGTGTTCGATTCCGATGCACCAGTGCAGGTTTACTGTATCCCTTGAACCTTCTATTTGACCATGAAACACAGAAATTGCATCGGAATGGAATTCATAATCGACAATGCCGACTCAAGTACAAGAAGAGCGAATTTTGTAAGAGTTTGTGCTTTGAGCGGCTCCTGGGAGACCAGAATGAAATTCCGATGCACCAGTGCAGGTTTACTGTATCCCTTTGACTTTCACATTGACCAAGAAACACAGAAATCGCAACGGGATTTAATACAAAAAGGACAATGCCGACTTAAGAACAAGATGAGTGAGTCTTCTAAGTGTTTGTGCTTTGAGCGTCTCATGGGAGACCAGTATTAGATTCCGATGGACCAGTGCAGGTTTACTGTATCCCTTGGACTTCACATTGACCATGAAACATAGAAATTGCATCGGGAATAATGCAAAAGGCACAATGCCGACTTAAGAACAATAAGAGTGAGTCTTCTAAGAGTCGGGCTTTGAGCGACTCATGGGAGTCCAGTATTAGATTCCGTTGCACCAGTGCAGGTTTACTATATCGCTTGGACCTTCACATTGACCAGGAATCAGAAATTGCATCGAAATTGTATACAAAAGGGACAATTCCGACTATAGTACAAGAAGAGTGAATTTTTTAAGAGTTTGCGTTTTGAGCGGCTCCTCGGAGACCAGAGTTCGATTCCGATGCACCAGTGCAGGTTTAGTGTATCCCTTGGACCTTCAATTTCACCTTAAAACACAGAAATTGTATCGGGATTTTATACAAAATACACAATGCCAACTAAAGTACAAGAAGAGTAAATTTTCTAAGAGTTTGTGCTTTGAGCGGCTCCTCAGAGACCAGTGTTCGATTCCGATGCACCAGTGCAGGTTTACTGTATCCCTTGGACCTTCACATTGACCATGAAACACAGAAATTGCTTCGGGATGCAATACATTAGGGACAATGCCGACTGAAGTAAAAGAAGAGTGAATCTTTCAAGAGTTTGAGCTTTGAGCGGTTCATGGGTGTCCAGTATTAGATTCCGATTCACCAGTGCAGGTTTACTGTATCCCTTCGACCTTCACATTGACCATGAAACACAGAAATTGCATTGGGATTGAATACAAAAGGGACAATGCCGACTTAAGTACAAGAAGAGTTATTTTCTAAGGGTTTGTGCATTGAACGGCTCCTGGGAAACCAGTATTAGATTCTGATGCACCAGTGCAGGTTTTCTGTAGACATTGGACCTTCACATTGATCACGAAACACAGAAATTGCATCGGGATTGAATACAAAAGTACAACGCCGACGTAAGTACAAGAAGAGTGAGTCTTCTAAGAGTTTGTGCTTTTAACGTCTCCTGGGAGACCAGTATTAGATTCCGATGCCCCAGTACAGGTTTACTGTATTCCTTGGACCTTCACATTGAGCATGAAACACAGAAAATTCATCGAGATTGAATACAAAATGTACAATGCCGACATAAGTACAAGATTAGAGAATTTTCTAAGAGTATGTGGTTTGAGCTGCTGCTGGGAGACCAGCATTAGATTCCGATGAATCAGTGCATTTTTATTGAATCCCTTGAACTTTCACATTGACCGTGAAACACAGAAATCGCATCGGGATTGAATACTGAAGGAACAATGCCGACTTGAGTACAAGAAGAGTGAGTCTTCTCAGGGTTTGTGCTTTGAGCGGCTCCTGGGAGTCCAGTATTAGATTCCGATGCACCAGTGCAGGTTAACTGTATCCCTTGGACCTTCACATTGACCATGAACCAAAGAAATTTCTCCGGGATTGAATACAAAACGGACAATGCCGACATAAGTACAAGATGAGGAAATTTTCTAAGGGTTTGTGATTTGAGCAGCTCCTGGGAGACCAGAATTAGATTGCGATGAACCAATGGATGTTTATTGCATCCCTTGGACCTTCAAATTGACCATGAAACACTGAAATCGCATCGGGATTGAATATAAAATGCACAATACCGGCATGAGTCCAAGAAGAGTGAGTCTCCTAAGAGTTTGTGCTTTGAGCGGCTCCTGGCAGACAAGTATTAGATTCCGATGCAACAGTGCAGGTTTGTTGTATCCCTTGCCCTTCACATTGACCATGAAACACCGAAAATGCATGGGGACCAATACAAAAGATACAATGTCGACTTAAGTACAAGAAGAGTGAATCTTCTAAGAGTAAGTGTTTTGAGCGGCTCCTTGGAGACCAGTATTAGATTCCGATGCACCAGTGCAGCTTTACTGTATCTCTTCGACGTTCACATTGACCATGAAACACAGAAATTGCATCGAGATTGAAGACAAACGGGACAATGCCGACTTAAGTACAACAAGAGTGAATTTTCTACGAGGTTGTTTGTTGAGCAGCTCCAGGGGGACCAGTATTAGATTCCGATGCACCGGTGCTGGTTTACTGTATCCCTTGGACCTTCACATTGCCCATGGAACACAGAAATTGCATCTATATTGAATACAAAGGGGACAATGCCGATTTAAGTACAAGAAGAGTGAATCTTCGACGGGTTTGTCCTTTGAGCGGCTCCTGGGGGACCAGTACTAGATTCCGATGCACCAGTGCAGGTTTACTGTATCACTTGGACCTTCACATTGACCATGAAACTAGGAAATTGCATCGGGACCGAACGCAAAAGGGACTGCCGACTTTAGTACAAGAAGAGTTAATCATCTAAGAGTTTGTGCTTTGAGCGGCTCCTGCGAGACCAGTATCAGATTCCAATGCACCAGTGCAGGTTTTCTGTATCCCTTGGTCCTTCACATTGACCATGAAACACAGAAATTGCATCGCTATTGAATACAAAAGGGACAAAAACGACAAAGGTACAAGAAGAGTGAATCTTCAAAGGGTTTGTGCTTTGAGCGGCTCCTAGGAGACCAGTATTAGATTCCGATGCACCAGTGCAGGTTAACTGTATCTCTTGGACCTTCACATTGACCATGAAACACAGAAATTTCATCGGGATTGAATACAAAATGGACAATGGCGACATAAGTACAAGATGAGGAAATTTTCTAAGAGTTTGTGCTTTGAGCGGCTCATGGGAGACCAGTATTAGATTCCGGTGCACCTGTGCAGGTTTACTGCATCCCTTGGCCATTCACATTTAGCATGAAACACAGAAATTGCATCAGGATTGAATACATAAGGCAAAATGCCGACTTAAGTACAAGAAGAGTGAATCTTCTAAGAGTTTCTGCTCTGAGCGGCTCCTGGGAGATCAGTATTAAATTCCGATGCACCAGTGCAGGTTTACTGTATCTCTTGGACCTTCACATTGACCATGAAAAGCAGAAATTGCATTGGGATTGAATACAAAATGCACAATGCCGACTTACGTACAAGAACAGTGAATCTTTTAAGAACTTGTGCTTTCAGCGGCTCATGGGAGACCAGTATTAGATTCCGATGCACCAGTGCAGGTTTACTTTATCCCTTGGAACTTCACATTGATCATGAAACACAGAAATTGCATCGGGATTGAATATAAAAGGAACAATGCAACGAAAGTACAACAAGAGTGAATCTTTTAAGAGTTTGTGCTTTGAGCGGATCCTGGGAGACCAGTATTGGATTCCGATGCACCAGTGCAGGTTTTCTGTATCCCTTGGACCTTCACATTGACCATGATACACAGAAATGGCATCGCGATTGAATACAAAATGCACAATGCCAACTTAAGTGCAAGAAGAGTGAATTTTCTTAGAGTTTGTGCTTTGAGCGGCTCCTGGGAGACCAGTATTAGATTCCGATGCACCTGTGCAGGTTTACTTTATCCCTTGGAACTTCACATTTATCATGAAACACAGAAATTGCATCGGAATTGAATATAAAAGGCACAATGCCGACGTAAGTAAAAGAAGAGTGAGTCTCCTAAGAGTTTGTGCTTTGAGCGGCTCCTGGCAGACAAGTATTAGATTCCGATGTAACAGTGCAAGTTTACTGTATCCCATGCCCTACACATTGACCATGAAACACCGAAAATGCATGGGGACCATACAAAAAATACAATGTCGACTTAAGTACAAGAAGAGTGAATTTTCTAAGAGTAAGTGTTTTGAGCGGCTCCTTGGAGACCAGTATTAGATTCCGATGCACCAGTGCAGGTTTACTGTATCTCTTCGACGTTCCCATTGACTATGAAACACAGAAATTGCATCGAGATTGAAGACAAACGGGACAATACCGACTTAAGTACAACAAGAGTGAATTTTCTAAGAGGTTGTTTGTTGAGCAGCTCCAGGGAGACCAGTATTAGATTCCGATGCACCGTTGCTGGTTTACTGTATCCCTTGGACCTTCACATTGCCCATGGAACACAGAAATTGCATCGATATTGAATACAAAAGGGACAATGCCGTTTTCAGTACAAGAATAGTGATCTTCGACGGGTTTGTCCTTTGAGCGGCTCCTGGGGGACCAATCCTAGATTCCGATGCACCAGTGCAGGTTTACTGTATCACTTGGACCTTCACATTGACCATGAATCTCAGAAATTGCATCGGGATTGAATACAAAAGGGACTGCCGACTTTAGTACAAGAAGAGTTAATCATCTAAGAGTTTGTGCCTTGAGCGGCTCCTGGGAGACCAGTATCCGATTCCGATGCACCAGTGCAAGTTTTCTGTATCCCTTGGACCTTCACATTGACCATGAAACACAGAAATTGCATCGCGATTGAATACAAAAGGGACAAACGCGACAAAGGTACAAGAAAAATGAATCTTAAAAGGGTTTGTGATTTGAGCGGCTTCTAGGAGACCAGTATTAGATTCCGATGCACCAGTGCAGGTTAACTGTATCCCTTGGACCTTCACATTGACCATGAAACACAGAAATTTCATCGGGATTGAATACAAAATGGGCAATGGCGACATAAGTATTAGATGAGGAATTGTCTAAGAGTTTGTGCTTTGAGCGTCTCATGGGAGACCAGTATTAGATTCCGATGCACCTGTGGAGGATTACTGTATCCCTTGGCCATTCACATTGAGCATGAAACACAGAAATTGCATCGGGATTGAATACATAAGGCAAAATGCCGACTTAAGTACAAGAAGAGTGAATCTTCAAAGAGTTTCTGCTCTGAGCGGCTCCTGGGAGATAAGTATTAGATTCCGTTGCACCAGTGCAGGATTATTGAATCCCTTGGACCTTCACATTGACCATGAAACACAGAAATCGCATCGGGATCGAATACAAAGGGCACAATGCCGACTTGAGTACAAGAAGAATGAATCTTCTAAGCGTTTGTGCTTTGAGCGGCTCCTGGGAGACCAGTATTAGATTCCGATGCTCCAGTGCAGGTTTTCTGTATCCCTTGGACCTTCACATTGAGCATTTAACACAGAAATTGCATCGAGATTGAATACAAACGGGACAATGCCGACTTAAGAACAAGAAGAGTGAGTCTTCTAAGAGTTTGTGCTTTGAGCAGCTCATGGGAGACCAGTTTCAAATTCCGATGCACCATTGCAGGTTTACTGTATCCCTTGGACCTCCATATTGGCCATGAAACACAGAAATCGAATCGGGATTGAATACGAAGGGAACAATGCGGACTTAAGTAAACGAAGAGTAAATCCTCTAAGAGTTTGTGCTTTGAGCGATTCCTGGGAGACCAGTATTAGATTCCGATGCACCAGCGCAGGCTTACTGTATCCCTTCGACCTTCACATTGCCCATGAAACACTGAAATTGCATCGGGATTGAATACAAAAGGGACTGCCGACTTTAGTACAAGAAGAGTTAATCATCTAAGAGATTGTGCTCTGAGCGGCTCCTGGGAGACCAGTATCAGTTTCCGATGCACCAATGCAGGTTTTCTGTATCCCTTGGACCTTCACATTGACCATGAAACACAGAAATTGCATCGAGATTGAAGACAAACGTGACAATGCCGACTTAAGTACAAGAAGAGTGAATCATTTAAGGGTTTGTGCTTTGAGCGGCTCCTGGGAGAACAGTAGTAGATTCCGATGCACCAGTGCAGGTTTTTTGTATCCCTTGGACATTCACATTGACCATGAAACACAGAAATCGCTTCGGGATTGAATAAAAAATGCACAATACCGGCATGAGTACAAGAAGAGTGAGTCTCCTAAGAGTTTGTGCTTTGAGCGGCTCCTAACAGACAAGTATTAGATTCCGATGCAGCAGTGCAAGTTTACTGTATCCCTTGCCCTTCACATTGACCATGAATCACCGAAAATGCATGGGGACCAATACAAAAGATACAATGTCGACTTAAGTACAAGAAGAGTGAATCTTCTAAGAGTAAGTCTTTTGAGCGGCTCCTTGGAGACCAGTATTAGATTCCGATGCACCAGTGCAGCTTTACTGTATCTCTTCGACGTTCACATTGACCATGAAACACAGAAATTGCATCGAGATTGAAGACAAACGGGACAATGCCGACTTAAGTACAACAAGAGTGAATTTTCTAAGAGGTTGTTTGTTGAGCAGCTCCAGGGAGACCAGTATTAGATTCCGATGCACCGCTGCTGGCTTACTGTATCCCTTGGACCTTCACATTGCCCATGGAACACGGAAATTGCATCAATATTGAATACAAAAGGGACAATGCCGATTTAAGTACAAGAAGAGTGAATCTTCGACGGGTTAGTCCGTTGAGCGGCTCCTGGGGGACCAGTCCTAGATTCGGATGCACCGGTGCAGGTTTAAAGTATCACTTGGACCTTCACATTGACCATGAAACTCAGAAATTGCATCGGGATTGAATACAAAAGGGACTGCCGACTTTAGTACAAGAAGAGTTAATCATCTAAGAGATTGTGCTCTGAGCGGCTCCTGGGAGACCAGTATCAGTTTCCGATGCACCAGTGCAGGTTTTCTGTATCCCTTGGACCTTCACATTGACCATGAAACACAGAAATTGCATCGCGATTGAATACAAAAGGTACAAAAACGACAAAGGTACAAGGAGAGTGAATCTTAAAAGGGTTTGTGCTTTGAGCGGCTCCTAGGAGACCAGTATTAGATTCCGATGCACCAGTGCTGGTTAACTGTATCCCTTGGACCTTCACATTGACCATGAAGCACAGAAATTAAATCGGGATTGAATACAAAATGGACAATGGCGACATAAGTATACGATGAGGAAATTTTCTAAGAGTTTGTGCTTTGAGCGACTCTTGGGGGACCAGTATTAGATTCCGATGCACCTGTGCAGGTTTACTGTATCCCTTGGCCATCCACATTGAGCATGAAACACAGAAATTGCATCGGGATTGAATACATAATGCAAAATGCCGACTTAAGTACAAGAAGAGTGAATCTTCAAAGAGTTTCTGCTCTGAGCGGCTCCTGGGAGACCAGTATTATATTCCGTTGCACCAGTGCAGGATTATTGAATCCCTTGGACCTTCACATTAACCATAAAACACAGAAATCGCATCGGGATCGAATACAAAGGGCACAATGCCGACTTGTGTACAAGAAGAGTGAATCTTCTAAGAGTTTCTGCTTTGAGCGGCTCCTGGGAAACCAGTATAAGATTCCGATGCACCGGTACAGGTTTACTGTATCCCTTGGACCTTCACATTGACTATGAAACACAGAAATTGCATCGAGATTAATACAAACGGGACAATGCCGACTTAAAGAACAAGAAGGGTGAGTCTTCTAAGAGTTTATGCTTTGAGCAGCTCATGGGAGACCAGTATTAAATTCCGATGCACCAGTGCAGGTTTACTGTATCCCTTGGACCTCCATATTGTCCATGAAACACAGAAATCGAATCGGGATTGAATACGAAGGGAACAATGCGGACTTAAGTACACGAAGAGTAAATCTTCTAAGAGTTTGTGCTTTGAGCGATTCCTGGGAGACCAGTATTAGATTCCGATGCACCAGTGCAGGTTTACTGTATCCCTTCGACCTTCACATTGCCCATGAAACACTGAAATTGCATCGCGATTGAATACAAAAGGGACAATATCGACTTAAGTACAATAAGAGTGAATCTTCGATGGGTTTGTGCTTTGCGCGCCTCCTGGGGGACCAGTATTAGATTCCGATGCAACAGTGCAGGTTTACTGTATCACTTGGACCTTCACATTGACCATGAAACTCCGAAACTGCATCGGGATTGAATACAAAAGAGACTGCCAACTTAAGTATAAGAAGAGTTAATCATCTAAGAGTTTGTGCTTTGAGCGGCTTCTGGGAGACCAGTATTAGATTCCGATGCATCAGTGCAGGTTTTCTGTATCCCTTGGACCTTCACATTGACCATGAAGCACAGAAATTGCATCAGGATTGAATACAAAAGGACAATAAAGACAAAGGTACAAGAAGAGTGAATCTTCGAAGGGTTTGTGCTTTGAACGGATACTGGTAGACCAGTATTAGATTCCGGTGCTCCAGTGCAGGTTTTCTGTATCCCTTGGACCTTCACATTGACCATGAAGCACAGAAATTGCATCGGGATTCAATACAAAAGGACAATAAAGACAAAGGTACAAGAAGAGTTAATCATCTAAGAGTTTGTGCTTTTAGCGGCTTCTAGGAGACCAGTATTAGATTCCGATGCATCAGTGCAGGTTTTCTGTATCCCTTTGACCTTCACATTGACCAAGAAATACAGAAATCGGAACGGTATTGAATACAAAAGGGACAATGCCGACTTAAGGACAAGAAGAGTGAGTCTTCTAAGAGTTTGTGCTTTGAGCAACTCATGGGAGACCAGTATTAGATTCCGATGCACCTGTGCAGGTTTACTGTATCCCTTGGCCATTCACACTGAGCATGAAACACAGAAATTGCATCGGGTTTGAATACATAAGGCAAAATGCCGACTTAACTACAACCAGAGTGAATCTTCTAAGAGTTTCTGCTCTGAGCGGCTCCTGGGAGACCAGTATGAGATTTCGATGCACCAGTGCAGGTTTACTGTATCCCTTGGATCTCCATATTGACCATGAAACACAGAAATCGAATCGGGATTGAATACGAAGGAAACAATGCGGACTTAAGTACACGAAGAGTAAATCTTCTAAGAATTTGTACTTCGAGCGTTTCCTGGGAGACCAGTATTAGATTCCGATGCACCAGCGCAGGATTACTGTATCCCTTCGACCATCACATTGCCCATGAAACACTGAAATTGCATCGCGATTGAATACAAAAGGGACAATATCGACTTAAGTACAATAAGAGTGAATCTTCGATGGGTTTGTGCTTTGCACGCCTCCTGGGGGACCAGTATTAGATTCCGATCCAACAGTGCAGGTTTACTGTATCACTTGGACCTTCACATTGACCATGAAACTCCGAAACTGCATCGGGATTGAATACAAAAGAGACTGCCAACTTAAGTATAAGAAGAGTTAATCATCTAAGAGTTTGTGCTTTGAGCGGCTTCTGGGAGACCAGTATTAGATTCCGATGCATCAGTGCAGGTTTTCTGTATCCCTTGGACCTTCACATTGACCATGAAGCACAGAAATTGCATCAGGATTGAATACAAAAGGACAATAAAGACAAAGGTACAAGAAGAGTGAATCTTCGAAGGGTTTGTGCTTTGAACGGATCCTGGTAGACCAGTATTAGATTCCGGTGCTCCAGTGCAGGTTTTCTGTATCCCTTGGACCTTCACATTGACCATGAAGCACAGAAATTGCATCGGGATTCAATACAAAAGGACAATAAAGACAAAGGTACAAGAAGAGTTAATCATCTAAGAGTTTGTGCTTTTAGCGGCTTCTGGGAGACCAGTATTAGATTCCGATGCATCAGTGCAGGTTTTCTGTATCCCTTTGACCTTCACATTGACCAAGAAATACAGAAATCGGAACGGTATTGAATACAAAAGGGACAATGCCGACTTAAGGACAAGAAGAGTGAGTCTTCTAAGAGTTTGTGCTTTGAGCAACTCATGGGAGACCAGTATTAGATTCCGATGCACCTGTGCAGGTTTACTGTATCCCTTGGCCATTCACACTGAGCATGAAACACAGAAATTGCATCGGGTTTGAATACATAAGGCAAAATGCCGACTTAACTACAACCAGAGTGAATCTTCTAAGAGTTTCTGCTCTGAGCGGCTCCTGGGAGACCAGTATGAGATTTCGATGCACCAGTGCAGGTTTACTGTATCCCTTGGATCTCCATATTGACCATGAAACACAGAAATCGAATCGGGATTGAATACGAAGGAAACAATGCGGACTTAAGTACACGAAGAGTAAATCTTCTAAGAGTTTGTGCTTCGAGCGTTTCCTGGGAGACCAGTATTAGATTCCGATGCACCAGCGCAGGATTACTGTATCCCTTCGACCATCACATTGCCCATGAAACACTGAAATTGCATCGGGATTGAATACAAAAGGGACAATACCGACTTAAGTACAAGAAGAGTGAATCCTCGACGGGTTTGTGTTTTGCGCGAGTCCTGGGAGACCAGTATTAGATTCCGATGCAACAGTGCAGCTTTACTCTATCACTTGGACCTTCACATTGACCATGAAACTCCGAAATTGTATCGGGATTGAATACAAAAGGGACTGCCGACTTAAGTACAAGAAGAGTTAATCATCTAAGAGTTTGTGCTTTGAGCGGCTTCTGGGAGACCAATATTAGATTCCGATGCATCATTGCAGGTCTTCTGTATCCCTTGGACCTTCACATTGACCATGAAGCACGGAAATTGCATCGGGATTGAATACAAAAGGACAATAACGACAAAGGTACAAGAAGAGTGAATCTTCGAAGGGTTTGTGGTTTGAACGTATCCTGGTAGACCAGTATTAGATTCCGGTGCTACAGTGCAGGTTTTCTGTATCCCTTGGACCTTCACATTGACCATGAAACACAGAAATTGCATCGGGATTAAATACAAACTGCACAATGCCAACGTAAGTGCAAGAAGAGTGAATTTTCTCAGAGTTTGTGCTTTGAGCGGCTCTTTGGGGACCAGTATTAGATTCCGATGCACCAGTGCAGGTTTACCGTATCCCTCGGACTTTCACATCGACAATGAAACACATAAATTGCATCAGGATGGAATACATAAGGTACAAAGCTGACTCAAGTACAAGAAGAGTGAAATTTGTAAGAGTTAGTGCTTTGAGCGGCTCCAGAGAGACCAGTATCAAATTCCGATGCACCAGTGCAGGTTTACTGTATCCCTTTGACCTTCACATTGACCAAGAAATACAGAAATCGGATCGGTATTGAATACAAAAGGGACAATGACGACTTAAGAACAAAAAGAGTGAGTCTTCTAAGAGTTTGTGCTTTGAGCAACTCATGGGAGACCAGTATTAGATTCCGATGCACCTGTGCAGGTTTACTGTATCCCTTGGCCATTCACATTGAGCATGAAACACAGAAATTGCATCGGGATTGAATACATAAAGCAAAATGCCGACTAGAGTACAAGAAGAGTGAATCTTGTAAGAGTTTGTGCTTTGAGCGGCTCCTGGGAGACCAGTATTAGATTCCGATGCACCGGTACAGGTTTACTGTATCCCTTGGACCTTCACATTGACCATGAAACACAGAAATTTCATCGGAATTGAATACAAAATGGACAACGCCGACATAAGTACACGTTGAGAGAATTTTCTAAGTGTTTGTGGTTTGAGCTGCTCCTGGGAGACCAGTATTAGATTCCGATGAACCATTGCAGGTTTATTGTAACCTTTGGACCTTCACATTGACCATGAAACACTGAAATCGCATCGGGATTGAATACAAAAGGCACAAGGCCGATTGGAGTACCAGAAGAGTGAATCTTCTAAGAGTTTCTGCTTTGACCGGCTCCTGGGAGGCCAGTATAAGATTCAGATGCACCAATACAGGTTTACTGTATGCCTTGGACCTTCACATTGACCATGAAACACAGAAATTGCATGGGGTCCAGTACAAAAGATACAATGTCGACTTAACTACAAGAAGAGAGAATCTTCTAATGAATTGTGATTTGAGCGGCTCCCGGGAGACCAGTATTAGATTCCGGTGCACCAGCGCAGGTTTACTGTATCCCTTCGACCTTCACATTGACCATGAAACATAGAAATTGCATCGAGATTGAATACAAACGGGACAATGCCGACTTAAGAACAAGAAGAGTGAGTCTTCTAAGAGTTTGTGCTTTGTGCGGCTCATGGGAGACCAGTATTAAATTCCGATGCACCAGTGCAGGTTTACTGTATCCCTTGGACCTCCACATTGACCATGAAACACAGATATCGAATTGGGATTGAGTACGAAGGGAACAATGCGGACTTAAGTACACGAAGAGTAAATCTTCTAAGATTTTGTGTTTTGAGCGGCTCCTGGGAGACCAGTATTAGATTCCGATGAACCAGCGCAGGTTTACTGTATCCCTTCGACCTTCACATTGACCATGAAACACAGAGATTGCATCGCGATTGAATACAATCGGGACAATGCCGACTTAAGTACAAGAAGAGTGAATTTTCTAAGAGGTTGTGGGTTGAGCAGCTCCAAGGAGACCAGTATTAGATTCCGATGCACCAGTGCTGGTTTACTGTATCCCTTGGACCTTCACATTGCCCATGAAACACAGAAATTGTATCGGGATTGAATACAAAAGGGACAATACCGACTTCAGTACAAGAAGGGTGAATCTTCTAAGAGTTTGTGTTTTGAGCGGCTCCTGGGAGACCAGTATTAGATTCCGATGCACCAGTGCAGGTTTAGTATATCCCTTGGACCTTTACATTGACCAGGAAACACAGAAATGGCATCGAAATTGTATACAAAAGAGACAATTCCGACTAAAGTACAAGAAGACTGAATTTTCTATGAATTTGTGGGTTGAGCAGCTCCTGGGAGACCAGTTTTATATTCCGATGCACCAGTGCAGTTTTACTGTATCCCTTGGACCTTCGATTTGACCATGAAACACAGAAATTGCCTCGGGATTGAATATAATATACACAATTCCAACTTAAGTACAAGAAGACTGAATTTTCTAAGAGTTTGTGGTTTGAGCGGCTCCTCAGAGACCAGTGTTTGATTCCGATGCATCAGTGCAGGTTTACTGTATCCCGTGGACTTTCACGTTGACCATGAAACACAGAAATTGCATTGGGATGGAATACATAAGGGACAATGCCGACTAAAGTACAAGAAGAAAGAATCTTTCAAGAGTTTGAGCTTTGAGCGGCTCCTGGGTGTCCAGTGTTAGATTCCAATGCACCAATACATGTTTGGTGTATCCCTTGGACCTTCACATTGACCATGAAAGACAGAAATTGCATGGGCACCAATACAAAGGATACAATGTCGACCTAAATGCAAGAAGAGTGAATATTCTGAGAGTTAGTGTTTTGAGCGGCTCCTGGGAGACCAGTATTAGATTCCGTTGCACCAGCGCAGGTTTACTGTATCCCTTCAACGTTCACATTGACCATGAAACACAGAAATTGCATCGTGATTGAGTACAAACGGGACAATGCCGACATAAGTACAAGAAGAGTGAATTTTCTAAGAGGCTGTTTGTTGAGCAGCTCCAGGGAGACCATCATTAGATTCCGATGCACCAGTGCTGGCTTACTGTATCCCTTGGACCTTCACATTGTCCATGAGACACAGAAATTGCATCGGGATTGAATACAAAAGGGACAATGCCGGCTTAAGTACAAGAAGAGTGATTCTTCTAAGATTTTGTGTTTTGAGCGGCTCCTGGGAGACCAGTATTAGATTCCGTTGCACCAGTGCAGGTTTACTCTATCGCTTGGACCTTCACATTGACCAGGAAACACAGAAATTGCATCGAAATTGTATACATTAGGGACAATTCCGACTAAAGTACAAGAAGAGTGAATTTGTTAAGAGTTTGTGTTTCGAGCGGCTCCTCGGAGACCAGTGTTCGATTCCGATGCACCAGTGCAGGATTAGTGTATCCCTTGGACCTTCAACTTGACCATAAAACACAGAAATTGTATCGGAATTCTATACAAAATACACAATGCCAACTTAAGTACAAGAAGAGTAAATTTTCTAAGAGTTTGTGCTTTGAGCGGCTCCTCAGAGGCCAGTGTTCGATTCCGATGCACCAGTATAAGTTTACTGTATCCCTTGGACCTTCACATTGACCATGAAACACAGAAATTGCATCGGGATGCAATATATAAGGGACAATGCCGACTGAAGTAAAAGAAGAGTGAATCTTTCACGAGTTTGAGCTTTGAGCGGTTCATGGGTGTCCAGTATTAGATTCCGATGCACCTGTGCATGTTTACTGTATCCCTTGGACCTACACACTGACCATGAAACACAGAAATTGCTCGGGATTGGACACAAGAGAGGCAATGCCGACTTAAGTACAAGAAGAGTGAATCTTCGACGGGTTTGTGCTTTGAGAGGCTCCTGGGATACCATTATTAGATTCCGATGCACCAGTGCAGATTTACTGTATCCCGTGGTCCATCGCATTGACCATGAAACTCAGAAATTGCATTGGGATTGAATACAAAAGGGACTGCCGACTTAAGTACAAGATGAGTTAATCTTCTAAGAGTTTGTGTTTGAGCGGCTCCTGGGAGACCAGTATTAGATCCCGATGCACCAGTGCTGGTTTACTGTATCCCTTCGACCTTCACATTGACCATGAAACACAGAAATTGCATTGGGATTGAATACAAAAGGCACAATGCTGACTTAAGTACAAGAAGAGTTAATTTACTAAGGGTTTGTGCTATGAGCGGCTCCTCGGAGACCAGTATTAGATTCTGATGCACCAGTGCAGGTTTTCTGTAGCCATTGGACCTTCACATTGATCGTGAAACACAGAAATTGCATCGGGAATGAATACAAACGTACAATGCCGACGTAAAAACAAGAAGAGTGAATCTTCTAAGAGTTTGTGCTTTTAGCGTTTCCTGGGAGACCAGTATTAGATTCCGATGCAACAGTGCAGGTTTACTGTATCCCTTGCCCTTCACATTGACCATGAAACACCAAAAACGGATGGGGACCAATACAAAAGATACAATGTCGATTTAAGTACAAGAAGAGTGAATCTTCTAAGAGTAAGTCTTTTGAGCGGCTCCTTGGAGACCAGTATTAGATTCCGATGCACCAGTGCAGCTTTACTGTATCTCTTCGACGTTCACATTAACCATGAAACACAGAAATTGCATCGAGATTAAAGACAAACGGGACAATGCCGACTTACGTAAAACAAGAGTGAATTTCCTAAGCGGTTGTTTGTTGAGCAGCTCCAGGGAGACCAGTACTAGATTCCGATGCACCGGTGCTGGTTTACTGTATCCCTTGGACCTTCACATTGCCCATGGAACACAGAAATTGCATCGTTATTGAATACAAAAGGGACAATGCCGATTTAAGTACAAGAAGAGTGAATCTTCGACGGGTTTGTGCTTTGAGCGGCTCCTGGGGGACCAGTACTAGATTCCGATGCACCAGTGCAGGTTTACTGTATCACTTGGACCTTCACATTGACCATCAAACTCAGAAATTGCATCGGGATTGAATACAAAAGGGACTGCCGATTTTAGTACAAGAAGAGTTAATCAACTAAGAGTTTGCGCTTTGAGCGGCTCCTGGGAGACCAGTATCAGATTGCGATGCACCAGTGCAGGTTTTCTGTATCCCTTGGACCTTCACATTGACCATGAAATACAGAAATTGCATCGCAATTGAATACAAAAGGGACAAAAACGACAAAGGTTCAAGAAGTGTGAATCTTCAAAGGGTTTGTGCTATGAGCGGCTCCTGGAGACCAGCATTAGATTCCGATGCTCCAGTGCAGGTTTTCTGTATCCCTTGGACCTTCACATTGACCATGAAACACAGAAATTGCATGGGGACCAATACAAAAGATACAATGTCGACTTAAGTGCAAGATGAGTGAATTTCGTAAGAGGTTGTTTGGTGAGCAGCTCCAGGGAGACCGGTATTAGATTCCGATGCACCAGTGCTGGTTTACTGTATCCCTTGGACCTCACATTGCCCATGAGACACAGAAATTGCACCCTGATTGAATACAAAAGGGACAATTCCGGCTTAAGTACAAGAATAGTGATTCATCTAAGAGTTTGTGTTTGAGCGGCTCCTGGGTGTCCAGTATTAGATTCCGATGAACCTGTGCAGGTTTACTGTATCCCTTGGACCTACACATTGACCATGAAACACAGAAATTGCATCGGGATTGAATACAAAAGGGACTGCCGACTTAAATACAAGAAGAGTTAATCTTCTAAGGGTTTGTGCTTTGAGCGGCTCCTGGGAGACCAGTATTAGATTCTGATGCACAAGTGCAGGTTTACTGTAGCCATTGGACTTTAACATTGATCATGAAACACAGAAATTGCATCAAGATTGAATACAAAAGGTGCAATCCCGACGTAAGTACAAGAAGAGTGAATCTTCTAAGAATTTTTGCTTTTAGCGTCTCCTGGGAGACCAGTATTAGATTCCAATGCCCCAGTGCAGGTTTACTGTATTCGTTGGACCTTCACATTGACCATGAAAGACAGATATTACATCGTGATTGAATACAAAATGGAGAATGCCGACATAATTACAAGATGAGGGAATTTTCTAAGGGTTTGTGGTTTGAGCTGCATCTGGGAGACCAGTATTACATTCCGATGAACCAGTGCAGGTTTATTGTATCCCTTGGACTTTCACATTGACCATGAAACACAGAAATCGCATCGGGATTGAATACTGAAGCAACAATGCCGGCTTTAGTACAAGAAGAGTGAATTTCCTAAGGGTTTGTGCTTTGAGCGGCTCCTGGGAGACCAGTATTAGATTCCGATGCACCAGTGCTGGTTTACTGTATCCCTTGGACCTTCACATTGCCCATGAAACACAGACATTGCATCGGGATTGAATACAAAAGGGACAATGCCGACTTAAGTACAAGAAGAGTGATTCTTCTAAGAGTTTGTGTTTTGAGCAGCTCCTGGGAGACCAGTTTTAGATTGCGATTCAAAAGTGCAGGTTTACTGTATCCCTTGGACCTTCACATTGACCATGAAACACAGAAATTACATCGGTATTGAATACAAGAGGGACAATGCAGACTTAAGTACCAGAAGAGCGAATCTTCTAAGTGTTTGTGCTTTCAGCGGCTCCTGGGGGAACAGTTTTAGATACTGATGCACCAGTCGGGTTTACTGTATCCCTTGGACCTTCACATAATCAGGAAACACAGAAATTGCATCGAAACTGTATACAGTACTGACAATTCCGATTAAAGTACAAGAAGAATGAATTTTCTAAGTGTTTGTGGGCTGAGCAGCTCCTAGGAGACCAGTAGTACATTCCGATACACCAGTGCAGGTTTACTGTATCCCTTGGACCTTCAATTTGACCATGAAACGCAGAAATAGCATCGGGTTTGAATACAAAATACACAATGAGGGCTTAAGTACAAGAAGAGTGAATTTTATAAGAGTTTGTGCTTTTGAGCGACTCCTCGGAGACCAGTGTTTGAGTCCGATGCACCAGTGCAGGTTTAATGTATCGCTTGGACCTTCACATTGACCATGAAACACAAAAATTGCATCGGGATGGAATACATAAGTGACAATGCCAACTGTAGTACAAGAAGAGTGAATCTTCCAGAGTCTGAACTTTGAGCGTTTCCTGGGTGTCCAGTATTAGATTCCGATGCACCTTTGCAGGTTTACTGTATCCCTTGGACCTTCACATTGACCATGAAACACAGAAATTGCTGAGGATTGAATTCAAGAGGGACAATGCCAACTTAAGTACAAGAAGAGTGAATCTTCGAAGGGTTTGTGCTTTCAGCGGCTCCTGGGTGGCCAGTATTAGATTCCGAAGCACCAGTGCAGGTTAACTGAATCCCTTGGACCTTCACATTGACCATGAGACTCAGAAATTGCAACGGGATTGAATACAAAAGGGACTGCCGACTTAAGTACAAAAAGAGTTAATCTTCTAAGAGTTTCTGCTTTGAGCGGCTCATGGGAAACCAGTATTAGATTCCATTGCACCAGTGCAGGTTTAGTGTATCCCTTCGCCCTTCACATTGACCATGAAACACAGAAATTGCATCGGGATTGAATACAAAAGGGCCATAGCTGACTTAAGTACAAGATGAGTTAATCTTCTAAGACTTTGTAATTTTAGCGTCTCCAGGGAGACTAGTATTAGATTCTGATGCACCAGTGCAGGTTTACTGTATCCCTTGTACCTTCACATTGACCATGAAACACAGAAAATTCATCGGGATTGAACAAAAGTGGACAATGCCGTCATAAGTACAAGATGAGTGAATTTTCTAGGAGTTTGTGGTTTGAGCTGCTCCTGGGAGACCAGTATTAGATTCCGATGAACCAGTGCAGGTTTATTGTATCCCTTGGACTTTCCTATTGACCATGAAACACCGAAATCGCATCGCGATTGAATACTAAAGGCACAATGCAAACATAAGTACAAGATGAGGGAATTTTCTAAGAGTTTGTAATTTGAGCTGCTCCTGGGAGACCAGTATTACATTCCTATGAGCCAGTGCAGATTTATTGTATCCCTTGGGACTTCGCATTGACCATGAAACGCAGAAATCGCACCGGGATTGAATAAAAAAGGCGCAATGCCGGCTTGAGTACAAGAAGAGTGAATCTTCTAAGAGTTTTTGCTTTGAGCGCCTCCTGGGAGACCAGTATTAGATTCCGATGCACCAGTACAGGTTTACTGTATCCCTTGGACCTTCACATTGACCATGAAACACAGAAATTGCATGGGGACCAATACAAAAGATACAATGACGACTTAAGCGCAAGAAGAGTGAATCTTCTAAGTGTTAGTGTTTTGAGCGGCTCCTGGGAGACCAGTATTAGATTCCGCTGCACCAGCGCAGGTTTACTGTATCCCTTCGTTGTTCACATTGAAGATGAAACACAGAAATTGCATCGACATTTGATACAAACGGGACAATGCCGACTTAAGTACAAAAAGAGTGAATTTTCTAAGAGGTTGTTTGTTGAGTAGCTCCAGGGAGACCAGTATTAGATTCCGATGCACCAGTGCTGGTTTACTGTATCCCTTGGACCTTCACATTGCCCATGAGATACAGAAATTGCATCGGGATTGAATACAAAAGGGACAATGCCGGCTTAAGTAAAAGAATAGTGATTCTTCTAAGAGTTTGTGCTTTGTGCGGCTCCTCTGAGGCCAGTGTTCGATTCCAATGCACCAGTGCAGGTTTACTGTATCCCTTGAACCTTCACATTGACCATGAAACACAGAAATTGCATCGGGATGGAATACATAAGGAAGAATGCCGACTGAAGTACAAGAAGACTTAATCTTCCAAGAGTTTGAGCTTTGAGCGGCTCCTGGGTGTACAGTATTAGATTCCGATGCACCTGTGCAGGTTTACTGTATTCCTTGGACCTTCACATTGACCATGAAACACAGAAATTGCTCGGAATTGAATACAAAAGGGACTGCCGACTTAAGTACAAGAGGAGTTAATCATCTATGAGTTTGTGCTTTGAGCGCCTCCTCGGAGACCAATATTAGATTCCGATGCACCAGTGCAGGTTTACTGTATCCCTTCGACCTTCACATTGACCATGAAACACAGAAATTGCATTGGGATTGAATACAAAACGGACAAGGCCGACTTAAGTACAAGAGGTTTGAATCTTCTAAGATTTTGAGCTTTCAGCGGCTCCTGGGTGTCATGTATTAGTTTCCGATGCACCTGTGCTGGTTTACTGTATCCCTTGGACCTTCACATTGACCATGAAACACAGAAATTGCATCGGGATTGAATACAAAAGACACAATAACGACATAAGTACAAGAAGAGTGAATCTTCTAATGGATGGTGCTTTGAGCGGCTCCTGGGAGACCAGTATTAGATTCCGATGCACCAGTGCGGGTTTACTGTATCACTTGGCCCTTCACAGTGACCATGAAACACAGAAATTGCATCGTGATTAATGCATAAGGCACAATGTCGACTTAAGAACAAGAAGAGTGAGTCCTCTAAGAGTTTGTGCTTTGAGCGACTCATGGGAGACCAGTATTAGATTCCGTTGCACCAGTGCAGGTTTACTCTATCGCTTGGACCTTCATATTGACCAGGAAACACAGAAATTGCATCTATATTGTATACAAAAGGGACAATTCCGACTAAAGTAAAAGAAGAGTGAATTTTTTTTAAGAGTTTGTGCTTTGAACGGCTCCTCGGAGACCAGTGTTCGATTCCGATGCACCAGTGCAGGTTTACTGTATCCCCTGGAACTTCAATTTGACCATGAAACACAGAAATTGCATCGGGATGGAATACATAAGGGACAATGCCGACTGAAGTACAAGAAGAGTGAATCTTTCAAGAGTTTGAGATTTGAGCGGCTCCTGGGTGTCCAGTATTAGATTACGATGAACCTGTGCAGGTTTACTGTATCCCTTGGACCTACACATTGACCATGAAACACAGAAATGGCTCGGCATTGGATACAAGAGGGACAATGCCGACTTAAGTACAAGAAGAGTGAATCTTCGCCTGGTTTGTCCTTTAAGCGGCTCCTAGAAAACCAGTATTAGATTCCGATGCACCAGTGCAGGTTTACTGTATCCCTTGAACCTTCACATTGACCATGAAACTCAGAAATTGCATCGGGATTGAATACAAAAGGGACTGCCGACTTAAATACAAGAAGAGTTTATCTTCTAAGAGTTTGTGCTTCTAGCGGCTCCTGGGAGACCAGTATTCGATGCCGATGCACCAGTGCAGGTTTACTGTATCACTTAGACCTTCACATTGACCATGAAACACAGAAATTGCATTGGAACTGAATACAAAAGGGACAATGCCGGCTTAAGTACAAGAAGAGTTAATCTTCTAAGTGTTTTTGCTTTGAGCGGCTCCTGGGAGACCAGTATTAGATTCTGATGCACAAGAGCAGGTTTCCTGTAGCCATTGGACTTTCACATTGATCATGAAACATAGAAATTGCATCAAGATTGAATACAAAAGGTACAATGCCGACGTAAGTAAAGAAGAGTGAATCTTCTAAGAGTTTGCGCTTTTAGCGTCTCCTGGGAGACCAATATTAGATTCCAATGCACCAGTGCAGGTTTAGGGTATTCGTTGGACCTTCACATTGACCATGAAAGACAGAAAATTCATCGGGATTGAATATAAATTGGACAATGCCGACATAAGTACAGGCTGAGAGAATTTTCTAAGAGTTTGTGGTTTGAGCTGCTCCTGGGAGACCAGTATTAGATTCCGATGAACCAGTGCATTTTTATTGTATCCCTTGGACTTTCACATTGACCATGAAACACAGAAATCGCATCAGGATTGAATACTGAAGGAACAATGCCGGCTTGAGTACAAAAAGAATGAATCTTCTAAGGGTTTGTGCTTTGAGCGGCTCCTGGGTGACCAGTATTAGATTCAGATGCACCAGTGCTGGTTTACTGTATCCCTTGGACCTTCACATTGACCATGAAACACAGAAATTTCATCGGGATTGAATACAAAATGGACAATGCCGACGTAAGTACAAGATGAGGGAATTTTCTAAGAGTTTGTGGTTTGTGCTGCTCCTGGAAGATCAGTATTAGATTCCGATGAAGCAGTGCATGTTAATTGCATCCCTTGGACCTTCACATTGACCATGAAAAACAAAAATCGCATCGGGATTGAATAAAAAAGGCACAATGACGGCATGAGTACAAGAAGAGTGAATCTTCTAAGAGTTTGTGCTTTGAGCGGCTCCTGGGAGACCAGTATTAGATTCCGATGCACCAGTACAGGTTTACAGTATCCCCTGGCCCTTCACATTGACCATGAAACACAGATATTGCATCGGGATTGATTACAAAAGGGACTGCCAACTTAAGTACAAGAAGAGTTAATCATCTAAGTGTTTGTGATTTGAGCGGCTCCTGGGAGTCCGGTATTAGATTACGATGCACCAGTGCAGGTTTACTGTATCCCTTGGACCTTCACATTGACCATGAAAGCCAGAAATTGCATCGAGGTTGAATACAAACGGGACAATGCCGACTTAAGTGCAAGAAGAGTGAATTTTCTAAGAGGTTGTTTGTTGAGCAACCCCAGCGAGATCAGTATTAGATTCCGATGCACCAGTGCTGGTTTACTGTATCCCTTGGACGTTCACATTGCCCATGAAACACAGACATTGCATCGGGATTGAATACAAAAGGGACAATGCCGACTTAAGTACAAGAAAAGTGATTCTTCTAAGAGTTTGTGTTTTGAGCAGCTCCTGGGACATCAGTTTTAGATTCCGATGGAAAAGTGCAGGTTTACTGTATCGCTTGGACCTTCACATTGACCATGAAACACAGAAATTACATCGGGATTGAATGCAAGAGGGACAATGCCAACTTAAGAACAAGAAGAGTGAATCTTCGAAGGGTTTGTGCTTTCGGCGGCTCCTGGGAGGCCAGTATTAGATTCCGATGCACCAGTGCAGGTTAACTGTATCCCTTGGACTTTCACATTGACCATGAAACACAGAAATCGCATCGGGATTAAATACTGAAAGAACAATGCCGGCTTGAGTAAAAGAAGAGTGAATCCTCTAAGGGTTTGAGCGTTGAGCGGCTCCTGGGAGACCAGTATTAGATTCCAATGCACCAGTGCTGGTTTACTGTATCCTTGGGACCTTCACATTGACCATGAAACACAGAAATTTCATCGGGATTGCATACAAAATGGACAATGCCGACGTAAGTACAAGATGAGGGAATTTTCTGAGAGTTTGTGGTTTGAGCTGCTCCTGGGAGATCAGTATTAGATTCCAATGAAGCAGTGCAGGCTTATTGCATCCCTTGGACCTTCACATTGACCCTGAAACACAGAAATTACATCGGGATTGAATACAAGAGGGACAATGCAGACTTAAGTACCAGAAGAGCGAATCTTCTAAGAGTTTGTACTTTCAGCGGCTCCTGGGAGAACAGTGTTAGATACTGATGCACCAGTCGGGTTTACTGTATCCCTTGGACCTTCACATAACCAGGAAACACAGAAATTGCATCGAAACTGTATACAGTACTGACAATTCCGACTAAAGTAAAAGAAGAATGAATTTTCTAAGAGTTTGTGGGCTGAGCAGCTCCTGGGACACCAGTAGTATATTCCGATACACCAGTGCAGGTTTACTGTATCCCTTGGACCTTCAATTTGACCATGAAACGCAGAAATAGCATCGGGATTGAATACAAAATACACAATGAGTGCTTAAGTACAAGAGGAGTGAATTTTATAAGAGTTTGTGCTTTGAGCGGCTCCTCGGACACCAGTGTTTGATTCCGATGCAGCAGTGCAGGTTTAATGTATCGCTTGGACCTTCACATTGACCATGAAACATAAAAATTGCATCGGGATGGAATACATAGGAGACAATGCCAACTGAAGTACAAGAAGAGTGAATCTTCCGGAGTCTGAACTTTGAGCGTTTCCTGGGTGTCCAGTATTAGATTCCGATGCACCTTTGCAGGTTTACTGTATCCCTTGGATCTTCACATTGACCATGAAACACAGAAATTGCTGGGGATTGAATACAAGAGACACAATCCCAACTTAAGTACAAGAAGAGTTAATCTTCGAAGGGATTGTGCTTTCAGCGGCTCCTGGGAGGCCAGTATTAGATTACGATGCACCAGTGCAGGTTTACTGTATCCCTTGGACCTTCACATTCACCATAAAACACAGAAATTGCATCGGGATTGAATACAAAAGGGAAAGCCCATTTAAGTACAAGAAGAGTTAATCATCTAAGAGTTTGTGCTTTGAGCGGCTCTTGGGAGACCAGTATTAGATTCCGATGCACCAGTGCAGGTTTACTGTATCCCTTGGCCCCTCACATTGACAATGAAACACAGAAATTGCATCGGGATTGAATACAAAAGGGACCGCCGACTTAAGTACAAGAAGAGTTAATCATCTAAGAGTTTGTGCGTTGAGCGCATCCTCGGAGACCAATATTAGATTCCAATGCACAAGTGCAGGTTTATTGTAACCCTTCGACCTTCACATTGACCATGAAACACAGAAATTGCATCGGGATTGAATACAAAAGGGACAATAACGACATAAGTACAAGAAGAGTGAATCTTCTAAGGATTTGTGCTATGTGCGACTCTTGGGAGATCAGTATTAGAATCCGATGTATCAGTGCAGGTTTATTGAATCCCTTCGACCTTCACATTGACCACGAAACACAGAAATTGCATCGGGATTGAATACAAATTGCACAATGACAACTTAAGTGCAAGAAGACTGAATTCTCTAACAGTTTGTGCTTTGAGCGTCTCCTCGGAGACCATTATTAGATTCCGATGCACCAGTGCAGGTTTACCTTATCCCTTGGACCTTTACATTGACCATGAAACACAGAAATTGAATCGGGATGGAATACATAAGGGACAATGCGAACTCAAGTACAAGAAGAGTGAATTTTGTAAGAGTTTGTTCTTTGAGCGGCTCCTGGGAGACCAGTATTTAATTCCGATGCACCAGTGCAGGTTTACTGTATCCCTTTGGCCTTCACATTGACCATGAAACACAGAAATTTCATCGGCATTAAATACAAAAAGGACAATGCCGACTTAAGAACAAGAAGAGTGGGTCTTCTAAGACTTTGTGCTTTGAACAACTCATGGGAGACCAGTATTAGATTCCGATGCACCAGTGCAGGTTTACTGTATCCCTTGGCCCCTCACATTGACCATGAAACACAGAAATTGCATCGGGATTGAATACAAAAGGGACTGCCCATTTAAGTACAAGAATAGTTAATCATCTAAGAGTTTGTGCTTTGAGCGGCTCTTGGGAGACCAGTATTAGATTCCGATGCACCAATGCAGGTTTACTGTATCCCTTGGCCCTTCACATTGGCCATGAAACGCAGAAATTGCATCTGGATTGAACACAAAATGCACAGTGCCGACTTAAGTACAAGAAGAGTGAATTTTCTAAGAGTTTGTGCTTTGAGCGGCTCCTGGGTGACCAGTATTAGATTCCGATGCACCAATGCAGATTATCTGTATCCCTTGCACCATTCACGTTGACCATGAAACACAGAAATTACATCGGGATTGAATACAAAAGAGACAATGTCGACTTAGGTACAAGAAGAGTGAATCTTCTAAGAGTTTGTGATTTGAGCGGCTCCTGGGAGACCAGTATTACATTCCGATGCACCAGTGCAGGTTTACTTTATTCCTTGGCCCTTCACATTGACCATGAAACACAGAAATTGCATCGGGATTAATACATAAGGCACTTTGCCGACTTAAGTACAAGAAGAGTGAATCTTCTAAGAGTTTGTGGTTAGAGCGGCTTCTGGGAGACCAGTATTAGATCCATTGCACCAGTGCAGGTTTACTCTATCGCTTGGACTTTCACATTGACCATCAAACACAGAAATTGCATCGGGATTGAATACATAAGGGAAAATGCCGACATAAGTACAAAAGAGTGAATTTTCTAAGGGTTTGTGGTTTGAGCGACTCACGGAGATCAGTGGCAGACTCCGATGAACCAGTGCAGGTTCACTATATCCCTTGGACCTTCACATTGACCATGAAACACAGAAATTGCATCGGGATTGAATACAAAAGGGACAATGCCAACTTAAGTACAAGAAGAGTGAATTTGGTAAGAGTTTGTGCTTTGAGCGGCTCCTGGGAGACCAGTATTAAATTCCGATGCACCAGTGCAGGTTTACTGTATCCCTTTGACCTTCCCATTGACCAAGAAACACAGAAATCGCATCAGGATTGAACACAAAAAGGACAATGCCGACATAAGAACAAGAAGAGTGAATTTTCTAAGAATTTGTGCATTGAGCGACTCATGGGAGACCAGTATTAGATTCCGATGCACCAGTGCTGATTTACTGTAACCCTTGGACCTTCACATTGACCATAAAACACAGAAATTGCATAGGGATTGAATACAAAAGGGAAAGCCCATTTAAGTACAAGAAGAGTGAATCTTCTAAGAGTTTGTGCTTTGAGCGGTTCCTGGGTGACCAGTATTAGATTCCGATGCACCAGTGCTGATTATCTGTATCCCTTTGACCTTCACATTGACCATGAAAAACAGAATTTACATCCGGATTGAATACAAAAGAGACAATGTCGGCTTAAGTACAAGAAGAGTGAATCTTCTAAGAGTTTGTGCTTTGACCGGCTCCTGCATGACCAGTATTAGAATCCGATGCACCAGTGCAAGTTTACTGTATCCCATGGTCCTTCACATTGGCCATGAAACACAGATATTGCGTCGAGATTGAGAAAGAAGGGACAATGCCAACTTAAGTACAAGAAGAGTGAATCTCTTCAGAGTTTGTGCTTTGAGCGGCTCCTGGGATACCAGTATTAGATTCCGATGCACCAGTGCAGGTTTACTGTATCCCTTGGTCCTTGACAATGACCATGAAACACAGAAATTGCATCGGGATTGAATACAAAAGGGACACTGCCGACTTAATTACAAGAAGAGTGAATCTTCTAAGAAATTGTGCTTTGAGCGGCTCCTGGGAGACCAGTATTTGATTCCGATGCACCTGTGCTGGTTTATTGTATCCCTTGGACCTTCACATGGACCATCAAACACAAAAATTGGATCGGGATTGAAAACAAAAGGCACAAAGCCCACTTAAGTATAAGAGGAGTGAATCTTGTAAGAGTTTGTGGTTTGAGCGGGTCCTGGAAGACCAGTATTAGATTCCGATGCACCGGTGCAGGTTCACTGTATCCCTTGGACATTCACATTGACCATGAAACACAGATATTGGGTCGGGACTGAATACATTAGGGACAATAACGACATAAGTACACGAAGTGTGAATCTTCTTTGGATTTGTGCTTTGTGCGGCTCCTGGGAGACCAGTATTAGATACCGATGTAACAGTGAAGGTTTACTGTATCCCTTGGACCTTCACAATGACCATAAAACACAGAAATTGCATCGGGATTGAATACAAAATGCACAATGCCAACTTAAGTGCAAGATGAGTGCATTTTCTAAGAGTTTGTGCTTTGAGCGGCTCCTCGGAGGCCAGTATTAAATTCCGTTGCACCAGTGAATGTTTACAGTATCCCTTTGACCTTCACATTGACCACGAAACACAGAAATCGCTTCGGGATTGAATACAAATGGGAGAATGCCTACTTAAGGACATGAAGAGTGAGTCTTCTAAGAGTTTGTGCTTTTGAGCGGCTCATGGGAGACCAGTATTAGATTCCGATGCACCAGTGCTGGTTTACTGTATCCCTTGGACCTTCACATTGACCATGAAACACAGAAATTGCATCGGGATTGAATACAAAAGGGACTGCCCATTTAAGTACAAGAAGAGTTAATCATCTGAGAGTTTGTGCTTTGAACGGCTCCTGGCAGACCAGTATTAGAAACCGATGCACCAGTGCAGGATTACTGTATCCCTTGGACTTTCACAGTGACCGTGAGACACAGAAATTGCATTGGGATTGAATACAAAAGGAACAATGCCGACTTAAGTACAATAAGAGTTAATTTTCTAAGCGTTTGTGGTTTGAGCGGCTCGTGGGAGACCAGTGGTAGATTCCGATGCACCAGTGCAGGTTTACTGTATCCCTTGGACCTTCACATTGACCATCAACCCCAAAAATTGCATCGAGATTGAATACAAAAGGGACTGCCGACTTAAGTACAAGAAGAGTTAATCATCTAAGAGTTTGTGCTTTGAGCGCCTCCTCGAGGACTAGTATTAGATTCCGATGCACCGTTGCAGGTTTACTGTATCCCTTCGACCTTCACATTGAGCATGAAACACAGAAATTGCATCGGGAGTGAATACAAAAGTGACAATGGCGACTTAAGTACAAGGAGAGTGAATCTTCTAAGAGTTTGAGATTTGAGCGCCTCCTGGGTGTCCAGTATCATATTCCGATGCACCTGTGCAGGTTTACTCTATCCCTTGGACTTTCACATTGACCATGAAACACAGAAATTGCATCGGGATTGAACACAAAACGGACAATAACGACATAAGTACATGAAGTGTTAATCTTCTAAGGGTTTGTGCTTTGAGCGGCTCCTGAGAGACCAGTATTAGATTCCGATGTACCAGTGCAAGTTTACTGTATCCCCTTGGACCTTCACATTGACCATGAAGCACAGAAACTGATTCGGGATGGAATACATAAGGGACAATGCCGACTCAAGTAGAAGAAGAGTGAATTTTGTAAGAGTTTGTGCTTTGAGCGGCTCCTGGGAGACCAGTATTAAATTCCGAGGCGCCAGTGAAGGTTTACTGTATCCCTTTGACCTTCACATTGACCAAGAAACACAGAAATAGCATCGGGATTGGATACAAAAGGGACAATGCCGACTTAAGGAAAAGAAGAGTGAGTCTTCTAAGAGTTTGTGCTTTGAGTGGATCATGGGAGGCCAGTATAAGATTCTAATGCACCAGTGCAGGTTTATTGTATCATTTGGATCTTCACATTGACTATGAAACACAGAAATTGCATCGGGATTGAATACAAGAGGGACAATGCCGACTTAATTACAAGAAGAATGTATCTTCTAAGAAATTGTGCTTTGAGCGGCTCCTGGGAGACCTGTATTAGATTCCGATGCCCCTGTGATGGTTTATTGTATCCCTTGGACCTTCACATGGACCATCAATACAGAAATTGCATCGTGATTGAGAACAAAAGGCACAATGCCGACTTAAGTACAAGAAGAGTGAGTGTTGTAAGAGTTTGTGCTTTGGGCGGGTCCTGGGAGACCAGTATTAGATTCCGGTGCACCAGTGCGGGTTTACTGTATCCCTTGGACCTTCACATTGACCATGAAACACAGGAATTGCATCTGGATTGAATACAAAAGGTTGTACCGACTTAAGTTCAAGAAGAGTTAATCATCTAAGAGTTTGTGCTTTGAGCGGCTCCTGGGAGACCAGTGTTAGATTCCGATGCTCCAGTGAAGGTGTACTGTATCCCTTGGACCTTCACATTTACCATGAAACGCAGAAATTGCATCGGGATTGAATACAAAAGGGACAATGCCGACTTAAGTACAAGAAGAGTGAATATTCTAAGAGTTTGAGATTTGAGCGGCTCCTGGGTGTCCAGTATTATATTCCGATGCACCTGTGGCAGGTTTACTGTATCCCTTGGACCTTTACATTCACCATGAAAGACAGAAATTGCATCGGGATTGAATACAAAAGGGACAATAACGACATAAGTACAAGACGAGTGAATCTTCTAAGTGTTTGTGCTTTGAGCGGCTCCTGGGAGACCAGTAATAGATTCCGATGTACCAGTGCAAGTTAACTGTACCCCTTGGACCTTCACATTGACCATGAAACACAGAAATTGCATCGCGATTGAATACAAAATGCACAATGCCAACTTAGGTGCAAGTAGAGTGAATTTTCTAAGAGTTTGTGCTTTGAGCGTCTCCTCCGAGACCAGTATTAGATTCCGATGCACCAGTGCAGGTTTATCGTATCCCTTGGACCTTTACATTGACCATGAAACACAGAAATTGCATCGGGATGGATTACACAAGGGACAATGCCGACTCAAATAGAAGAAGAGTGAAATTTGTAAGAGTTTGTGCTTTGAGCGGCTCCTGGGATACCAGTATTACATTCCGATGCACCAGTGAAGGTTTACTGTATCCCTTTGACCTTCACATTCGCCAAGTAACACAGAAATCGCATCGGGATTGAATACAAAACGGACAATGCCGACTTAAGGACAAGAAAGGTTAGTTTTCTAAGAGTTTGTGATTTGAGTGGCTCATGGGAGACCAGTATTGGATTCCGTTGCACCAATGCAGGTTTTCTTTATCCCTTGGCCCTTCACATTGACCATGAAACACAGAAATTGCATCGGGATTTAACACAAGATGCACAATGCCGTCTTAAGTACAAGAAAAGTCAATCATCTAAGATATTGCTCTTTGAGCGGCTCCTGGGAGACCAGTATTAGATTCCCATGCACCAGTGCAGGTTTATTCTATACCTTGGACCCTCAAATTGACCATGAAACGCAGATACCGAATCGAAATTGAATACATAAGGGACAATGCCGACTTAATTAAAAGAAGAGTGAATCTTCTAAGAAATTGTGCTTTGAGCGGCTCCTGGGAGACCAGTATTAGATTCCGATGCACCTGTTCTGGTTTATTGTATCCCTTGGACCTTCACATGGACCATCAAACACAGAAATTACATCGGGATTGAAAACAAAAGGCATAATATCCACATTAGTATAATAAGAGTGAATCTTGTTAGAGTTTGTACTTTGTGCGGGTCCAGGGAGACCAGTATTAGATTCCGATGCACCAGTGCAGGTTTACTGTAGCCCTTTGACCTTCACATTGAGAATGAAACACAGAAATTGCATCGGGATTGAATACAAAAGAAACTGCCGACTTAAGTACAAGAAGAGTTAATCATCTAAGAGTTTGTGCTTTGAGCTGCTCCTGGGAGACCAGTATTAGATTCCGATGCTATAGTGCAGGTGTACTGTATCCCTTGGAACTTCACATGGAACATGAGACACAGAAATTGCATCGGGATTGAATACAAAAGGGACAATAACGACATAGGTACAAGTAGAGTGAATCTTCTAAAGGTTTTTGCTTTGAACAGCTCCTGGGAGACCAGTATTAGATTCCGATGTACCAGTGAAGGTATACTGTATCCCTTGGACCATCTTATTGACCATGAAACACAGTAATTGCATCGGGATTGAATACAAAATGCACAATGCCAACTTAAGTCCAAGATAATTGAATTCTCTAAGAGTTTGTGCTTTGAGCGGCTCCTCGGAGAACAGTATTAAATTCCGATATACCAGTGAAGGTTTACTGCATCCCTTTGACCTTCACATTGACCACGAAACACAGAAATTGCATCGGGACTGAATACAAGAGGGACAATGCCGACTTAAGTACAATGAGAGTGAATTTTCTAAGTGTTTGTGGTTTGAGCGGCTCCTCGGAGACCAGTGGTAGATTCCCATGCACCAGTGCAGGTTTACTGTATCCCTTGGACCTTCACATTGACCATGAAACACAGAAATTGCATCGGGAGTGAATACAAAAGGGACAATGCCGACTAAAGTACAAGAAGGGTGATTTTATAAGAGATTGTGCTTTGAACGGCTCCTGGCAGACCAGTATTAGAAACCGATGCACCAGTGCAGGATTACTGTATCCCTTGGACTTTCACAGTGACCGTGAGACACAGAAATTGCATTGGGATTGAATACAAAAGGAACAATGCAGACTTAAGTACAATAAGAGTTAAATTTCTAAGCGTTTGTGGTTTGAGCGGCTCGTAGGAGACCAGTGGTAGATTCCGATGCACCAGTGCAGGTTTACTGTATCCCTTGGACCTTCACATTGACCATGAAACACAGAAATTGCATCGGGAGTGAATACAAAAGGGACAATGCCGACTAAAGTACAAGAAGGGTGATTTTATAAGAGATTGTGCTTTGAACGGCTCCTGGCAGACCAGTATTAGAAACAGACGCACCAGTGCAGGATTACTGTATCCCTTGGACTTTCACAGTGACCGTGAGACACAGAAATTGCATTGGGATTGAATACAAAAGGAACAATGCAGACTTAAGTACAATAAGAGTTAAATTTCTAAGCGTTTGTGGTTTGAGCGGCTCGTAGGAGACCAGTGGTAGATTCCGATGCACCAGTGCAGGTTTACTGTATCCCTTGGACCTTCACATTGACCATCAAACACAGAAATTCCATCGAGATTGAATACAAAAGGGACTGCCAACTTAAGTACAAGAAGAGTTAATCATCTTAGAGTTTGTGCTTTGAGCGGCTCCTGGGAGACCAGTGTTAGATTCCGATGTACCAGTGCAGGTTAACTGTACCCCTTGGACCTTCACATTGATCATGAAAAACAGAAATTGCATCGGGATTGAATACAAAATGCACAATGCCAACTTAAGTGCAAGTAGAGTGAATTTTCTAAGAGTTTGTGCTTTGAGCGGCTCCTCCGAGACCTGTATTAGATTCCGATGCACCAGTGCAGTTTTATCGTATCCCTTGGACCTTCACATTGACCATGAAACACAGAAATTGCATCGGGATGGAATACATAAGGGACAATGCCGACTCAAGTAGAAGAAGAATGAAATTTGTAAGAGTTTGTGCTTTGAGCGGCTCCTGGGAGACCAGTATTAAATTCCGATGCACCAGTGAAGGTTTACTGTATCCCTTTGACCTTCACATTTGCCAAGTAACACAGAAATCGCATGGGGATTGAATACAAAACGGACAAGGCCGACTTAAGGACAAGAAAGGTTAGTCTACTAAGAGTTTGTGATTTGAGTGGTTCATGGGAGACCAGTATTAGATTCCGTTGCACCAGTGCAGGTTTTCCTTATCTCTTGGCCCTTCACTTTGACCATGAAACACAGAAATTGCATCGGGATTAATACATAAGCCACAATGCCGACTTAAGTACAAGAAGGGTGAATCTAATAAGAGATTGTGCTCTGAACGGCTCCTGGGAGACCAGTATTAGAAGCCGATGCACCATTGCAGGACTACTGTATCCCTTGGACTTTCACAGTGACCGTGAAACACAGAAATTGCATTGTGAATGAATACAAAAGGAACAATGCCAACTTAAGTACAATAAGAGTGAACTTTCTAAGAGTTTGTGGTTTAGTGACTCGTGGGAGACCAGTGGTAGATTCCGATGCACCAGAGCAGGTTTACTGTATCCCTTGGACCTTCACATTGACCATGAAACACAGAAATTGCATCGGGATTGAATACAAAAGGGACTGCCGACTTAAGTACAAGAAGAGTTAATCATCTAAGAGTTGGTGCTTTGATTGGCTATTGGGTGACCAGTATTAGATTCCGATACACCAGTGCTGATTAACTGTATCGCTTGGACCTTCACATCGACCATGTAAGAAAGAAATTACATCGGAATTGAATACAAAAGCGACAATGTCGACTTAAATAAAAGAAATGTGAATCTTCTAAGAGTTTGTGCTTTGAGCGGCTCCTGGGAGACCAGTATTAGGTTCCGATGCTCCAGCGCAGGTTTACTGTATCCCTTGGTCCTTCAAATTGAGAATGAAACACAGATATTGCGGCGGGATTGAATACAAAATGGACAATGCCGACATAAGTACAAGAAGAGTGAAACCCCTCAGAGTTTGAGCTTTGAGCGGCACCTGGGATACCAGTATTAGATTCCGATGCACCTGGGCACATTTACTGTATCCCTTGGACCTTCACAATGTCCATGAAACACAAAAATTGCATTGGGATGAATACAAAAGGGACAATGCCAACGTAAGAACAAGAACAGTGAATCTTCTAAGATTTTGTGCTTTGAGGGTCTCCGGGAGACCAATATTAGTGTCTGATGCACCAGTGCAGGTTTATTGTATCCCCTGGACCTTCACATTGACGATGAAACACAGGAATTGCATCTGGATTGAATACAAAAGGTTCTACCTACTTAAGTACAAGATAAGTCTAAGAGTTTGTGCTTTGAGCGGCTCCTGGGAGACCAGTGTTAGATTCCGATGCTCCAGTGCAGATGTACTGTATCCCTTACACCTTCACATTGACCATGAAACGCAGAAATTGCATCGGGATTGAATACAAAATGCACAATGCCGACTTACGTACAAGAAGAGTAAATCTTCTAATAGTTTGTGCCTTGAGCGGCTCATGGGTGACCAGTATTAGATTCCGATGCACCAGTGCAGGTTTACTGTATCCCTTGCAACTTCACAATGATCAAGAATCACAGAAATTGCATCGGGATTGAATAAAAAAGGCACAATGCCTAAGTAAGTACAAGAAGATTGAATCTTCTATGAGTTTGTGCTTGGAGCGGCTCCAGGGTGACCAGTATTATATTCCGATGCACCAGTGCAGGTTTACTGTATCCCTTGGACCTTCACATTGACCATGAAACACAGAAACTTTATTGGGATTGAATACAAAATGGACAATGCCGACATAGGTACAGGATGAGAGAATTTTCTAAGAGTTTGTGGTTTGAGCTGCTCCTGTGAGACCAGTATTAGATTCCGATGGACCAGTGCAGGTTTATTGTATCCCTTGGACCTTCACATTGACCATGAAACACAGAAATCGCATCGGGATTGAATACAATGGGCACAATGCCGACTTGAGTAGAAGAAGAGTGAATCTTCTAAAAGTTTGTGCTTTGACCGGCTCCTGGAAGACCAGTATAAGATTCCGATGCACCAGCGCAGGTTCACTATGTCCCTTCGACCTTCACATTGACCATGAAACACAGAAATTGCATCGAGATTGAATACAAACCGGACAATGCCGACTTAAGTACAAGAAGAGCGAATTTTCTAAGAGGTTGTGTGTTGAGCAGCTCCAGGGAGACCAGTATTAGATTCCGATGCACCAGTGCAGATTTACTGTATCCCTTGGAACTTCACATTGATCATGAAACACAGAAATTGCATTGGGATTGAATACAAAAGGCAAAATGCCGGCGTAAGTACAAGAAGAGTGAATCTTCTAAGAGTTTGTGCTTTGAGCGGCTCCTGGGAGTTCAGTATTAGATTCCGATGCACCAGTGCAGGTTTACTGTATCCATTGGACCTTCACATTGACCATGAATCACAGAATTTTCATCGGGATTGAATACAAAATGGACAATGCCGACTTAAGTACAAGAAGAGTGAATCTTCTAAGAGTTTGTACTTTGAACGGCTCCAGGGAGACCTTTATTAGATTCCGATTCGCCTGCGCAGGTTTACTGTATCCCTTTGACCTTCACATTGAGCATGAAACACAGAAATTGCATCGGCACTGAATACAAAAGGAACAATGCCGACTTAAGTACATGAAGAGTGGTTTTTCTAAGATTTTGTGGTTTGAGCGGCTGATGGGAGACCAGTATTAGATTCCGTTGCACCAGTGCAGGTTTTCTGTACCCCTTGGACCTTTACATGGACCATCAAACACAGAAATTGCATCGGGATTGAATACAAAAGGCACAATGCCGACTTAAGTACAAGAAGAGTGAGTCTTGTAAGATTTTGTGGTTTGAGCGGCTCCTGGGAGACAAGTATTAGATTCTGATGTACCAGTGCAGGCTTACTTTATCCCTTGGACCTTCACATTGACCATGAAACACAGAAATTTCATCGGGATTGAATACTAAATGGACAATGCCGACATATTTACAAGATGAAAGAATTTTCTAAGAGTTTGTGGTTTGAGCTGCTCCTGGGAGACCAGTATTAGATTCCGAAGAACCGGTGCAGGTTTATTGTATCCCTTGGACCTTCACATTGACCATGAAACACAGAAACCGCATCGGGATTGAATACAAAATGCACAATTCCGTCTTGAGTACAAGAAGATTGAATCTTCTAAGAGTTTGTGCTTTGAGCGGCTCCTGGGAGACCAGTATTAGATTCCGATACACCGGTACAGGTTTACTGTATCCCTTGGACCTTCACATTGACCATGATACACAGAAATTGCATTCGGACCAATACAAAAGATACATTGCCGACTTACGTACAACAAGAGTGAATCTTCTAAGAGTTTGTCCTATGAGCGGCTCCTGGGAGACCAGTATTAGATTCCGATGCACCAGCGCAGGTTCCCTGTATCCCTTCGACCTTCACATTTTCCAAGAAACACAGAAATTGCATCGAAATTTAATACAAACGGGACAATGCCGACTTAAGTACAAGAAGAGAGAATTTTCTAAGAAGTTGTGGGTTGAGCAGCTCCAGGAAGACCAGTATTAGATTCCGATGCACCAGTGCTGGTTTACTGAATCCTTTGAACCTCTACATTGACCATGAAACACAGAAAGGGCATCGGTATAGAATACAAAAGGGACAATGCCGACTTAAGTACAAGAAGAGTGAATCTTCTAAGAGTTTGTGCTTTGAGCGGCTCCTCCGAGACCAGTATTAGATTCCGATGCACCAGTGCAGGTTTACCGTATCCCTTGTACCTTCACATTGACCATGAAACACAGATATTGCATCGGGATGGAATACATAAGGGACAATGCCGACTCAAGTAGAACAAGAGTGAATTTTGTAAGAGTTTGTGCTTTGAGCGGCTCCTGGGAGACCAGTATTAAATTCAGATGCACCAGTGCAGGTTTACTGTATCCCTTTGACCTTCACATTGACCAAGTAACACAGAACTCGCATCGGGATTGAATACAAAACGCACAATGCCGACTTAAGAACAAGAAGAGTTAGTCTTCTAAGAGTTTGTGCTTTGAGCCGCTCCTGGGAGACCAGTATTAGATTCCGATGCTCCAGTGTAGGTGTACTGTATCGCTTGGAACTTCACATGGACCATGAAACACAGAAATTGCATCGGGATTGAATACAAATGGGACAATAACGACATAAGTACAAGAAGAGTGTATCTTCTAAAGGTTTTTGCTTTGAGCAGCTCCTGCGAGACCAGTATTAGATTCCGATGTACCAGTGAAGCTATACTGCATCCCTTGGACCTTCATATTGACCATGAAACACAGAAATTGCATCGGGATTGAATACAAAATGCACAATGCCAACTTAAGTGCAAGATAATTGAATTTTCTAAGAGTTTGTGCTTTGAGCGGCTCCTCGGAGACCAGTATTAAATTCCGATGCACCAGTGAAGGTTTACTGCATCCCTTTGACCTTCACATTGACCAAGAAACACTGAAATCGCATCGCGATTGAATACAAAGGGACAATGCCGACATAAGTAAAAGAAGGTTGAGTCTTATAAGAGATTGTGCTTTGAACGGCTCCTGGGAGACAAGTATTAGAAACCGATGCACCAGTGCAGGATTACTGTATCCCTTGGACTTTCACAGTGACCGTGAAACACAGAAATTGAATTGGAATTGTATACAAAAGGAACAATGCCGACTTAAGTACAATAAGAGTGAATTTTGTAAGAGTTTATGCTTTGAGCGGCTCCTGGGAGAACAGTGGTTGATTCCGATGCACCAGTGCAGGTTTACTGTATCCCTTGGACCTTCACATTGACCACAAAGCACAGAAATTGCATCAGGATTGAATACAATAGGGACTGCCGAGATAAGTACAAGAAGAGTTAATCATCTAAGAGTTTGTGCTTTGAGCGACTCCTCGGAGACCAGTATTAGATTCCGATGCACCAGTGCAGGTTTACTGTATCCCTTGGACCTTCACATTGACCATGAAACACAGTAATTGCATCGGGATTGAATACAAAAGGGACAATGCCGACTTAAGTACAAGAAGAGTGAATCCTCTAAGGTTTTGTGCTTTGAGCGGCTCCTGGGAGACCAGTATTAGATTCCGATGCACCAGTGCAGGTTTACTTTATCCCTTGGCCCTTCACATTGACCATGAAATACAGAAATTGCATTAGGGATTAATACATAGGGCACGATGCCGACTTAAGTACAAGAAGAGTGAATCTTTTAGAGTTTCTGCTCTGAGCGGCTCCTGGGAGACCAGTATTAGATTCCGTTGCACCAGTGCAGGTTTACTCTATCGCTTGGTCCTTCAAATTGACCATGAAACACAGAAATTGCATCGGGACGGAATACAAGAGGAAAAATGCCGACTTAAGTACAATAAGAGTTAATTTTCTAAGCGTTAGTGGTTTGAGCGGCTCGTGGGAGACCAGTGGCAGATTCCGATGCACCAGTGCAGGTTTACTGTATCCCTTGGACCTTCACATTGACCATCAAACACAGAAATTGCATCGAGATTGAATACAAAAGGGACTGCCGACTTAAGTACAAGAAGAGTTAATCATCTAAGAGTTTGTGCTTTGAGCGCCTCCTCGGAGACCAGTTTTAGATTCCCATGCACCTGTGCAGCTTTACTGTATCCCTTGGACTTTCACATTGACCATGAAACACAAAAATTGCATCGGGATTGAACACAAAACGGACATTAACGTCATAAGTACAAGAAGTGTGAATCTTCTAAGGGTTTGTGCTTTGAGCGGCTCCTGGGAGACCAGTATTAGATTCCGATGTACCAGTGCAAGTTTACTGTATCCCCTTGGACCTTCACATTGACCATGAAGCACAGAAACTGATTCGGGATGGAATACATAAGGGACAATGCCGACTCAAGTAGAAGAAGAGTGAATTTTGTAAGAGTTTGTGCTTTGAGCGGCTCCTGGGAGACCAGTATTAAATTCCGATGCGCCAGTGAAGGTTTACTGTATCCCTTTGACCTTCACATTGACCAAGAAACACAGACATCGCAACGGGATTGGATACAAAAGAGACAATGCCGACTTAAGAACAAGAAGAGTGAGTCTTCTAAGAGTTTGTGCTTTGAGTGGATCATGGGATACCAGTATAAGATTCTGACGCACCAGTGCAGGTTTATTGTACCCGTTGGATCTTCACATTGACCATGAAACACAGAAATTGCATCGGGATTGAATACAAGCGGGACAATGCCGACTTAGTTACAAGAAGAATGAATCTTCTAAGATACTGTGCTTTGAGCGGCTCCTGGGACACCTGAATTAGATTCCGATGCCCCTGTGCTGGTTTATTGTATCCCTTGGACCTTCACATGGACCATCAAACACAGAAATTGCATCGGGATTGAATACAAATGGGACTACCGACATAAGTACAAGAAGAGTCAATCATCTAAGAGTTTGTGATTTGAGCGGCTCCTCGGAGACCAGTATTAGATTCCGATACACCGGTACAGGTTTACTGTATCCCTTGGACCTTCACATTGACCATGATACACAGAAATTGCATTCGGACCAATACAAAAGATACAATGTCGACTTAAGTACAATAAGAGTGAATTTTCTAAGTGTTTGTGGTTTGAGTGGCTCTTGGGAGACCAGTGGTTGATTCCGATGCACCAGTGCAGGTTTACTGTATCCCTTGGACCTTCACATTGACCACAAAGCACAGAAATTGCATCAGGATTGAATACAATAGGGACTGCCGAGATAAGTACAAGAAGAGTTAATCATCTAAGAGTTTGTGCTTTGAGCGCCTCCTCGGAGACCAGTATTAGATTCCGATGCACCAGTGCAGGTTTACTGTATCCCTTGGACCTTCACATTGACCATGAAACACAGTAATTGCATCGGGATTGAATACAAAAGGGACAATGCCGACTTAAGTACAAGAAGAGTGAATCCTCTAAGGTTTTTTGCTTTGAGCGGCTCCTGGGAGACCAGTATTAGATTCCGATGCACCAGCGCAGGTTTACTTTATCCCTTGGCCCTTCACATTGACCATGAAATACAGAAATTGCATAAGGGATTAATACATAAGGCACAATGCCGACTTAAGCACAAGAAGAGTGAATCGTTTAAAGTTTCTGCTCTGAGCGGCTCCTGGGAGACCAGTATTAGATTCCGTTGCACCAGTGCAGGTTTACTCTATCGCTTGGTCCTTCACATTGACCATGAAACACAGAAATTGCATCGGGGCTGAATACAAGAGGGACAATGCCGACTGAAGTACAATGAGAGTGAATTTTCTAAGTGTTTGTGGTTTGAGCGGCTCCTCGGAGACCAGTGGTAGATTCCGATGCACCAGTGCAGGTTTACTGTATCCCTTGGACCTTCACATTGACCATGAAACGCAGAAATTGCATCGGGAGTGAATACAAAAGGGACAATGCCGAGTAAAGTACAAGAAGGGTGAATGTTATATGAGATTGTGCTTAGAACGGCTCCTGGCAGACCAGTATTAGAAACCGATGCACCAGTGCAGGTTTACTGTATCCCTTGGACTTTCACAGTGACCGTGAGACACAGAAATTGCATTGGGATTGAATACAAAAGGAACAAGGCCGACTTAAGTACAATAAGAGTTAATTTTCTAAGCGTTTGTGGTTTGAGCGGCTCGTGGGAGACCAGTGGTAGATTCCGATGCACCAGTGCAGGTTTACTGTACCCCTTGGACCTTCACATTGACCATCAAACACAGAAATTGCATCGAGATTGAATACAAAAGGGACTGCCGACTTAAGTACAAGAAGGGTGAATCTTCTAAGAGTTTGAGATTTGAACGGCTCCTGGGTGTCCAGTATTAGATTCCGATGCACCTGTGCAGGTTTACTGTATCCCTTGGACTTTCACATTGACCATGAAACACAAAAATTGCATCGGGATTGAACACAAAACGGACATTAACGACATAAGTACAAGAAGTGTGAATCTTCTAAGGGTTTGTGCTTTGAGCGGCTCCTGGGAGACCAGTATTAGACTCCGATGTACCAGTGCAAGTTTACTGTATCCCCTTGGACCTTCACATTGACCATGAAGCACAGAAACTGATTCGGGATGGAATACATAAGGGACAATGCCGACTCAAATAGAAGAAGAGTGAAAGTTGTTAGAGTTTGTGCTTTGAGCGGCTCCTGGGAGACCAGTATTAAATTCCGATGCGCCAGTGAAGTTTTACTGTATCCCTTTGACCTTCACATTGACCAAGAAACACAGAAATCGCAACGGGAATGGATACAAAAGAGACAATGCCGACTTAAGAGCAAGAAGAGTGAGTCTTCTAAGAGTTTGTGCTTTAAGTGGATCATGGGAGACCAGTATAAGATTCTGATGCACCAGTGCAGGTTTATTGTACCCGTTGGATCTTCACATTGACCATGAAACACAGAAATTGCATCGGGATTGAATACAAGAGGGACAATGCCGACTTAAATACAAGAAGAATGAATCTTCTAAGATATTGTGCTTTGAGCGGCTCCTGGGAGACCTGTATTAGATTCCGATGCCCCTGTGCTGGTTTATTGTATCCCTTGGACCTTCACATGGACCATCAAACACAGAAAGTGCATCGGGATTGAAAACAAAAGGCACAATGCCGACTTAAGTACAAGAAGAGTGAGTGTTGTAAAAGTTTGTGCTTTGGGCGGGTCCTGGGAGACCAGTATTAGATTCCGGTGCACCAGTGCAGGTTTACTGCATCCCTTGGACCTTCACATTGACCATGAAACACAGGAATTGCATCTGGATTGAATACAAAAGGTTGTACCGACTTAAGTTCAAGAAGAGTTAATCATCTAAGAGTGTGTGCTTTGAGCGGCTCCTGGGAGACCAGTGTTAGATTCCGATGCTCCAGTGCAGGTCTACTGTATCCCTTGGACCTTCACATTGACCATGAAACGCAGAAATTGCATCGGGATTGAATACATACGGGACAATGCCGACTTCAGTACAAGAAGAGTGAATATTCTAAGATTTTGAGTTTTAAGGGGCTCCTGGGTGTCCAGTATTAGATTCCGATGCACCTGTGCAGGTTTACTGTATCCCTTGGACCTTCACATTGGCCATGAAACACAGAAATTGCATCGGGATTGAATACAAAAAGGACAATAACGACATAAGTACAAGACGAGTGAATCTTCTAAGTGTTTGTGCTTTGAGCGGCTCCTGGGAGACCAGTATTAGATTCCGATGTACCAGTGCAGGTTAACTGTACCCCTTGGGCCTTCACATTGACGATGAAACACAGAAATTGCATCGGGATTGAATACAAAATGCACAATGCCAACTTAAGTGCAAGTACAGTGAATTTTCTAAGAGTCTGTGCTATGAGCGGCTCCTCCAAGACCAGGATTAGATTCCGATGCACCAGTGCAGGTTTACCGTATCCCTTGTACCTTCACATTGACCATGAAACACAGAAATTGCATCGGGATGGAATACATAAGGGACAATGCCGACTCAAGTAGAACAAGAGTGAATTTTGTAAGAGTTTGTGCTTTGAGTGGCTCCTGGGAGACCAGTATTAAATTCAGATGCACCAGTGAAGGTTTACTGTATCGCTTTGACCTTCACATTGACCAAGTAACACAGAAATCGCATCGGGATTGAATACAAAACGGACAATGCCGACTTACGAACAAGAAGAGTTAGTCTTCTAAGAGTTTATGATTTGAGTGGCTCATCGGAGACCTGTATTAGATTCCGTTGCACCAGTGCAGGTTTTCTTTATCCCTTGGCCCTTCACATTGACTATGAAACACAGAAATTGGATCGGGATTAATACATACGCCACAATGCCGACTTAAGTACAAGAACAGTGAATCTTCTAAGAGTTTCGATCTGAGCGGCTCCTGGGAGACCAGTATTAGATTCCGTTGCACCAGTGCAGGTTTACTGTATCCCTTGGACCTTCACATTGACCATGAAACACAAAAATTCCATCGGGATCGAATACAAAAGGGACAATGCCAACTTAAGTACAAGAAGGGTGAATCTTATAAGAGATTGTGCTTTGAATGGCTCCTGGGAGACCAGTATTAGAAACCGAAGCACCAGTGCAGGATTACTGTATCCCTTGGACTTTCACAGTGACCGTGAAACACAGAAATTGCATTGGGATTGAATACAAAAGGAACAATGCCGACTTAAGCACAATAAGAGTGAATTTTCTAAGAGTTTGTGGTTTGAGCGGCTAGTGGGAAACCAGTGGTAGATTCCGATGCACCAGTGCAGGTTTACTGTATCCCTTGGACCTTCACATTGATCATGAAACACAGGAATTTCATCGGGATTGAATACAAAATGGACAATGCCGGCATAGGTACAAAATGAGAGAATTTTCTAAGAGTTTGTGGTTTGAGCTGCTCCTGGGAGACCAGTATTAGATTCCGATGGACCAGTCCAGGTTTATTGTATCCCTTGGACCTTCACATTGACCATGAAACACAGAAATTGCATTCGAAACAATACAAAAGATACATTGCCGACTTAAGTACAAGAACAGTGAATCTTCTAATAGTTTGTGATTTGAGCGGCTCCTGGTAGACCGGTATTAAATTCCGATGCACCAGTGCTAGTTTACTGTATCCCTGACCTCCACATTGACCATGAAACACAGAAATTGCATCGGGATTGAATACAAAAGGGACAATGCCGACTTAAGTACAAGAAGGGTGAATCTTATAAGAGATTGTGGTTTGAGCTGCTCCTGGGAGACCAGTATTAGATTCCGATGTACCAGTGCAGGTTTATTGTATTCCTTGGACCTTCACATTGCCCATGTAACACAGAAATCACATCGGGATTGAATACAAAAGGCACAATGCCGACTTGAGTACAAGAAGAATGAATCTTCTAAGAGTTTGTGCTTCGAGCGGCTCCTGGGAGACCAGTGTTAGATTCCCATGCACCAGTGCAGGTTGTCTGGATCATTTGAACCTTCACATTCACCATGAAACACAGAAATTGCATCGGGATTGAATACAGATAGGACAATGATGACTTAAGTTCAAGAAGAATGAATCCTCTAGGAGTTTGTGCTTTCAGCGGCTCCTGGGAGACCAGTATTAGATTCCGATGCACCAGAGCAGGTTTACTGTATCCCTTGGATCTTCTCATTGACCATGAAACACAGAAATTGCATCGGGATTGAATACAAAAGGCACAATGTCGACTTCAGTACAAGAAGAGTGATCGTCTAAGAGTTTGTGCTTTGAGCGGCTCCTGCGAAGCCAGTATTACATTCCGATGCACCAGTGCAGGTTTACTGTATCATTTGGACCTTCACATTGACCATGAAACACAGAAATTGCATCGGGATTAAATACAAAAGGGACAATGCTGACTTAAGTACAAGAAGGGTGAATCTTATAAGAGATTGTGCTTTCAATGGCTCCTGGGAGACCAGTATTAGAAACCGATGCACCAGTGCAGGATTACTGTCTCCCTTGGACTTTCACAGTGACCGTGAAACACAGAAATTGCATTGGGATTGAATACAAAAGGAACAATGCCGACTTAAGCACAATAAGAGTGTATTTTCTAAGAGTTTGTGGTTTGAGCGGCTAGTGGGAAACCAGTGGTAGACTCCGATGCACCAGTGCAGGTTTACTGTATCACTTGGACTTTCACATTGACCATCAAACTCAGAAATTGCATCGAGATTGAATACAAAAGGGACTGCCGACTTAAGTACAAGAAGAGGTAATCATCTAAGAGGTTCTGCTTTGAGCGGCTCCTGGGAGACCAGTATTACGTTCCGATGCACCAGTGCAGGTTTACTGTATCCCGTGGACCTTCACATTGAGAATGAAACACAGATATTGCGTCGGGATTGAATACAAAATGGACAATGCCGACATAAGTACAAGAAGAGTGAATCATCTAAGAATTGGTGCTTTGATTGGCTCTTGGGTGACCAGTATTAGATTCCGATGCACCAGTGCTGATGAACTGTATCGCTGGGACCTTCACATTTACCATGAAACAAAGAAATTACATCGGGATTGAATACAAAAGCGACAATGTCGACTTAAGTACAAGAAAAGTGAATCTTCTAAGAGTTTGTGCTTTGAGCGGCTCCTGGGAGACCAGTATTAGTTTCCGATGCACCAGTGCAGGTTTACTGTATCCCTTGGTCCTTCACATTGAGAATGAAACACAGATATTGCGTCGCGATTGAATACAAAATGGACAATGCCGACATAAGTACAGGAAGAGTGAATCTCTTCAGAGTTTGTGCTTTGAGCGGCTCCTGGGAGACCAGTATTAGATTCTGATGCACCAGTGCATTTTTACTGTATCCCTTGGATCTTCACATTGACCATGAAACACAGAAATTGCTTCGGGATTGAATACAAGAGGGACAATGCCGACTCAATTACAAGAAGAATGATCCTTCTAATTAATTGTGCTTTGAGCGGCTCCTGGGAGACCTGTATTTGATTCCGATGCCCCTGTGCTAGTTTATTGTATCCCGTGGACCTTCACATGGACCATCAAACATAGAAATTGCATCGGGATTGAAAACAAAAGGCACAATGCCGACTTAAGTACAAGAAGAGTGAATCTTGTAAGAGTTTGTACTTTGGGCGGGTCCTGGGAGACCAGTATTAGATTCCGGTGCACCAGTGCAGATTTACTGTATCCCTTGGATCTTCACATTGACCATGAAAAATAGGAATTGCATCTGGATTGAATACAAAAGGTTCTACAGACTTAAGTACAAGAAGAGTTAATCATCTAAGAGTTTGTGCTATGAGCGGCTCCTGGGAGACCAGTGTTAGATTCCGATGCACCAGTGCAGGTTTACTGTATCCCTTGGACCTTCACATTGACCATGAAACACAGGAATTTCATTGGGATTGAATACAAAATGGACAATGCCGGCATAGGTACAAGATGAGAGAATTTTCTAAGAGTTTGTGGTTTGAGCTGCTCCTGGGAGACCAGTATTAGATTCCGATGGACCAGTCCAGGTTTATTGTATCCCTTGGACCTTCACATTGACCATGAAACACAGAAATTGCATTCGAAACAATACAAAAGATACAATGTCGACTTAAGTACAAGAACAGTGAATCTTCTAATAGTTTGTGCTTTGAGCGGCTCCTGGGAGACCAGTATTAGATTCCGATGCACCAGCGCAGGTTCACTATATCTCTTCGACCTTCACATTGACCATGAAACACACAAATTGCATCGAGATTGAATACAAACAGGACAATGCCGACTTAAGTACAAGAAGAGTGAATATTCCAAGAGTTTGTACTTTAAACGGCTCCAGGGAGACCTGTATTAGATTCCGATTCACCGGCGCCGGTTTACTGTATCCCTTTGACCTTCACATTGAGCATGAAACACAGAAATTGCATCGGGATTGAACACAAAAGATACAATGCCGACTTAAGTACAAGAAGAGTGAATGTTCTAAGAGATTGTGCTTTGAACGGCGCCTGGGGGCCAGTATGAGATTCCGATGCACCAGTGCCGGTTTACTGTATCCGTTGGACCTTCACATTGACCATGAAACACAGAAATTGCAGCGGGATTGAATACAAAAGGCACAATCCAAATTACGTACAAGAAGAGTGAATCTTCTAAGAGTTTGTGGTTTGAGCGGCTCCTGGGATACCAGTATTTGATTCCGATGCACCAGTGCACGTTAAATGTATCCCTTGGTCCTTCACATTGACCATGAAACACAGAAATTGCATCGGGATTAAATACAAAAGGAACAATGCCGGCTTAAGTACAAGAAGAGTGGATTTTCTAAGATTTTGTGGTTTGAGCGGCTCCTGGGAGACCAGTATTAGATTCCGATGCACCAGTGCAGGTTTTCTGTATCCCTTGGACCTTCACATGGACCATCAAACACAGAAAATGCATCGGGATTGAAAAGAAAATGCACAATGCCGACTTAAGTACAAGAAGAGTGAGTCTTGTAAGAGTTTGTGCTTTGAGCGCGTCATGGGAGACCAGTATTAGATGCCGAAGAACCGGTGTAGGTTTATTGTATCCCTTGGATGTTCACATTGACCATGATACACAGAAATTGCATTCGGACCAATACATCAGATACAATGTCGACTTAAGTACAAGAAGAGTGAATTTTCTAATAGTTTGTGATTTGAGGGGCTCCTGGGAGACCAGTATTAAATTCTGATGCACCAGTGCACGTTTACCGTATCCCTTGGACCTTCACATTGACCATGAAACACAGAAATCGAATCGGAATTGAATACAAAGGGAATAATGCCGACATAAGTACAACAAAAGTGAATCTTCTAAGAGTTTGTGCTTTGAGCGGCTCCTGGGAGAACAGTATTACATTCCGATGCACCAGCGCAGGTTCCCTGTATCCCTTCGACCTTCACATTGAGCATGAAACACAGAAATTGCATCGACATTTATTACAAACGGGACAATGCCTACTTAAGTACAAGAAGAGTGAATTTTCTAAGAAGTTGTGGGTTGAGCAGCTCCAGGGAGACCAGTATTAGATTCCGATGCACCAGTGTTGATTTACTGAATCCCTTGGCACTCTACATTGACCATGAAACACAGAAAGTGCATCGGGATTGAATACAAAAGGCACAATGCCGACTTAAGTACGAGAAGAGCGAATCTTCTAAGATTTTGTGCTTTGAGCGGCTCCTGGGGGAACAGTATTAGATTCCGATGCACCAGTGCAGGTTTACTGTATCCCTTGCTCGTTCACATTGATAATGAAACACAGATATTGCGTCGCGATTGAATACAAAATGGACAATGCCTACATAAGTACAAGAAGAGTGAATCTCTTCAGAGTTTGTGTTTGAGCGGCTCCTGGGAGACCAGTATTAGATTCTGATGCACCAGTGCATTTTACTGTATCCCTTGGATCTTCACATTGACCATGAAACACAGAAATTGCATCGGGATTGATTACAAGAGGGACAATGCCGACTCAATTACAAGAAGAATGAATCTTCTAATTAATTGTGCTTTGAGCGGCTCCTGGGAGACCTGTAGTTGATTCCGATGCCCCTGTGCTGGTTTATTGTATCCCGTGGACCTTTACATGGACCATCAAACACAGAAATTGCATCGGGATTGAAATCAAAAGGCACAATGCCGACTTAAGTACAAGAAGAGTGAATCTTGTAAGAGTTTTTACTTTGGGCGGGTCCTGGGAGACCAGTATTAGATTCCGGTGCACCAGTGCAGATTTACTGTATCCCTTGGACCTTCACATTGACCATGAAAAATAGGAATTGCATCTGGATTGAATACAAAAGGTTCTACAGACTTAAGTACAAGAAGAGTTAATCATCTAAGAGTTTGTGCTTTGAGCGGCTCCTGGGAGACCAGTGTTAGATTCCGATGCACCAGTGCAGATTTACTGTATCCCTTGGACCTTCACATTGACCATGAAACACAGGAATTTCATCGGGATTGAATACAAAATGGACAATGCCAGCATAGGTACAAGATGAGAGAATTTTCTAAGAGTTTGTGGTTGGAGCTGCTCCTGGGAGACCAGTATTAGATTCCGATGGACCAGTCCAGGTTTATTGTATCCCTTAGACCTTCACATTGACCATGAAACACAGAAATTGCATTCGAAACAATACAAAAGATACAATGTCGACTTAAGTACAAGAACAGTGAATCGTCTAATAGTTTGTGATTTGAGCGGCTCCTGGTAGACCAGTATTAAATTCCGATGCACCAGTGCTAGTTTACTGTTTCCCTTGGACCTCCACATTGACCTTGAAACACAGAAATCGAATCGGGATTGAATACAAACGGAACAATGTCGACTTAACTACAAGAAGAGTGAATCTTCTAAGAGTTTGTGCTTTGAGCGGCTTCTGGGGGACCAGTATTAGATTCCGATGCGCCAGTGCAGGTTTACTGTATCCCTTGGAACTTCACTTTGATCATGAAACACAGAAATTGCATTGGGATTGAATACAAAAGGCAAAATGCCGGCGTAAGTACAAGAGGAGTGAATCTTCTAAGAGTTTGTGCTTTGACCGGCTCCTGGGAGACCAGTATTAGATTCCGATGCACCAGTGCAGGTTTACTGTATCCCTTGGACCCTCACATTGACCATGAGTCACAGAAATTTCATCGGGATTGAATACAAAATGGACAATGCCGACTTAAGTACAAGATGAGAGAATTTTCTAAGAGTTTGTGGTTTGAGCTGCTCCTGGGAGACCAGTATTAGATTCCAGTGAACCAGTGCAGGTTTATTGTATCCCTTGGACCTTCACATTGACCATGTAACACAGAAATCACATCGGGATTGAATACAAAAGACACAATGCCGACTTGAGTACAAGAAGAATGAATCTTCTAAGAGTTTGTGCTTCGAGCGGCTCCTGGGAGACCAGTATTAGATTCCCATGCACCAGTGCAGGTTGTCTGTATCATTTGAACCTTCACATTCACCATGAAACACAGAAATTGCATCGGGATTGAATACAGATAGGACAATGATGACTTAAGTTCAAGAAGAATGAATCCTCTAGGAGTTTGTGCTTTCAGCGGCTCCTGGGAGACCAGTATTAGATTCCGATGCACCAGAACAGGTTTACTGTATCCCTTGGATCTTCTCATTGACCATGAAACACAGAAATTGCATTGGGATTGAATACAAAAGGCACAATGACGACTTCAGTACAAGAAGAGTGATCGTCTAAGAGTTTGTGTTTTGAGCGGCTCCTGGGAAGCCAGTATTACATTCCGATGCACCAGTGCAGGTTTACTGTATCATTTGGACCTTCACATTGACCATGAAACACAGAAATTGCATCGGGATTAAATACAAAAGGGACAATGCTGACTTAAGTACAAGATGAATGATTCTTCTAGGAGTTTGTGCTTTCAGCGGTTCCTGGGAGACCACTATTAGATTCCGATGCACCAGTGCAGGTTTACTGTTTCCCTTGGACCTTCACATTGACCATGAAACACAGAAATTTGCATCGGGATTGAATACAAAAGGCACAATGCCGACTTAAGTACAAGAAGAGTGAATATTCCAAGAGTTTGTACTTTAAACGGCTCCAGGGAGACCTGTATTAGATTCCGATTCACCGGCGCAGGTTTACTGTATCCCTTTGACCTTCACATTGAGCATGAAACACAGAAATTGCATCGGAATTGAACACAAAAGATACAATGCCGACTTAAGTACAAGAAGAGTGAATGTTCTAAGAGATTGTGCTTTGAACGGCGCCTGGGGGCCAGAATGAGATTCCGATGCACCAGTGCCGGTTTACTGTATCCGTTGGACCTTCACATTGACCATGAAACACAGAAATTGCCGCGGGATTGAATACAAAAGGCACAATCCAAATTACGTAGAAGAAGAGTGAATCTTCTAAGAGTTTGTGGTTTGAGCGGCTCCTGGGAGACCAGTATTAGATTCCGATGCACCAGTGCAGGTTTTCTGTATCCCTTGGACCTTCACATGGACCATCAAACACAGAAAATGCATCGGGATTGAAAACAAAATGCACAATGCCGACTTAAGTACAAGAAGAGTGAGTCTTGTAAGAGTTTGTGCTTTGAGCGCGTCATGGGAGACCAGTATTAGATGCCGAAGAACCGGTGCAGGTTTATTGTATCCCTTGGACGTTCACATTGACCATGATACACAGAAATTGCATTCGGACCAATACAAAAGATACAATGTCGACTTAAGTACAAGAAGAGTGAATTTTCTAATAGTTTGTGATTTGAGGGGCTCCTGGGAGACCAGTATTAAATTCTGATGCACCAGTGCACGTTTACTATATCCCTTGGACCTTCACATTGACCATGAAACACAGAAATCGAATCGGGATTGAATACAAAGGGAATAATGCCGACTTAAGTACAACAAAAGTGAATCTTCTAAGAGTTTGTGCTTTGAGCGGCTCCTGGGAGAACAGTATTACATTCCGATGCACCAGCGCAGGTTCCCTGTATCCCTTCGACCTTCACATTGAGCATGAAACACAGAAATTGCATCGACATTTATTACAAACGGGACAATGCCGACTTAAGTACAAGAAGAGTGAATTTTCTAAGAAGTTGTGGGTTGAGCAGCTCCAGGGAGACCAGTATTAGATTCCGATGCACCAGTGTTGATTTACTGAATCCCTTGGCGATCTACATTGACCATGAAACACAGAAAGTGCATCGGGATAGAATACAAAAGGGACAATGCCGACTTAACTACAAGAAGAGTTAATCTTCTAAGAGTTAGTGCTTTGAGCTTCTTGTGGGAGACCAGTATTAGATTCCAATTCACCAGTGTGGATATACTGTATCCCTTGGATCTTCACATTGACCATGAAAAAGAGAACTTGCAACGGGATTATTTACAAAAGGGACAAACCGACTTAAGTACGAGGAGAGTGAATTTTCTAAGAGTTTGTGCTTTGAGCACTTCCTGGGAGACCAGTATTAGATTCCTATGCACCAGTGCAGGTTTACTGTATCCCTTGGACCTCCACATTGACCATGAAACACAGATATCGCATCTGGATTGAATACAAAAGGCACAATGCCGACTTAAGTACGAGAAGAGCGAATCTTCTAAGATTTTGTGTTTTGAGCGGCTCTTGGGGGAACAGTATTAGATTCTGATGCACCAGTGCAGGTTTACTGTATCCCTTGGACCTTCACATTGACCATGAAAAATAGGAATTGCATCTGGATTGAATACAAAAGGTTCTACAGACTTAAGTACAAGAAGAGTTAATCATCTAAGAGTTTGTGCTTTGAGCGGCTCCTGGAAGACCAGTGTTAGATTCCGATGCACCAGTGCAGATTTACTGTATCCCTTGGACCTTCACATTGACCATGGAACACAGGAATTTCATCGGGATTGAATACAAAATGGACAATGCCAGCATAGGTACAAGATGAGAGAATTTTCTAAGAGTTTGTGGTTTGAGCTGCTCCTGGGAGACCAGTATTAGATTCCGATGGGCCAGTCCAGGTTTATTGTATCCCTTAGACCTTCACATTGACCATGAAACACAGAAATTGCTTCGAAACAATACAAAAGATACAATGTCGACTTAAGTACAAGAACAGTGAATCTTCTAATAGTTTGTGATTTGAGCGGCTCCTGGTAGACCAGTATTAAATTCCGATGCACCAGCGCTAGTTTACTGTATCCCTTGGACCTCCACATTGACCTTGAAACACAGAAATCGAATCGGGATCGAATACAAACGGAACAATGCCGACTTAACTACAAGAAGAGTGAATCTTCTGAGAGTTTGTGCTTTGAGCGGCTTCTGGGAGACCAGTATTAGATTCCGATGCACCAGCGCACGTTCACTATATCTCTTCGACCTTCACATTGACCATGAAACACAGAAATTGCATCGAGATTGAATACAAACAGGACAATGCCGACTTAAGTACAAGAAGATTGAATTTTCTAAGAGATTGTCGGTTGAGCAGCTCCAGGGAGACCAGTATTAGATTCCGATGCGCCAGTGCAGGTTTACTGTATCCCTTGGAACTTCACTTTGATCATGAAACACAGAAATTGCATTGGGATTGAATACAAAAGGCAAAATGCCGGCGTAAGTACAAGAGGAGTGAATCTTCTAAGAGTTTGTGCTTTGACCGGCTCCTGGGAGACCAGTATTAGATTCCGATGCACCAGTGCAGGTTTACTGTATCCCTTGGACCCTCACATTGACCACGAGTCACAGAAATTTCATCGGGATTGAATACAAAATGGACAATGCCGACTTAAGTACAAGATGAATGATTCTTCTAGGAGTTTGTGCTTTCAGCGGTTCCTGGGAGACCACTATTAGATTCCGATGCACCAGTGCAGGTTTACTGTTTCCCTTGGACCTTCACATTGACCATGAAACACAGAAATTTGCATCGGGATTGAATACAAAAGGCACAATGCCGACTTAAGTACAAGAAGAGTGAATATTCCAAGAGTTTGTACTTTAAACGGCTCCAGGGAGACCTGTATTAGATTCCGATTCACCGGCGCAGGTTTACTGTTTCCCTTGGACCTTCACATTGAGCATGAAACACAGAAATTGCATCGGGATTGAACACAAAAGATACAATGCCGACTTAAGTACAAGAAGAGTGAATGTTCTAAGAGATTGTGCTTTGAACGGCGCCTGGGGGCCAGAATGAGATTCCGATGCACCAGTGCCGGTTTACTGTATCCGTTGGACCTTCACATTGACCATGAAACACAGAAATTGCCCCGGGATTGAATACAAAAGGCACAATCCAAATTACGTATAAGAAGAGTGAATCTTCTAAGAGTTTGTGGTTTGAGCGGCTCCTGGGATACCAGAATTAGATTCCGATGCACCAGTGCACGTTAAATGTATCCCTTTGACCTTCACATTGACCATGAAACACAGAAATTGCATCGGGATTGAATACAAAAGGAACAATGCCGACTTAAGTACAAGAAGAGTGGATTTTCTAAGATTTTGTGGTTTGAGCGGTTCCTGGGAGACCAGTATTAGATTCCGATGCACCAGTGCAGGTTTTCTGTATCCCTTGGACCTTCACATGGACCATCAAACACAGAAAATGCATCGGGATTGAAAACAAAATGCACAATGCCGACTTAAGTACAAGAAGAGTGAGTCTTGTAAGAGTTTGTGCTTTGAGCGCGTCATGGGAGACCAGTATTAGATGCCGAAGAACCGGTGCAGGTTTATTGTATCCCTTGGACGTTCACATTGACCATGATACACAGAAATTGCATTCGGACCAATACAAAAGATACAATGTCGACTTAAGTACAAGAAGAGTGAATTTTCTAATAGTTTGTGATTTGAGGGGCTCCTGGGAGACCAGTATTAAATTCTGATGCACCAGTGCACGTTTACTATATCCCTTGGACCTTCACATTGACCATGAAACACAGAAATCGAATCGGGATTGAATACAAAGGGAATAATGCCGACTTAAGTACAACAAAAGTGAATCTTCTAAGAGTTTGTGCTTTGAGAGGCTCCTGGGAGAACAGTATTACATTCCGATGCACCAGCGCAGGTTCCCTGTATCCCTTCGACCTTCACATTGAGCATGAAACACAGAAATTGCATCGACATTTATTACAAACGGGACAATGCCGACTTAAGTACAAGAAGAGTGAATTTTCTAAGAAGTTGTGGGTTGAGCAGCTCCAGGGAGACCAGTATTAGATTCCGATGCACCAGTGTTGATTTACTGAATCCCTTGGCCCTCTACATTGACCATGAAACACAGAAAGTGCATCGGGATAGAATACAAAAGGGACAATGCCGACTTAACTACAAGAAGAGTTAATCTTCTAAGAGTTAGTGCTTTGAGCTTCTTGTGGGAGACCAGTATTAGATTCCAATTCACCAGTGTGGATATACTGTATCCCTTGGATCTTCACATTGACCATGAAAAAGAGAACTTGCATCGGGATTATTTACAAAAGGGACAAACCGACTTAAGTACAAGGAGAGTGAATTTTCTAAGAGTTTGTGCTTTGAGCGGCTCCTGGGAGACCAGTATTAGATTCCTATGCACCAGTGCAGGTTTACTGTATCCCTTGGACCTCCACATTGACCATGAAACACAGATATCGCATCTGGATTGAATACAAATGGCACAATGCCGACTTAAGTACGAGAAGAGCGAATCTTCTAAGATTTTGTGCTTTGAGCGGCTCCTGGGGGAACAGTATTAGATTCTGATGCACCAGTGCAGGTTTACTGTATCCCTTGGACCTTCACATTGACCATGAAACACAGCAATTGCATAGGGATTGAATAAAAATAGGACAATGATGACTTAAGTACATGAAGAATGACTCCTCTATGAGTTTGTGCTTTCAGCGGCTCATGGGAGACCAGTATTAGATTCCGATGCACCAGTGCAGGTTTACTGTATCCCTTGGACCTTCTCATTGACCATGAAACACAGAAATTACATCGGGATTGAATACAAAAGGCACAATGACGACTTACGTACAAGAAGAGTGATCGACTAGGAGTTTGAGATTTGAGCGGGCCATGGGGGCCAGTTTGACATTCCGATGCACCAGTGCAGGTTGACTGTATCATTTGAACCTTCACATTGACCATGAAACACAGAAATTGCATTGGGATTGAATACAAAATGGACAATGCAAACTTACGTACGAGAAGAATGAATCTTCTAGGAATTTGTGCTTTCAGCGGCACCTGGGTGACCAGTATTAAATTTCGATGCACCATTGCAAGTTTACTGTATCCCTTGGAACTTCACATTGACCATGAAACACAGAAATTGCATCGGGATTGAATAAAAAAGGCACAATGCCAACTTAAGTACAAGAAGAGTGAATCTTCTAAGAGTTTGTGCTTTGAGCGGCTCCTGGGAGACCAGTATTAGATTGTGATACACCAGTGCCGGTTGACTGTATCATTTGGACCTTCACATTGACTATGAAACACAGAAATCGCATCGGGATTGAATACAAAAGGGACAATGCCGACTTAAGTACAAGAAGCGTGAATCTTCTAAGAATTTGTTCTTTCAGCGGCTCCAGGTAGACCAATATTAGAGTCAGATGCACCAGTGCATGTTTACTGTATCCCTTGGACCTTCACTTTGACCATGAAACACAGAGATTGCATCGGGATTGAATACAAAACTCACAATGCCAACTTAAGCATAAGAAGTGTGAATCTTCGAAGAGTTTGTGCTTTGAGCATCTCCTCGGAGACCTGTATTAGATTCCGATGCACCAGTGCACGTTTACAGTATCTATTTGACCTTCACATTGACCATGAAACACAGAAATTGCATCAGGATTGAATACAAAAGGGGCAATGCCGGCGTAAGTACAAGAGGAGTGAATCTCCTAAGAGTTTGTGCTTTCACCGGCTCCTGGGAGACCAGTATTAGATTCTGATGCACCAGTGCAGGTTTACTGTATCCCTTGGAACTTCACATTGATCATGAAACATAGAAATTGCATTGGGATTGAATACAAAAGGCAAAATGCCGGCGTAAGTACAAGAGGAGTGAATCTTCTAAGAGTTTGTGCTTTGACCGGCTCCTGGGAGACCAGTATTAGATTCCGATGCACCAGTGCAGGTTTACTGTGTCCCCTGGACCCTCACATTGACCATGAGTCACAGAAATTTCATCGAGATTGATTACAAAATGGACAATGCCGACTTAAGTACAAGATGAGAGAATTTTCTAAGAGTTTGTGGTTTGAGCTGCTCCTGGGAGACCAGTATTAGATTCCGATGTACCAGTGCAGGTTTATTGTATTCCTTGGACCTTCACATTGCCCATGTAACACAGAAATCACATCGGGATTGAATACAAAAGGCACAATGCCGACTTGAGTACAAGAAGAATGAATCTTCTAAGAGTTTGTGCTTCGAGCGGCTCCTGGGAGACCAGTATTAGATTCCCATGCACCAGTGCAGGTTGTCTGTATCATTTGAACCTTCACATTCACCATGAAACACAGAAATTGCATCGGGATTGAATACAGATAGGACAATGATGACTTAAGTTCAAGAAGAATGAATCCTCTAGGAGTTTGTGCTTTCAGCGGCTCCTGGGAGACCAGTATTAGATTCCGATGCACCAGAGCAGGTTTACTGTATCCCTTGGATCTTCTCATTGACCATGAAACACAGAAATTGCATTGGGATTGAATACAAAAGGCACAATGACGACTTCATTACAAGAAGAGTGATCGTCTAAGAGTTTGTGCTTTGAGCGGCTCCTGGGAAGCCAGTATTACATTCCGATGCACCAGTGCAGGTTTACTGTATCATTTGGACCTTCACATTGACCATGAAACACAGAAATTGCATCGGGATTAAATACAAAAGGGACAATGCTGACTTAAGTACAAGATGAATGATTCTTCTAGGAGTTTGTGCTTTCAGCGGTTCCTGGGAGACCACTATTAGATTCCGATGCACCAGTGCAGGTTTACTGTTTCCCTTGGACCTTCACATTGACCATGAAACACAGAAATTTGCATCGGGATTGAATACAAAAGGCACAATGCCGACTTAAGTACAAGAAGAGTGAATATTCCAAGAGTTTGTACTTTAAACGGCTCCAGGGAGACCTGTATTAGATTCCGATTCACCGGCGCAGGTTTACTGTATCCCTTTGACCTTCACATTGAGCATGAAACACAGAAATTGCATCGGGATTGAACACAAAAGATACAATGCCGACTTAAGTACAAGAAGAGTGAATGTTCTAAGAGATTGTGCTTTGAACGGCGCCTGGGGGCCAGAATGAGTTTCCGATGCACCAGTGCCGGTTTACTGTATCCGTTGGACCTTCACATTGACCATGAAAGACAGAAATTGCCCCGGGATTGAATACAAAAGGCACAATCCAAATTACGTATAAGAAGAGTGAATCTTCTAAGAGTTTGTGGTTTGAGCGGCTCCTGGGATACCAGTATTAGATTCCGATGCACCAGTGCACGTTAGTTGTATCCCTTTGACCTTCACATTGACCATGATACACAGAAATTGCATTCGGACCAATACAAAAGATACAATGTCGACTTAAGTACAAGAAGAGTGAATTTTCTAATAGTTTGTGATTTGAGGGGCTCCTGGGAGACCAGTATTAAATCCTGATGCACCAGTGCACGTTTACTATATCCCTTGGACCTTCACATTGACCATGAAACACAGAAATCGAATCGGGATTGAATACAAAGGGAATAATGCCGACTTAAGTACAACAAAAGTGAATCTTCTAAGAGTTTGTGCTTTGAGCGGCTCCTGGGAGAACAGTATTACATTCCGATGCACCAGCGCAGGTTCCCTGTATCCCTTCGACCTTCACATTGAGCATGAAACACAGAAATTGCATCGACATTTATTACAAACGGGACAATGCCGACTTAAGTACAAGAAGAGTGAATTTTCTAAGAAGTTGTGGGTTGAGCAGCTCCAGGGAGACCAGTATTAGATTCCGATGCACCAGTGTTGATTTACTGAATCCCTTGGCCCTCTACATTGACCATGAAACACAGAAAGTGCATCGGGATAGAATACAAAAGGGACAATGCCGACTTAACTACAAGAAGAGTTAATCTTCTAAGAGTTAGTGCTTTGAGCTTCTTGTGGGAGACCAGTATTAGATTCCAATTCACCAGTGTGGATATACTGTATCCCTTGGATCTTCACATTGACCATGAAAAAGAGAACTTGCATCGGGATTATTTACAAAAGGGACAAACCGACTTAAGTACAAGGAGAGTGAATTTTCTAAGAGTTTGTGCTTTGAGCGGCTCCTTTGAGACCAGTATTAGATTCCTATGCACCAGTGCAGGTTTACTGTATCCCTTGGACCTCCACATTGACCATGAAACACAGATATCGCATCTGGATTGAATACAAAAGGCACAATGCCGACTTAAGTACGAGAAGAGCGAATCTTCTAAGATTTTGTGCTTTGAGCGGCTCCTGGGGGAACAGTATTAGATTCTGATGCACCAGTGCAGGTTTACTGTATCCCTTGGACCTTCACATTGACCATGAAACACAGCAATTGCATAGGGATTGGATAAAAATAGGACAATGATGACTTAAGTACATGAAGAATGACTCCTCTATGAGTTTGTGCTTTCAGCGGCTCATGGGAGACCAGTATTAGATTCCGATGCACCAGTGCAGGTTTACTGTATCCCTTGGACCTTCTCATTGACCATGAAACACAGAAATTACATCGGGATTGAATACAAAAGGCACAATGACGACTTAAGTACAAGAAGAGTGATCGACTAGGAGTTTGAGATTTGAGCGGGCCATGGGGGCCAGTTTGACATTCCGATGCACCAGTGCAGGTTGACTGTATCATTTGAACCTTCACATTGACCATGAAACACAGAAATTGCATTGGGATTGAATACAAAATGGACAATGCAAACTTATGTACGAGAAGAATGAATCTTCTAGGAATTTGTGCTTTCAGCGGCACCTGGGTGACCAGTATTAAATTTCGATGCACCATTGCAAGTTTACTGTATCCCTTGGATCTTCACATTGACCATGAAACACAGAAATTGCATCGGGATTGAATACAAAAGGCACAATGCCAACTTAAGTACAAGAAGAGTGAATCTTCTAAGAGTTTGTGCTTTGAGCGGCTCCCGGGAGACCAGTATTAGATTGTGATACACCAGTGCCGGTTGACTGTATCATTTGGACCTTCACATTGACTATGAAACACAGAAATCTCATCGGGATTGAATACAAAAGGGACAATGCCGACTTAAGTACAAGAAGCGTGAATCTTCTAAGAATTTGTTCTTTCAGCGGCTCCAGGTAGACCAATATTAGAGTCCGATGAACCAGTGCATGTTTACTGTATCCCTTGGACCTTCACTTTGACCATGAAACACAGAGATTGCATCGGGATTGAATACAAAACTCACAATGCCAACTTAAGCATAAGAAGTGTGAATCTTCGAAGAGTTTGTGCTTTGAGCATCTCCTCGGAGACCTGTATTAGATTCCGATGCACCAGTGCACGTTTACAGTCTCTCTTTGACCTTCACATTGACCATGAAACACAGAAATTGCATCAGGATTGAATACAAAAGGGGCAATGCCGGCGTAAGTACAAGAGGAGTGAATCTTCTAAGAGTTTGTGCTTTCACCGGCTCCTGGGAGACCAGTATTAGATTCTGATGCACCAGTGCAGGTTTACTGTATCCCTTGGAACTTCACATTGATCATGAAACACAGAAATTGCATTGGGATTGAATACAAAAGGCAAAATGCCGGCGTAAGTACAAGAGGAGTGAATCTTCTAAGAGTTTGTGCTTTGACCGGCTCCTGGGAGACCAGTATTAGATTCCGATGCACCAGTGCAGGTTTACTGTGTCCCTTGGACCCTCACATTGACCATGAGTCACAGAAATTTCATCGAGATTGATTACAAAATGGACAATGCCGACTTAAGTACAAGATGAGAGAATTTTCTAAGAGTTTGTGGTTTGAGCTGCTCCTGGGAGACCAGTATTAGATTCCGATGTACCAGTGCAGGTTTATTGTATTCCTTGGACCTTCACATTGCCCATGTAACACAGAAATCACATCGGGATTGAATACAAAAGGCACAATGCCGACTTGAGTACAAGAAGAATGAATCTTCTAAGAGTTTGTGCTTCGAGCGGCTCCTGGGAGACCAGTATTAGATTCCCATGCACCAGTGCAGGTTGTCTGGATCATTTGAACCTTCACATTCACCATGAAACACAGAAATTGCATCGGGATTGAATACAGATAGGGCAATGATGACTTAAGTTCAAGAAGAATGAATCCTCTAGGAGTTTGTGCTTTCAGCGGCTCCTGGGAGACCAGTATTTGATTCCGATGCACCAGTGCAGGTTTACTGTATCCCTTTGACCTTCACATTGACCATGAAACACAGAAATTGCATCGGGATTGAATACAAAAGGAACAATGCCGACTTAAGTACAAGAAGAGTGAATGTTCTAATAGTTTGTGCTTTAAACGGCGCCTGGGGGCCAGTATGAGATTCCGATGCACCAGTGCCGGTTTACTGTATCCCTTGGACCTTCACATTGACCATGAATCACAGAAATTGCAGCGGGATTGAATACAAAAGGCACAATCCAAATTACGTACAAGAAGAGTGAATCTTCTAAGATTTTGTGGTTTGAGCGGCTCCTGGGATACCAGTATTAGATTCCGATGCACCAGTGCACGTTAAATGTATCCCTTTGACCTTCACATTGACCATGAAACACAGAAATTGCATCGGGATTGAATACAAAAGGAACAATGCCGACTTAAGTACAAGAAGAGTGGATTTTCTAAGATTTTGTGGTTTGAGCGGCTCCTGGGAGACCAGTATTAGATGCCGAAGAACCGGTGCAGGTTTATTGTATCCCTTGGACCTTCACATTGACCATGAAACACAGAAATCGCATCGGGATTGAATACAAAAGGCACAATGCCTACTTGAGTACAAGAAGAGTGAATCTTCTAAGAGTTTGTGCTTTGAGCGGCTCCTGGGAGACCAGTATTAGATTCCGATGCACCAGTGCTGGTTTACTATATTACTTGGACCTTCACATTGACCATGAAACACAGAAATTGCATCGGAATTGAATACAAAAGTGACAATGCTGACTTAAGTACAAGACGAATGATTCTTCTAGGAGTTTGTGCTTTCAGCGGCTCCTGGGAGACCAGTATTTGATTCCGATGCACCAGTGCAGGTTTACTGTGTCCCTTGGACCTTCAAATTGACCATGAAACACAGAGATTGCATCGGGATTGAATACAAATGGCACAATGCCAAATTAAGTACAAGAAGACTGAATCTTCTAAGAGTTTGTGGTTTCAGCGTCCTCTGGGAGACCAGTATTAGATTGCGATGCACCAGTGCACGTTAAATGTATCCCTTTGACCTTCACATTGACCATGAAACACAGAAATCGCATCGGGATTGAATACTTAATGCACAATACTGACTTACGTACAAGAAGAGTGAATCTTCTAAGAGTTTGTACTTTGAGCGGCTCCTGGGAGACCAGTATTAGATTCCGATGCACCAGTGCTGGTTTACTATATTACTTGGACCTTCACATTGACCATGAAACACAGACATTGCATCGGGATTGAATACAAATGAGACAATGCCGCATTAAGTACAAGAAGAGTGAATCTTCTAATAGTTTGTGCTTTCAGCGGCTCCTGGAAGACCAGTATTAGATTCCGATGCACCAGTGCAGGTTTTCTGTATCCCTTGGACTTTCACATTGACCATGAAACACAGAAATTGCACCGGGATTGAATACAAAAGGGACAATGCTGACTTAAGTACAAGAAGTGTGAATCTTCTAAGAGTTTGTGGTTTGAGCGGCTCCTGGGAGCTAACTCGTTACAATACAACCAGGAAGTGGAGAGCAACCCGCACTGGACACCTCAAAAGGCAGAACATTGGGAATTATTGTAGATGTAGCTAAATGGAATATCTGAAGGGAAGTAACAAAATAATGTGTACCAGGATATGACAAGCCTGCCCAAGTCCTCTACAAAGGATACCAAGGGTCTAAATAATGTTTTGATAACATTTTGTATTTAAAAATATTTTTGTTTATAAATTTTTCATGTTGATGTAAATTTGACAATTTAAGAAATGGTCATGCTTAGGAACAATGTAAGAAGTAGGTGTTATGTAAAAGCCAGTGTGCTTTTGTTTGAAACGAAAATGGCTGTGGGGAGTGGTAAAGGTGCGAAAGGCGAATTGGCGTGCTACCTTGAGCAAGTGCGGGAAGTAAGTAACACAGTCTGTAGGCAGCAGTGATTGAGGTAACTCCTTTGTGGATCAGAAGCTTTGCCTGCAAATTTTCATAAAAATGCCTCGGTTGAAGGCTGCAAACAGCTTACAGCATAGCTGCGAGTTGTTGAGCTACTGTATGTAAAACTGAATGAAGCCAAGTAGAGAAATTGAGCCCATACAGCAAGAAACTTGCAGGCTGTATTGTGGGTAGTTTAGCTGTCATAACTGTTCGCCACACCCAAGCCTACAGCCACCAGATAAGATTTTTTCTATTTTTACCTTTGTGCAGCATGAACCATTAATTTAAACTGTGTTTTAATAATCATTCTTGAACTTTACGGAAACTGGCTCACCCTGTTGTTTCATCCTAATCATACATCTGTATAGGGTTCCTTCCTGGTGTTTGATTAATCCGAGTATCCTGTTTTACAGACTTATGAAGTGCCAAGTTAATATAAAGAGGCACCATTTAAATAGCTTTAGTGTAAATAATAAAAATGTTTTCTTAACTATTGCAAAGTGTTGTAGTTTGCTTACATAAAATTCAATCAGAGTGAAGCCAAGTTACTAAATCCTGTTAGACGGCTATACAGAATTAGTTCAAAGAATAATAGCCTTTGAAAGTTAATTCCACCAAGAAAGAGGTTTTCCTTAAGTGAAATGTTCAGTTAAAAAGTGTGTGCTTTAGTGTCTAAGTATTTAAGTTCCTTGATTATGGAAAGTGCTTTTCTAAAGGTTGTCCCCCCCACCCCGGCTAATTTTTTTTACCTTCCTTGAAGTTATCTACTGGGCTTTTTCTTTTTTAAAAACATAATGTATAAAGATGTAGCCCAAAATTGTTTAAGTGGGGTAATTTATTTGAAGAGCCAAACTAAACAGTAGCAAGAACGTAGGCAAAATTCACATTTCTGCTTCTCCAATACTTCACTATTTCATTGCCAGGATAGGTTGGTGACCATTAAGTACATGTTTTAAACCACTAAATGAACTTGGAAATGAGTTGTCCTAGCTTCAGTATATTATTATTCATACTGTGTTTCTATCTAGCCACTGGGTAAGATCTTAGGAAATGAAGTGAATAGTCCAATTTACTTATCCATTAGACGCAACACACGGTAAATCCTGTAAGAAGGATAACTCTACTGATTATCTTTTCCTATAAACAGGACCATCCTTCCATAGTGTATTTTATTTGGAAACTAAACTAAATTTTAGTAATAGGGTTATACGTGGCAACATAGAGACAGGGTTTCCGTTATTTACGTAAAAGCATACTAATATCATAATGGTAGTGTTATAAGGTCCTATTAATGTGTGGTCATGACATTTGTTAAATGTCTCACCACATTCCTATTGAAACTATTTACTCTTCTTGTAAATAATACCTATGACAATTTTATACAAATGTCCACTAAGACTTTGCTCATCAACTTTCATTTAGGTAACAGCGATCTTTTAGATGTATTTAAATCAGTACTGTTAAGAAATACTGACTAGCTTTATTTTCAAGAATCTCAAGTATAAGTTATACATACTGTTATCCTCCAATAAGAATCATTGGCTGATTCTTCATCTTTGACAGGTTCAGCATGCCTGCAATGCAAAACATTATCTTTTGTATTAACAGATGAAATCCAACTTTTTAAATTTAATAAATGCTTATACAAACATAAGGTTTCTTCAAAAAATGTATTTCTGACAACTTCCTGTCACAGATAATTTTCACTGAATGTTGCAACCCAGTTACATTGCTGATGAGAACCAAATGTTGATCTTTTCCCTCTCTTCCTTCACCATCTCCTGTTTTGTTCACCTTGACATATTTCTACCAAAAAGACTACCCCAATGGATCCACTGCTTATATTTAACACACAGTAAATTCAGTCAAATATATCCTTAACACAGGATGTGCATTGACGAGCTTGAATTAATCAGAAAAATATAAACAGATACTAACCATTCCACAGCTCTTACAAAATACTTGCATTAAGTAATCATCAAAGCTACTTTTTGTACAGCAAGAGGACTAACAGTCAAAATGGTGCTACATGCTACAGGCAGTGCAATACAATTTATTTTACTCATTGCTACAGCAATAAATGTACTTATAAAAATATTCAGACTTAGACTATAATCAAATACAGAGAGAGAAAATATTCTAACTAAAGAGATATAGCAGCCATAGGCAGAAACAAATAAAAAAACTGATACTAATCTTAGCTTTGAGGACCAAAAGTTTCTTCATCTGGAAAATGTAAAAAGAGAAATGAGACTGTTCAAGAATTAAGGATGAAAATTCAGGATCTTGAGTCAAGGAAGATGGATGGTTAAATAAATGAAAAAACTAGACTGGACATGATGAAATTCAGTTGCAAAAGAGCAGCAGATGATGTAATTTTAAATGCTGAGAAATAAGATCTCTTCAAGAGGAGCCACCAAAAGGTCAAATAAGTGAAGAACAAGCTGAAAATACTGGTAAATGGGCTAAAATGGCGGCAAATAGATAAAGGAAACAGAAAGGAAGTGCTGAATAACAGGCAACCAAACAACAACAACAACAATAATAATAATAATAACAGCACATTGTAGCAATATATAATAGCATTCCCACAGCATCTGGAGGAAGATTTTCCACTAACAGAGCAATAAATTCATGAAGCCATCAAATCATTCCAAGACTTCAAAGCAACAAATGAGGACTCCACTACAGCAAAATTATTGAAATAGTCAGAACACACAAATGATCTACAACTGCTGTTTGAGAACATTTGGAAAGCTGAAGAGATTATGGAAAGCATTAATCCACAGCTATGAAAAAAAGGGGACACACAATATGTCAACAATTGCAGAGATGCCTCACTTCTGCCAGTGGTATACAAAATATTATCAAAAATTCTCTGGACAGAGTTGTAGAAACTTTAGACAAATAACTGGGAGAATCTCAAGGAGCTCTAGAAAGGGAATACCCTGCACAGAACAGATGTTTATTAGAAAATCGATATGCCAGTGGTATTCAAAATATTATCAAAAATTCTCTGGACAGAGTTGTAGAAACTTTAGACAAATAACTGGGAGAATCTCAAGGAGCTCTAGAAAGGGAATACCCTGCACAGAACAGATGTTTATTAGAAAATCGATAATTCTCCACATACTGTTAATCACCAAACCTATTATAGTATCATGTATTGGTTGCAAGAAAACATTTGATTTGGTAGGCAGAGAAATTATAGGTAAAATCATCAAAGAATTTTGTGTTAAAGCAAACATAATCCTCTAAACACTAGCAAATAGGATGGCTGAAGCTAAATTTATGGGAGAAGTATCTCAACCATTTGAAATAAAAACTGATGTTAGACAAGGGGACAGTTTATCACCTTTACTGTAACACTACATTCTAGAAAAAATAGAAAGTATCTGGAATTTGGAGGAAAAAAAATCACAAAATTGAACCAATAATTTTAGGATGAAAAACAAATGGAATTAAGGTAAACTGCCTGGCTTCTGCAGATGATTCTGATATACTTTCAAAAAATCTGACAGACAGTTATTGAAAGAAATCTTTTGGAAGAAATAGCAAAGAGAGCTGGTGCCAAAATTTCAGCCGAAAAAACAACATTGATGACAATTTCAAACAATGCCTCAACATTCTTAGAAAAACAAAAATGTAAAATAGCATTAGTAAGTAAATTTAAATATATTGGACAAACTGTACAACAAAATGGACTAGAAGAATTAACAGTAGATGCAAGAGTCAGCAAACTGGAGAGAGCAAATCGTTTGACAAAGGATATTTACAACAAGAAATGTACAACTAAAAAAACAAAACTAAAACACTATCCCACAGTGGTATGACCAGGATGTTTATATGGATGAGGATGCCTAATGATGAACTATAAGCTGGACAGAACAGAGGATCCTCAAAGGAGCATTATTAGAAAATAATGGTTGCAATACAAGCTACAGATGGCTGGAAAATGAGAAGTAATGAGGAGATCTAAAAAAATTTTGAGAAAATATCAGAAGTAATGGCTAAAAGAAGATTAATCTTTTTTTAGAGACCTCTACTGAATGAGTAGTTCTGGAAGAAGGAATCAATGATAGCATGGATTACAGAAATAAGAAAGAAACAACATCAAACAATCAGAAATAAAGAAAGAAACCTTTTTACAGATAAAATACTGAATTTAAAAGGATCATCACCTCTCCAAGATCAAAACTAATTTCATCCCTCTCAATAAGACCGTGAAAACTGGAAATAAAATTCATAAATATGATATTGCGAAGCTCAAAATCAATCAAAACATATTGGAACAATGCCACCAGTAACTGACAGTTGAATCCCATAAATGGGCAGACATTGACTCCATGATCCAACAAGCAGCTAATACTAAAATCCTGACAGCTAAAAAGAGGAATCATACATGGTGGAATGAGGTTTGTGGTGAGGTGGCGGCCCAAACAGCAAGTGCATGGAAAAAGTGGAATTCTACCAGGAGACCTGATGATTTTGATGTATTCCATGAAGTTCGAAAATATGCAGCCAGAACTCTACGAAGGGCTAAGCAGTTGTATGAGAAACAGCAGTTAGAACAGATCAATCAGCGTTTCCAGATAAACAATGTCAGAGACTTCTATCAGACGTTCAAATCGAATTTTAAAGGATACCAAGCCCCTAGTTTTTGTTTTAGAGACGAAAATGGAAAGCTCAGTGTTGTGTACATAGTTCCGCGTATTCAGCACGTACACAAATTTCCCACTAGAGTGCGGTCCGCTAAGCACAACAGCGCAGGCGCAGCACTCGTCCATCTCCACACTACGAGATGGCGCTGCCATAGAGACGGACCAAATTCTGCTTCCGCCGATCCATGTATTAATATGTAACGCAGCCAATGAGATTGCTGCTAACATAGAACACTTCCTCCTCGCGCATCACACTCGCGCAGTGATACATGAACGTGCGAGGTATTATAACGAGTGTAAAGACCTTCGATCAGTCAGTCTGCATTTGCTTGCACCAGTCTGCATTAGTCTGTACCAATCTGCATAGTCTGTACCAGTCTGTACGAGTTCTACAATTGTCTGTACCAGTCCATAGTCAAGATTCAGTCTGCGCCTAATTAGATTACCATATTCCTGTACATAGCCATGAAGATAAATGTATAGACACTTTTGTCAAGTATCCGAGATATATGTGAGAATAAGATTAATGTATCAATACCAAAGGAACTTCAGATTGTCAATTCTAAATAGCATCCAGAACAAAGTTAAGTAATTTTTATATTTGTTATTATTTTAATAAATGTATGTGAAAATTAATCAAGTTCTGTTTAAAGTTGGTCACCGTCAATCTGCTACTCTAAGTGTGCAAGTGGCATTTCTATCGTCTGACCTAATGGCAGAAGATAAACACGCCATGATAAGACCACGAGACATATTGCTGACACTCGCTTACTTCGTTAGAGCAACAAGTCAAATAATCTGATGGTGTGTGTACTGAAGGTCTTACAGTATGCACACCACACTCGGCCTGACCAACAAAAAAACTGCAAGATAATGTCTCGTTACTTTGAAAACCTACTTAATTGTGATGAACCGAAAGAAAGATTCCCTGTATGTGCCCCAATCCACAAACTACCCCTCATCTCCATCTAGTAAAGAGGAGACCAAAGAGATCATCAACAACTTTAAGAATAATAAGGCAGCTGGAGAGGATTCAATAGTGGTGGAACTACTGAAGCTGGCAAATAATGAAACTCTAGATATACTAGTCCAACTTTTTGAGGAGATCTGGAGAGCTAGGATGATACCAACTGAATGGCAGCCAGCTTTAATCCATCGTCTACACAAAAAAGGTCATAAATAGAATGTCAATAACTATAGGAGTACCTCATTATTATCTGTTCCATATAAGATTCTCTCCAAAGTGATACAGAATAGAATAGAAGATCATTGTAACCAACTGATTGGGGACTATCAAGCTGGTTTCCGAAAGGGCGATTCTTGCGCAGAACAGATCTTTAACCTGAAGAACATCATCAGGTACAAAAAAAATTGGAAGAAATAACTATGTGGTAATGTTTGTTGATTTTCAGAAAGTATATGACTACATCGACTGACATGCATTAATGAATATTTTGGAAAAGTTTGGGGTGGGTAATACATCAAGAAAGCTGATCAAACAAACTCTTGCTAACACAGTGTCAAAAATTAAATTTATGGGTGAGGTATCTGAACCCTTTACAATCAGAACGGACATAAGATGAGGAGATGGACTATCCTTCTCCTTTTCAATTGTGTCTTGGAAAAGGTCATTCAAGAGTGGAGAAAGTTATTAGCCCAAGAAGAAACAAATGAAGAGTGGTTCAGACTTGGTCCTAAGAACAAAGGGGTGTGCATTGACTGCTTAGATTTTGAGGCTGACCTGGCCATTTTTGCTAACAACATAGAGTCAGCAGTCAACAAGATAAATAGGCTGTCAGAAATTGCTGAAAATAGTTAGACACCAGATCTCTATTCAAAAGACAAAATATATGATGAACATCTGTGACGGACCTGAATGGATGATAACCAACCTGGGAAAAAATCGGATGAGTTAAGAATTTCAGGTATCTCGGTGAAGTCATCCACCAGGAGAATGGATTAAAAGAAGAAGCAATTGTCAGGATGAGGAAGTTAGACCAAGCATACCAACTGACAAAGAATACTTATAACAAAAAGTCTATGAGTATATGGGCCAAGTTCCAACATTATAATACAGTTGTACAACCTGAGGGCTTATAAGTATCCAAAACTTTGACCACGAATAGACAAGGTAAAGCTGAGCGGCTGGAAAAGCGTGAGTGTAGGATATTAAGGAAAATCCTAAGGTAATAGATGGGTCGATGGACAATGGCGAATGAGAGCAAATGAGGACACGTGCAGTGAGACAGAACCTACCACAGCATCCATTACAAAGAAATGATTGTTATTTTATGGTCATCTCATGAAAATGGACGGTGATTGACTAACAAAAAGAATACGGAGTTTCATCATATCTAAGAAAACGAGGCCGAGATGGTTCAAAGAATCTGAAAAAGATATTAAGCAGATTGGTATCTCAGAGAGAAATTCCTGAAAGGAACAAATTTAGAAGATTGGTGACCAACTACCAAGGTTTTAACATGGCATCAACATCCAAAAGACAGTGAGGACCATTATCTGAAGAGCATAAAAAGGCACGTCTTGGAGGGGCTCAGAAGATACTGGCAGGAAGTCAAAGCTGGAGCAAGAACAAGACCTGGACACTAGAGTGAAGTTGGTTGTTACCACACAGTCCATAGAGATTCACCTCGATAAAAAAAATAAGTAAATAAAACTAAAAGGCTTTCAATGCAAAAGAAATAGGGGATTGAGAACAACACGAAGAGAATAAAGGGGGAAAAACATGAGGAGGAGATGCACGAGTACTGGAAAAACAGGAGACAACAAGGGAAGAAGAAGAAGTGAAGTTATTACATGATGAGAGATGGTGATTGGATTTGATTTGATTCAGTTTTTGTTACATACACCGAAAAAATGAGATGATTCTCGAGGGTGTGGAACATGTCAGAATGTATAACACAAAACATTTTAATATAATGAATACTACTCTGATCATTTGTCACGAGATTGTCAAAATAGGTGAATACAATACAGTAAACTGGAAAAGCTAATATTTACAGAATTAATACGCTGTCAGAATGAAACATTGTTATGCACTATTAATAAATTTATCATACACAAAATACTTAATATTGACTGTTGCAACCAAGTGCTGTCAAAACTTAAATCTAACATATTTTTACTTAAGCTGGCCTAACAGTCTCTGTTAGGATATTCATCTATAGAGTAGAAGGTCCATTTAGTACATGTCGGACCCGCGTGTCGCCACTGTGTGATCGCAGACCTAGCGCCACCACAAGGCAGGTCGCGATATACGATAGAGCACTCGCCCCAGTTGTACGGACGACATTGCTAGCAACAATACGGATGAAGCCTTCCTCTCATTTGCCGAGAGACAGTTAGAATAGCCTTCTGCTAAGTCCATGGCTATGACCTAGCAAGGCACCAATTGTAACAGTGCATGTATCTTACGAGTCTCATTTGTATAGTCAAGAGAGATGTATCACAAGGAGTGAATAAAGTTAAGTATATTCCAGCTATGTACTTTTCTTGCTACCATTCAATAGTTATCCTGTTCCAGACTTGACGCCAGTCGGCGTGTGTGTACGCGTGCCTTTCTTTCGGCTACTTCAGTGTGGCGTAACAGTCTTGTTACGTCACAACAATTTTAGGTCTTTATGTAGATTGTTCTTATTCCTAGTATTGATAATATGTATTGAGCTATTTGTTGGAAATATAGATATGTAACTTGCAACAAATTTCATTAAGGAGTAAGTATACTGAGAAGCAATGGTCGGAATTCAAAGTTCCTCGAATAGGTTCTACATGATAATCTTCAAAGACTGGTCCCAGATACTCCATTGCACCATTCACCGAACCTGATAACCACGAGCCATCAGTAACAAAAATTAAGTCTTGCTTAAGAGATTTACAACACTACATGCACTTGTTACCAAAGCCTCATTTACTTTTAGAGCTATCTGTCCACTTCCTTTTTGGCCCCACTTCTCTCTGTCTTCACTATATCCCATACAGTTATTATTTTGTTGCCCGATACAATTATCTTTTTCTCTTAATAAAGCTACTTCGATTTCTGGATTACTTGATTCAATATTTTGCAGTATTCTATGTAATGCATTACAATGCTAATATCAGAAATGTTCCTAGATAGTAGATACAGTCTCCTTTTTCCCCACATGATATCTTTATTCCTTGTGTAATCCATGGTTTATCTTTTGACTTCTGTGTGATTTGAGTTATCTTTAGGGGAAAACAATTTTCAAAAGAGGAGGTAACTTTATTAATAAATGCTTTGTATTTTCCATTTGAGTCAGGTAAACATCTCTCCAGTTCATGTCTTTGAGCAATTTCCTGAATTCCTCAATTTCTGGCTTATTTATTATCCTCCTGTACTCAGATTTAATATTTTTTTTATCCTGACAAGTTTCAACATTTAACACAAGATGCTGCACGTCGTGATCAGATAGTCCATTTACTATTGGTTTTGTGATATGACTTTTTTCCCCTAGATTTGTTCATAAAGATATTATCAATAGCAGTCTCAGAGCATTTACATATCCTAGCTGCAAAGTTCACAATAGGAACTAAATTGAATGATAGTGTTAAAAACACCAGCAACCACTATTTCCTCTTTTTTTTTTTTTTTTTTTTTTACACACACACAAGCCATTCCTTTCGCTTTGTGAAATGAAGCACTGCCTAGTTCCAAAACACAGGACTACTATGACAAGGTGAAATGTTCTCAGAGTGCTACATGTATGATAGTAAATGTAATCAGCACTATAGTTGTTTTCTGAGTAGTTATGCTGTGTGTGTTTCATTCAATCAGATGAAATGGAATAAAATCATCAATTTATTTATTTGGGCTCTTTATCACAAAGATACATTCAATGTTGGTTGAGGTTTATCTTTTGAATTCACTCCAGTGTATATTGTCAAAGTTTTATCAGTTGTCAAAGTACTTTTAACACAGTTTCCGAATTTACTGCCATCCAGGAAAGTCTCGCACTCAAATTATTCTCAGAGACTGAGAGCTGGCTGAAACCCAGAGTAGAAAGCTCTAACATATTTAGTGATTAATGGAATATATATCGGAAAGGCAGGTTAGACACTGTAGGAGAGGGAGTGTCCATTGTCTCTATTGAGGTCAAAGCTGATTGTGACAGTGAAGTTATCTGGTTGTGTATAACAAGTCTATGTGAAATCACGTTAATTAATGGATAATCAGCCACCCAGTTCTGCTATGACAGTTTTGGAGCCATTCACAGAAAGTCTACAGACAGTAGCACGTAAATACCTAGATCATGCAATACTAGTTGGAGGTTAATTTAGCCTACTGAGTATAGATGGTAGCCTATGGCTTCATTGCAGGGGGTGCAGTCAATCTCGTGAAGCACTTTTGAATGTGGTTTTCGAAAATTGTCTTGAGCACTTAGTTTAGCACGCCACATGCAATGGAAATATCTTAGACCTTGTAGTTACAAACAGGACAGATATCATCAATGACTTCAGCATAGAGATGGGGATTAATAATCATGATAACATCATAACAACTAAGGTTACAAAAATTAATAAATCAGGCAAGAAGGCTAGGAAAATGTTCATGCCAGAAAGAGCAGATAAGCAGATGTTAGCATCTCACTTAGACAGAACTGACATCACTTAGTTCCGTTAAGATGGACGTAGAGAGATTATGGTCAAAGCTTAAACAGATCGTGAATTGCACTCTCAACAAGTCTGTACCTAGTAAACGAATTAAGGATGCAAAAGAGCCCCTGTGGTTTAACAATGAAATTCGGAAAATACTGAGGAAGGAAAAGCTACTGCACTCTTGGTTCAAAAGAGAATGCCAAATGGCAACAAGGAAAGGTTACTACCACTGTCATACCTCAGCAAAAGATCTGGCTGAGAAGCAGGGGAAATTATTGTCCTATGTAAAATCACTAAGTGAGTCAAAGGTTTCCATCAAGTCACTTGACCAGTCTGGTGTGGCAGTAGGAGATAAATGTTTTAAATTTTACATTTAAGAAATCATTCATGCAAGAGAATCATATAAACATACCGTCATTTGACAGTAGCACAAAGACACCTAACAACAATCACCACAAGAGGCCAGCACTAGCACAAGTTGTTCACATGATATTTGTTGGACTGTTACCTGTAAACATGTGCCATGTCAGTGCTCTTGGAAGAGAGCTGTGGCAGTGACACGGCTCTGTTGTTGTTCCTGTGTAGTGATCTGCAAAGACGGTATGGCGGGGTGGGGGGGGGGGGGGTCGAGATTCAAGCAGTGATTAAGTACTTCATAAAGAAAGGTATGAAAGCGAAGGACATTCATGCCGATTTCCAGAATACACCAGGGGCTCTGCTCCTTTGTCTTCAACTGTTGCCAAGTGGATAAATGAATTTAAATTTGGTCAGGAGAGCTTAGATGATGATCATCCATGAATAGGTCAGCCAAGATGTGTCACTACTCTAGAAATCATTGCAAAAGTGCGCATAATGATCAAGGAGGATCACCATTTTAGAGTGCATGAAATTGCTCACGCTTGCCAGATGTCATCTGAAAGGTATTCACAAGATGGGTGCCACGACTCTTGATGCTGGGTCAAAAACGCATGAGAATGGACATATCACAACAATGTTTGGCCTGTTTTAGGAGAAACAAACAAGATCTTTTGTGCTGGTTTGTGACCCCGAGGAAACTTTGGTTTACTACTATACCCCAGAGACAAAGCAACAATCAAAGCATTGGAAACATGCTGAATCTCCGCCGCCAAACTCCTTCAGCGGGGAAGGACATGGCGTCAGTGTTCTGGGATGCGCCACCAAATTCCTTCAGTGGGGAAGATCATGGCATCAGTGTTCTGGGATGAGAAGGGGATTCTGTTTGTACTTTATCTCCCCACTGGGCAAACAATTACTGGAGAATACTATGCTACCCTTCTGGACAAATTGCAACAAAAGGTATACAAAAAAGGCCAGGTTTAATAAGGAAGAAAGTCATCTAGCATCAAGCCAATGCACGCTCGCACGCATGTGCCATCACCATGGTAAAATTACACAAACTAAGGTATGAATTGTTGGCACACGTGCCTCTTCCCTAAACCGAAAATTTTTCTTTGTGGATGAAGATTCACTTAAATGAAGAATTGATAGCCTGAGTTGACAACTATTTTGTAGGCCTGGAGGAAAATCATTGTCGAGATGGGATCAAGGTATTGGAACACTGTTGGACCAAGTGAATTAATCTACAAGCAGGGTACATTGAAAAACAAAAAAGTTTCAGTGACATAAGTACTTTTTTTCTATTCTGTTTCAAGAACTTTTCAAACCACCCTCGTAAGCATCCCTGACACCTGAAATAATTAAAAACAAATAAGTCGCCAGTTGCAGATGGAATCTCAATTTGGTTTTACAAAGAGTGTTATATGGCACTGGACCCTTACGTAGCTTGTATTTATTGTGAATCTCTCACCCAGCAGAAAGACCTAAGCAACTGGGGAAAAAATACAGAGGCATCTGCTGTATATACGAAGGGCCAAAGAACAGACCCACGAAATTACAGACCAATACCCGTAACATCAGTTTGCTGCAGAATTCTTGAACATATTCTGGGTTTGAATCTAATCAGTTTCATAGAGACCAATAACTTTATGTCCACAAATCAGTACAAAGCATCGCTCATGGGCAACTCAGCATGCCCTTTTGTCATACAACGTCTGCTCAAAAAATTCCAGAACCTTGTCCACAAAATTTTCTATGCTTATCTTTTAGTTACTATGGATTGTCTCCTTCAAAATACTCTCCTCCAAAATTGATACACTGCTCCCAATATCATTTCCACTTCCAGGAGCAGTCTTGACACACATCTTGCTGGGTCGCATAAAGTGCCGTCTGCGAATTTTCTTCTATCTCATCTACCATTGCAAAACTTCATCCTTTTCACCTTTGGAAATAAAAAGAAGTCTGCAGGGGTCATACCATTCTCGCAAGGAACATCTCAGTCTCATTTGTGAGATCCAAAAAGTTTTGTTGGTCTTGACTCATGAGCCGTGGAATGAACTTCACGGCAACACAATGCATTCCAAGATGCTGTGTCATTTCATAACATTATCCAATTGAAATGTTACATTCTTCTACAATCTCTCAGACAGTGAATCTTCGACTGGCACACACAATTTCATTGACGTTCCTGACACAAGCATCATCAGGGGACATCTAAGAGCGTCCTGAACAAGGATCATGTTTGACTTTTGTAAAGCCATTTTTAAAACGTGTGAATAATATTTAACACCGAGTATAGCTTAAGTACTCATCGCTATAGGCTCCCTGCATCATTTGGTGTGTCTCTGTAAAGGTTTTCTTGAGTTTCACACAAAATTTAATGCAGATGCATTGCTCCTCTAACTTTGCCATCATAAAATTCACAAACCCAGATTCCATATTTCTTGATTTCCGAGAAGCTTTTGACATAGTGCCTCACTGCAGACTTTTAACAAAGGTACAAGCAAATGGAATAGGTTCCCAGACATGTGAGTGGCTCAAAGACTTCTGAAGTAATAGAACCCACTACATTATCCCGACGGTGAGTGTCCATCAGTGACTAGGGTATCATTAGGATCGTTCCAGGGATGTGTGATAGGAGCGCTATTACTCATATTTTCTATGTGCATAACTGATCTGATGGACAAAGTGGACAGTAATCTGTGGTTGTTTGCTGATGATGTTGTGGTGTATGGAAGGTGTCATCGTTGAGTGATTTAGTAGGATAAGAGATGACCTGGACAAAGTTCCCAGTTGGTGTGATAAATGACAGCTAACCCTAAATGTAGAAAAATATAAGTTACTGCAGATGAGTTGGAAAAACAAATCCATAATGCCAGAATCCAGCATTAGTAGTGTCATGAACGAAGAAGTCACATTGTTTCAATATCTGGACATAACATTGCAATGTGATATGAAATGGAACAAATGTGTGAGGGTCATGGTAGGGAAGGCGAATAATCATCTTTCATTTGTTGGGTGGATTTTACTACAGTGCGGCTCAGCTGTGATGGACATCACATATAGGATGCTAGTGTGATCTCTTCTTGAGTACAGTTTGAGTGTCTGGGATCCGCAAGGGGTCAAATTAAAGCAGACATTAAGGTAATTCAGAGGCAGAATACTAGATTTGTTAACAGTAGGTTGAAACAACAACATAAAAGTATTATGGAGATGTTTCTGGAACTCAAATGGGAATCCCTGGAGGGATTTTGAGGAACACTGTGCTGACTGCAGAACAATTCTGCTTGCACCAACATACATTATGTGTAAGGACCACGAATATAAGAGACGACAAATTAGGACTCATAGAGAGGCATATAGACATTCACTTTTTCCTCACTCGATTGGCAGATGGAACGGGAAAGGAACTGACTACAGTTGAAATAAAATTACTTGATAGTTGGCACTTCAAATGCCAATAAGAGTAGTCAGCGTCACACTTGAACTGTCTGCTGTTGCCAAACTCCACCAAAATTGGCCAGTCACTTCCAATTCCCGGTTCAGCATTCTTTCTTGATGTATTTGTATCCCGAATTATGAGCCCTACATTTTTATTATGTATTTCATGACACGCAATAGCTACACTAAAAACAACACACATTAACAATGCTAATGAAAGACACACATTTCATTCATAGCACTAACCAAACACTACCATATAACTCAGCACAAGGTGTAATTCAGTATCATACATATAGTTATCATATTCACAGAGATCATCTTACATTAGATAAGCTTTTCACTACAGTGCGTGAAACTGAAATTATTAAGGTTGCAATTCATAGTTGCAACTGGGTCACTACATTCACATTTATAATTACTTCATGCAGTGCTGTGGCATAGCACAATGGTTGGCAGATTAATCTAATGTGTAGCATGTCATAGATTTGAATCTCATCAATGTAGCAAAATTTTTATTTCTAAATCTAACCAAAAGAGTGTGATTATTATTTTCATTCAATTAACTGGTTTAAATATATATTTTTTATTTTTAATAATTTGCTGCATCATTTTTCATCATTGTTTTGACTGTTCTATTTGGTCTTATTTTTCTTCCTGTCATTATTTCTTCATTTGGAATCTGCCTCAGTCATCTATAATCCACGACCAAGTGCCCACATGGACTGTTCACTGGTTTCTAACATGGCAGCATGTGCAGCTAGTGTAAGGATACTTACAGGTAACAAATGACACGGAGAAATTTCAATTTGCTTTCAGCCCTGAAATTGAGTTTTTGTTGTCTTGAGTTTACCCTTAAGGGTTAGCTTTAATCGCCATGAACAAAGCGATCATGATATTAGTACTGCTGCAGACTGTTGACCACAATTTTCTCGGCTGGGTTAGGACACAAGTTTACAGTCAGGGATACAAAACGGGTCGTCTGCCCCAGTTCAGTCACTGATCACATTAAATCAATAGTCGACAGAGTATCCAACATTTCTGACATACCTTGCACCAGCCACTAGAAAAATTGCTCTGTGTTAAACATTTAACATAATTTGTGAAGTGAGCTGCTTGTTTGTTGTCACCTGTACCAAACGGTAGCTAGTAGCCAATGTGGCAACATTGTTGCAGCAAGTGATTGATGTCAACTATCAAGTAATTTTATTGTAGTGAGACAGGGTACCTTCTGCCATGCACCATATGGTGGCTAGTGGAGTATGTATGTAGATGTGGAATCACATCCCATCTGGAAAGTCAGCCCTTGATCTGCAGTTCTGGGTAACTTTCTCAAAATCTACCCTTTTTCCTAGACCTATCCTTCACCCCTCTTCCTTCCACTTCAACCCTTCTGCCTGAAGAATGAGCTACTGGCTCTGAAAGCTCGCCTAATTATAATCTTCTTTTATGTGTGTGTTCTGCCGCCACTTAGCAAGTAGATTGTTTATCTATCCAATTCAATTATCATGTAATCAAAAGCTGCATTTAACACACCAAGTCTCTTTTACCAATCACTTTTAATATGTCCTACAGAATGTACTGTCTATCCTGTCCTTTTTTGAGATTACTGTTCTGTTGTACTTTTCTACAGGCATCATCTTACTTATTAGGAGTCAGTTCCTTCATGTTGTTGTTGTTGTGGTCTTCAGTCCTGAGACTGGTTTGATGCAGCTCTCCATGCTACTCTATCCTGTGCAAGCTTCTTCATCTCCCAGTACCTACTGTAACCTACATCCTTCTGAATCTGCTTAGTGTATTCATCTCTTGGTCTGCCTCTACGATTTTTACCCTCCACGCTGCCCTCCAATCCTAAATTTGTGATCCCTTGATGCCTCAAAACATGTCCTACCAACCGATCCCTTCTTCTAGTCAAGTTGAAGAGCTGCATGTCCTCGGGAAAAATTATGGCTGTAGTTTCCCCTTGCTTTCAGCCATTCGCAGTACCAGCACAGCAAGGCGTTTTGGTTAATGTTACATGGCCAAATCAGTCAATCATCCAGACTGTTGCCCCTGCAACTACTGAAAAGGCTGCTGCCCCTCTTCAGGAACCACATGTTTGTCTGGCCTCTCAACAGATACCCCTCCGTTGTGGTTGCACCTACGGTATGGCCATCTGTATCGCTGAGGCACGCAAGCCTCCCCACCAACGGTAAGGTCCATGGTTCATGGGGGGAGTTCCTTCATAGTCAATAGTTAAGGAATGGGTGGCTGAATTCATATGTGGCATATGTCTCTGTAAGGTGACTCATGAACTACTTCCTAGAATTACAATCAAATATGAAAAAGCTGAGAAAGAACACAGTGTGATATTGCAAGATCAGTAATTAAAAAGATGTGCAAAACAGTTGATGCCGTGGCCGTACCAGAAAGTGAGTGGCATGTCTGTTGAAGCCTGACTACAACCTAATGTGAAAAACAATTTGGGACAATCTGACACACAACTGATTCTATGCACCAATCTGTTCCCGTGGATGAAATGAAACAGCAGTTGCACAAAAATAGCCAAGGTGACTTCATCGGAGAGAAAGAGTGGTCATTGTTTTCTAGGATGCAAAAGGGATTGTATTTTAGATTAGCTTGCAAGACTGAAACAATACCTCACAAATACTATGCAAACATTCTGACTCAACTGGATGAAAAAATATGGAGCCAAGACCCAGGGGGAAAAAAAAAAGTTTATCATCAGTGAAATGCATATGGTCACAAAGGCACTTTCACAATAGGAAAACTGGGAGTTTCAAGTGTGAAGTCTTCAAATATCCATTCCATTCTCCAATTTTTTCACATTCTGACTTTAGCTTCCTCTTCTTTTCTTTTTGTATGAATGATTCACTTAAGACTACATGCGTCACAGCTCAAAACCGTTTTGTGAGTCAACAACTGGATATGTTTTCACTGCTCTGTCTCTTGTAACTCCGTTGGACATGGAGGTAGCAAATGAGGATGTAGGATGTCCATGACATACTGCTGTGCTGTCAGAGTGACCTGAAGTCATATCCGATGCTGCCCCACACGCCCTCTCCCTATGTCGTTGTCATACTCACTGACAACTGTCATCGCGGGTCTTGCAGAATGTGACTCACTGCTGATCACATGACAGGTGCAGGTGTGAAAGGGTTACAATGTGCTCGGCGTACTTACAGCAATTCTCCCATGGGCTTGTCAGACACAGTCAACCGGAAGCTTGCTGACAAGCACGCCATCCTTACGTACCCAAGCAGTCCAACATGGGGACACTACCACATCTGAATGTCTCACAAATCTGCATACTGCATAATTCAATCAGCCTGGCAAATGGAGACACACAATTAGGCCCCTTCAAATTTTGTTACATGCTGATAATGCTGACTCACAGAAGTACAGGGCATCTGTGTCCTTAACAGGGATCACTCAACATCTTACGCTCTTCACATCTCTTATAGCTCCTACCATTCACGGTAACAATCCGAGACACAAACAAAGCTAATGCAATCTGGTGGCCTTTGTATCTATTTCAGAGAGTTGCGACTCTCATAATTTACCACTGGTATGCACACTCGTGAAACTACGTTGCTTCAGGGAGCTTCCCTTTTTTTTCTTCAAGCAGTTTAGTTCTTTGAATCCATTTTTCTTGTAGCTCAGAATAATTATTTATTGTGTAGCAAACTTACAGACTAGCATTCTGGCCTGAGCTGTCGGAGTTGGCGGTCATGTGTGTGTGAGGTGTGCTTGCTTGTGTGAATGAATGGTGTGTATTTCTATTTCTTTTTCTGATGAAGGTTGTGGCCAAAAGCTTATGTGTAAGTGTCTTAACTGTGCCTGTCTGCATTTTAACGTGCCATCTTTATGGTAATTACCACTCCATCTTTTCCTACACTGCTGATATTCCAACCTGGAGTTTCCATTGTTTGAACTTACGGTCTACTGTTTTATGTTGCAGTGCACTTCTACAAGTGTAATACACAAATGTTGCGTTAGGAAAGAGTCACCATAACATCCATGTCTACCGTTTGCTATTTTTTACAAAATAGCATGTCTCACTCGAAATTTAACTTAGCCAATGAAATAAGTTTGAATATTTATTGTGTGTAAGAGACACGAGGGCCCACTGTGTGGGAAATGTGGGAAGTTCTGTGCAGAGACGGAGTTATCCACAGACGCGGTAAGTCTGGGGAGCTATACGGGTGTTTAAACATCGCCACCTGCTGGGATGAGGGGCCACTTACTCTGAGGTGGCGCTGTGCCAGCAACGAGGTCGACCCATTGATTAGCACCACAGATGACAATGAGCAACCAGCTGCTTCTCTGTGCAGAGATATAAAATTTATCGATTTTGGACATCGGGTGACAATCTGTCACATGGAGAACAATGTTTACTCTGGCAATTTTAACACTAATCTAGTGTTCTGCAACATATTAATGTGAAGTGTTGTCTATGATGTTGAGGAGTGTAAGTTAAACTGATATCTGAGAATTTGTTGTTTTTGTGGAACTATCTGGAAAATGACCTCTCTTGCAGCTCCAAGCATAAATGTATAGTGAAGAAGAATAATTAGTACAGCACACTGGAACCGAGTAGGGATCCGGTTCACTGCTCGGCCACTAAATTAGCATATTGTGAGTACACCAGAAGAAACGCTGTACACACTTGCATATACTACATCCACAAGTACAAGCATCGATCAAGCTACTGTGAAACTGCACTCTGTGTGACTCATCACTACATCAGAATACTGTAAATGTGGTGATTCCAATTTCGTAAGGTCTCTTCCTGTTTGTTTTCATCAGTTGGATCTTATTTTTCAAGTATGTGGGAATCCAATGAGCTGCCTGTTTGGATACATTCTTTCTGTATGTCCCACAAGTTGGATTCTTTGGAGACACATTGTAACAAGAGTTTTTAGGAATTTGCCTGGAGATTTCACACTGGATCCTGTGTGATGTATTCCATCTTTTATTCTTGGACCTAAGATTTTTACTACAATTTTACATTCTTCTAATTCAGTTTGTTGTTTTCATGTCTTGTGTTGGACAAAGAGTCTCTCTCATGCATAAAGAAATTCTAATTTGATCACTGTTGTACAATGTTAGATTTTAGAGTTCCAGGAAAAATACTTTTAGTTAACTGAGAGACAGTTTGTATTTTCTGAAGTCTGGATTCTATGGCCTTCTTTTCATTATGATGTTCAGTGGTCTTTTTCACCTAATTATTTAAACTCTTTAACACCGAATACTGTGTTGTTGCCTATATAAGTTCACCCAGTGCCATTTTGGTATCGTCCAAGAATTTTTTCTCCAGGTGAAATTAGTAGTCCAATTTTCCTAGATTGCTCCCTTAATATTTCAAATTGCTTTAGCACATCAGTGATGTTTCTGTCAATTAGTATTATGTCATCGGTATAGGTTACACAATATAATTCTATCTTTAAGTTTACGTTCTAGTCAGTGTAATAGTGCACCTGCTCTTCTCCATTATCTTACAATTTTCTTAGGGGCATAGTTGAATAGCAATGTGATATGCCATCCCATTTTCATATACTTATGTCTGTCTTAAATTACACTGCTTGAAGAAAAGTGAGACACTCAGAAGGTGGGGAGAAAACAAATTGAAACATAGCTAATTTAGAGGGTATGTGATGTTATTTCAGTGATAACAAAACAGAGTCAAATTTACACAGAACTTATCAGTTTGAGCCCACTTATCAATACAGCAATGCCCCCTGTCTGGCCTGGACAGTTCAGGAGGATGTCGTAAAGCTGCTGCATACCCTCCTGAGAAAGGTGATCCACAACTGTTGTAACTGGACATTGCAATCATGGATACAGGCAGTGGGATGGAGTTGACGTCCATGTTGGTCCCATAATGTTCTATCGGGGACAGATATGGGGATTTTGCTGGCCACAGGAGTATATCAACATCACGCAGACAATTTAAAGAGACACATACTACATGTGGACAAGCACTGGCCTGTTGAAAAATAGCACCACAATACTATTACACACTGCTGTACCATCAGAGTTCCCTCGGCCATTACAAGCCGTGACCTGAAGTCATACCCAATGGCTCCCCACACCATGGGACTGCTTTGTGACCCCCCTCCCCCCCAAAATGTGGAAGAATGGGACCTCTCCCCATCTCCCCGGGTCACTGTCAAACTTCTCCACGATAGTCATTTGGAGCAGTGCAGGACTGGGACTCATTAGCGAACATAATGTGACACCATTCATTAGCAGTCCGTACTTCTCGATCATGGCACCACTTCACATGCAGTCATTTGCTTGGGTGTTAATGGCAGCCTATGCGCAGGACGGCAATTCCATAGTCTGGCTGCTCCTAGCTGTATGACACAGCATGTTGCAGGGAGTCTATTACAGTGAACTCCTGTTTATCCGAAATGATCAGGACGGTGGCTGGTTCCGATAACAAAAATTTCAGATAAATCAAAGTCCCCCTGTTTTCACATGTGAACACTCCAAATTGCATCAATATTGCGAAATACGATCGTAAAACGTGCGTAGGGTATGTAAAACATTACTGATACGGTTGCAAATAACCCTGCACTTTTTTACTGAAAAAATTGTGTTGACATGTTAAAAAGGCACCAAACTATGATTGAAAACTCAAAGTTTTTAAATGCTGTATAACAAAGCTCGTTTATTTTGCATTCTTACAGAAAAAATCTCCCTTATTTGGCAGCAGGAAATAACAGGAGTTTTAATTTTATTACCTACTCTTTTGAGTAAACAATAAACTACTGAACAAAATTATGAAACAAATCTAGAGATTACTCAAAGGAACAAAAAGTCCGTCTAGAGGAACTTTCAAGAAAATAAAAAAAAAAGAAAAAACTTTTTAAGTTATGGACATAGAAGTTCTAGGATGCTTCATTAGAGTTTATTTTTTGGTAACAAAGTCACAAATGTCTTTTTTTTTTTTTGTTTTTTTGCTTGAGAAACTATTGCTGCAACAATACATCTCCAACATTGAAATCAAACCATTTCAGGTTAAATCGTCTCCGCCTGTTGGCTGATGTACTCCAGGGCAGTTTGGATCACTTCGTAACAGAATGTGTGAGGAATATTTTTCTCTGATTCATCATCAGAAACATAGTCTTCTGACACTTTATGATCAGTCACAATTTGGACGATTTCATTCTCAGTCACATGAAAAAAATGCCATTTTCTATCCACTCTTCAATGTCTTCGAAGTGTGTGTCTTTACAACCAGCTTCTCCAGTAAATTCACCAAAATTATGTCAGCTTGAGTTTCGGTGTTGCCTCCTCCTTCCCACCACTTAGGTTGCCTTACAATCTAAGAGTTTTTTCCAAGACCTAACAAGAGGAACTGGAGGAATTAGATTCCAAGCTTCAGCAATCAATGAATGACACTTAAAACATCGATTTTTTTAAGAACTTCCACAAAATCATCTGCAGCATCAATCACACCTATTAAGTATTCCAGCATCTTGCGTCTGTAATGTTTTTCCATCGCCTCAAGAATACCTTGGTCCATTGGTTGACATAGAGGCGTGACATTTTGTGGGAGAAATACAACTTTGATATCCCCATCTTGCAGATCACCTGGGTGAGAAGGAGCATTGTCCACAAGAAGTAGCGCTTTTCAAGGAAGTCCATTTCCTTCCATGTAATTTACTACAGCTGGAACAAACTCTGCCTGGAACCACTCTCTGAAGATGGCACTGTTCATACATGCCTTAAGACTGATTCGTGTACCTCAGTGGCAAACTGCTTGGTTGGTGTCTAAATGCTCTCGGTGTTCTGGATTTGCCAATTAAAGTAAGACACAGTTTATGATTGCCAGTGGCATTACTGCAAGCAAGGACATTAAATCTTTCTTTGATTTTTTTGTATCCGGAAGCCATTTCTTCTTCTTTAGAGGCAAGGGTTTTCATTGGCAGCATTTTTTAATTCAACCCAGTTTCATCACATTTGTAAAGTTGATTGCCAGTATAACCTCCTTTGTCAATGATTGTGTGCAGTTTCTTCTTAAAATCAGTGTAGCAGCTTCATCCCCAGATAATGATTTGGCACTGATGGCAATTTCATGAATGCCATGCTGCTTCTTGAAACGATCCTGCCGGCCATTACTTCCGAGGAATTCTTGCTTCTTTCCTTCAATCAGCTCATCAGCTCATTTTGACAAAGTAGAGGACCTGAAACTGACACACCTTTGGCTCTTATTTATTTGTGCCACAAAAATAATGCCTCTTCTAACTGAGGATGTGCACCTTTTCTCATTGTTTTTTTAAGATTTCACTGCGCTGCCCAATGCTTGGATGGAACAAAATTTTTCAATTCCTGATCGATTTGTCTTCCGATCAGTAATTGTACTCCTACTCTGCAGCAACTTTTGTGGGTGGCTCACCAGCATCAATTCTCTGCAAAGTGTGAAGCTCTTTTTCCAACAAGATCACATTCATTTTATGTTTCGTGCCCGTAGTCACGTTCAGTGTTCTTTTTACAGACACTCGACTTAGTCCTTTATGGTTTTTGGCCCCTTTTATCTCTGGACACTTTAAGGCACATAGTGGGAGCACAAAACCTCAAATCAGAAACACACAGATGCACAACTTGACAACACTCGAAATGCACTAGACAAACTTTTGACTTTTGAAACCAGGCTGTGGCAGCCATCAAATGAAAGCATTTGATACATCTATGCCATTTCCTCTGTTCTACGCATGCCCACGTGGCAACACAACAGGGTGTTGTACATTCACTGTTAAACACTCAGCTTTGATGTACCGACAACAAGTGGAGAGTGTTAGGCGGCGCACTCTAATTGTCGGTTTTGACAGGGCTACGTTGCACTGCATAGAACAATACTGTATGTACTGTACTTCCAAGGAGTTCCAATAGATGGCAGTGGCATGAAACCATGCAATACGAATAAGAAACACACTAGAGCTTCAACCAACACATGCACGAATTGACGATACTTGGACTTTTGACACGCACCAGTGCACTGATTAGCAGTAGATTGCCAAAAAACACCAGCAAATGCTTGGCTTCAGGTGCACGCAAACTGAAACTTGTCAAGTGTCAATCTAGCTAGCCAAAAGTGTAGCTGCATGAGAGTTTACTGTACTTGTTCTCAGATGGCAGTCACAGACGTGAACAGGTTACAATGTACTCAGTACACTACACAGTGATGCTCCCTTGTAGTGGTCTGATGTAGTCAACTGGAACATTGATGATGAGTATGCCCTTACTTTCCAACATCAGGCCACTGTCAGATCCAAATACTCCAAAAATACAGATGTTGCAAGGTTTAACCAGGCGACCAAATGGACATCCACAATGAGGTTTCTTTCAAAATCTCATCAGATAATGCTGTCTCACACCAATATGCAGCACCTTCATATCCTCCAGAGTGATGATTCAACATCTGATGCTATTCGCATCCCTTATATACCACATGATGCTTGCTAAACAGAAATAAAAACAAAGAACACTAATGAATAATGAAGGAAAAGACAGACTGTTACTTACCATAAAGAAGATACCTTAGGTTGCAGATGGGCAGAATTAAAAGACACTTACATAAAGCTTTCAGCCACAGCCTTCACCAGTAAGTAGTAATCTGTCTTTTCCAACATTGTTGATATTCCTACTGGAGTTTCCATTGTTTCAAGGACACTGATGCTTTTCTGTGAGTGTTTCCTTTATGATGTTTTCTGCATTTTAGCTTTTTTTTAAAAAAAAGAAAAAAAAAAAGAAAGAAAGAAAGAAAGAAAAAGATTTGTTGCTGGAAAACTTCTGAAGTCCAATAAAGGAGTTACAACAGCCATATATGGTTATCTGGTGGACCTTGCAGAACCAAATTCTAGGGCTGAAATATACTGTTGTCCAATGGGCATTAATCAGAATGAATACTAAATAAAAATTAAATCCAAGTTTACACAAAAAACACAGGTTCTATCACTGTTGTTTTTCGTTCTATTTTGCTCTTATGTTTGCTATGACTTGTTAAGCAGAAATTTTCTTTCTATCTATAGAGTTACATTTGCTGTAATGTATCTTACCTGCATGTTGTTTCTTCTTTCTTCTCACTGCTGCCCCAATCATGGCAAGCAAGTCATCCTCACTGCATTTGCTTGGTATTGCATCTCTGAAACAACAGTTAAAACACCCGTTAAACAGTACCAGGCAATTACCACACAGTGAAATGTTGGTACACTAAAAAGGAAGAAAAACTTTGCAGAAATCTTCAACAGTAATCTTGTAGTCTGCAGTAGGCAACAGCAGGATAACAAACCCACTGGACAAGAATGGGAAAGTCATGATAGAAGTTACTTTTATTTTTATAAATAAACAGGTATCTTACACAAATGCTCAAGAGTATACATAGGATCTCGGGCTGAAGAGGTGGAGCAGAAACTGACATTAGTTTTGTTGAAGAGGGAGTACTGGAACACAGCACAATTTCTTGCAAAATGAAGCCAAATTTATTGATAAACTCTTAATTAATTGCCAAGCTCACTAATGTGACCATTTTACAACAGGTACTTACTGCTTGGAGTATATGTGACTTTTCAGGCTTGCCTGATAGATCTGTTGCAAAAACACTTTGGGTTCCCCACCAGATAACATTATGCAAGTCCCTCCCTCAATATTTCAGTGACACAACGTTTTGGCATCTTCAGGTGGTGGTGATTTCCACCATCACTGCTGCAAGATGGAACTGGCAATTTCCACATGACAGCTTTGAAATTTATCATGTGGATGACTATGACCATCATATTTAGAATTCAGAGGATTTCATAGAATACCTGAAGATGCTTAAACTAGAACTTTCAGATCTTTTAGTTAGCTCAAATGTTATATCATTACTTACAAAAGTATCCTGCAGCCCTCATTAGAGGTTATTAACAGCAAGTTTGAGAAAGAAATTGTGGTGCTGTTTAAACATGTGCATACCTCATCCTATTTCTTATGTAACACCAACTACTTTAATCAAGTGGACAGTGTTCCCATGGGAGATCCTCTATTTCCCGTAGTAAATATCCAACATTCCTCCTTCTAGCAGAATGCTGAAGATACATTTGTGGTGTGGCCCACATAATGCAGACACTACCTATGTCCCTGCAGCATTTGCACTCGCTCCATCTGAATATTCAGTTCACTGTGGAAGTACAAAAAGATAGCAGCTTACCATTCCTGGATGTCACGGTTAGAAGAAAAGCTGACAGAACACTGGGGCATAGTCTCTACTGCAAACTGATACACGCAGAGTTATATTTGCGGTCCAAAAGTTGCCATCACCCTGCACAATGTGGTAGTGTCTTACACTCCCTGGCACATAGAGCACATGTGATCTCAGATACCGACAGTCTGCCTGGTGAACTGTAACACCTAAGAACAGTGTTCCAGCAGAATGTTTATTTTTGTTAACAGATTTGCAATGTGTTCTGAGCAAAGCAAGTTCAGTGTAGGGATGTAAATGAAGATACTTAGACAAGCACTGCAAATGGCTTTCTTGCCATATTTCAGTGGCATGTTTTCAAAAATGGAAAGAATCGCTAAGAGAAACAGAATCAAGTGTGTTTTTCATCTACCAGCAAAACTAAGGAATTGTTTGTGTTCAGTTAAAGACAATCTTGACCATAGAAAACATAGATCATATATAAGATCTGATGCCATTATGGGAAATCTTATACAGGGCAGACACCTCACATTGTGCAAGAACACTGTGTTCAACAGCGCTGACAAAAATGCCACCCAGTAAATTAGTGGTAGCAGAGCACTGCCTGAATACAGGGCACCACACGTTTCCCAAGAGTACTGAAATTTTATCCTCAGCACCATCACTCTAGGATTGTGTTTTTAAGAATGAGGCATGTAGCCATACGGTGGGCAATCTTACCAACAGGAATATGGAATTTTGACTAAGCACTGCCCAGAATCCAGCACTGACTGCCATGAAATTAAAGCAGTAGAAACCAGATCCTCTGATGTATGACCTGATGCAGCACTTTGCAGAGAGTTAATTCAGCTTTTAACCACACGAGTGTCCAGAAGTGCAGTCATTGCCAAAACACATAAGCAGACGGCTACTATGAATGGCATTTCCATACAACTGGGAGTGCCTGTCCACACATTCGTACTCCTGCTTCTAGCCCGACAAATTTCAATTCTGCTGTGCGAATATCACCAGTTACATCTTGCAGCAGTGATGACAGGACCCACCACTACCTGAAGATGACGAACAGTTGTGTTGGTGAAATATTGTGAGGCTTGCACAAAGTTATTCAGTGGCAAATCTGAGAAGATTTGTATACATTATTTTTCTGTGATGCAGGCATTGTGCAGCAAAATGTGATATCTTTCTGCATTTGCCTTTTTGTACATTTCAAAATACCCCAAAAATTGGTGAGAAACACTGAACATATGACGTAACCAGATGACATACCACACAGCATGTGCAGCAGTCGGGGTTGAGTGTAAAGGAATGATTGAGCAGTGCAATACTTTCATTTGAGCAAACAGAGCAAATTTCGAAAACATTTTGTAAATATGATCTGTTGTAAATGTAGATGTTACAAAATTATTGTCCCTGCTGTAATCAAGCAAAAGCAGTTCTGATTTTGTGTTTTTTGCTTCTGTCACTTTTCTTTTTGTTTACAGACATTAGTTAGTAAAGAAAACAAAGGTCATTTAATGGCGATGATGCTATTCTGAAGTTTACACTCATCTACTTGTTATGCAATATGGTAGTTTTCATTGTACTGTACTTTGCAAGAAATCAAGGAAACTGCAAGACCGGTAAATGAAATAACAAACTTCAATATAAATATATAATTGTTTAACACAATGAAAAAAATACTGCCTGCCAGATGCAAGACTCAAATCCTGAACGCCATCACTAAAGTCGCACACATGTGTCCGTAGCCACAATGATATGAATACTTGACTTGGGTTGGGATGATCAAGTGTGACAGACCAAGAGGCTCAACCACTGCAAGCATGGAAAGGTACATCGTCTGGTGACATTTGTCATTCGCTTTTGACACATTTCCCAACATTTGTATCGTATCCAACATTTGTGATCCCATGTGTCTTGTATTAAATTACTTGTCTCAGGGTCATCTACAGTGCTTTGGAGGTTTTTAAATGTTAATACGCATCACCCTGTGTGTGTGTGTGTGTGTGTGTGTGTGTGTGTGTGTGTGTGTGTGTGTGTGTGTGTGTGTGTGTGTGTGTGTGTGTGTTATATATATGAAACAAATACTAACAAAGAGATAGAGGGCCTGGCCAGTACTTACCTCAGCTCAGTACAGCCGATAGATACACAAAACAGAACAGAAAATTGACGTATCCTAGCTTTTGGAACTTCGTTCCTTCATCAGGGAGGAGAGAGGAGAAAAAAGGGGAAGATGGGAAAGTGGATTCAGTTATTCACAACCCAGCTTATGAAGCAACAGGGGAAAGGTAAACAGGGAGGGTAGCAAAGATGGAGGCATGGATGTCAGAGGGAAGCCAAAGATATTCTACTGTAATTACTGTGCCAGCTTCAAACCAAGGAGGATGAATACAGAAGTAAAGAGGTACATATTATAAAGATAAACGCAACTATGTAGGATGAAAAGATGCGTGAATGGCTAAAGAGGAAAGGGAAAGAGGAGAAGACTAAAGAGTAAATGAGAGTGAGATTGGTTAACATAGGTTCAGTCCAGGGGGATGGCGGGATGAAAGGATGTGTTGGAGTGCAAGTTCCCATCTCCACAGTTCTGAGGTACTGGTGTTGGGTGGGAGAAGCCAAATGGCACATATGGTGTAGCAGGTTCCTAGGTCCCTAGAATTATGCTGGAGGGCATGCTCCGCTACTGGGTATTGGACATCTCCTAGGTGGACAGTTCGTCTGTGCCCATTCATGCGCTCAGCCAGTTTAGTTGTCGTCATACCAATGTAAAAGGCTGTGCAGTGCAGGCATGTCAGCTGATAAATGACGTGTTGTCTCACATGTGGCCCTGCCTTGAGTTGTGTATGTTATACCAGTAGCGGGGCTGGAGTAGTTGGTTGTGGGGGGATGCATGGGGCAGGTTTTGCATCGGGGTCGGTTACAGGGGTAGGAACCGCTGGGTAGAGAAGGTGGTCTGGGAATATTGTAGGGTTTGTCAAGGATGTTACGGAGGTTAGGGGGTCGGCAAAAGGCAACTCTGGGTGGTGTGGGGAGAATATTGTCAAGGGATGATCTCACTTCAGGGCTTGACTTGAGAAATTCATATCTGTGGCGGAGTAATTAGTTGATGTATTCGAGGCCAGGATAATATTGTGTGACAAGGGGGATGCTTCTGTGTGGTCTGGGGGTAGTAACATTGTTGTTGGGTGGGGAGGAATGTATTGCTTGGGAGATCTGTTTGTGGACAATGTCTGCAGGATAGTTGTGGGAGAGGAAAGCACTGATATATAATACAATACAGGGAAACATTCCAAATGGGAAAAATATATCTAAAAACAAAGATGATGTAACTTACCAAACGAAAGTGTTGGTATGTTGATAGACACACAAACAAACACACACACAAAATTCAAGCTTTCGCAACCCACAGTTGCTTCATCAGGAAAGAGGGAAGGAGAGGGAAATACGAAAGGATGTGGGTTTTAAGGGAGAGGGTAAGGAGTCATTCCAACCCTGGGAGTGGAAAGACTTACCTTAGGGGGGAAAAGGACAGGTATACACTCGCACACACACACACACACATATATCCATCTGCACATATACAGACACAAGCAGAGTATATGTGCGGATGGATATGTGTGTGTGTGTGTGTGTGTGTGTGTGTGTGTGTGTGTGTGTGTGTATGTGTGTGTGGCATACTGATCTGAACTATGCAGCCTTCAAATGGAAGTTTTTTGATCACTCCTTATTTTGCACCCTGCCACCTTGGCAATATGTACCGCAAATCATCAGACAGACGACCTTCCTGCATGCTTCGTGCATCCCCTGGTGCTGTTCCGAACCAATGCTAATCTTTGTAACTGTGACGAGCAGTGTGCAGATTGCATCTTTGTATCCCACAAAGAGGTGACAGTTCCCAGTGGCATGAATGGTTACTGTTTATTGACTGTCACTGAGTTGGTGAGTCATTTGCTACATTGTGGCCCACCTGTTCGCTGCTAAAGCCATGGTAGTCAGTGGTAACCCCTGTCAATGATATCCTGTTGCCCATAGCAGTTCACTCTGCTGATTGTGGTAGTGTTTTCCTTGAATAAATCTGCTCACGGTACACCTTTGACACTGTAGTACCAGAAAGCCCAATGACTAACACCCTTATAGAATAAGTGTCTCGAGACAGGGTTACCCACGATATGGCAGTGATAAAATCACCCTGTGATCAACTGTCACACTGCAGCTGTAAGCTGCACCTCCTTTTTCAGAATACTCAGGTTTATTAATTTGAAGTAAATCAGATCTTTTGAGGGAAGATTTAACAAAAAGAGCACATCCAGGAAAGGATGAAACCATGTCTAATTAACTGGAACACAAAATTAATAATTAGTGGTGACAAAGATCCTCTGCAATAAAAAATAATGTCCACTTACTTCATGTATTAGTCTTCAAGTGACAGAATATATGTAACTGCGTCCGTCTTATTTACACTGATTAAACAATGGAAATTCCAGGTAGGAATATCAACAGTGCAGGGAAAGATAGATCACTATTTACCGTAAAGAAAACAAAGTTGCACACAGGCACAACACACAAGCAAGCACTCTGCGCGCGCACGCACGCACGCACACACACACAGAGAAAAAAAAAACTGCCAAGTCCAGCAGCTAGGGGCAAGCTGCTGGAGTTGGCAGTCATATGTGTGTGACGTGTGCTTGCCTGTGGGTATGAATTTGTGTGTTTCTCTGTATGTCTTTTGCTGATGAAGGCTGTGGCCGAAAGCTTTGTGTAAGTGCCTTTTTAATTGTGCCTGTCTACAATGTAACATGTCTCCTTTACAGTAAGCAGCAATCTATGTTTTCCTATATTTTTCATTTAGACAGGTGTAATTAACAAATCAGAGTCTTTTTATTCCAGAGAAGTGACAGTTTGTTCATGACAGTTCAGCACAAATCTGATTTTTTATATACAGCAAGGCTACCTATAAATTATTCTGTGTGCCAGTGTTCATGCTGACTATAGGGATTCACACTGATCGCGTGTAATTTGACATCTGGTCCTGTAAACTTACTTCTGCTCAACGTGAAAAATTCTCCAATCCACATTTTGTAATTAACCTTAACATATCAAATAATGCACCCTTCAATATAACTGCTTATTGTCGACTTCCCATCACTCTATTCCCAATGTCAACCCATCTGACCTCTACTTCTAATCCAAAACCCTTGGTTGACTCAATGTTTGCTATTGCAAGCTATTGCTATTGCAACACAAAAGTGCCAGAGGCACCAGTAATGATATATAATTAAAAATACTAGAAAGTAAGGATCACCGGTTCGTACATGATAAGACAACCACTACAAGTGTCTAAGACACTGCGCTCTCACACAACAAGTACGAAGTCTGAATACATTCCATTTACAATACACTAAACTGTTTCATTCACGGTGCAATATACATACTCTCTCCCCAATAAACAGAATAGTTACAACTCAATTGTTCACAAGTGTATATTATGACTCTTGCCACAGCTATGCAGTCAGTATGCCACAGGCGTGCCATAGAAAAGGATCAGGTTCAATTCCTTGTAGAGCCGGGAAATTCTGCTCGGTGGACGGACTGGAATAGGGTACACTCTGCTTGTAGTTCCAGCTGAGGAGCTACTCAAGTGAGAAGTAGTGTCTTCAACTTCTGGAAGTTGATAACAGCCTGGAGAGTTGTATACTGACCCCCTAACTCTCCATAGATATATATTAGAGGACATCTCTCGAAGAGCATTGCGTGGTCTTCTGGGCCCAATGCAGAGTTCCTTTATCAATGTATATTGTATATCACCACTTGTACACACTCATCAGCACAGTACCATATTGTCTCTTCACGTGGCAAATTTTTATTCCCTTGTTTCCAGATCAAGATTTTTCCGCTTCCTCTTCTTCTTCTTTTTTTTTTTTTTTTTTTTTTTAACTATCATTACTTGTACCACACATATTGCACACGGTTTATGCTCACTCCTTCAATGATACTTCCCATCCTCCTCTAGTGTGTGAGTTGTCCCTGCTTTCCTGAGTGTTTGTTGGTATAAACACCCTTGTTTCAAAAGAGAGTGACAGCTTAGATACAGTCTTGTCAACATTTTGTATTTTTATTTAGCAATTATTGTTTGAGCCTTATAGGCAAATGTCACAAGATATTGTCAACCACTGCATTCACTAGATTGGAATGGGGTTCATGGTAACTTATCAATTCATTTTTTAAGTTGCTGTTACCTTTTTCATCCTATCTTGGACTAGCTTTTCCATACTCCCACTCTATTTTACGTAGTCAAACAGTTATCTGCCCTTGCAAACTTGCTCCTTTACTACCAAGTTAACTAATACTGGGCAGCCTAACAGAAGTTCCAATATCAAGTCTCTCACCACAATTCACCTACACACACTTTTCACTCACTGATTTTCTTTTTTCAATGTCATAAGTATTTTGCTTTCACAGACTGCTGTGCTTTGAACATAAAATTGTAGGAACATCTGCCTCACATGTCATTTTTTTTTTATTAAAGAATATGTTCCTTGCTTATTCCTATTTGCTTCTGATACATTTCCATTCTCACTTTTATTTTGTTTTGATCCATTTCTTTTTTCTTTGATAGACAAGTCAAACAACAATGGCAATATGTTGCAGCCCCCTGTGTTTTGCCCTACTTACTATGAACTTACTTTTCTTAGCTTCCAATTTTATTAGTCATTTGGTTTTTAAGATACTTAAATTAATCGTTTGACCCTGTATTTTTATATCTTATTTCACCTTCGGTTGATAAAGGATTTCTGGTATGCTCACAAAGAGAGAACTGATTCTTCCCACCCCTCACCCCCCTTACCTTGTCCTGAAGCAAACTTATCACCAAGTATCTTGCAGTTTTTTTCCTATTATTAATCTCTTAGTCTAGTCATCAATTTAAAAGTGTCAGTTGTTGGTCCCTTTGTCTAATAATTTGTACATTTATACACATGAAGTTCCAATTTTTATTTGGAACATATGGACTCTGATAATCATGAATCACAGTTCAAATGGCTCTGGGCACTATGGGACGTAACATCTGAGACAAGGCAGGATTCAAACCTGCGACCGTAGCAGTCGCGCAGTTCTGGACTGAAGCGCCTAGAACCGCTCGGCAACGGTGGCTGGCGAATCATAGTTACCATCACATGGACAGAAATACTGTGTTAACTTTATTACAACATAGGGACATAGCTAAAAATGTCTTTACATAATTTCCAGTTCTGGTTACTTTCCTTTAATTTAATCTCACAAATAGGTTAGTGTAACATGATGTTGACAGAGGCAAATTATATATACTCACAAATTATTTAGCTAGAGGTATCTGGTTTGTATGTCTGGGAGGGAGGAGGGTGCAAGCTGAAAACTTCAATAAAAGATTACTCATTTCATACCTCCTGGATTTAACTGCAGTTTGCTCCAGAATTAATTCCCATATGTTGTAGCACTTTCACGCTACCAATGTTGCCATCATTAAAAGCAATAACAGCATGACTGACCCCCACTTTAGTGTCTTCATTACAAGAAAAACATTTTTTGGTCTACATCTACATCTACATCCATACTCCTCAAGCCACCTGATGGTGTAGGGTAGCTTGAGTACCTCTATTGGTTCTCCCTTCTATTCCAGTCTCGTATTGTTCGTGGAAAGAAGGATTGTCGGTATGCCTATGTGCGGGCTCTAATCTCTCTCATTATACCCTCATGGTCTCTTTGCGTGATATACGTAGGAGGGAGCAATATACTGCTTGACTCCTCGGTGAAGGTATGTTCTCGAAACTTCAACAAAAGCCCGTACCGAGCTACTGATCGTCCCTCCTGCAGAGTCTTCCACTGGAGTTTATCTAACATCTCTGTAACTCTTTTGCTATTACTAAATGATCCTATAACGAAGCATGCTGCTCTCTGTTGGATCTTCTCTATCTTTTCTATCAACCCTATCTGGTATGGATCCCACACTGCTGAGCAGTATTCAAACAGCGGGCGAACAAGTGTACTGTAACCTAATTCCTTTGTTTTCGGATTGCATTTCCTTAGGATTCTTCCAATGAATCTCAGTCTGGCATCTGATTTACCGACGATCAACTTTATATGATCATTCCATTTTAAATCACTCCTAATGCATACTCCCAGATAATTTGTGGAATTAACTGCTTCCAGTTGCTGACCTGCTATATTGTAGCTAAATGATATGGGATCTTTCTTTCTATGTATTCGCAGCACATTACACTTGTCTACATTGAGATTCAATTGCCATTCCCTGCACCATGCATCAATTCGCTGCAGATCATCCTGCATTTCAGTACAATTTTCCATTGTTGCAACCTCTCGATATACCACAGCATCATCCGCAAAAAGCCTCAGTGAACTTCCGATGTCATTCACAAGGTCATTTATGTATATTGTGAATAGCAACGCTCCTACGACACTCCCCTGCAGCACACCTGAAATCACTCTTACTTCGGAAGACTTCTCTCCATTGAGAATGACATGCTACGTTCTGTTATCTAGCAACTCTTCAATCCAATCACATAATTGGTCTGATAGTCCATATGCTCTTACTTTGTTCATTTAACGATTGCGGGGAACTGTATCGAACGCCTTGTGGAAGTCAAGAAACACAGCATCTACCTGGGAACCCGTGTCTATGGCCCTCTGAGTCTCGTGGACGAATAGCGCGAGCTGGGTTTCACACGATCGTCTTTTTCAAAACCCATGCTGATTCCTACAGAGTAGATTTATAGTTTACAGAAAAGTCATAATATTCGAACATAATACATGTTCTAAAATTCTACAACTGATCGACGTTAGAGATATAGGCCTGTAGTTCTGCACATCTGTTCAACGTCCCTTCTTGAAAACGGGGATGACCTGTGCCCTTTTCCAATTCTTTGGAACGCTACGCTCTTGTAGAGACCTACGGTACACTGCTGCAAGAAGGGGGACAAGATCCTTCGCATACTCTGTGTAAAACTGAACTGGTATCCCATCAGGTCCAGCGGCCTTTCCTCTTTTGAGTGATTTTAATTGTTTCTCTATCCCTCTGTCATCTATTTCAATATCTACCATTTTGTCATCTGTGCGACAATCTAGAGAAGGAACTACAGTGCAGTCTTCCTCTGTGAAACAGCTTTGGAAAAAGACATTTAGTATTTCGGCCTTTAGTCCATCATCCTCTGTTTCAGTACCTTTTTGGTCACAGAGTGTCTGGACATTTTGTTTTGATCCACCTACCGCTTTGACATAAGAGCAAAATTTCTTAGGATTTTCTGCCAAGTCAGTACATAGAACTTTACTTTCGAATTCATTTAACGCCTCTCGCATGGCCCTCCTCACATTACATTTCGCTTCGTGTAATTTTTGTTTGTCTGCAAGGTGTTGGCTATGTTTATGTTTGCTGTGAAGTTCCCTTTGCCTCCACAGCAGTTTTCTAACTCGGTTGTTGTACCACGCTGGCTCTTTTCCATCTCTTACGATCTTGCTTGGCACATACTCATCTAATGCATATTGTACGATGGTTTTGAACTTTGTCCACTGATCCTTAACACTATCTGTACTTAAAACAAACCTTTTGCGTTGAGCCATCAGGTACTCTGAAATCAGATTCTTGTCACTTTTGCTAACCAGAAAAATTTTCGTACCTTTTTTAATATTTCTATTTACGGCTGAAATCATCGATGCACTAACCGCTTTATGATCGCTGATTCCCTGTTCTGCGTTAACTGTTTCAAATAGTTCGGGTCTGTTTGTCACTAGAAGTTCTAATATGTTATCGCCACGAGTCGGTCCTCTGTTTAACTGCTCAAGGTAGTTTTCAGATAAAGCTCTTAAAAAATTTCACTGGATTCTTTGTCCCTGCCACCCGTTATTAAAGTTTGAGTCTCCCAGTCTATATCCGGCAAATTAAAATCTCCACCCAGAACTATAACATGTTGGGCAAATCTACTCGAAATATTTTCCAAATTATCCTTCAGGTGCTCAGCCACAACAGCTGCTGAGCCAGGGGGCCTATAGACACATCCAATTACCATGTCTGAGCCTGCTTTAACCGTGACCTTCACCCAAATTATTTCACATTTCGGATCTCTGTCAATTTCCTTCGATACTATTGCACTTCTTATCACTTTAAACATGCCTCCCCCTTCACTGTCTAGCCTGTCTCTGTGGTATACATTCCAATCTGAGTTTAGAATTTATTACTGTTTACATCGGGTTTCAGCCAACTTTTCGTCCCTAGTACTATGTGGGCATTGTGACCGTTTATTAATGAGAGCAGTTCTGGGACCTTTCTATAGACGCTCCTGCAGTTTACTATTAGCACTTTAATATTGTTATTCTCTGTTGCATTTTGTCTACTCCTACCTTGCCGCATCTCAGGAGGTGTCTTGTCGGGCCTAGGGAGGGAATTCTCTAACCTAAAAAACCCACATGTGCATTCCACACATACTCCGCTACACTTGTAGCCACTTCCTGCATGTAGTACACGCATGACCTATTCAGGGGGACCCTACATTTCTCCACCCGATAGCGGAGGTCGAGAAATTTGCACCCCAGATCTCCGCAGAATCGTCTGAGTCCCTGGTTTAAGCCTTCCACTTGGCTCCAAACCAGAGGACCACTATCGGTTCTCGGAACGATACTACAAATAGCTAGCTCAGATTCCACCACACGAGGCTTTCCGCCTTCACCAACTCCGCTAACCGCCTGTACGAACTGAGGATGACCTCTGAACCCATATGGCAGGAGTCATTGGTGCCGACATGAGCAACAATTTGCAGTCGGGTGCACCCAGTGCTCTCTATCACTGCCGGCACGGCCTCCTCCACATCTCAGATGAGATTCCCGGCAAGCAGACAGAGTGAACACTGACCTTCTTCCCCGACCTTTCTGCTATTTCCCTAAGGGGCTCCATCACCCGCCTAACGTTGGAGCTCCCAATAACTAATAAACCCCTCCCCCCATGTGCCTGCTCGGACCTTGCTGAAGGAGTGGCCACATGTCCACTCACAGGCAGAACGGGCGATGCCACACAGCCAGCCTCCACACTGACCCTCCGCCTCGTGCGCCGCGAATGCCGCTGAACCCGCCACTCCCCTTGGGAAGAGGGTGGCCCAACCGCGCCCAGTACCCGCAAAGATGTGTCGACAGCAGGGTCAGTGGGTGAAGCATGTAACACCTGGGGTGTACCAGACTCCCCACTGCCGCTACACTCCGAGGCAGCAGCCTGAAGACGGCTAACCACGGCCATCAACACGTTCAGCTGTTCGCGAACAGTGGCCAGCTCCTCCTGTGTCCGTACACAGCAGTCACACATCCTATCCATCCTAAGAAATCAATTTACTGTAGAGAGTTAATCAACTTATAACTAGACTGCTAATTCGCTAAAGGCGGCTGATAGTTGACTAAACTGTGGTTACTAGACACTTCCTGTAGAAAACAATGAAAATAGCCCTACCTGTCTCTGGACTGTATTGAAAACAAACACTAGCACTACTGGCACTGTGGCTTACTAAATGGACTCTCTCCGACTGTATTCAAAACAAACACGAAATCTATGGAACACTATTACTAGCACTCGACAATTAAAGCTTCGTAAAAGCAAAAACACATGGAAGAAGAAGTGACAAGTAAGAAAAATAGAGTTAATACTTAAATTAGCGTAGCTCACTGCACAGCAGACATGACGCAGATGGCAGTTACGACAACACTGACACTATAAGATTATTCAACGACTCATTGGGATTTTGAGTCTGACAATGCAGACACTTCTTCAATAATTCAGGATTGCCAGGTCTCTGTAAACAGGTTCTATGATATTCACAACTGCTGCTGGGATAGAATGTTTATGGCTGTATGACCTGTTTGAGTACTGGGCATTGCGGTAATTGCACCATGAACCAGATCCAGGAGGGCAAAGATGGTGTACTGGTTTATCATAAGCTGACAGTCTCTGGAAGAAGGTAGCCCATACTGCCTGTTCCATTTTCAACAAATCCTCAGTATTATTTCTAATGGCAATCTCATAATACTGTTGTAGTTGATCAATCATTTTGTCTGTCAGCCTGCTTCTTATGGTCTTACCACCTGAAAGCTTCTTGTCTCTCAAACTTTGTTTCAACTTCCTCAATCTGGTACCCATCCTCTTCTGGACATGACCAACACATTCCAGTTCTGTGATAAGCTTCTCACCATAAGGCTGAGTGGCTACTACACTGTTATATGCATTTGAGTCTGCATAACCTAAGAACTTAGTGTAACACACTCCCCTTTAGTTTACAGATCGATTACAAATTTCAACAGCTGCACATGCCTCCGTACGACTAGTTGTCCTTCATAATTTCTGTCACAGATATGCCCTTCTTCATTCCCTGATTTATACTTATAACAATGTTTGGTTAAAATCTGGAAATCTATTAGCTTTCCAGTATCCACACTGGTCACTGTAGCAACAGAATTCTTAGAAATGCAGCTGCGCTTCTACCAAGTGCCCCAAAAGCTACGGATATGTCAATCATACCATCGTTTATTTCAGCAGCTTCATTTGCAGCACCCTTAATTGACTCACATGCAGCAGATTTCACAGCAGCTCCAATAAATCCTGCATACTTGTCCATTTTACAAAGTGGGTGTGGCATATACATCATGACACACATTGTTTCTGCTGCAGTGTGTCCTTTGCCAATAGCTCTCAATCCATAAAACCACCTAACATTTATTTCAAAATAATTATCTTTACACTTATCAGAATTCCAAAATGAATGAGTATATTTACAACTGGCAGAATTAATGATAAGTTTCCTGGCTAGTCCATTTGATACCTCAATGTCTTCATGTAAACTAACTGGCCCTCCACATACATACAGCACACACATTCATATAACACCCCTGTTAGGATGTGTAAATGTATCAGAATATAACCTAACCTACCGTTTACATGAGTTTTGTTTTGAGATAACTATGTTATCACTATGTTTCATTTTAATCTTCGAAGCACTAATGGGTGTTTCGCTAGATACTCATGAGTTTGCCAGTATTTCATTGTTTGTAACTTCACACACCACATGCTGAACACAAAGTTTCTCTTTATTCAAATATTTATTATCATGAAACCCACATTTCTTAAAAACACTTCATTTTGGAGTCATACTTTTTGAGAGATTTACCAGTCTATTCGACACTTTTCCTCGGAAAAACGTTAGCACTTCGACATACAAAGCATGTTTATACAATGAAAAGATACGATACTATTTTTGACAATGCTACCAATACAAACACATAATTTAACATTTATAACACAGTAATCCACAGCTTTCTACAGGGTGGTCCATTGATAGCGACCAGGCCAAATATGTCATGAAATAAGCATCAAATGAAAAGACTACAAAGAACGAAATTCGTCTAGCTTGAAGGGAGAAACCAGATGGCGCTATGGTTGGCCTGCTAGATGGTACTGCCATAGGTCAAACTCATATCAACTGCATTTTTTAAAAATAGGAACCCCCATGTTTTATTACATATTCATGTAGTACGTAAAGAAATGTGAATGTTTTAGCTGGACCACTTTTTTCGCTTTGTGATAGATGGGGCTGTAATAGTCAAAAATGGTTCAAATGGCTCGGAGCACTATGGGACTTAACTTCTGAGGTCATCAGTCCCCTAGAACTTAGAACTACTTAAACCTAACTAACCTAAGGACATCACACACATCCATGCCCGAGGCAGGATTCGAACCTGCGACCGTAGCGGTCGCGCGTTTCCAGACTGTAGCGCCTAGCACCGCTCGGCAACTCCGGCCAGCAGCTGCAATAGTCACAAACGAATAAGTATGTGGTATCACATAACATTCCGCCAGTGTGGACGGTATTTGCTTCGTGATACATTACCTGTGTTAAAATGGACCGTTTACCAATTGCGGAAAAGGTCGATATCGTGTTGATGTATGGCTATTGTGATCTAAATGCCCAAGGGGCGTGTGCTATGTATGCTGCTCGGTATCCTGGACGACATCATCAAAGTGTCCGGACCATTCGCCGGATATTTACATTATTTAAGGAAACAGGAAGTGTCCAGCCACATGTGGAACACCAACCACGACCTCCAACAAATGATGATGCCCTAGTAGGTGTTTTAGCTGCTGGGGCAGCTAATCCACACATCAGTAGCAGACAAATTGCATGAGAATTGGGAATCTCAAAAACGTCGGTGTTGAGAATGCTACATCAACATCGATTGCACCCGTACCATATTTCTATGCACCATGAATTGCATGGCGATGACTTTGAACGTCATGTACAGTTCTGCCACTGGGCACAAGAGAAATTATGGGACGATGAAAGATTTTTTGCATGCGTTCTATTTAGCGATGAAGCATCATCCACCAACAGCAGTAACCTAAACCGCCATAATATGCACTATTGGACAACGGAAAATCTACGATGGCAGCGACAAGTGGAACAGCAGCGACCTTGGCAGGTTATTGTATGGTGTGGCATTAAGGGAGGAAGGATAATTGGCCCCCATTTTATCGATGGCAATCTAAATGGTGCAATGTACGCTGATTTTCTGCGTAATGTTCTACCAATGTTACTACAAGATGTTTCACTGCATGACAGAATGGCGATGTACTTCCAACATGATGGGTGTCCGGCACATAGTTTGCGTGCGGTTGAAGCAGTATTGAATAGCATATTTCATGACAGGTGGATTGGTCGTCAAAGCACCATACCATGGCCCGCACATTCACCGGATCTGACGTCCCCGGATTTCTTTCTGTGGGGAAAGTTGAAGGATATTTGCTATCGTGATCCACCGACAATGCCTGACAACATGCGTCAGTGCATTGTCAATGCATGTGCGAACATTACGGAAGGCGAACTACTCACTGTTGAGAGGAATGTCATTACACGTATTGCCAAAGGCATTGAGGTTGACAGACATCATTTTGAGCATTTATTGCATTAATGTGGTATTCACAGGTAATCACGCCATAACAGCATGCGTTCTCAGAAATGGTAAGTTCACAAAGGTACATGTATCACATTGGAACAACCGAAATAAAATGTTGAAATGTACCTACATTCTGTATTTTAATTTAAAAAACCTACCTGTTACCAATTGTTCGTCTAAAATTATGAGACATATGTTTGTGACTATTACAGCGACATCTATCACAAAGCGAAGAAAGTGGTCCAACTAAAACATTCATATTTCTTTACATATTACATGAATATGTAATAAAAAATGGGGTTCCTATTTAAAAAAAAAACACAGTTGATATCAGTTTGAGCTATGGCAGTGCCTTATAGCAGGCCAACCATTGCGCCAGCTGGTTTCCCCCTTCGAGCTAGACAAATTTCGTTCTTTGTAGTTTTTTCGTTTGACACTTATTTTGTGAGATATTCAGCCCGGTCACGATCAATGGACTACCCTGTATATAAAAAATTACCGATTTTATTAGGTCTTGAAGTAATGCATGTAAAAATTTTAACATTTTCAACTGGTGTAGATTATATTTTAGAAAATAAAATAAAATACTTCCCACGCAAGTTTATAAGTAATATACATATCATTTTATTTGGAAAATTGCAAATTTTATAATCAGATAAAAACCCGAAAAAGTGAAAAAGAATGTTTTCCCCTTCTAATTCCCCTTAAAGTTATGGAAATGTGCAAGCTTTTGGAGTCAGTGGCTTCTTCTTCTGGCAGAAACAATGAAGGGGAAGGAAAAGGTAAGAAAGAAAAGGATTGTCAAGGTTTAGGAAATGGGGAGAGTTGCAGAAAAGCTGCAGAGAAACCCAGGCCAGGACAGACTTACTGAATGGGATGAGAAATATGTAACTAAACCAGTCCATCTCTCACACCACCAGCAGATGTGAAGTATTCTTGTGATTGGTAGTAAGTCATAAACATTAAATTATTTTCAATGTATGTTCATATGTAATACTGCACGTACCTTTGAGGTATCATTGGGCCCATTGGGAAGAGGATCAAAATTAGGCCACTGCTTTCTAATTATTTGGAGCATTTCACTAAATGAGACCATGTTCCCATCATTCCATTTGTTGCCGCTGAAAGGCATGTACTCGATAAATCTTACATCAACATTTTTATCTTTTGTTAACTCCACAAAACTGCACACTTCACCTTCATTAAAACCTTGCATTACAACACAATTTATCTGTGGAAGAAAGACACCATTAAAAACTTGGTATCAGATAAAGCATGGTTTAAACAGAGTTTGAAAGACTTTTTGATAGGCAACTCATCCTACTCTATAGATGAATATCTTAACAGTGGCTGTTAGGCCAGCTTAAATAAAAATGTCTGCTAGATTTCAGTTCTGAGAGCACTTTGTCATAACAGTCAAGATTATGTACTTTTTGTTTGATAAATTTATTAATAGTGCATAACAATGCTTCAGCCTGACAGCGTATCAATTCTAAAAATATTAGCTGTTCCAGTTTGTATTGTATTCACCTAGTTTGACAATCTCCTGACAAATGATCAGGGTATTCAAATGTTTTATATTTTTTATGTTATACTTTCTGGTATGTTACTCACCCATGAGAATCGTCTCATGTTTTGGGTCTTGGAACAAAAGCTGAATCTAATCTAATCTAACCTACAAAATAATGGTTCTACAACTCTGTTGTTATATTTGTATACCTCACTGATTCTGTTAAATTAATTTTTTTCTCTCTTTTTAGAGAATGTGGGAATTTATCTTAGCATGCCAAGCTGTTAACCTTCTTAACAATTTAAGAAAATTAAACTACATACATCTCCAATCCTTTTTCCCACTCCAACGCACACATCTTTTGCTGAAGGTATTATTTTAACTATTACATTAAATTAAGAAGCTTTCTTGAAACTGTGCTGCCATTTGTGAAACAAAGTTAAAAGTGTTCTCAAGATAAAAGGTCTTCACAAAAGGAACATTTAGTATCTGTGCAGGTGGTAACACTGACAGCCTTCATATAAACAAGCCCATATGGTAGAACATCCTACTTTAAACATACACGCAATGGCAGAAAAAAGGAAAAGAGCACACCTTTCATTCAAGCATTGAATATATAAACTGATGAGACAAAACACTATGACCTCCTGTTTGATAATGTGTTTGTCCACTGTTGGAACACAATACAGCAGTGATTTTGTGTGGGACAAGTTCAATAAATTTCAGGTATGTTCCCAGCATTATGTGAGGTATGTTCCCAGCATTATGCAGCACCACATGTCTAAGCACAGGTCATGTAATTCCCATAAATTGGAGATCAGTGGTTTCTGGGTGCAGAACTGGTATCTGATAGCATCGCAGATGTATTCCATCAGATTCAGAAGGGGTGAATTTGATTCTGGCCTCATGACACTGAAAGTCATATTGTTGAAACATGTCACCTTCATTAGGGACAGGGTGCGGACAGTGCACAATAATGTTCACACAGAACAAAGCTGTTATGGAGCCTTCAGTTACTACCACAGGACCCACAAAAGACCAGGTGAATGTCCTCCATAGCATAATATTGCTCCCACTGGCCTAAGTCTGTAGCAAAGTGCACCTTTCATGCACCAATTCACTCTGTTGACAGTGTATGTGCACAAAACCGTCAAGCAGGTGTAATGCGAAACATGAATGATTCAACCAGATGACACATTTCTATTGATTCACTGCCCAATCTCAATGCTCCTGAGCCACAGAAATTGTAATTCAACAGTGTTGTCAACATGGGAACATACAGGGGTTGTCTACAGCAGAGCCCTATGTTTAAAAATGTGCAATGAATGGTTTGCTCTGAAATACTCGTGCTTCCACCAGCACTGTGTCATCAGACCTGCCACAGAAATTAGCTTCCTCAGCCGAATGTCATCTTTTTCAAAGGAACCATACCAGCATTTGCCTTAAATCAATTAGGGAAATCAAGGAAAACCTAAATTTTGGTGGCCCGATGGGACTCGGGTCCGTTGTCCTCTCGAAGGCAAGTCCACTGTCTGACCACTGTGGTGGCATGACCTAGTCTTAATTAAGCCAGAAAATCCTGGGAAATGCTGACATACTTATTGATTTAAGATATAACAATTTAAAACAATCCTTTCATGAATTTCACTACAATTTTCTGCTCTTTTGAAAAAAAATTTCTTTTGACTGTTTTGATGTTGTTTAGTATGTTTAAATAATGATGGCAGTCTCTATAGAAGGGCGGTTTGACTTTTAAGTTTAGTTATACTGTTTTGAACTACATCCTTCATCTATTTGTCCACCCAGAAGTGGTATAGGATATAACTTGAAGACTATGGTGAGGTGGTGGGGGACAGTCATGTGTTGAGAAGGAGGTGCTGCCAGAAATGAAGTGTGTGAGGTGACGTTATTGACACTGCATACAGAGAGAATAAAAATACTCTATTCCATATTCATTTACAATCTACGTCTGGCCCCCATATGGTTTTACTTTTCTCCAATAAGAAAAAAAGAAATTGTCAGTAACTGTCTTTATAAGGTCTTAAAAGGAAACAAACAATAGAAAATCTAGGCTGGAATAATGACCATATTATAAAAAAGATACATTGCTATTCACTGTATACAGGAGATGTTAGGTCACAGACAAGCACAACAAAAAGACTACTAAACACGTAAGCTTTCGATCAGAAAGTCTTCTTCCAAAGTGGACAAAACACACACACACACACACACACACACACACACACACACACACACACACACACACACACACACACACACACACCCACGACCGGTGTTTCTCCCATGATGCGCAGTTGCTCCCAGTCTGGCCCTACAGCCAGAGACAGTGGTCATGTATGTGTGATCTGCATTTGCGCGCATGTGTGTGTGTGTGTGTGTGTGTGTGTGTGTTGGAAGGGGTGGGAGGGGGGGGCTTTGCACCAAAAGCTTACGTGTTTAATAGGTGGTGTTTCCCCCCCCCCCCCCCCCTGCCTGCAACACAACATCTACACTATACAGTGAGTGCCAATCTATCCTTTTCATAATACTGTCGTTACCACCTTGCCAAAAGGCATATCGTGGAGTAATCCGAAGGGCTCTACTAATTTGTACAAGAGGAAGGAGAGCACAATCTCAATGTAAGTTTTTAGAAAACTGGTATGTGCATTACTTCTCCAAACCTTTCAGAAAAGACACGGTATGCACTTCATTCAGCAAGATGCATAATAAACAATATTAGCAATACTGCATCAAACTTGTTCACTTTCATCTTTGGAGTAAACATTCGATTTCAGAGAGTACAGAATTTGGCAGAATCAAATTTTGGGGATATGTGGAACTGGGACAATGGCATATTTTTTACCCATTCAACAAACTAAGCACTGCTGATTGCTACTTTTATTGTGTCTGCTGCTGCAATGCATATATGAAACTGTAAGTGCAGCATCTATGATGGAATAAAATGTTATACAAATGAAACAAACAGGCACAGTGAAATAGAGTAGTATGGCTCATCATTTCGGTCTCACAGATTAGCAGATGTTGACTTGAAAGATAATACTTAAGAAGTTGAATCCAAAGGAGAGGATGTACCATATTTACTCAAATCTAAGCCGCACTTTTTTTCCGGTTTTTGTAATCCAAAAAACCGCCTGCGGCTTAGAATCGAGAGCAAAGCAAGTGGAAGTTCTGAAAAATGTCGGTAGGTGCTGAAACAACTAACTTCTGCCGTCGAATATATGTAGTGCTACACAGGCATGCTTCGTAGGCACAAAGATAAATACTGGCGCCAAAACCTCTGCGTCAGTAAATAAATTTTAAAAAAAAGGTGGAAGACAATTTTCATACATTATCCAATGAAGTAAATACAAATTCCGTATTGTTCATCTTCGAATGTAGCAGAACTTCAATGTATTACGAAAATCCGACTGGCAAGGCTGTTTGGGATGTTTGTCAATATGGCCAATCCTACGTTCTGAATGTTTTCCTACCTGTGAGAAGAGATGGTTGCTAATAGGAACCTGATGAAATGTGAATCACATGCAGTATTCTCTTCATCATAAGAGTAATACAAATATAAACATTTTGCCACATATTCTTTCATGTTTGCTGCTATCTTATTTAAATCCTGTCTGCCTAATAAACTACGAAACTAGAGTGAGACAACAGCAAATGCGGAAGAATATACGTATCATGACATGTTTATATTCATATTATTCTTATGCCTAGTAGTGATACAGTCAGAAATGAAGCACGGCAACTGACTAGATTTTTATGTCTAAGATGACTCTAATTTCTGTGCAGAATTTGATGTACTAAAGAAGCAGCCGCAAAGATTTTCAAATGGAGAAAAATTTTCGCCTAACTCTCGTTCAGAACATGTTCTATCATACGCAGTCTATTATTTGGTTCTTGTTGATCATTATCAAAGAAAGCAGCAGTGTAAGTAACAAGAAATAGTAGTCTCTTGCCATTGTTCCGCTAATGAGACGATTTCTCTCTCTTTTCTTTTTTTTTTTATTGTAAGTGGCGGTAGCGTGCACAAAAGCAAGCCATGCCACGAGCGACAAAAGGCTGCAAACACGCACTATCAGAATGCGACAAACAATGCATGACACAGTACAGTAATGCATTTTCAGCTTAGAGTGACATAAATGCCTATAACAAGGAAAACGGCACTTATCAGATCAAAGCAAAATAAGCAATCGATTCAAACCAGACGAAGCACGTGAAAAAGGAAGGGTACCAGTATAAATACGGACGGAGCGCCTGACGCATAGCAAAGGCTACCTGGTAAAGCTTAAGTGCTACGCTTACAACTCGAACCAAACTACTGTAGCTGTATCGTCATTCATTCGACCTAAATTGTGTCTCATATTACAATGGACTGACTTTGTTTCGATTTGGAGGTGCGGCCTAAAACTTTTCTCTCCCCTTGAACTTCGAGACTCAAATTTCAGGTGCGGCTTGGATTCGGGAATTTCTTTTTTTTCCTTCCTTTATTTCGAGTCTCATTTTTCAGGTTTGAGTGCGGCTTAGATTTGAGTAAATAGGGTAGGTGGTATTTCAACTAATTCTGACTATGAAATAAAACAAAGTACAGCAGGGAACTCTGACGAATCAAAGAGCAGCGATGAAGATTCTGATGAATAGTAAAGTATGAGTTAAGAAATAAGATGCTACTGAGATCGTAAATTTTTGTTGTGTTGATGAATCTGTTAACAAACATATTCAAAAATGCACTGAAACATTGGCACATGTAGTGTTGGGAGGTGATAAACTGTCATTACTGTTAGAGGAGCTACGTATTTCTTGCTGTTCTACTCCTACATGACACTGTATCTGAAGGTATAGAATGAATCTTCACTGGCTAGAGAAATGGGTAACACAATTTTACAAGTCTCTGCTGTCATGTAATCTCTTCAGGGAAATCATGACTGTACTACGATTCGGTTTGTGGTTGACAAGGTAAGAGTCATTAAGAAATGCAAGGCAGCTACCATGTCAGTCCTAGAAGAGAGAGACGTAGCAAACTGTCAAAGCATGTACATTTCCGGTCCTTATGTTTGTGGTGATGTACTAACCAAGTAATACTGAAGTGTGATCCAAGTCGCACAAATATGGCTTTAATAATAACCTCCGAACAATATGCCTCTAAGGACTCAACAAGACACAGAACACTGATGTGCACATTACAAACTAGAATCACACAGAGAGTCAGTCAGCACTGTTCCACACTTATATATGTGCAAGTCGCCAGCAGATGGCATGGCAGGGACCGCACGGCACGCTTGGCTCCCAGAGATGGCCTCCAGCAGCCAGCCTGCAATGATCAGTCGGTAACCAATTTAAAGACGCATGTACGGCAACACCACTCTTGGTGCACTCACACTGACACGTACTAGTAGCACGATACAGCAGTGATGAGCAGTAGTACCCCTCCTGTCTTGCACGCCTTTTATCTGGCTCTACAATTTACTTTCCTAGACCCACACAAATGCCTGATCCTCCTAATTCAATTTGCTCTGCAGACTATTTAAAATTCATAATGAAAAACAGGAATGGGGGAAATAAATACAGTAGAAGAAGAATGGGTAGCTTTGAGGGATGAAGTAGTGAAGGCAGCAGAGGATCAAGTAGGTAAAAAGACGAGGGCTAGTAGAAATCCTTGGGTAACAGAAGAAATATTGAATTTAATTGATGAAAGGAGAAAATATAAAAATGCAGTAAGTGAAACAGGCAAAAAGGAATACAAACGTCTCAAAAATGAGATCGACAGGAAGTGCAAAATGGCTAAGCAGGGATGGCTAGAGGACAAATGTAAGGATGTAGAGGCCTATCTCACTAGGGGTAAGATAGATACCGCCTACAGGAAAATTAAAGAGACCTTTGGAGATAAGAGAACGACTTGTATGAATATCAAGAGCTCAGATGGAAACCCAGTTCTAAGCAAAGAAGGGAAAGCAGAAAGGTGGAAGGAGTATATAGAGGGTCTATACAAGGGCGATGTACTTGAGGACAATATTATGGACATGGAAGAGGATGTAGATGAAGATGAAATGGGAGATATGATACTGCGTGAAGAGTTTGACAGAGCACTGAAAGACCTGAGTCGAAACAAGGCCCCCGGAGTAGACAATATTCCATTGGAACTACTGACGGCCATGGGAGAGCCAGTCCTGACAAAACTCTACCATCTGGTGAGCAAGATGTATGAAACAGGCGAAATACCCACAGACTTCAAGAAGAATATAATAATTCCAATCCCAAAGAAAGCAGGTGTTGACAGATGTGAAAATTACTGAACTATCAGCTTAATAAGTCACAGCTGCAAAATACTAACACGAATTCTTTACAGACGAATGGAAAAACTAGTAGAAGCCAACCTCGGGGAAGATCAGTTTGGATTCCGTAGAAACACTGGAACACGTGAGGCAATACTGACCTTACGACTTATCTTAGAAGAAAGATTAAGGAAAGGCAAACCTACGTTTCTAGCATTTGTAGACTTAGAGAAAGCTTTTGACAATGTTGACTGGAATACTCTCTTTCAAATTCTAAAGGTGGCAGGGGTAAAATACAGGGAGCGAAAGGCTATTTACAATTTGTACAGAAACCAGATGGCAGTTATAAGAGTCGAGGGACATGAAAGGGAAGCAGTGGTTGGGAAGGGAGTAAGACAGGGTTGTAGCCTCTCCCCGATGTTGTTCAATCTGTATATTGAGCAAGCAGTAAAGGAAACAAAAGAAAAATTCGGAGTAGGTATTAAAATTCATGGAGAAGAAATAAAAACTTTGAGGTTCGCCGATGACATTGTAATTCTGTCAGAGACAGCAAAGGACTTGGAAGAGCAGTTGAATGGAATGGACAGTGTCTTGAAAGGAGGATATAAGATGAACATCAACAAAAGCAAAACAAGGATAATGGAATGTAGTCTAATTAAGTCGGGTGATGCTGAGGGAATTAGATTAGGAAATGAGGCACTTAAAGTAGTAAAGGAGTTTTGCTATTTGGGTAGCAAAATAACTGATGATGGTCGAAGTAGAGAGGATATAAAATGTAGGCTGGCAATGGCAAGGAAAGCGTTTCTGAAGAAGAGAAATTTGTTAACATCCAGTATTGATTTAAGTGTCAGGAAGTCATTTCTGAAAGTATTCGTATGGAGTGTAGCCATGTATGGAAGTGAAACATGGACGATAAATAGTTTGGACAAGAAGAGAATAGAAGCTTTCGAAATGTGGTGCTACAGAAGAATGCTGAAGATTAGATGGGTAGATCACATAACTAATGAGGAAGTATTGAATAGGATTGGGGTGAAGAGAAGTTTGTGGCACAACTTGACCAGAAGAAGGGATCGGTTGATAGGACATGTTCTGAGGCATCAAGGGATCACCAATTTAGTATTGGAGGGCAGCGTGGAGGGTAAAAATCGTAGAGGGAGACCAAGAGATGATTACACTAAGCAGATTCAGAAGGATGTGGGTTGCAGTAGGTACTGGGAGATGAAAAGGCTTGCACAGGATAGAGTAGCATGGAGGGCTGCATCAAACCAGTCTCAGGACTGAAGACCACAACAACAACAACAATGAAAAAGGAGCCACAATTGCACTTTCTGTGCCAGTTACTTTCCAACACATTGGCACCAGCTGATCTTATTTAAGAATACTCAACTTTCGTAGCCATACTTACAGCACATCCTTTGCTTCCTGGTCTAAATCCAAGTTAACTCCCAGCCCCCCTCCCCCCCCTCCCCCCCCCCCCCACACACACACACACATGCCCCTCTCTCCCCCCCTCGCTAATCAGCTAGTTGTGTGCTGTTATCTCACGTCACACCCTAGTCTATGAGTGCCCAGCTGTCTGGCGCCTGACCCCTCTACCTGCACCCCTAGCTAGCCCACAGATGGCTCCCCACTCTCCCACGAGCCACTAAATGCTTCCCTCCAAACCCCTCCCATCTCTCTCCATCCCTCACATTTCCTCAACCCACCCCATCCTACCCCACTCTAAAGCCCCACCTCACTCCAGAACACTCACCGTGGGCCAGTAAAGAGGTGGCAGTTGAGCGACCACACCATAAGGAGACATGCATGCGCATGTGAGTGTGTGTGTGTGAGTGTGTGTGTGTGTGTGTGTGTGTGTGTGTGTGTGTGTGTCTGTGTGTGCGCGCGTGCGCATGTTTTCCCTACAGCTAGAAAAAGAAAGTGCATTCTGGAAGCTCGCCAAGCAACGTACCTTTTAGTTTGGAAGGTAGAAGATGAGGTACTGGTGGAAGTAAAGCTGTGAGGACGGGTCGTGAGTCGTGCATGGATAGCTCAGATGGTAGAGCACTTGCCCATGAAAGGCAAAGGTCCCAAGTTCGACTCTTGGTCCAGCACACAGTTTTAATCTGCCAGGAAATTTTCATATCAGTGCACACTCCACTGCACAGTGAAAATCTCATTCTACATACCTTTTGTTCATGTGCCTATCGATGAGACAGTGCTTCTGCCTTTTGGTGAGCCATCTCCTTTATTCCTAAATAATTCGTAATTTTCAACAGACACTTTCCGTACGTTATTATTGCATCCTACATATCAATATGCAATTTCCACAATATGTGGTCATCTGTGAATATAATGGGGGTAACAACTGTAGGAGACCAAAAACTGACTGCAGAAAGCAAGTTCAAGTTATTGTACGCTGCAGTAGTTATGCAGAGGTGAAGAGGGTCACACAGGATAAGCTAGCATGGGCAACTCCATGAAACCAATCTTCAGATGGAAGATCACAACAATAAAAACATTTGATTCAGCACACACCAGACTCCAAACAGCGTACACAACCTGTATGCTCAGAAACACAGAAAATCATATTGGTTCCATCAGCAGGAAACTTCAGCCCGTAATTGTTATGGAACACTGCGGCGATTTTGTTCATTAACAAACCCAAAACTGGGGAGTAATAAGAGAGTATTGTTGTAACTTCTTATCAACCTGGTTACCAAAATACATATTAAGAAGACTGGTAAAGTGTTATTTTAAAGGGGTCACTCCAAAGCGCCACGAAAGTATTTGAGCAATGTATAAAATTAGAGAATCAGTGCACAATATTGAAAGCCTATCTACATTATCTATATCTGCATGACTAGTCTGTAATTCACAATTAAATGCTGGCAGAGGGTTCAGAGAACCACCCTCAACCTCTTTATCTACCATTACACTCCCCTACAGCATTTGGGGAAAACCAAACACTTCAATATTTCCGTACAAGCTCTGATTTCTCTTATTTTATTACAATGATCATTTCTCCCTATGTAAGAGGGCTCTAACAAAATATTTTCACATTCGGAGGAGAAAGTTGATGATTGAAATTTTAAGAACCTGCTCCAGCAAAATACTTTTGCTTTAATGACTGCCACCCCAATTGTATTGTATTGTATTGTATTGTATTTATTGGTCCAGTAAATCAGATATTGGACAGGTCAAAGTATATCTTACAATTAAAACACTTTAGAAACTAGAAAATTATGTTCACAAAATTTTACAGCACTTCATATACTGGGCATGTCAATGTGTAAGTTATAATTAAACCACATTAGAAACTTGAAGTTTACAACTGAATACATGTATAAGCCAATATTAACGATTAAAGTATTTGCATGATCGTCTCTTAAGCTCTAAGGATTTTTGAGGAACTCTTCTACACTATGAACTGACATGTACACTAGAGAGTTACATTCACAGAATTTTACTTCAGATACTGGCAAGTCGCTATACAACTTATACTTGAACCCCATTATAAACTTGAGAATTACATCTGAATGTATTTATAGGCCAATATTAATGGTTACAGTATTTGCATAATCATCACTTAGACTCTCAAGGATTTTGGAGGAACTCTTCCACACTATAAAAGCAATGTGTCAACAGATATTCTTTTAATGCTGCTTTAAAATTTTTTACATCTGTCATTACTTTAATTTCTCTTGGCAATTTATTGTAGATAATTTTTCCATGGTGTAATGTTCCTTTTTGGCACAAACTGGTTTTTGTATTGAGTACATGGAAGTCAGTTTTCTGTCTTGTATTATGATGATGAACATTTTCATTTTTGGGCAGGATACTAGGATTTGTTATTGTATATTTCTTTATAAACGTTGCACTTTCAAATAGGAAAATACATGGAAGGGGAGGAATCCCCATCCTTTTATCCTTTTAAATAATGGTCTACATGGTTTGTTCCTTTTTATTCCAGCCATGATTCTCACTATTCTTTTTTGCATCCTGAATAGTTTTAGGCAGGATGGCGAGTTACCCCAAAAAGTGATCCCATATTTTAGGACAGAATGTATATTAGAATAGTAAACTGTCATTAGACAGTCCTTATGACAGCAGTTTTCTAGCACTCTCATTAAATAACACATGGTACTTAGCTTCTTTAATATGTTGTCAATGTGAGTTTCCCATCTAAGATTATCCTGTAGCCAGATCCCCAGAAATTTTGTATTAGGCTCACTTGCAATATCTGTGTCTGACATCTGAATTCTTATATCCTCTTCAATGTTTCTCTTGATATTATGAAAATTTAATGCTACTGTTTTGCTTTTATTTATTATTAGTTTGTTTTGGTTGAACCAGTTTACAACATTTGTTAATGCCTCAGACAGTCTTGTCTGTAGTATCTCTGCAGTCTTCCCGCTGACTAATATGCTTGTGTCATCTGCAAACTGGATAGTGCTACGGTACTGGTTAGCTGATGTTAGGTCATTTATATATATCAAAAATAGGATGGGGCCAAGTACCGAGCCCTGCGGTACTCCATATTTTACTGCTTTATAATCAGAATAATGTCTTGTTGATTTATTTTCTTTGTGAAAATGTATTTCTACTACTTGCTTGCGGTCAGTTAGATATGATCTAAGCCAGCTGTTAGGCATACCTCTGATACCAATTCTTTCAAGCTTCTGCAGCAATAGAGTGTGGTCTATGATGTCAAAAGCCTTAGACAGATCAAGGCATATGCCAGTTACTTTTTATCCACTATCAATTTTTTCAAGTACTTCACCCAGAAATTTATATATTGCTGTTTCTGTTGATCGGCCTTTCCGGAAGCCATGTTGGGTTGTGGATAACATTTTGCACTTTTCTAGAAAATCTAGCAACCTCTTATGAAAAATTTTTTCTAGTATTTTAGAAAATGTAGATAGCAAGGCAATAGATCTATAATTGGCTATGTCTTCTTTCTTACCCTTTTTGAACAGTGGTTTTAGTTTCACTGTCTTTAAGCAGGAAGGAAAGACTCCATTTGTTAATGAACTGTTGAAAATGTAGGCTAATGGTATTGCAATGAAGTCCCCCACATTTTTAATGACATAATCTGGAATCTCATCCACACCTGTTGAAAATTTTGTTTTTAACTCGCTTATTGATAGTATAATTTCCTTAGGGTTGGTTGGAGTAAGAAATAGGGAGTTGCAGTTTCTATTTTGATTGGATGGTGTTGTAGCTGGATTTTTATTTGAAGATTTTATGTCAGATAGTAATTTTTCACTAATATTTGCAAAGTATGTATTAAAAGCATTGGCTACTTCTTCTGGATTTGTAATTTTTTTGCCATCTTGGATTACCTGGAGATTTACATTTTGGGAGGTCTCGTTTCCTACTTGTTCTCTGACTATCTTCCACATGGCTTTCATTTTGTTCCTGGCCATTTTTATATGGTGATCATTTGTTGTTTTTTTAGATTCTTTTATGACTTTGTGAAGCACCCTCTTATAATTCTTGAAATGCACCAGAAATTCTTCTGTAACATTTTGTGTTTTTGAGATTTCATAAAGTCTCCTCTTTTCAGCACATGATATTTTAATGCCTTTCGTCAGCCATGTAACATTTCTTTTTTTAGTTTTTAATGTTTGGTTTTTAACTGAAATAATAATAATGGGAGAATATTTCCATGAACATATCAAACTTTTTAGATGTGTCCTCATAGTTGTCTATATCATTTCATGTTTCTATTTTTAGTAAGTGCCTGAAGTGTTCTAGGTTGTGCTTGCTAAAATTTCTACCTTTTCTTGTCATTTGTTGTTCAGTATTTCCTGCAGTGTCTACTGGGAATTCAATAAACTGCGCATAATGATCACTGAAACCTGTATTCATATTTCCAGATTTGTGTAAATATTTATCTGTATTTATTAGTATCTGATCTATAGCACTGCTTGACGATTTGGTGACTCTGGTGGGGGATTTGATAGTTGTATGTATGTTGTAGGTTTTTAATAAGGCCTCAAGGTTTAATCTGTCTTTTAAGTTCTTGTTGAAATCTATATTAAAATCACCACATATGATTGTTGTTTTACTAACTATTTTTATACTGTTAAGTGCCTTCTCAAGATTTTCAACGAAAGTAGTTACGTTTCCATCTGGGCTTCTATATATGCAAATAACAATTATATTTAAATTTGTCAGTTCTGTAGCAGAAATTTCGAAGTTTTGCTCTTCCCCTAGCTGGTTAGTGAACTTTAAATTTTCGTGTTTGACGTCCTCTCTAACATATATGCATGTTCCTCCATGCATGGAGGTTTTCCTACAAATAAAAGATGAAAGGGCAAAGTCCTTTATCCTTGTGTGATGTAACGTATTTTCGGATAACCAGTGCTCACTAACACATATAACAGACACTTCTTTTAGGTCATCTGATAACAATATTTCTATCTCACTAACTTTATTTGATAAGGATTGTACATTTTGGTGCAGGAGCATAAATTTCGACGATGACTTATTTACTAGGTTGTTTTGGCCTACCTTATGTTCGACAGCTGCACATGACATATCATTTTTTACACTTTTACAATTGAAGTTTTCTTTCCAGAGTGATGTTTTAGAAGATGAAATCAACATTTCTCTGGAATCACTTGCCATAAAAAACGTTGTGGTTCTTTCCTGTTTCGTGTTGGGCGAGTTGACTTGTAGTGTGATGGCGTTTCTGCTGTAATTTTTGGAGTTGTAATTTGAGGAACCGCAACCAGGCTAGATGGGGATCCTCTTCTTGCACATGCGATATCTGTGGCATGCACTTTCCTGTTTGTCAATAATACAAAATGAGCTGCTCTTCTTTGAACTTTTAAATGATGTCCTCTGTCAGTCCTATCTGGTAAGGATCCCACACCATGCAGAATACTCCAAAAGAGGACAGACAAGTATAGTTGTAGATAGTCTCTTTAGTAATCCTAATCTTCTAAATGTTTTACTATTAAATCACAGTCTTTTGTTTGCTTTCCCACTGCATTATCTATGTGAGCATTCCAATTTAAGTTATTTGTAAAAGTAATTCCTAAGTATTCAGTAGACTTCACAGCCTTTAGATCTGCGTGAATTATCATGTAACCAAAATTTAGTAGATGCCTTTTATTACTCATGCGGATGACATAACAATTTTTATTATTTAAGGTCAGTTACCACTTTTTGCATCATATGGATAGGTAGCCTAAATCATTTTGCAGTTCATTTTGATCATCTGATCACTTTACAAGACAGTAAATGATTTGCAAGACTGTAAATGATAGCATCATCTAAGAGGACTGCTCAGATTCTCTCTTAAATTGTTAATGTAGATCGGCAACAGCAGGTGGTCTATAACACTTCCTTGAGGAATGTCAGATATCACTTCTGTTTTACTTGATGATTTTCCATCAATTACTATGAACTGTGACCTTTCTGACAGGAAACCACACATCCAGTTGCACAACTGAGACAATACACCATAGGCACACGATATGATTAGAAAATGCTTGTGAGGAACTGTTTCAAAAAGTCTTCTGGAAATCTACAAATATGGAATCAATTTGAGATCCCCAGTCGACAGCACTTATTACTTTGTGTGACTAAAGAGCTAGCTGTGTTTTAAAAGGTCGATATTTCTGAATCTATCTTGGCTATTTATCCATGAATCATTATCTTTGAGATAATTCATAATATTCAAACACAATATATGTTCCAAAATCCTAATGCAAATCAACATTAGTGATATGAGTCTGTTATTTATCAGGTTACTCCTCTTTTCTTTCTTGAGCATTGGTGTGACCTGAGCAACTTTTCAGTCTCTAGGTATGGATCTTTATCAAATGAGCGGCTATATATGATTTCTAATGGAGCTATTGTATCAGCATTCTCTGAAAGAAACATAACTACTTTATTACACTGAGGAGAGCTACTACTAAGTTACTCACAGTTGCAGTTGTTCTTGATTTGAATACTGCAATATTTACTTTGTTGTCTTTGGTGAAGAAATTTCAGAAATCCGTGTTTAGTAACCCTGCTTTAGTAGCACTGTCATCAGTAACATTACCACAGCTATTGCACAGTGAAGGTATTGGTTGTGTCTTGCCATTGGTGTACTACACATTCAACCTGAACCTCTTTGGATTTTCTTCCAGATTTCAAAATGAAGTTTCACTATGGGAACTATTAAACACATCTTGCACTGAAACCCACCCTAAGTTTCGAGCTTCAGTAAAACATCGCTAATCTTGGAGATTTTGCATTCTTTTAATTTTGACATGCTTTTTTTTCATTGCTTCTGCAGCTGAGTTTAGACATATTTTGTGCACCACACTTTTAATTTATTTGGTATCCTTTCAATTTATTTGGTATATATCTCTTAATTGATGTCGACACTATTTCTCTGAATTTAAACCATCTCTGGTCTACACTTACATAGTCAGGCTTGAAGGAGTAGAGACTTAGTAGAGACCGTCTCCTTGGAAGGCATCAAGTTAATTTTTATCTGCTTTCTCATTAAATGCCCTATTGTGTAGGGCTGAAAATTAATAGAGATAAGGCAAACAGAATGTGCAAAGTAAGTGGAAATTACTCGTCTCTTCCCCGATTACAGTGCAATAGAAGATACTACAAGATGTTGACAGATTGCCATATCTCGGTAGCTTTATATGTAATAATGAGGTCACAGATGCAGAAATCACCAGCAGAACGGGAAAATCAGTCGATATGGTAATTAGGTCTGCAATATGTCAACAAAGCTTTGACTGTACACCTTTATCGTTTATATGTGTGGGACTTGGAAAATGTCAGTAAAATCAGCACACAGTCTCCATATTTTTCACCAACAACGCTAGAGATGAATTCTGAAGATGTTAAGCCAAGCAAGTTACAAACGTTGAAGTGCTGAGAATACAAGGTCTACACAGCCTGCACAAAATTATTGTTGAAAGAAGACTGAAGATTGCAGGTTATGTTCTACGCATGTAAGGTGGAAGAATCCCAAAATCAACACTGTTGTGGAAATCAATGGACAGATACAGATGTACAGGAAGACCTTTTAACACCTGGTACTTTTGCAATGAATCTTCAATGCATGGACACAAACTTGGAGGAAGGTGAGAACTTGGCAACTGATCGAGTGAACTAGTGGAAACCAGTTCCTTGTATGGTACACAGTAAATCTGAGTAAGTTAGTAAGTAAGTAAGTAAGTAAGTAAGTAAAGTAAGTACAACTGGGGATTTTGCAAAACTGTTGGATGATCGATATTATTGTTTAGATTTGACACTGTTGGACTTCTACCTTTTCCTTGATGTGTATTCTTCAAATTGTGAGTTTTATGAGAAAGCTGATAGGTACTTACCAATCAACCTTCCCTCACATGAACTGACATTGTCTCTTTATAAATTCTACTGTGCTAACAATTATCTACTGAGAATCCTCGACTTGGTCTCCGCAGCTCAAATGAGCCAGTTTCTTTTAAATTTCTGTCTTTGGCTATAATTGTCTTCCAAGTATGGTAACACAACATCCTGTCGTGAAACTTTTGCCTTTACACTTATTTACTTTTCTGGACACTGCCTTTTTCTGCACTGTGCACTAAATACACTATGTGGGTAATGCCCAATCTCCAACAACCAATCGTGAACTGTAAACAGTTGTCAACTCTACCAGGGCACATAACAAACAATTAACATTTGCGTTTTAGTGTTCTAAGCTGTGAGATCATCAGCGGACAAATAATTTAGTACCTATTCCTGGACAGCCGGAGTGGCCGTGCGGTTCTAGGCGCAACAGTCTGTAACCGCGTGACCGCTACGTTCGCAGGTTCGAATCCTGCCTCGGGCATGGATGTGTGTGATGTCCTTAGGTTAGTTAGGTTTAATTTGTTCTAGGCGACTGATGACCTCAGAAGTTAAGTCGCATAGTGCTCAGAGCCATTTGAACCTATTCCTGACGTGCTGTTGTTTGGAACAACAACTGACATGATCCAAAATATTACTTTCTTTTATTATAGCTTCACTTTTATTTTGTCTAATGATTACTAATTTCAGTATCAAATTCCATCATCAAGCCACTATATGATCAGAAAGCATAGTGTATCGTTAAAATATTGTTTAATAAACAGATTATCATTATATCATCATTCCTTAAAGTAATGTCCAAAGTGGAAGGACAGATGATTAATTTTGAGTATATACAAAAGACAGAATACTGAACCGGATATGAAAGAAGGAAAACCAAAAGGGCAATGAGAGACGGGTGCCTTCTATCACCTTACTTCCTTAATATGTTCATCAAGGAAGTAATAACAACAACAAAGAAAAGATGACAAGAATCAAAAGGTAATTTCTGGAATACTCCAAGGAAATGTGATAGGACCATTACATTTACAATGTATATAAATGATCCAGTAGAAAGTGTCAGAGGCTCCTGAATATTGTTCACAGGTACTACACTTGTCCATCAGAAAGTAGCAACAACAGAAGACAGTATCAATTTGCACAACGACCTGCAGGGGATTGGTGAATGATGCAGGCTCTGGCAGTTGACCCTACACATAAATAAATGTAACATATCACACACACATACACACACACACACACACACACACACACACACGCACACACACACACACACACACACACACACACACACACACACACAGGAAAAGAAATCCAATACTGTACAACTACACTATTAATGACAAATTGCTGGAAACAGAATCTACCATAAAATATCTAGAAGTAACTATCCAGAGCAACCTTAAAGTGGAATGACCACATAAAACTGCAATAGAAAAGCAGATGCCAGACTAAGATTCACAAGAAGAATCTTAAGTGAATGTAAATTACCCCTGTGTCCTTACCCAGTAAGACTGACAGAAGAGAGAAAGAAGATCCAACGAAGTGCGGAGTGTTTTGTCACAGGATCATTTAGTCACTGTGAGATCATTACAGAGATGCTCAGCAACTCCAGTGGTAGATGCCATAAGAGAGCAGTTGTGCATCACGGAAAGATTTACTACCCAAATTTTGAGAGAGTAGTTTTTGAGAAGGGTCTGACAACATAATAGTTTCTCTCATATACAATTCACGAAATGATCATGAGAAGGAAATTTGAGAAGTTAGAGATAATACGGAAGCATACTGACAGTCATTCTTCCCAAGCACTGTTCACAAATGGAACAAGGCAGAGGGGATCAGTTGGTGGCATGAGACGTATCCCCTGCCATACACAGTTAGGTGGTTTTTGGAGCATGATGTCGATATGGAAACTTAATTGCATGCATATACACTGCAGATTGATGACATCACAATAGTAAATCAGAGTAGGAACTAAATAAAATATTTCAGGCCTTAAATCAAGAAATGGTAAAACTAAAGCTAAAAATGAATACAAAGAAGACAAAAGTTATGGCTAGAGACAAGAAAGGAGGTGGAGGTAGAACTGACACAAGAACAGGCAATGAGCAACTCAATAAAGCAACTGAAATTCAATATCTCAGTAGCAGTTTGCAAGAAAACAATCAATATTTCAAGGCATTCAAGAAAAGAATAGCACAGGTGAAGAGTTCCTTCCAAAATAAGAAGAAGCTGCAACTGAATAAACATATCAGCTTCCACATTAAGAAAATATTTGTAAAGACCTTTGTGTGGAGTGTTCTGACACACTGATGCAAAATCTGTACATTAGAAAAGCCAAAGGAAGCTCGCCTCAAACCTGCTGAAATGTGGTTCTGGAGGAGAAGTACAAGAACTAGCTGCATTGACAGAAAAATTAAAGGAAATAGGAGAGAAGAAAGAACCACTGAAAGTTATAGGCCAGGGCAAAGCAAAATACACTGGACACTTAACTGGAGACGATAATCTTTTAAAAAAATTTCTGAAGGCAAGATCATAGGTAAGAAAACAAGGGGATGACTGAGAACATCCTACTTGAACAATATGATAAATGAATGGGATTTTCTTCACACGTGGAAATGAAGACAACTGCTGGAGAGAGGAAGCTGTGGCTGCAGAGACAAGGTTTAACCTTTCGGAAGAGTAAGGACAAACTAATACAAAATATGATTCTGCATGGCAGCTACATATGGAATAAATGACAACTTCTTGTGTGCATTCATCAAGTCACTTACCCCAGTAGGTGTCTTATCTACTAAAAGTAAAGGTCACTGTTGTGCTTTCAATAGATGTGAACTGCACCCTGAAAATGGTATGTCTAGTTTGCAGTTGTACAGAAGCTTTTTATTTTGCAAAATGGTTCAAATGGCTCTAAGCACTATGGGACTTAACATCTGAGGTCATCAGTCCGCCAGACTTACAACTACTTAAACCTAACTAACCTAAGGACATCCCTGCCTGAGGCAGGATTCGAACCTGCGACCATAGCAGCAGCACAGTTCCGGACTGAAGTGCCTAGAACCGCTTGGCCACAGTGGTCAGCTTTTATTTTGCAAAGAAATTTTTGATAATAAGATGAACTGATGCTGGTACTTGCTACTGAAACCAGTAGTACTTAGACACAACAAAAGTGTGATTACAGAATTAAGAATAATTTTTCAAAACAGCACCACAATAGAGGATACTTATTTTAAACTAAAGACACAAAAGAAAAAAAGATAAACTGTAAAGATCTTGAGTTTCATAAGACTCTCTTGGGAGGAAAATATAAGATACCAATTACAAATTATTTGTTTCAGTTCCTTTAGAATAATTTCCTGTTTCACAGGTGCCCTGAAGAAAATAAAAGATCTTGAAAGTGTCTTAATGACAACCGATGGCCTCATATTGACAATAATTGGTAAACTTGCAAGGCATACTTTTTTATGTTGTATAAACTATGAAACTGTTAGCATCGTCAGCTAAAATTTACTTCTTCTGTCTCAATATACCTTCCTTCACTTACAGCTGCAGTGTGGAGACAGGGGTGAGGGTGGGAGCGGGGATGGGGGCGAGGGTGAGGGCGTACTGCTTTAAAATGGTGATTCTTGTACTGATATTCTTAACAACAGATTTATATCTTTTGCTTATGAAAGTCTGCATGCGATGACAGCTGCACTAGTAATACCTTCACAGGTTCGTATTCAAGTTGCAAGGCTAGATCTATGCCAGCCATGACACGCTCCCAGCCTTTCCTCCTCGTGATCAGGTTGTAGCGTTGGGGCTGCAGGGTGTTCTAAGTTGATGTTCAGACCATCAAGCCCTGCCCTCTGCAAGGCAACCAGCTGTCTTGTCAACATGAGGCCATCGGTTGTCATTAAGACACTTTCGAGATCTTTTATTTTCTTCAAGGCACCTGTGAAACAGAAAATTATTCTAAAGAAACTGAAACAAATAATTTGTAACATTGCTGCTGCATATGAAACAAAGTTGATAAATTGAAAATACAAATTCCTTAAAAGTTAACTGTACATTTGCCCTAATACGTAGAGATAAGAAGGGTTAATAACCTGAATTGGAGAATGCAAGTTAAGATAGCAATGAAAAAATAATTAGAGGCATAAGATCACCTACTGCAACAGGAAAATGGGAATCAATATGAACCATTACCCAGCTACTGTCAACTGATTCCATGTCTCCATGCACACTGTATAAACCACTGTGGGTTTGTCCGACAAAGTACATTGTTGTACCACACATTATGGTTTTTCCCCATTCAATGCTCATGTGGAGTGTGGGAAGAATGATTCTTTAAATGGTTCTGTGCATGCTGTAATTAATCTTGCCTTCATGGTCCCTATAGGAGTGATACATATGTGGTTATTGTATAATCCCTAAATACCTCGCTTAATACAGGTTCCTGAAATTTCATAAGTTAGGTTTTGTCATATATTTGGCATCTATCTTCACTTGTCTGGCATTTCCAATTTTTAGTAGCTTCTTGATGCTCTCCCAAGCATCAAATAAATCTATGATCAATCATGCTACACTATTTTGTATACATTCAATGTCTGCCATTAGCCTTATTTGTTATGGGTCATACTTAAGCAATATTCTAGAATGGGCCACACAAGTATTTTGTAAGCAATGTCCTCTGTAGACTGATTGCATTTTCCAGTATCTTACCAACGAATTGAAGTCTGCATTCTGCTTTGCCTACAAGTGAGTCTATGTCACCATTTCATTTCATCCAGATATTTGTATGAGTTGACAAATTAAAACTGTGATTATTTGATAATGTAGTCATACAATACTGTCTTTTTTTTGTTTTGTGATGTGCTCCAATTTACATTTCTGAAAACTTAAACTCAGTTGCCTATCTTTGGACCAAATTGAAATGTTATAATCTGACTCAAATTTGTGCAGATTTTTTTCAGGCAATAATTCATTATAGACAACTCTATCATCCAGGAAAAGTATGAGGTTCCTTATAATATCGTCTTCCAGAACATTAAGATACAACATTAATGTAACGGTATAAATTACTATAACTGTATAAATAAGTTTATAAGTGTGTAAAATACATTGAACAATTTGTTACAACAAAACATTGTACTGGTATACTCAGCAAGATGTTAAATCAGCAGATAGCTACATTTTATGTTCAACATTTTGTGTACAGCATATATGCTGGAAAGGATTTATACCCAAATTAAATAAATCTGAAGAAATGGTAGTGTGTGTCTGGAAAAAAAATCCATAAAAACTCATGCAGTCCAATTTGCTATTATGTCACTGTTACTGAAATATAATACAAAGTAACTGAATTCGATGAACATTCTCAGAGTGCAATATGCCTCAGAGTGAAATGCACAGCAATGTCAACATTATTTTTCAAGGCTATGTTTGTGAAAATGGATGAAAGCAAACCACACATTTTGTTCTCAATCTGTGGAAGCATTATGCACTGTGAAACACTGTACTGCTGTTCTACATAAAAGCTGTCTCATTGTCAACATCTTTCCCCTGCTGGCTGTTCTACACTTCTCATCACTGATTCAACACATTGTAAGATATTTTATGCTGTATGACACCACAGTCCAGTCTGGTTAGGACAGCATAAAAATAATATATGAATTTCAGTATTGAAACTGGAACAGCAGAACAGCTCTCATCAAACTGGATATCAAATCGAGGTTGGATTACAGCTGTGGGTACATCATTTCATGCTACTCAACTGTATGTCATATGTCAGAGTTCTTCAACTGTAGTGGCTGGCGACTGGTGGCTGGCGACTGGTGGCATACCCATCTCTTGGCATCCTGTGTGTGGTGTCACCGCCAGACACCACACTTGCTAGGTGGTAGCTTAAATCGGCCGCGGTCCATGTAGTACATGTCGGACCCGCGTGTCGCCACTGTGATCGCAGACCTAGCGCCACCACCAAGGCAGGTCTCGTGATACGAGAGAGCACTCGCCCCCAGTTGTACGCGAACCTAGCTATCGCCCAGTTGTACGAGAACCTAGCTACCGCCCAGTTGGACGAGAACCTAGCTACAGCCCAGTTGTATGAGAACCTAGCTACCGACCAGATGTACGAAGCCTTTCGCTCTCATTAGCCGAGAGACCGAATAGCCTTCAGCTAAGTTAATAGCGACCACCTAGCAAGGCGCCAGTTGTATCAGTGCCTATAGCTTACGAGTATTCAAGAGAGATGTATTCCAAGGACTAAATAAAAGATAAGTAATAAGCATCTACATACTTTTCTTCTTATTCATTTATAAGTTCTCATGTTCCAGACTTCACGCCCGTCTGCTTTATGCCGTGCGTGCACTATCGGCTACAGCGTTAGTCTAGAGTTCATTTTCAGCAATCTCAACTTCACGGTGTCGGCCCAGCTACCGACACAACACTGTGAACAGACGTTCTCCACAGGTGACAGATTTGAAGAAAATGCTGGATACTGCAACAGTGGAACACTCTCTGTATCGAGGTAGCTCAGTACAGCTCAGGTGATGTGTAGTCTTGCATTATCCTGTTAAAAGATAACATCATGGAGCCCTTGAAAATAGGGCACAGCGATAGGCCTTAACAAAACACAAATGCAATGGCTGCTGTCCAAATTACTGGCTATGTGAACCAGAGGTTGTGACATGTATCCAGTTGCACCAGATACCATCACATCACATGCTGGACCCGCATGTGAATGACAGGTACAATCTGGCCAGGTCTGTTGGCATCAGAGCCTCCACACACAAGTACATCAATTGTGATGATGTTGCAGAACCGAGACTCATCTGATACGATGACACAGTGCCATTCCTGTGTCTGGCATTGTTGTCAGTTGCACCACTGTCAGTTCAACTCTCTCTAGAGCTGCATTAAGGGCTTGACAGTCTGTGCTGCTCCAGATGCCATCACATTGTCTGTGTGGATACCTGTCTCACTGTATACAAGCCCACTTCCTGACTAAATGTACACAACTTCACTGCAGGATCACGTACGCATGAGCGATCACTTGTCTGCCCTCTCAAGTGCTAGTTGGGTGGCACTACTGAGGCCCTGCAAGGCATTTAGCATGGCCCTCCTGAACCTAAAAATTCTATGTTCGCACAAAATGAGATTCTGAGCAATGCAAGCAGCAATATAGTGAAACAATAAACCAGAGTCTCACCAGACCATGAGCCTGCCACTGCCAAATCTGGAATGCTGATAAACATTTCTCCTTCTTCCATTACGCTTAACACGGTCTTCGTGTAAACAACCAACACTGAAATAGAATTTCTGAATGAAAAACCTGCTTTCTTGCATACAGAATATGCATGGGAGTGCTGAAAAGTAATGCCTCTGAATTTTTTATTCTGTTCTCAATATCGGTCGAGGCATGACACGTCACGCATATTACTTGGTCAACTTTCCCACTTCACTGACTCGTGGCACACCCCCTCCCGCAAACAGATGGAGTCGCAATAGGCAGCCCACTCTGACCAGAGATTGTGAATATGTTTACAGTGCACTTCGAGGAAGAGGCCCTGATGTCATCCAAATGGAAATCCATCTTCTTCTTTTCTTCTTCTTCTTCTTCTGTTATGTGGATAACACACTTGTCATCTGGCCTCATGTAAGAGACAAACTTCTTGACTTCTTTGTACATCTGAACTCCACACGCCACAAAATCAAATTCACTATGGAGACCAAAGAAGATGGAAGACTACCATTCCTGGACATCATAGTCAGGAGAATAACGGACAGCACCCTGTGCCATAGCGTGTATCTGACTCTAAAAAACACATAAACGCAGTTCTCCCTATGGCACTGTGAATAATTTCAATAACAAAAACTGAGATGAATGTTGCAGCGTACATTTAATTTCCACTTTGGCTTTGCATTCAAGACCAGGTTGGAAGTATCTGTGAATTTCAATACTCTGTAGAAGAGCTCAATCATTTGAAAATAACTTTCAGACCTTGTGGCTATTCTAACAGATATTCATAGGGCACTACATTCTAAAATATTTGCATCTTTCAGTGAAAAACAAGCAACTAGAGAAAAAGTTCTCTTGCCACTTGTAAAAACAGTTGCAGATCACGACCTCCGAGTGCTATAAAGAAAAGGTATTGATGCAGTGCTTAAACCAAACTGAAGACGACAACTGCAGCCATACTCAAGCAAATTGCTATGCAGTAGTTTCAGTGAATTTGACAATGATGTGGCTGCTTTCATGGTGGCCCAGTCATATTGTGGGGTAGCGAATGCCAGTGACAGGGCTGGAATTGTAGGTGACAGATGGGTTTTTGGCAAAGCCTTGTATCAATACCTCCTTAATTATTGAGCTGGAAAACTGTAAAAAACATTCAAACAGTAAAATAACACAAAAAAAAATCCTTTTCTGCAGGTATTGTGCCTTCTGTTTCTTTTTCATTACAAAAACATATTGATTCAAGTTTATAAAGTCACAACTATGTCACTGTGATTTGTGTAACACACATTCTGGAACATGTTCCAGGAATGTCATGAAACAGACAGCTTTAAATACTTACTCTAGCTCATCTTTCAAGACTTGCATGCCAAAAATAACACCATCTATCCAATCTGTTTTTATTTCACTTTCATGTAAAGATTTCTCCACAAAGGATATCATCTGCCATGTAGGCAGTGCAAGAGAAAATTCCACACTCACATTTGGGTAATCAAGTGGATTCTGTGTCTTGTCAGAACCAAGTACAATCAACCCAATTTCATCTTTACCACTGGTAAATATCTGGTAACATATTAATTGGTAAAAATAAGTTTTGTTTATAACAATTTGTATACCAATAAAAACATCACACACAGGTACTCTTTATAAAATTATTTAATTCGATAGATAAAAAATCTACTCACCAAGCAATGGCAGAACACACACATAAAAGACTGTTGTGATAGGCAAGCGTTTGGAGCCAGTGACTCCTTCTTCAGGCTGAAGTGTTGCAGGGGAAGCAAGAAGGGTGAAGGAAAAGGACTGGAGAGGTCTAAAAAAAGGGGTAGATTTTGGTAAAGTTACCCAGAAACATGGGTCATGGGTGACTTACCGTACAGGATGAGAAGGAGAGACTAATTGTTGGGGACTGCGTCGGGCAAGATTCGGAAACCTGAGAGCTTAAAGGTGGAAGACAGGGTAATATGCAAGACAGAGATTACTACTAAAACTGTACATGAGTTAATAAGAGTGAGAAGCTAAGTGTATTGTATGCAACAGCTGTGGGAGGGGGCAGTGAAAACAGACGGGAAAGACAATGAAAGATGTAGAAACCTAAAACGGAGTGAAGCAAAGAGTAATTACAGTGAAGAAAACCTGAGACAGGAGAAATTAACGTAAATTAAGATGAGGTGGGTGGTGAGAACCAAGGACACGTTTTAGTGCTAGTTCCCACCGGCGGAGTTCTGAGAAACTGGTGTCTGGCGGAAGAATACAGGTGGCATGTGTGGTGAAACAAGTGCCGAGGTCACGTATGCCATGTTGTAGAGCATGCTCTGCAACAGGATATTGCGAGTTCCCAGTATATACACTATGCCTATGCCCATTTATCCTAACTGATAATTTGGTGGTAGTCATGCAGATGTAGAAAGCTGAAAAGTGGTTACATAATTGCTGGTATATGACATGTGTCGTTTCTATTTCTCGCCTGATCCGCAGTTCTGTGTGACTTTCCCAAAATCTACACCTTTTCCTGGAACTCTCCAGGCCTTTTCCTTTACCCTTCTTCCTTCCCCTTCAATGCTTCTGTCTGGAAGAACCACTGTCTTTTATGTGTATGTTCTGCTGCCGCTTGGTGAGTAGATTTTTTATCTATTCAATTAAATAATTTTATCAATAATTTATTGTTTTTGTTGTTATAGTTACTCTTTATAACCTACTTAAAATACATCACGTACCCTCCTCTCCACAATTCTTCGAACACATAGTTTTGCCTTTTGTAAAAAATCACTGCGTTTCTGTATAACATACTTGGAGTCAAAGTGTCCAACATCTATGGCAATTATAAACAGATGAAAGAAAGTCATTGTATTTATTGGCAGTATTATGCAATCAAATATTTTGAAAGAGTTCCAGTGGTATAAATTTACAATATCTTACAAATAAATATATACGTTTATTCTTTAAATCAATTCTTAGCAATAACATAATAGTATAAATTGCAGAATCAATATAGCCAATTTTAATGTAATGACTGCAATACCAATACAAAATAACAGCGGTAAGTTATTACAAATGAGAGGGAGAGAGAGAGAGAGAGAGAGAGAGAGAGAGAGAGAGAGAGAGAGAGAGAGAGAGAGAGAGGCATTTAGACAATGCTTCATTACAGTGTGAAACTTATTAGAATTAAAATGAAGCCATAGTGAATTATTACATTCCAAAAATAATAATTATTGTGTTCTTTCACCACAAAATAATACATTCATTAGGCAATATATACTTTTAATTTCAGAAATTTTTACAACAGCTCTGAACTTCACTGCTTCGATGAATTTATTACATGTGTCAATGAATGAGGGTTGATAACATTGCTTTAGTCATTCAATTGTTCATCATGTGATATTCGCAATGTTCTTAATAATTTCTTATGTAAAGTTCTATCATCAAAAAGATAATCTACGTAAGTTTTAAAAGTCGCGAATCTTTAAACAACAACTTGAAAAAGGGTATATCAGTATTTTGTATACATTCTAGCATTGCTAGATTTACTTTTAAATTTTAAAGTATATGAGCAGATTGAGCGACTTTCCATCCAGAAAATTTGCTGTTGGCAAGACCTCACTACAAAGAAAAATGGTCTCTCCGGAGTCAAATGCTAAAAAATTCATAAAGTAAGTTATACAAACAGGTATTAAGCAATGGGGATAAATATCGATCTGCTTGATGAGAAAAAAAAGTAGGTAGATGAAAGAGTAAATTGGGTGCAAGGATTGAACATAAACTCACCCAAATTGCTAAGGTTTAAAAAAAAAAAAAAAAAAAAAAAAAAACAAACAAAAAAAAAAAAAAAACAGAGGGTCACTCTCCTCAAGAATTGAGAACTGCCCCCCCCCCCCGTTTCATTTACAGGCTTGCTTTCACTTTTCAGATGAGACCATGTCCCCCATATGTGAAGGAAATAGCCAATATGTAAAGAGAATTACAGATAAAGAGTTTTCTAGAATGAGATTTTCACTCTGCAGCATAGTGTGCACTGATATGAAACTTCCTGGCAGATTAAAACTGTGTGCTGGACCAAGACTCAAACTTGGTGATCTTAACCCCAGACCTGTGTTGCCGTTTTGGGAGGTAGATCTCATATCTGGAAAGAGGAGATGACAGTTAGGGTACTATGGGCTGCGCAACTGCCATCAATTTTTGATGGTTCAGAACCCACAATAGTGGACCTGCTGCCTAGTCCAAAGGCACCTGTTACCAGTCTTACCCCACAATAGTGTATCGAATCCAGACGTAATGTCGAAGCTGATGAAAAGTCATATGAGAGATTCCTGTAATCTAGGTGTTACTGCACCAATGCTGCATACAGCCATATCAAAGTAGAGTGGACCACACCGTGGTCGGTGTCGCTGAGGCATAGAAGAGCATTCAGGTGCGACCTACATGTCTGCTTTAGTTGACAAAGACGGGGAAGCCATGTCAACTAGGCATCAAAGACCGGTCATAAAAAACACAATGACAGAAATGCATAACGTAGGTCATGGCAGCCAAAAAATGGATGCTGTGAGTGAAAGCCCAGGATTGTGCTTGGTGTATTGTTCCCTGCATTCTGCCTCCAGCAATAGCCGTCGTGGATGAACAGAAAAGATGGGGACACCATATGTCATGCAGCTGCCGCCAGATCATTGATAGCCACAAAAAGGAGAGTGACACTCAAAACAGAACCTTGTGCAAGCCCCTTCTCCTGCAGGGGGGGATGCTACAGGAGGCACCAACCTGTACCCAAAAAGTGTGACATGGAAGAAAGTTCTGGATAAAAATCAGGAGTGGGCCATGGAGGCCCCACTCCTTTAAGGTGGCAAGGACGTTATGGCACCATGTGGTATCATAAGATATATATGCAGGTCAATGAAAACTGCAACAAGGAACTGATGCTGAGCAAAAGCTGTTCAGATAGCACACTTCAAGTGGACTAAATTATCTTCAGAAGAGCGCCCTTGGCGAAAAGCACCCTGGATCGAAGCCAACAGATCCGGGGATTCAAGGACACAATACAGCCTTCGACTAACCATATGTTCAAGTAACTTGCAGGACACTGAGTAAACAATCTGGACGACAGCTGTCCATTTGAAGAGGCAATTTATCTGATTTCAAAATTGGAATAACGGCATTTTCTCGCTACTGGGAAGAGAATTCTGCATTGCACCAGGGATGGTTAAAGAAAGGCCAGGTACACTGACGGAAAAATTTGCAACACCAAAAAATAATTAATGTAGAGTAATGAAATACCAGGAATATATTTGTTGAGACAACGTATGTAAAGTGATTAACGTTGCAGGATCAGAGATCAATGTGAGTGTGAGATAAGCCACTGCAAATTTAAATGTAAATGCTGGTACACTGTTGTACATGTGTCATGTGTGAGTTTGTGGGATGAAGTTCCATGCCTGTTGCACTTGGTTGACCAATTTAAGGACAGTTAATGATGTTTGTGGATGGGTTGAAGCTGTCATCAGATGATGTCCAATATGTGCTCGATTGGAGGTAGAGCTGGTTATCGAGCAAGCCAAGGCAATATGTTGACACACTATAGCATGTTGGCTTACAACAGCAGTATGTGAGCAAGTGTTATCCTGTAGGAAAACACCTCTTGGAATGCTGTTTGTGAATGGCAGCACAACAGGTCAAATAACCAGATGGACATACAAATTTGCAGTCAGCGTTCGTGGGATTCATACAGACAGTTTTGTCAGTGGAAAAGCGAAAGCCATTGTTGATGCTCCAGGAGTAAAGACAATCAAGACATTGCTGAAGATGCCACTAAGTGAGACAGTTTCATAGAGAACTGCAATAGAAGGCAAAATCGTGAAAAAAAAGGGAGCTGGAGATGCCCAGTGGGAGACAGGCCATTATAGGGTTAATGGCGATAGCAAAGAGAATGACACTCAGAATGGAACCCTGAGACACACCATTTTCCTGGATAAAGGTGTCTGACAAGGCAGACCCTTCATGCACCTTGAAAACTCGGTCTTTTAAAAATGTCTGAAGGAAACAGGGTAGGTGGCCACGGAAGCCCCACATGTGAAGAGTATGGAGGGTACTAGCTCTCTAGCAGGTGTCATCGGCCTTCTCCAAATCGAAAAACACGGCGACAATCTGGGATTTCTGCAGAAAACCATTCATGACATGGGTGGGCAAAATAATGAGACGGTCCACTGCAGAATGCCGTGTTGAAAGCCACACTGTGCATTCATCAAAAATTGTGAGACTCGAGCCACCATATCATCCGGGCATGAATCATATGTCCCATCACCTTGCGAACACACTGGTAAGAGAGATGGAGTGGTAGCTAGAAGGAAGAGTGTGTGTGTGGGAGTGTTTTTGTGTGTGTGTGTGTGTGTGTGTGTGTCAGAGAGAGAGAGAGAGAGAGAGAGAGAGAGAGAGAGAAAGAGAGCTAATTTCGGCAAGAGCTGAATTTCCATCAAAAACTGAGTTGAAGTCTGCTGTTGTGGTCTTCATCCAACTACTGGTTTGGTGCATCTCACCAGCCTATTCCAGCCTTTGTAAGCCTCTTCAGCTCTGCATAGTATTTCAACCAAAATCCACTTAGAATGGTGAACCACCATTCAGAGAATAACTTTTTAACAACACAGTTTGACTTCTGTAAAGGCTTCTATACTGAGAATCCAACATAATATCTCACAAATTCAATTCCAGTAGAATTAAATAGTGGAAATTATCCCCTCTGTCATCTTGCCAAAGCCTTTGACTGTTTAGATTAAAAAATTCTGTGAGGGGAAGCTAAAATAGTATGGCATTAAAAGTCTTCCCCTTGCATGCATTGAGTTGTACTTTAACTACAGAAAATGGAAGGTCACATTAACAAATGATAAGACAGGAATAAGATTAAACTCAAAAAGGGAGAACATAAAATATGGTGTGGCACACAGTGTTTGCTGCCAAGTCCACAAAAATGATTTACTTGGGGCACTGGAGGTCTTTGGAAAAACTCTACTGTTTTGCAGTGTCACAAACTTATTGATGCAAGATCTAAACTCATCCATACCAGAAACATCCAGGAGAATAACAGAACAGGCGTGTACTGATCCACAGGTACCAGCTTATTGCCTAAAAACTTGTATTGTGCAGTTCTAAAGAAATAAAAGTGACCTACAGATAAGAACACCAAAAGTAGGGATAAATGGGCGATTAGGCTCCTGTGTTCTAAGTGCCTGGGTATGCAGATACCACTCACGTGTGAGACCAGCATGTGAGTCAGTTAACCGAGAAGCTCAGTTCTGCCCAATTTGTGCTTAGAAATCTCTTACTGAATTAAACTGGACAAAGGATGGCTAACACACTTTCACTCAGTTTACTCATATGGCATAATCTTCTGAGGTACTTCAGCTAAGCGGAAAAAAATATTTATTCTACATCTTGAAAAAGCTTCTTCAGGGACCCATGGATTCTCACACTTACATGCCTATAGAAGTTATATTCCCCAATGGTATTTGTGATTAATAACAAGATTTAGTTTAAGATGAACTCAGCAATTCAGAACTGCAATACTAGAAGCAAAAATAATTTCCATATTTAAAAACCTAAAATCAGGGTTGCCACAAGTTTCTCCAAGTGAAATTCCCTGATATTTCTCTGATTCCACAGACACATTTTAGAATTTTTCCCCAACAAATTTTGAGGTCTCAAGGGGAGGTAAAGACATAAGTCGACAAAAGAATGTAAGGGCTTTGTATTTCTCCCCCATTTTGTTTTAGGGCACAAAAACAACTAGGGTCATATGTGTCCATGCCAAAACTGTGAAACACAAAGATGAAGAGAGGAGTTAAAAATGATTACATGTCAACGTTTAATGACAGAAGAGAGGACAGCTACAATCAGGGATGTGGAGAAAGGTCTATGAAGTACGCAATAGGGAAATGGAGGCCCAGAACTAAAAGTTAAGTGGCCTTCACCATATTGCTACAACTGATAAAAAGTAAAATACGGTCGGCAGCCCACGCTTTGTTCACTAAAACGGCCAATATCTCAGATGGCAAACCCAAACGGGAATGTAAACGGTAAAAAAAAAGGGCATCCCCTCAGGAAAGAGCAGAAAGTTAAACGTTGGGTGCAATGTACACAAAGTAGTGGGGGAGCACCACTTAACAAATAGTGATGGCTAAAAAGGCAGTGCCCAATATGCAACCTAGTTAAAATGACCTCTTCACCGCAGGAGGACTGAGAGGAGGTTGTCGAAGCCACTGGAAGGGGCTTAATAACCCAGAGCTTATTCCTATGAATGGAGGACCAGTGGCGATGCCAAAGTGACACCACCTCCTGACAGAAAGCAACAAGAGATCATCAGAGGGAATGCAAGAATTATTGGGCTGAAGTATGAGGAATGCAGCTTTGGCAGCAGTGTCAGCAACCTCTTCGACTGATATGACCTGGAACCGACGTAATCATCACAGTGGCTCCATAAAAAGTGAGCAAGTGGAAGCTTTCCTGGAACCGGTGCACTAAGGGATGGACAGTCTACAGTGCACAGAGGCTTTGAAGGATGCCGAGAGAGTCTGAGCAGTGACACAGTTGAAAAGAGTATGTCACCAGATGTACTCCATGATCTGATACAGGGTGAAGAGCTCTGCTGTAAATACTGAGCAATGTGCAGGAAGTCAATACCAAATAATGTTGGTTGACGTTGAAGGCACACCCGACACCATGGTCAGTCCAAGAGCCATCAATGTACACAAAGATACTGTTGCGAAAATCCATGCATAGGTCGTGAAACCGAAGGCAATTGAGCGAGCCTGGTGCAGTGTCTTTAGAAAATGAATGAAGATCAAGGTGAAGATGGGCTGCCGCACAAAGCCAAGATGGTGAAGGGTTCACACCCATCAAAAAAGCTACAGGGAGCATGAAGTGGGAGGACCAAGATAGTTTTGTATAAAGCAGGAGCCTCAAGAATTTTGTAGTTTCAATGAATGGAAGAGCAACAGGCCCAAGATGTAAAAATGGTGGAAGAAAACAGCTGTGCTGCCAGAAATTCATACAAATGTTTTTGTCAGTAGAAAAACGAAAGCCACTGTCGATGCTCCATGAGTAAAGATGATCGAGACATTGCTGAAGACACCACTCAATGAGACAGGTTCATGAAGAGCAGCAGTAGATAGCAAAATTGTCAACAAAAAGAGAGCCAGAGATGCCTGGCAGGAGACTGGCCATTGTAGGGTTAATGGCGACAGCAAAGACGACGGCACTCAGGACAGAACCCTGAGGTACACCATTCTCCTGGATAAAGGTGTCCGAGGAGGCAGACCCCATACGTACTTCGAAAACTCATCTCTTAAAAATTCCTCAAGGAGATGGGGCAGTTGGCCCCATGTGTAGAGAGTACAAACGATACTAGTCCTCCAACAAATGTCATAGGCTTTCTCCAAATTGAAAAGCACAGTCAGTCTGGGATTTCCACAGAAAACCATTCATGACATGGGTAAATAAAGTGGGTGATAGCCAGAAGGAAGTTGTTTGTCCTTACTGGGCTTAGGTGTGGGTATGACAGTGGCTTCACGACAGTAGCTGGAAAACATGCCCTCTGCCCAGGTCCGGTTGTACGTATTAAGCAAAAAGTGCTTGCCCACAAGAGAAAGGTGCTGCAACATTTGAAAGTTAACAGTGTCTGGTCCAGGTTGGAGGATTGAGATGAAGTGAGAAAGTGATCTAGCTTCCTCATAGTAAAGGCAGCATAGTAACACTCACAATTCTGATAAGTGAAGGGTATTGAGCGAGTCTTCTGTGCTCATTTCCAATAGAGGTAGGCAGGATGATAGTGGCAGGAGCTCAAAATTCTGCAAAATGGCGACCCAAGGTGTTGTAGACAGCAATAGGGTACACGATGATATTGTCTGCTACTGTCAGGCTGAAAATTGGGGAATGGATCTTGCTCCCAGAGAACTGTCGGAGGTTGGTGCACACGACAGAAGAGGGGGGTGAAACTGTTAAAAGAACTAGTGAATGAAGTTCAGCTACCTTTTTGGTTATCCCGAAGAATGCGAATTGCATCGCAGCAGGCTTCAGTCCACCAAAGGACTGGGACACAGCATGGTAAAGAGAAAGTGTGAGGAATGGAATGTTCTGCGACGGTAAGGATAATGTTTGTAAGAAATTCCACCTGGTCATGACAACTGCGGAAATCGTGTTCGTTGAAGGTCGCCAGGGAGGAGTAAAGTCTCCAGTCAGCCTTAGTGAGCTGCCATTTCGATGTGCACAGAGGTGGGGTAGGAGTCAGCAAATGGATAGCACACAGGAAATGGTCGCTCAAGTAGGTGTCAGAAAGAACGGACCGTTCAAGATGATGTGCAGGACGCGCAGTGAAGAAGGAAAGGTCCAAATGGGAATAGGTGTGTGACGAGTCTGAAAGCAACATGGGTGCTTCTGTGTTAAAGAAGAAAAGGTTAAGTAGATTAAGAATGGCAGCGAAGAGGGCACCTCTCAGATAGGTTTTGGAAGAGCCCCAAATGGGATGGTGTGCATTAAAGTTCCCAAGCAGCAGAAATCGGCAAGGAAGCTGTCCAATAAGCTGGAGGAAGTCGAACCTGGTGACATTGAATGACGGAGGGATGTAAATGGTAGAAAGGGAAAAGTTCAGGTGAGGAAGGAAAAGACAAACTGCAACAGCTTGATGACATGTAGTCAGGGAGATGGATGGGCTGACTATGAATGCCATCCCATATGAGCAGAATGACTCCCCCATGAGACAGAATGCCAACCTCGAGCGGAAGGTCAAAACAGACCAGGAAGAAATGCAAAAGCTCAAAGCAGTCGTGAGGATGCAATTTTGTCTCCTGAAGGCAGAGTACAAGTAGAAGCTGCGATTCTAAAAGCAGTCATAAATCCTCTTTGTTGGATCAAAGTCTGCAAAAGTTCCATTGGAGGACAGTCACGATGAGGACAATAGGAATGGGTGTCACCTCGGCAGCTGCCGAGTGCCAGTCTGCAAAAACTCGCTGCTACAGGGCACAGAGGCAAGAGGATCCTGCTCCATGAGGTCCTACAGAAGTGTCGGCTTTCTTCTGCTGTCGACATGAGGAATCCAGGGCATGTTGTCTGTAGTTCAACAATGCCTAGATGTTCCTTACTGCAGTTCAATTGCATCTGCATTATTACACTGTGCCAAGAAGGGCTCTCAGCAAGGGTAGTGTCCAGGCATCGTGGAGTGAAGTGTGGCAATGTTGTTCGGACATGGAGGCGATAGAGAGGGGCAGGAACTGTCAGTGACATACCTTGCTCAGGCCACCCGAGGGCTACTACTGCAGTGGGTGCCTGCTACCAATGGATTATGGCTCTGAGGAACCCTGACAGCAATGCCACTCTGTCGAATAATGCTTTTCGTGCAGCCACTGGACGTCACGTTACAACACAAACTGTGTGCAATAGGCTGCATTATGTGCAGTTTCACTCCACACATCCATGGTGAGGTCCATCTTTGTAACTGCAACACCGTGCAGCACGGTACAGATGAATCCAATAACAAGCTGAATTGGACTGCTCAGGTTTGGCATCACGTTCTCTGCACCAATAAGTGTCACATATGCCTTCCGACGATTGTCAGAGATGTGTTTGGAGGCAACCCGGTCACGTTGAACTCTTAGACACACTGTCAAATGAGTGAAGCATGGTGGAGGTTCCCTGCTGTTTTGGGTGGGATTATGCGGGGCTGATGCACACTGTTGGTGGTCATGGTAGGCACCATGACAGCTGTGCTATAAGTGAATACCATCCTTATATTAGAACAAATAAGCCCATGGTCACAAATATTAAGTCAAAATTGACCAGGTTTCGATGCTACTATGAGCGTCGTCTTCAGAATTAGACTAACTGTTCTAAAACATATTAGGTATATAATACATTAATAAAATTAAAGTTTGTACTGACTGGAAAAGATGCAGTACAAACTTTAATTTTATTAATGTATTATATACCTAATACACTCCTGGAAATTGAAATAAGAACACCGTGAATTCATTGTCCCAGGAAGGGGAAACTTTATTGACACATTCCTGGGGTCAGATACATCACATGATCACACTGACATAACCACAGGCACATAGACACAGGCAACAGAGCATGCACAATGTCGGCACTAATACAGTGTATATCCACCTGTCGCAGCAATGCAGGCTGCTATTCTCCCATGGAGACGATCGTAGAGATGCTGGATGTAGTCCTGTGGAACGGCTTGCCATGCCATTTCCACCTGGCGCCTCAGTTGGACCAGCGTTCGTGCTGGACGTGCAGACCGCGTGAGACGACGCTTCATCCAGTCCCAAACATGCTCAATGGGGGACAGATCCGGAGATCTTGCTGGCCAGGGTAGTTGACTTACACCTTCTAGAGCACGTTGGGTGGCACGGGATACGTGCGGACGTGCATTGTCCTGTTGGAACAGCAAGTTCCCTTGCCGGTCTAGGAATGGTAGAACGATGGGTTCGATGACGGTTTGGATGTACCGTGCACTATTCAGTGTCCCCTCGACGATCACCAGTGGTGTACGGCCAGTGTAGGAGATCGCTCCCCACACCATGATGCCGGGTGTTGGCCCTGTGTGCCTCGGTCGTATGCAGTCCTGATTGTGGCGCTCACCTGCACGGCGTCAAACACGCATACGACCATCATTGGCACCAAGGCAGAGGCGACTCTCATCGCTGAAGACGACACGTCTCCATTCGTCCCTCCATTCACGCCTGTCGCAACACCACTGGAGGCGGGCTGCACGATGTTGGGGCATGAGCGGAAGACGGCCTAGCGGTGTGCGGGACCGTAGCCCAGCTTCATGGAGACGGTTGCGAATGGTCCTCGCCGATACCCCAGGAGCAACAGTGTCCCTAATTTGCTGGGAAGTGGCGGTGCGGTCCCGTACGGCACTGCGTAGGATCCTACGGTCTTGGCGTGCATCCGTGCGTCGCTGCGGTCCGGTCCCAGGTCGACGGGCACGTGCACCTTCCGCCGACCACTGGTGACAACATCGATGTACTGTGGAGACCTCACGCCCCACGTGTTGAGCAATTCGGCGGTACGTCCACCCGGCCTCCCGCATGCCCACTATACGCCCTCGCTCAAAGTCCGTCAACTGCACATACGGTTCACGTCCACGCTGTCGCGGCATGCTACCAGTGTTAAAGACTGCGATGGAGCTCCGTATGCCACGGCAAACTGACTGACACTGACGGCGGCGGTGCACAAATGCTGCGCAGCTAGCGCCATTCGACGGCCAACACCGCGGTTCCTGGTGTGTCTGCTGTGCCGTGCGTGTGATCATTGCTTGTACAGCCCTCTCGCAGTGTCCGGAGCAAGTATGGTGGGGCTGACACACCGGTGTCAATGTGTTCTTTTTTCCATTTCCAGGAGTGTATGTTTTAGAACAGTTAGTCTAATTCTGAAGGCGACGCTCATAGTAGCGTCGAAACCTGGTCAATTTTGACTTAATATTTGTGACCGAGGGCTTATTTGTTCTAATATAATTCTGACACGGGCACTGAACCTTAGCAGCTATGTTCAAAGTTTTATGAATGCCATCCTCCGACCAATAGTGCAGTCATATTGGCAACATATTGGCGAGGCATTCGTCTTCGTGGATGACATTTCGCATCCCCATTAGCACATCTTGTGAATGACTTCCTTCAAGATAATGACATCACTCGACTAGAGTGGCCAGCATGTTCTCCAGACATGAACCCTATTGAACATGCCTGGGATAGATTGAAAAGGGCTGTTTATGGGCAATGTGACTTGCCAACCACTCTGAGGGATCTACACCGAATCGCCATTGAGGAGTGGGACAATCTGGACTGACAGTGCCTTGATGAACTTGTGGATAGTATGGCACGACGAACACAGGCATGCATCAATCCAAGAGGACGTGCTACTGGGTATCAGAGGTACCCGTGTGTACAGCAGTCTGGACCAACACCTCTGAGAGTCTCGCTGTATGGTGGTACAATATGCACTGTGTGGTTTTCATGATCAATAGAAAGGGCGGAAACGATGTTGGTCTCTATTGCAAATTTCTGCACAGGTTCAGGAACCGAGGTGATGCAAAACGTTTTTTGATGTGTGTATGTATGTATGTATGGGATGGGCATCAGTTGTTTGGTAAGTGGTGCTTAGGTGTGTGTGTGTGTGTGTGTGTGTGTGTGTGTGTGTGTGTGTGTGTGTGTGTGTGTGTGTGAGAGAGAGAGAGAGAGAGAGAGAGAGAGAGAGAGAGTGGAGGGGGGGAAACTGTGGTTGGTAAGACCTTTTAACATTTTGTAAGAGTGTAGTGGATTTGTTTACCGTTCATTGAGGTAATTTATGTTTGATTAATTTGGTATTATTTTTTGGGGGTATTTATTTGCCTATATCGGTGGGTTTTATGGAGTGTGGTCTGGTGTTGTTGATTTGTGGCAGTTGGTAGTATTGTGCACCTTGGTTGAGCTATATAGGTCAAGTGAAATTTGCAGTACCAGGTTTTTGTGTCTGGTTTCATGATATCTCTGGCTATGTTTGAGCCATATAGACCAAGTGAAAGTTTCAGTGTATGTGTGGGTTTCTAGTATCACTGTCTTCATTGGAGCTGTTTAGTTCAGGCAAAATGTATGATACCAATAGCTGTTTTTCACAGTTTTGGGGTGGGATGATTGTTGAGGATTTGTTGAGGATTTTGTGTGCATAATTTTTGGTTTGATATTTATTTTGGAATGGTGTCATGATCCTTATTGTTGTGTGTGGTGATTGACACGGCCCAAAACCCCTACTTCGAGCGGTTCCCCCATTAGTTTCACTTTATTTCTGGTGTTAAATATTCCACTTGTTAGGGCCTGTTTATGTTTGTTCATGGGTGTAGTGATAGATGTCATGGTCTCCATATTGAAAACGCTTGAAATAGGAGTGTCACCATCTTGAAGATGCCACGGGTTAAAGCAAATAAGAGAACAAGAACTTTTGGTAATCCCCTGCTGCCTATGTCTGTAAAATATGCTAACAACAAATTATGGCTAGTGCTTCTCTGCTCGATCTGATAATTATGAAATTACTTGTAGATTGGTTATGTCAGTGGTAAAACAGCGATTTTGAAAATATCCACTGCTCGTCCTATACTATTTAGCTGCTATTTTTATATAATACTTCAAACAAAACATTCATGTAATGGGACTCAGACTACTGTCAGCTCTCTATATATGGGTAAAGTCAGGATCTATATAATAGTATTAGTATGCAGAATTTATCTTCTGGAGCCCAGGTATTCTTATAAATTACGGACACCTTGTCTCATGGGGTATTTTTTAAACTTCATTTTTAAGGATTTGGGGATTTTTGTTTGCCTGTCCGTCTCTTGTCATACTGTTACACTTTTGTAGCAGAATATAAAGCTGTAATCTGAACTGTACGGAGAGGTGCACAGTCTACATGGAAATATGCCATCGGTACTTGAGGGAACATAGATACATTAATGCTTAAATTCACATCATTGATTTTCCACAATAGTATTTGTTTTATAGTCTGTTATAAACCAGCTTTTGGCATTCTGTGTCATCCTCAGACAATTTCTGATGATGTCCTAAAAGGCCAAAATCTGATTCATAACGAACTGTAAAATAAATGACTTTGATCATGCTGAGCACCACAGCTGAGACCAATATTAATGATTATATGTGTTATTACATATTTATCATGTTGCAGTTGGTTTCACTGATTGAACATCTTCAAATTGCCCATTTGTGTCATGACTTTACACATGTAGGCCACCTGAATATGTTCAGTGAACAAATCTGGTCATAACACAATAAATGTGTAATAATACAGCTTAGATGGTTATTAATATGAAATAAATATTATCATGGCACATCAATCATGTGTATTTCCAGGGTTGCCACATGTTCTGGAAATCAGGGAATTTCAAATGTATCAGGAAAATTTGAAAAGAGCACTGGAAAAATCTTGTTTTTGTCTCAGTAGATGAAATGGTTTGGTTACTGAGATGTCACGTGTCATCACTGGCTGGGCACAGCTGAGTACGTGTGTAACTTCCCTACTCCCTTATTCTTACTGCTTCTCCCCTTTATACCACTCCCATCGAATTGCAGTCAGTACCGCCACCACTTCTTGCCACTAGCCTAGCAGCTATCGACGAGAGACAGGGAGGCAGGAGGAGTGGTTATTTGAATCTGATTCTCAGAGATTGTTGACGCAGCAGCCAGAGGTGGTGATCACGTATACAAGAGTTTTGTCTAGGTGACTGTCTGAATATCTGTGTGCTCTTGTTTTCTGACAAAGGGTATGGCGGAAGTTTAGTTGTGAGAATGTTATTGTCCTTTTTACATGCTTGGATGTGGCTCAGCAATCATCTTTAGCGTGAGTTGCTACTATCCTCATTAGTGTTGATTCTCACAGTATTTGTGCAACTCACCAGCTACACAACCGGCAGGCAGGAAAGGACAGAAGGAAGACTCCCTTGAAGACTTGCTACATCCCTCCAGCCAATCAACACATGAGTCTCCCTCTGCCACCTGGAAAGGCTCAAAAAAGTCCAACAAAGGCAAATGGTCTTCTCTTTCGCTGACCCAAAGATCCTCTTTGACGGTGTCGCCATCTGATACCTTCTCCTGGCTGGCCTCCATGTTGCCAGTGTGCCCCACCAACCTTTCTTGTGCCCTGGATTCCTCATGTCGACAGCAGAAGAAAGCCGACACTTCTGTAGGACCTCATGGAGCAGGATCCTCTTGCCTCTGTGCCCTGTAGCAGCGAGTTTTCGCAGACTGGCACTTGGCAGCTGCCGAGGTGACACCCCTTCCTATTGTCCTCATCGTGACTGTCCTCCAATGGAACTTTTGCAGACTTTGATCCAACAAAGAGGATTTATGACTGCTTTTAGAATCGCAGCTTCTACTTGTACTCTGCCCTCAGGAAACAAAATTGTATCCTCATGACTGCTTTGAGCTTTTGCATTTCTTCCTGGTCTGTTTTGACCTTCCGCTCGAGGTTGGCATTCTGTCTCATGAAGGAGTCTTGCTGCTCATATGGGATGACATTCATAGTAAACCCATCCATCTCCCTGACTACCTGTCATCAAGCTGTTGCAGTCTGTCTTTTCCTTCCTCACTTGAACTTTTCCCTTTCTACCATTTACATCCCTCCGTCATTCAATGTCACCAGGTTCGACTTCCTCCAGCTTATTGGACAGCTTCCTCGCCGATTTCTGCTGCTTGGGGACTTTAATGCACACCATCCCATTTGGGGCTCTTCCAGAACCTATCCGAGAGGTGCCCTCTTCGCTGCCATTTTTAATCTACTTAACCTTTTCATCTTTAACACAAAAGCACCCATGTTGCTTTCAGACTCGTCGCACTCCTATTCCCATTTGGACCTTTCCTTCTTCACTGCCCATCCTGCACATCATCTTGAACGGTCCATTCTTTCTGACACCTACTCGAGCGACCATTTCCTGTGTGCTATCCATTTGCTGACTCCTACCCCACATCCGTGCACATCGAAATGGCAGCTCACTAAGGCTGACTGGAGATTTCACGCCGCCCTGGCAACCTTCAACGAACACGATTTCCGCAGTTGTCATGACCAGGTGGAATTTCTTACAAACATTACCCTTACCATCGCAGAACATTCCATTCCTCACACTTCCTCTTTACCATGCTGTGTCCCAGTCCTTTGGTGGACTGAAGCCTGCTGCGATGCAATTCGCATTCTTCGGGATAACGAAAAAGTTAGCTGAACTTCATTCACTAGTTCTTTTAACAGTTTCACCCCCCTCTTCCATCGTGTGCACCAACCTCCGACGGTTCTCTGGGAGCAAGATTCATTCCCCAATTTTCGGCCTGACAGTAGCAGACAATATCATCGTGTACCATATTGCTATCTCCAACACCTTGGGTCGCCATTTTGCAGAAATTTTGAGCTCCTCCCACTATCATCCTGCCTACCTCTATTGGAAATGAGCAGAGAAGACTCGGGCAATACCCTTCTCTTCCCAGAATCCTGTGTGTTACTGTGCTGCCTTTACTATGAGGAAGCTAGATCACGTTCTCACTTCATCACAATCCTCTGCCCTGGACCAGACACTGTTAACTTTCAAATGTTGCAGCACCTTTTCTCTTGTGGTCAAGCACTTTTTGCTTAATACATACAACCGGACCTGGGCAGAGGGCATGTTATCCAGCCACTGTTGTGAAGGCACTGTCATACCCACACCTAAGCTCGGTAAGGACAAACAACTTCCTTCTGGCTATCACCCACTTTGTTTACCCATGTCATGAATGGTTTTCTGTGGAAATCCCAGACTGGCTGTGTTTTTCAATTTGGGGAAAGCCTACGACATTTGTTGGAGGACTAGTATCGTTTGTACTCTCTACACATGGGGTCAACTGCCCCATCTCCTTGAGGAATTTTTAAAAGACGAGTTTTTGAAGTACGTATGGGGTCTGCCTCCTCGGACACCTTTATCCAGGAAAATGGTGTACCTCAGGGTTCTGTCCTGAGTGTCGTCATCTTTGCTGTCGCCATTAACCCTACAATGGCCCGTCTCCTGCCAGGCATCTCTGGCTCTCTTTTTGTTGACAATTTTGCTATCTACTGCTGCTCTTCATGAACCTGTCTCATTGAGTGGTGTCTTCAGCAATGTCTCGATCGTCTTTACTCATGGAGCATCGACAGTGGCTTTCGTTTTTCTACTGACAAAAACATTTGTATGAATTTCTGGCAGCACAGCTGGTTTCTCCCACCATTTTTACATCTTGGGCCTGTTGCTCTTCCATTCATTGAAACTACAAAATTCCTGAGGCTCCTGCTTTATACAAAACTATCTTGGTCCTCCCACTTCATGCTCCCTGCAACTTTTTCGATGGGTGTGAACCCTTCACCATCTTGGCTTTGTGCGGCAGCACATCTTCACCTTGACCTTCATTCACTTTCTAAAGACACTGCACCAGGCTTGCTCTATTGCCTTCAGTTTCACGACCTATGCATGGAATTTCGCAACAGTATCTTTGTCTACACTGATGGCTCTTGGACTGACCATGGTGTCAGGTGTGCCTTCAACGTCAACCAACATTTTTTGGTACTGACTTCCGACACATTGCTCAGTATTTACAGCAGAGCTCTTCACCCTGTATCAGATCATGGAGTACATCTGGTGACATACTCTTTTCAACTGTGTCACTGCTCAGACTCTCTCGGCACCCTTCAAAGCCTCTGTGCACTGTAGACTGTCCATCCCTTAGTGCACCGGTTCCAGGAAAGCTTCCACTTGCTCACTTTTTATGGAGCCACTGTGATGTTTATGTCGGTTCCAGGTCATATCGGTCCAAGAGGTTGCTGACACTGCTGCCAAAGCTGCATTCCTCGTACTTCAGCCCAATAATTCTTGCATTCCCTCTGATGATCTCTTGTTGCTTTCTGTCAGGAGGTGGTGTCACTTTGGCATCGCAACTGGTCCTCCATTCATAGGAATAAGCTTTGGGTTATTAAGCCTCTTCCAGTGGCTTGGACAACCTCCACTCAGTCCTCCTGCGGCAATGAGGTCATTTTAACTAGGTTGCATATTGGGCACTGCCTTTTTAGCCATCACCATTTGTTAAGTGGTGCTCCCCCACTACTTTGTGCACATTGCACCCAACATTTAACTGTCTGCCGTTTCTTGAGGGGATGCCCTTTTTTTTACCGTTTACGTTCCCGTTTGAGTTTGCCATCTGAGTTATTGGCCGTTTTAGTGAACAAAGCGTGGGCTGTCGACCTTGTTTTACTTTTTATCAGTTGTAGCAATATGGTGAAGGCCAATTAATTTTTAGTTCTGGGCCTCCATTTCCCTATTGCATACTTCATAGACCTTTCTTTATGCCCCCTGTTTGTAGCTGTCCTCTCTTCTGTCATTAAATGTTGACATGTAATCATTTTTAACTCCTATCTTCATCTTTGTGTTTCACAGTTTTGGCATGGACACATATGACCCTAGTTGTTTTTGCGCCCTGAAACAAAATGGGGGAGAAATACAAAGCCCTTACATTCTTTTGTCGACTTATGTCTTTACCTCCCCTTGAGACCTCAAAATTTGTCGGGGAAAAATTCTAAAATGTGTCTGTGGAATCAGAGAAATATCAGGGAATTTCACTTGGAGAAACTTGTAGCAACCCTGATTTTAGATTTTTATATATGGAAATTATTTTTGCTTCTAGTATTGCAGTTCTGAATTGCTGAGTTCATCTTAAACTAACTCTTGTTATTAATCACAAATACCATTAGGGAATATAACTTCTACAGGCATGTAAGTGTGAGAATCCATGGGTCCCTGAAGAAGCTTTTTCAAGATGTAGAATAAATATTTTTTTCCGCTTAGTTGAAGTACCTCAGAAGATTATGCCTTATGAGTAAACTGAGTGAAAGTGTGTTAGCAATCCTTTGTCCAGTTTCATACAGTAAGAGATTTCTAAGCACAAAATGGGTGGAACTGAGCTTCTCGGTTAACTGACTCACACGCTGGTCTCACACGTGAGTGGTATCTGCATACCCAGTAACTTAGAACACGGGAGCCTAATTGCCCATTTATCCCGACTTTTGATATTCGTATCTGTAAGTCACTTTTATTTCTGTAGAACTGCACAGTACAAATTTTTAGGCATTAAGCTGGTACCTGTGGATCAGTATACGCCTGTTCTGTTATTCTCCTGGATGTTTTTGGTATGGATGAGTTTAGATCTTGCATCAAGAAGTTTGGGACACTGCAAAACATTAGAGTTTTTCCAAAGCCCTCCAGTGCCCCAAGTAAATCATTTTTGTGGACTTGGCAGCAAACACTGTGTGCCACACCATATTTTATGTTCTCCCTTTTTGAGTTTAATCTTATTCCTGTCTTATCATTTGTTAATGTGACCTTCCATTTTCTGTAGTTAAAGTACAACTCAATCCATGCAAGGGGAAGACTCTTGATGCCATACTATTTTAGCTTCCCCTCACAGAATTTTTTAATCTAAACAGTCAAAGGCTTTGGCAAGATGACAGAGGGGATAATTTCCACTATTTAATTCTACTGGAATTGAATTTGTGAGATATTATGTTGGATTCTCAGTATAGAAGCCTTTACAGAAGTCAAACTGTGTTGTTAAAAAGTTATTCTCTGAATGGTGGTTCACCATTCTAAGTGGATTTAGGTTGAAATACTATGCAGAGATGAAGAGGCTTACAAAGGCTGGAATAGGCTGGTGAGATGCACCAAACCAGTAGTTGGATGAAGACCACAACAGCAGACTTCAACTCAGTTTTTGATGGAAATCCAGCTCTTGCCGAAATTAGCTCTATGTTTCTCTCTCTCTCTCTCTCTCTCTCTGAAACACACACACACACACACACACACACACACACACACACACACACACACACACACACACACACACACAAACACACACACTTCCTTCTAGCTACCACTCCATCTCTCTTACCAGTGTGTTCGCAAGGTGATGGGACATACGATTCACGCCCGGTTGATATGGTGGCTCGAGTCTCACAATTTTTGATGAATGCACAGTGTGGCCTTCAACACGGCATTCTGCAGTGGACCGTCTCATTATTTTGCCCACCCATGTCATGAATGGTTTTCTGCGGAAATCCCAGATTGTCGCTGTGTTTTTCGATTTGGAGAAGGCCTATGACACCTGCTAGAGAGCTAGTACCCTCCATGCTCTTCACATGTGGGGCTTCCGTGGCCACCTACCCTGTTTCCTTCAGACATTTTTAAAAGACCGAGTTTTCAAGGTGCATGAAGGGTCTGCCTTGTCAGACACCTTTATCCAGGAAAATGGTGTGTCTCAGGGTTCCATTCTGAGTGTCATTCTCTTTGCTATCGCCATTAACCCTATAATGGCCTGTCTCCCACTGGGCATCTCCGGCTCCCTTTTTTTTGACAATTTTGCCTTCTATTGCAGTTCTCTATGAACCTGTCACACTTAGTGGCATCTTCAGCAATGTCTTGATTGTCTTTACTCCTGGAGCATCAACAATGGCTTTCGCTTTTCCACTGACAAAACTGTCTGTATGAATCCCATGAACGCTGACTGCAAATTTGTATGCCCGTCTGGTTATTTGACCTGTTGTGCTGCCATTCACAAACAGCATTCCAGGAGGTGTTTTCCTACAGGATAACACTTGCTCACATACTGCTGTTGTAAGCCAACATGCTATAGTGTATCAACATATTGCCTTGGCTTGCTCGATAACCAGCTCTACCTCCAATCGAGCACATATTGGACATCATCTGATGACAGCTTCAACCCATCCACAAACATCATTAACTGTCCTTATATTGGCCAACCAAGTGCAACAGGCATGGAACTCCATCCCACAAACCGACACATGACAAGTGTACAACGGCGTACCAGCATTTACATTTACATTTGCAGTGGCTTATCTCACACTCACATTGATCTCTGATCCTGCAACGTTAATCACTTTACATACGTTGACTCAACAAATATATTCTGTTGTGTCTAGACAAGACAGCCTAGACACAATGAGAGGAAGCCGAAAGGCACGTGCTACGCTCATGCAGATGTGCGTGAGGTCTGAAACAGGATACATAATGAATGCTATAAAGAAAAGTACGTTGCTTCTGTAATACTAAACTTTAATCCATCCTTTTGGTACATCTAGAGAATGTGGCGATACAAGTGAGACTCTTTAGATACATGCAATGTTACTAATGGCGCCTTGCTAGGTCGTAGCCATTGACTTAGCTGAAGGCTATTCTAACTATCGGCTCGACAAAGGAGCGAGGCTTCGTCAGTATAGTCGCTAGCTACGTCGTCCGTACAACTGGGGCGAGTGCTAGTCCGTATCTCGAGACCTGCCTTGTGGTGGCGCTCGGTCTGCGATCCCTGACAGTGGCGACACGCGGGTCCGACATGTACTAATGGACCGCGGCCGATTTAAAGCTACCACCTAGCTAGTGTGGTGTCTGGCGGTGACACCACATTCCTTCCCCGCAAATCGGTGAACAGTCGTGTTATAAGGCTTCCGCCTGCTGTGGGGAGGACCCCATGTTGACGTATGCGATGAGGTGGGGAAACTAACAACAGGCAAAGCTGTGCCACCCGCACCCGGCCATTCGGTGCGAGGGGATCTAGGAAACGCCTGAAAACCTAGTCCAGGGTGCACGTCAACATGCGGTGTATGTGCCCGTAAAGAGACAGGAGGGGCCGAAGGGTCGGCCTCCATTGCGTCGGGGTACCCGACGCGCGAAGACGCCATGTGGTCCAGAGCGGGCAAGAGTTCCATGGCGGAGGACAGCTGGTCACGGGAAGCGATCGGCGGCGCGTGACCCAGGGAGGCGCTTGGGGGCTGTGCCGGCGCCGGCTGGAGAACAGGCGGCGGCGGCGGAGGCGGCAGCGGCGCGTCGCCATGGGGCAAAATGGAAGGCATCGTCGGTAGCACCTGGGGATGAGGCGAGCCAGTAGATGGGTCCCCAGGGCGCTGACCGGATGACACCGTCGCTCAAAGCAGACGGGGAGCGGCAGAACGTGTGCGACGACAGAGGCGCAGCTGATTGAGATGCCGACGCACCTCACCAGAGGCCCCCAAAACCAAACACATCGCGCGGCCGAGGCAGCGAAGAATGCGCCCTGCGGGCCAACGCCATGAACCTCGATAGTTGCGATAAAATACAACATCGCCTGGAGCAAAAGCAGAAGTCTGCCGCTGCACAGGAACCTGATGTGGCGGTTGCAGCAAAGACATCAAGGTTCAATGAGGACGACCGTGGAGCAACTCAGCCGGCGAGCGACCATCTCGGGGCTGAGAGTGATACGAAGACAAAAAGAGCAACAACGGACCAATCATTCAGCGTCACCGTTTGACTGAGGCAAAAACGGCGCAGATGTCAGATGTTGAATACCATTGGCCTGACAGAATGACTGAAATTCTGCGGACATGAATTGTGGGCCATTGTCGGAAACAATAGTCTGCGGAAGACCTTCAATGCAAAAGATAGCAGACAACGCTTGGATGGTGGCAGATGACGTCGTGGAAGACATCCGGACAACAAAAGGAAAATTACTGAAGGCATCTACCAGAACAAACCACCGAGCATTCCAGAATGGACCAGCAAAATCGATGTGCAAGCGTTGCCAAGGGGAAGTGGCTTTTGGCCATGCAAAGATTTTCCGCGGCGGTGCTGATTGTTGTTCGGCACACGCCATGCAAGAAGGACACATATTCGTAATCGCAGCATCGATGCCGAACCAAGTACAGTGCTGACGAGCAAGTTGTTTCGTTCGCACTATACCCCAATGTCCTTGGTGAAGAAGCCGTAAAACAGAGGACTGTAACGAACGTGGGACCACGGCTCTGGACTGATCATTATCAGAACGCAACAACAAAACACCACGTCGAACAAAAAGTCTCTCCTTGTGAGCAAAAAATCGGCGAACCAACGGATCCTCGATCCGAGACTTTGACAAAGGCCATTGCGTAGCAACAAAACGCAAAACGGTAGCAAGGACCGGGTCAGCAGCTGTGGCTGTAGCTACACGACGAAAATCAATCGGAAACGATTTGACCACGTCATCGGTTTCCGAATCAATGAGCATACAAGCAAGTTTGGAAGAGTCGAATGCTCTATCCTCAGCAACAGGCAAATGGGACAACGCATCGGCGTTTCCGTGCTTAGCAGTGGACCGATACAAGATATCATAGCGGTACTGCGAGAGGAAAATAGACCAGCGAATGAATTTCTGCGCTGTACACGGAGGTACAGGCTGGTTCACTGATAGTACCTGATTTACTATAGACATGTTAAACAACTGAAATAAATCTAAACCAAACAAGTTCACTGAAGTAGAAGAACGAAGAACGTAAAATGACACAAGTTTTGTTTGTCCCTTGAATGTTGCAAGAAGGGTGCACTGTCCTAACACAGGGATATTCTGACCTGAATAACTATTTAACTTAACATTTGCGGCACGCAACGGAGGTTTGCCCAGTTGTTTGTACGTGTCATGATTGAGCAATGAAACTGCAGCTCCGGTATCGAGCTGGAATGGTATGACCTTGCCATTTAAGTCCAAATCTACAAAAAGTTTATTGTCCTGGTGACGACAACAGCGACCGTCTCGTGCAATTTGAACTGACACTGGTACAGAAGCACTTGCGACTTGACGCGAGTTCCGGCGACATCGACGCACAGTATTTGTGGGAAGAACACAGTCACTGTTAGAGACAGTGGCACTGGACGAAGTGGAATTAACTACATGAATGTCCATGGGCGAAGGTGCACGAGCCTAAGTATTCTTGGTTCGATTCCGGCGCGAAGCAAAGGGCCTCGAATGATTAAGAGTGTCTGATCTGAGCTTTTTCTGGCAAACACTTTGAACATGTCCTTTCTTATTACAGTAAAAACAAATAGCTTGGCGTGACAGCCAATTTTCACGCGAATGTTTAGTAGCACACCGCAGGCATGATTTCACTGCAGTTGTATGCTGTTGTGGCACACCTGGTTTAGAGCGAGGCGGCAGTTGCGCGGACGCATGCGAGGGCAGTTTACTGGGCCGTGCAGCACGCCCAGCGGACTGGGTAAATACTTTTCGAAGTTGGACCAAGCAGATACGTACTTGCAAATCCCAGTGGACGCCGAATACCAGCGCGTGTTGGTGGTTAACACGCATCTTGGTTTGTACCGATTCAAAAGACTGCCATTTGGGTGTGCATCCGCCCCTGCATTGTTTCAGCAATATTTACAAACTGTTTGTGCGTCGGTGATGATGGTAAAGTGACGACCATACAAGAAATCATGGAACTTAGTGACACCAAACACGAGAGCCAAAGCTTCTTAATGTGGTATCACCGCCGGAAACCACACTTGCTTGTCGCTAGCTACGTCGTCCATACAACTGGGGCGAGTGCTAGTCCGTATCTCGAGACCTGCCTTGTGGTGGTGCTCGGTCTGCGATCCCTGACAGTGGCAACACGCGGGCCCGACATGTACTAATGGACCGCGGCCGAGTTAAAGCTACCACCTAGCTAGTGTGGTGTCTGGCGGTGACACCACATATTCCTGGTATTTCATTACTCTACATTAATTATTTTTTGGTGTTGCAAATTTTTCCGTCAGTGTACCTGGCCTTTCTTTAACCATCCCTGGTGCAACGCAGAATTCTCTTCCCAGTAGCGAGAAAATGCCGTTATTCCAATTTTGAAATCAGATAAATTGCATCTTCAAACGGACAGCTGTCGTCCAGATTGTTTAATCAGTGTCCTGCAAGTTACTTGAAAATATGGTTAGTCGAAGGCTGTATTGTGTCCTTGAATCTCCGGATCTTTTGGCTTCGATGCAGGGTGCTTTTCGCCAAGGGCGCTCTACTGAAGATAATTTAGTCCACTTGAAGTGTGCTATCTGAACAGCTTTTGCTCAGCATCAGTTCCTTCTTGCAGTTTTCATTGATCTGCGTATATATCTTATGATACAACATGGTGCCATAACATCCTTGCCACCTTAAAGGAGTGGGGCCTCCATGGCCCACTCCTGATTTTTATCCAGAACATTCTTCCATGTCACACTTTTTGGGTACAGGTTGGTGCCTCCTGTAGCATCCCCCCCTGCAGGAGAAGGGGCTTGCACAAGGTTCTGTTTTGAGTGTCACTCTCCTTTTTGTGGCTATCAATGATCTGGCGGCACCTGCATGACATATGGTGTCACCATCTTTTCTGTTCGACCGCGACGGCTATTGCTGGAGGCAGAATGCAGGGAGCAATACACCGAGCACAATCCTGGGCTTTCACTCATAGCATCCATTTTTTGGCTGCCATGACCTACGATATGCATTTCTGTCATTGTGTTTTTTAGGACCGGTCTTTGATGCCTAGTTGACATGGCTTCCCCGTCTTTGCCAACTAAAGCAGACATGTAGGTCGCACCTGAATGATTTAAAGAATAAACGTATATATTTAATTGTAAGATATTGTAAAATTATACCACTGGAACTCTTTCAAAATATTTGATTGCATAATACTGCCAATAAATACAATGACTTTCTTTCTTCTGTTTATAATTGTAATAGATGTTGGACACTTTGACTCCAAGTATGTTATACAGAAACGCAGTGATTTTTTACAAAAGGCAAAACTATGTGTTCGAAGAATTGTGGAGAGGAGGGTACGTGATGTATTTTAAGTAGGTTATAAAGAGTAACTATAACAACAAAAACAATAAATTATTGATAAAATTATTTAATTGAATAGATAAAAAATCTACTCACCAAGCGGCAGCAGAACATACACATAAAAGACAGTGGCTCTTCGAGACAGAAGCATTGAAGGGGAAGGAAGAAAGGTAAAGGAAAAGGCCTGGAGAGTTCCAGGGAAAGGTGTGGATTTTGAGAAAGTCACACAGAACTGGGGATCAGGTGAGAAATAGAAACGACACATGTCATATACCAGCTATTATGTAAACACTGTTCAGCTTTCTACATCTGCATGACTACCACCAAATTATCAGTTAGGATAAATGGGCATAGTCATAGTGTATATCCTGGAAACTCACAATATCCTGTTGCAGAGCATGCTCTACAACATGGCATACATGACCTCGGCACTTGTTTCACCACACATGCCACCTGGATTCTTCCGCCAGACACCAGTTTCTCAGAACTCCGCAGGTGGGAACTAGCACTACAACTTGTCCTTGGTTCTCACCACCCACCTCGCCTCAATTTACGTTAATTTCTCCTGTCTCAGCTTTTCTTCACTGTAATTACTCTTTGCTTCACTCCGTTTTAGCTTTCTACATCTTTCATTGTGTTTCCCATCTATTTTCACTGCCCCCTCCCACAGCTGTTGCATACAATACACTTAGGTTCTCACTCTTATTATCTCATGTACAGTTTTAGTAGTAATCTCTGTCCTGCATATTACCTTGTCTTCCACCTTTAAGCTCTCAGGTTTCCGAATCTTGCCCGACGCAGTCCCCAACAATTAGTCTTTCCTTCTCATCCTGTAAGGTAAGTCACCCATGAGCCATGGTTCTGGGTAACTTTCCCAAAATCTACCCCTTTTCTTAGACCTCTCCAGTCCTTTTCCTTCACCCTTCTTGCTTCCCCTGCAACCATTCAGCCTGAAGAAGGAGTCACTGGATCCAAACACTTGCCTATCACAACAGTCTTTTATGTGTGTGTTCTGACACTGCTTGGTGAGTAGATTTTTTATCTATCCAATTAAATAATTTTATAAAGAGTATCTGTGTGTGATGTTTCAATTGGTATACAACTTGTTATAAACAAAACTTATTTTTACCATTTAATATGTTTCCAGATATTTACCAGTGGTAAAGATGAAATTGGGTTGATTGTACTTGGTTCTGACAAGACACAGAATCCACTTGATTACCCAAATGTGAGTGTGGAATTTCTTCTTGCACTGCCTACATGGCAGATGACATCCTTTGTCGAGAAATCTTTACATGAAAGTGAAATAAAAACAGATTGGATAGATGGTGTTGTTGTTGGCATGCAAGTCTTGAAAGATGAGCTAGAGTAAGTATTTAAAGCTGTCTGTTTCATGACATTCCTGGAACATGTTCCAGAATGTGTGTTACACAAATCACAGTGACATAGTTGTGACTTTATAAACTTGAATCAATATGTTTTTGTAATGAAAAAGAAACAGAAGGCACAATACCTGCAGAAATAGGAAATTCTTTTGTGTGATTTTACTGTATGAATGTTTTTTACAGTTTTTCAGCTCAATAATTAAGGAGGTATTGATACAAGGCTTTGCCAAAAATCCATCTGTCACCTACAAATCCAGCCCAGTCACTGACATTCCCTACCCCACAATATGACTGGGCCACCATGAAAGCAGCCACATCATTGTCAAATTCACTGAAACTACTGCATAGCAATTTGCTTGAGTATGGCTGCTGTTGTGGTCTTCAGTTTGGTTTAAGCACTGCGTCAATACCTTCTCTTCATAGCACTCGGCGGTTGCCATCTGCGACTGTTTTTGCAAATGGCAAGAGAACTTTTCCTCTAGTTGCTTGTTTTTCACTGAAAGATGCAAATATTTTAGAACGTAGTGCCCTATGTATATCTGTTAGAATAGCCACAAGGTCTGAAAGTTATTTTCAAATGATTGAGCTCTTCTACAGAGTATTGAAATTCACAGATTCTTCCAACCTGGTCCACCAATGTCTTACATACTCCTCTTCCTCCATGGATTGTTTCCAGTATTTGGAGATGAAACATTAGGCAGCAAAACGTGCCTTATAACCAAAATCTAATGAACATATAATTAAATTAACCAAAGATGTAATGTTGCACTCTCAGGTAAGACTGATCTTGATTGCAAAGCCAAAGTGGAAATTAAATTTACGCTGCAACATTCATCTCAGTTTATGTTATTGAAATTATTCACAGTGCCATAGGGAGAACTGCGTTTATGTTTTTTTTAGAGTCAGATACATGCTATGGCACAGGGTGCTGTCCGTTATTCTCCTGACTATGATGTCCAGGAATGGTAGTCTTCCATCTTCTTTGGTCACCATAGTGAATTTGATTTTGTGGCGTGTGGAGTTCGTCTCTTCCATGAGGCCAGATGACAAGTGTGTTAACCACATAACAGAAGAAGAAGAAGAAGAAAAGAAGAAGATGGATTTCCATTTGGATGACATCAGGGCCTCTTCCTCGAAGTGCACCGTAAACATATTCACAATCTCTGGTCAGAGTGGGCTGCCTATTGCGACTCCATCTGTTTGCGGGAGGGGGTGTGCCACGAGTCAGTGAAGTGGGAAAGTTGACCAAGTAATATGCGTGACGTGTCATGCCTCGACCGATATTGAGAACAGAATAAAAAATTCAGAGGCATTACTTTTCAGCACTCCCATGCATATTCTGTATGCAAGAAAGCAGGTTTATCATTCAGAAATTCTATTTCAGTGTTGGTTGTTTACACGAAGACCGTGTTAAGCGTAATGGAAGAAGGAGAAATGTTTATCAGCATTCCAGTTTCACTATATTGCTGCTTGCATTGCTCAGAATCTCATTTTGTGGGAACATAGAATTGGTAGGTTCAGGAGGGCCATGCTAAATGCCTTGAGGGCCTCAGTAGTGCCACCCAACTAGCACCTGAGAGGGCAGACAAGTGTTCGCTCATGCGTACGTGATCCTGCAGTGAAGTTGTGTACATTTAGTCAGGAAGTGGGCTTGTATACAGTGAGACAAGTATCCACACAGACAATGTGATGGTATCTGGAGCAGCACAGACTGTCAAGCCCTTAATGCAGCTCTAGAGAGAGTTGAACTGACAGCGGTGCAACTGACAACAATGCCAGACACAGGAATGGCACTATGTCATCGTATCAGATGAGTCTCGGTTCTGCAACATCATCACAATTGATGTACTTGTGTGTGGAGGCTCTGATGCCAACAGACCTGGCCAGATTGTACCTGTCATTCTCATGCAGGTCCAGCATGTGATGTGATGGTATGAGGTGCAATTGGATACATGTCACAACCTCTGGTTCACATAGCCAGTAATTTGGACAGCAGCCATTGCATTTGTGTTTTGTTAAGGACTATCGCTGTGTGCTATTTTCAAGGGCTCCGTGATGTTATCTTTTAACAAGATAATGCAAGACTACACATCACCTGAGCTGTACTGAGCTACCTCGATACAGAGAGTGTTCCACTGTTGCCGTACCCAGCATTTTCTTCAAATCTGTCACCTGTGGAGAACGTCTGTTCACAGGATGCCAAGAGAAGGGTATGCCACCAGTCGCCAGCCACCAGTCGCCAGCCACTACAGTTGAAGAACTCTGACATATGACATACAGTTGTGTAGCATGAAATGATGTACCCATGGCTGTAATCCAACCTCGATTTGATAGCCAGTGTGATGAGAGCTGTTCTGCTGTTCCAGTTTCAATACTGAAATTCATATATTATTTTTATGCTGTCCTAACCAGACTGGACTGTGGTGTCATACAGCATAAAATATCTTACAACGTTTTGAATCAGTGATGAGAAGTGTAGAACCGCCAGCAGGGGAAAGATGTTGGCAATGAGACAGCTTTTATGTAGAACAGCAGTACAGTGTTTCACAGTGCATAATGCTTCCGCAGATTGAGAACAAAATGTGTGGTTTGCTTTTATCCATTTTCACAAACATAGCCTTGAAAAATGATGTTGACATTGCTGTGCATTTCACTCGGAGGCATATTGTACTCTGAGAATGTTCATCGAATTCAGTTACTTTGTATTATATTTCAGTAACAGTGACATAATAGCAAATTGGACTGTATGAGTTTTTATGGATTTTTTTTCCAGACACACACTACCATTTCTTCAGATTTATTTAATTTGGGTATAAATCCTTTCCAGCATATATGCTGTACACAAAATGTTGAACATAAAATGTAGCTATCTGCTGATTTAACATCTTGCTGAGTATACCAGTACAATGTTTTGTTGTAACAAATTGTTCAATGTATTTTACACACTTATAAACTTATTTATACAGTTATAGTAATTTATATCATTACATTAATGTTGTACCTTAATGTTCTGGAAGACGATATTATAAGGAACCTCATACTTTTCCTGGATGATAGAGTTGTCTATAATGAATTATTGCCTGAAAAAAATATGCACAAATTTGAGTCAGATCATAACATTTCAATTTGGTCCAAAGATAGGCAACTGAGTTTAAGTTTTCAGAAATGTAAATTGGAGCACATCACAAAACAAAAAAAAGACAGTATTGTATGACTACATTATCAAATAATCACAGTCTTAATTGGTCAACTCATACAAATATCTGGATGAAATGAAATGGTGACATAGACTCTCTTGTAGGCAAAGCAGAATGCAGACTTCAATTCGTTGGTAAGATACTGGAAAATGCAATCAGTCTATAGAGGACATTGCTTCCAAAATACTTGTGTGGCCCATTCTAGAATATTGCTTAAGTATGACCCATAACAAATAAGGCTAATGGCAGACATTGAATGCATACAAAATAGTGTAGCATGATTGATCATAGATTTATTTGATGCATGGGAGAGCATCAAGAAGCTACTAAAAATTGGAAATCCCAGACAAGTGAAGATAGATGCCAAATATATGACAAAACCTAACTTATGAAATTTCAGGAACCTGTATTAAGTGAGGTATTTAGGGATTATACAATAACCGCATATGTATCACTCCTATAGGGACCATGAAGGCAAGATTAATTACAGCATGCACAGAACCATTTAAAGAATCATTCTTCCCACACTCCACATGAGCATTGAATGGGGAAAACCCGTAATGTGTGGTACAAGAATGTACTTTGTCGTACAACCCACAGTGGTTTATACAGTGTGCATGGAGACATGGAATCAGTTGACAGTAGCTGGGTAATGGTTCATATTGATTCCCATTTCCCTGTTGCAGTAGGTGATCTTATGCCTCTAATTATTTTTTCATTGCTATCTTAACTTGCATTCTTCAATTCAGATTATTAACCCTTCATATCTCTTGGTATTAGGGCAAATGTACAGTTAACTTTTAAGGAATTTGTATTTTCAATTTTTCAACTGGAGTTTTGTTTCATATGCAGCAGCAATGTTACAAATTATTTGTTTCAGTTTCATTAGAATAATTTGCTGTTTCACAGGTGCCTTGAAGAAAATAAAATATCTCGAAAGTGTCTTAATGACAACCGATGGCCTCATGTTGACAAGACAGCTGGTTGCCTTGCAGAGGGCAGGGCTTGACGGTCTGAACATCAGCTTAGACACCCTGCAGTCCCGACGCTACAACCAGATCACGAGGAGGAAAGGCTGGGAGCGAGTCATGGCTGGCATAGTTCTAGCCTTGCAACTTGAATACGACCCTGTGAAGGTATTACTAGTGCAGCTGTCATCGCATGCAGACTTTCATAAGCAAAAGATATAAATCTGTTGTTAAGAATATCAATACAATAATCACCATTTTAAAGCAGTACGCCCTCACCCTCACCCCCATCCCCGCTCCCACCCTCACCCCTGTCTCCACACTGCAGCTGTAAGTGAAGGAAGGTATATTAAGACAGAGGAAGTAAATTTTAGCTGACGATGCTAACTGTTTCGTAGTTTATACAACATAAAAAAGTATGCCTTGCAAGTTTACCAATTCAATATCTTATATTTTCCTCCCAAGAGAGTCTAATGAGACTCAAGATCTTTACAGTTTCTCTTTTTTTCTTTTGTGACTTTAGTTTAAAATAAGTTTCCTCTATTGTGGTGTTGTTTTGAAAAAAAAACTCCATTGTTTGGAAAAATTATTCTTAATTCTGTAGTCACATTTTTGTTGTGTCTAAGTACTACTGGTTTCAGTAGCAAGTACCAGCATCAGTTCATCTTATTATCAAAAATTTCTTTGCAAAATAAAAGCTGACCACTGTGTTCAAGCGGTTCTAGGCACTTCAGTCCGGAACCGTGCTGCTGCTACGGTCGCAGGTTCGAATCCTGCCTCAGGCAGGGATGTCCTTAGGTTAGTTAGGTTTAAGTAGTTGTAAGTCTGGGGGACTGATGACCTCAGATGTTAAGTCCCATAGTGCTTAGAGCCATTTGAACCATTTTTCAAAATAAAAAGCTTCTGTACAACTGCAAACTAGACATACCATTTTCAGGGTGCAGTTAACATCTATTGAAAGCACAACAGTGACATTTACTTTTAGTAGATAAGACACCTACTGGGGTAGGTGACTTGATGAATGCACACAAGAAGTTGTCATTTATTCCATATGTAGCTACCATGCAGACTCATATTTTGTATTAGTTTGTCCTTACTCTTCCAAAAGGTTAAACCTTGTCTCTGCAGCCACAGCTTCCTCTCTCCAGCAGTTGTCTTCATTTCCATGTGTGAAGAAAATCCCATTCATTTATCATATTGTTTAAGTAGGATGTTCTCAGTCATCCCCTTGTTTTCTTACCTACGATCTTGCCTTCAGAAATTTTTTTAAAAGATTATCGTCTCCAGTTAAGTGTCCAGTGTATTTTGCTTTGCCTTGGCCTATAACTTTCAGTGGTTCTTTCTTCTCTCCTATTTCCTTTAATTTTTCTGTCAATGCAGCTAGTTCTTGTACTTCTCCTCCAGAACCACATTTCAGCAGATTTGAGGCGAGCTTCCTTTGGCTTTTCTAATGTACAGATTTTGCATCAGTGTGTCAGAACACTCCACACAAAGGTCTTTACAAATATTTTCTTAATGTGGAAGCTGATATGTTTATTCAGTTGCAGCTTCTTCTTATTTTGGAAGGAACTCTTCACCTGTGCTATTCTTTTCTTGAATGCCTTGAAATATTGATTGTTTTCTTGCAAAATGCTACTGAGATATTGAATTTCAGTTCCTTTCTTGAGTTGCTCATTGCCTGTTCTTGTGTCAGTTCTACCTCCACCTCCTTTGTTGTCCGTAGCCATAACTTTTGTCTTCTTTGTATTCAGTTTTAGCTTTACTTTTACCACTTCTTGATTTAAGGCCTGAAATATTTTATTTAGTTCCTACTCTGATTTACTATTGCGATGACATCAATCTGCAGTGTATATGCATGCAATTAAGTTTCCATATCGACATCATGCTCCAAAAACCACCTAACTGTGTATGGCAGGGGGTACGTCTCATGCCACCAACTGATCTCCTCTGCCTTGTTCCACTTGTGAACAGTGCTTGGGAAGAATGACTGTCAGTATGCTTCCGTATTATCTCTAACTTCTCAAATTTTCTTCTCGTGATCATTTCGTGAATTGTATATGAGAGAAACTATTATGTTGTCAGACTCTTCTCGGAAATTACTATCTCAAAATTTGGGTAGTAAATCTTTCCGTGATGCACAACTGCTCTCTTATGGCATCTACCACTGGAGTTGCTGAGCATCTCTGTAATGATCTCACAGTGACTAAATGATCCTGTGACAAAACACTCCGCACTTCATTGGATCTTCTTTCTCTCTTCTGTCAGTCCTACTGGTTAAGGACACAGGGGTAATTTACATTCACTTAAGATTCTTCCTGTGAATCTTAGTCTGGCATCTGCTTTTCTATTGCTGTTTTATGTGGTCATTCCACTTTAAGGTTGCTCTGGATAGTTACTTCTAGATATTTTATGGTAGATTCTGTTTCCAGCAATTTGTCATTAATAGTGTAGTTGTACAGTATTGGATTTCTTTTCCTGTGTGTGTGTGTGTGTGTGTGTGTGTGTGATATGTTACATTTATTTATGTGCAGGGTCAACTGCCAGAGCCTGCATCATTCACCAATCTTCTGCAGGTCATTGTGCAAAGTGATACTGCCTTCTGTTGTTGCTACTTTCTGATGGACAAGTGTAGTACCTGTGAACAATATTAAGGAGCCTCTGACACTTTCTACTGGATCATTTATATACATTGTAAATGTAATGGTCCTATCACATTTCCTTGGCATATTCCAGAAATTACCTGTTGTTGTTATTACTTCCTTGATGAACATATTAAGGAAGTAAGGTGATAGAAGGCACCCGTCTCTCACTGCCCTTCTGGTTTTCCCTCTTTCATATCCGGTACAGTACTCTGACTTTTGTATATACTCAAAATTAATCATCTGTCCTTCCACTTTGGACATTACTTTAAGGAATGATGATATAATGGTAATCTGTTTATTAAACAATATTTTAACGATACACTATGCTTTCTGATCATATAGTGGCTTGATGATGGAATTTGATACTGAAATTGGTAATCATTAAACAAAATACAAGTGAAGCTATAATAAAAGAAAGTAATGTTTTGGATCACGTCAGTTGTTGTCCCAAACAATAGCACGTCAGGAATAGGTTCAAATGGCTCTGAGCACTATGCAACTTTACTTCTGAGGTCATCAGTCGCCTAGAACTTATAACTAATTAAACCTAACTAACCTAAGGACATCACACACATCCATGCCCGAGGCAGGATTTGAACCTGCGAACGTAGCGGTCACTCGGTTCCAGACTGTAGCGCCTAGAACCGCAAGGCCACTCCGGCTGTCCAGGGATAGGTACTAAATTATTTGTCCGCTGATGACCTCACAGCTTAGAACACTAAAACACAAATGTTAATTGTTTGTTATGTGCCCTGGTAGAGTTTACAACTGTTTACAGTTCACGATTGGTTGTTGGAGATTCGGCGTTACTCACATAGTGTATTTAGTGCACAGTGCAGAAAAAGGCAGTGTCCAGAAAAGTAAACAAGTGTAAAGGCAAAAGTTTCATGACAGGATGTTGTGTCACCATACTTGGAAGACAATTATAGCCAAAGACAGAAATTTAAAAGAAACTGGCTCATTTGAGCTGCGGAGACCAAGTCGAGGATTCTCAGTAGATAATTGTTAGCACAGTAGAATTTGTAAAGAGACAATGTCAGTTCATGTGAGGGAAGGTTGGTTGGTAAGTACCTATCAGCTTTCTCATAAAACTCACAATTTGAAGAATACACATCAAGGAAAAGGTAGAAGTCCAACAGTGTCAAATCTAGACAATAATATCGATCATCCAACAGTTTTGCAAAATCCCCAGTTGTACTTACTTTACTTACTTACTTACCTACTTACTAACTTACTCAGATTTACTGTGTACCATACAAGGAATTGGTTTCCACTAGTTCACTCGATCAGCTGCCAAGTTCTCACCTTCCTCCAAGTTTGTGTCCATGCATTGAAGATTCATTGCAAAAGTTCCAGGTGTTAAAAGGTCTTCCTGTACATCTGTATCTGTCCATTGATTTCAACAACAGTGTTGATTTTGGGATTCTTCCACCTTACATGCGTAGAACATAACCTGCAATCTTCAGTCTTCTTTCAACAATAATTTTGTGCAGGCTGTGTAGACCTCGTATTCTCAGCACTTCATCGTTTGTAACTTGGTTGGGTTAACATCTTCATAATTCATCTCTAGCATTGTTGGTGAAAAATATGGAGACTGTGTGCTGATTTTACTGACATTTTCCAAGTCTCACACATAAAAACGATAAAGGTGTACAGTCAAAGCTTTGTTGACATATTACAGACCTAATTGACATATGGACCAATTTTCCAGTTCTGCTGGTGATTTCTGCATCTGTGACCTCATTATTACATATAAAGCTACCGAGATATGGCAATCTGTCAACATCTTGTAGTATCTTCTATTGCACTGTAATCGGGGAAGAGACGAGTAATTTCCACTTACTTTGCACATTCTGTTTGCCTTATCTCTATTAATTTTCAGCCCTACACAATAGGGCATTTAATGAGAAAGCAGATAAAAATTAACTTGATGCCTTCCAAGGAGATGGTCTCTGCTAAGTCTCTACTCCTTCAAGTCTGACTATGTAAGTGTAGACCAGAGATGGTTTAAATTCAGAGAAATAGTATCGACATCAATTAAGAGATATATACCAAATAAACTGAAAGGATACCAAATAAATTAAAAGGGTGGTGCACAAAATATGTCAAAACTCAGCTGCAGAAGCAATGAAAAAAAGCATGTCAAAATTTAAAAGAATGCAAAATCTCCAAGATTAGCGATGTTTTACTGAAGCTCGAAACTTAGGGTGGGTTTCAGTGCAAGATGTGTTTAATAGTTTCCATAGTGAAACTTCATTTTGAAATCTGGAAGAAAATCCAAAGAGGTTCAGGTTGAATGTGTAGTACACCAATGGCAAGACACAACCAATACCTTCACTGTGCAATAGCTGTGGTAATGTTACTGATGACAGTGCTACTAAAGCAGGGTTACTAAACACGGATTTCTGAAATTTCTTCACCAAAGACAACAAAGTAAATATTGCAGTATTCAAATCAAGAACAACTGCAACTGTGAGTAACTTAGTAGTAGCTCTCCTCAGTGTAATAAAGTAGTTATGTTTCTTTCAGAGAATACTGATACAATAGCTCCATTAGAAATCATATATAGCCGCTCATTTGATAAAGATCCATACCTAGGGACTGAAAAGTTGCTCAGGTCACACTAATGCTCAAGAAAGAAAAGAGGAGTAACCTGATAAATAACAGACTCATATCACTAATGTTGATTTGCATTAGGATTTTGGAACATATATTGTGTCTGAATATTATGAATTATCTCAAAGATAATGATTCATTGATAAATAGCCAAGATAGATTCAGAAATATCGACCTTTTAAAACACAGCTAGCTCTTTAGTCACACAAAGTAATAAGTGCTGTCGACTGGGGATCTCAAATTGATTCCATATTTGTAGATTTCCAGAAGACTTTTTGAAACAGTTCCTCACAAGCATTTTCTAATCATATTGTGTGCCTATGGCGTATTGTCTCAGTTGTGCAGCTGGATGTATGGTTTCCTGTCAGAAAGGTCACAGTTCATAGTAATTGATGGAAATTCATCAAGTAAAACAGAAGTGATATCTGACATTCCTCAAGGAAGTGTTGTAGACCACCTGCTGTTGCCGATCTACATTAACAATTTAAGAGAGAATCTGAGCAGTCCTCTTAGATGATGCTATCATTTACAGTCTTGCAAATCATTTACTGTCTTGTAAAGTGATCAGATGATCAAAATGAACTGCAAAATGATTTAGGCTACCTATCCATATGATGCAAAAAGTGGTAACTGACATTAAATAATAAAAATTGTTATGTCATCCGCATGAGTAGTAAAAGGCATCTACTAAATTTTGGTTACATGATAATTCACGCAGATCTAAAGGCTGTGAAGTCTACTGAATACTTAGGAATTACATTTACAAATAACTTAAATTGGAATGCTCACATAGATAATGCGGTGGGAAAGCAAACAAAAGACTGTGATTTAATAGTAAAACATTTAGAAGATTAGGATTACTAAAGAGACTATCTACAACTATACTAGTCAGTCCTCTTTTGGAGTATTCTGCATGGTGTGGGATCCTTACCAGATAGGACTGACAGGAGACATCATTTAAAAGTTCAAAGAAGGGCAGCTCATTTTGTATTATTGGCAAACAGGAAAGTGCATGCCGCAGATATCGCATGTGAATTGGGGTGGCAGTCATTAAAGCAAAAGCATTTTGCTGGAGCAGGTTCTTAAAATTTCAATCATCAACTTTCCTTGTTTGGCACGGCACTTGGAGGGCGACGGTTCAGTCTTCACCCATCTGTCTCTTTTGTCCCATGTCCTGATCATTTTCTCCAGAACTGAGTTAAATAGAGTAGGTGATGGCCATCCTCATGCCTCACTCCTGTCTTTACTTTGAACGGTTCATAGATGTCTCCCATGAACTTCACTTTCGATATTGCATTTCTCATGTTTCTTGTCATATTAACATCAAAGATAATGATAATGTGCAAGAATAATGTAAGGCTAGCATCTTTTTAGTCACATGTTTCTGCTGATACAGCTTATATTGTACACCTGGAAATACAATGTCAATTTTGTTCTGATGACAACACATGTCACCTGGGAATAGTAGATGTACTGGCAATGGTTTCAGTGTCATCCGCCAACAGATAGTGTAATGGCATAGCTATCAGAATGCTATATGTGTCTACCCTTTAATAGGAAATGCTCACAGCCAGTGTGATGCAGACATGTGAAGCAAGCAGGCAACCATGCCAGGAAGGCACACTCGTGATTCTTATAGCCAACGAGTGAGTTTAAAAAGGGGTCAAATTGTGGGCTTCCGAGTGACAGGATGGTCCTTTCGGGGGAATTTCCACACAAGTTGAATGTGCTGCGTCAGTTATGCAACGTTGCTAGTATCAGTAGTCACGTGAACATTCTCACACACGTAGTCGAGGTTCTGGACATCCACACAGCACAGATGCTCACTAGGATTGTTGTACTGAAAGGGCAGCAGTTGCAGATTGTATGGCTACCACAGCACAGATAAAAGGTCTTGTGAGCCCCAGATGTGTCAACACAAACTGTTGCGAAGCAGTTATTGCCAATTGCGTTATGGACGTGCACACATCTATCCTGTCTTCCAATCGTGCCTCAGCACTGACATGCATGGCTCGAGTGGTGCCATCAGAGGATCTCTTTGAGGATGGCATGGCACGCCATGGTTGTAAGTGATGAAAGCAGATTCCGCTCGCACACAAGTGATGGTCGTATCAGCAAATGACGTAAATCTGGTGAGCACTCTCTTGTAGAGTGCATTTGTCCAAGATACAGTGGCCCCACCCCAGGCCTTACGGTCTGGGGTGCGATAAACTACAACTCTCATTCATCTGTGGTGTTTCTGCACTTGGTACATGCAGAATGATTTTACACCCGTTATTTTTGCATTATTGCAACTGGAAGGTAATGTACTGTTCCAACAGTATAGTGCGGACCCACACGCTGCCCATGAAACTCAGTGTTCTCCGAAAGATGAGCAGTGACTTCCCGGTCCAGCATGTTCTACGAGTTTGTCTCCAACCGAGCACATGTGGGAACATGGGATGAGAAGTGACTCATGCAATTTGTCAGCCAACAACTCTTACATAACTATGTGAACAGATTGAGCATGTGTGACATAATTTATCTCAGGACAGTTCTTGTCATCTGTACTATCGACTGAATGCCATAGTCAGTGCCTGCATTGTCACCAGTGAGGGCTACACCACGTACTAATGTGTGTTCTGGCACAGGTCGATACATGCTAGCTGAGAAGCATTTGCAGTATTGATCTGTAAATGTGATCATTTCATGTACTCCATATGCACTGTTGCAACATTAAATCTAGAGTGAATTTTCTTCTGGCAGTGGGCACAGACTTTTACCTCACAACTTTGATACATTTTACTTTTTCTTTTCTTAGTCTTTATCCCCTGCTATCACAGTCTCAGCATGTTAATGTGGATTTGGCAGTATTAGTGGTAAATTGTGGCCAGATGCCCTTTCCATGCCACCTTCCCCCCCCCCTCCCCCCCTTCCAACCCACACCAGGGTGAAAGTTATGTACCCTGTATCTGTATGTATCTAATATTATCGTGTGTGAAAGTGTGAGAACATTGTCAAAATGTTTGAGGATCATGTAACTGATGTGGGGTGTGCATACCAGTCTGCTATTCATCTAGTCGGATGTGGACAACGGCCTAAAAACCATGTCCACACTGGCTCTAGCTTCATGCTAACGTTGGCATCTACCCAGGAGTATTACAATTTCAATAGAGTACAGTAGAGTTTTAATGATTTATACAATACTTTTATGTCATGAATTTTAAAGAATTGATTGAAGATGTCTTTCTGTTGTTGTTTAATTTATGATATAGCAGCAACAGAAAATCCAACAGAATATGTTAATTATTCTGGTCTTGTTCATTTCCGTATTTGTTCTGTGTTAAAGTAATTGTTCAGATGCATACAACATAAAAGTAAAAGTAAGGTCTATGATGACAGGCAGTGACTGGGCAGTTGTCCTGACAGCAGGTAGGGTGCAGCCTTTGTTCACTGTGGCACTAGGAGGGAGAGGGTTATGGCCTATCACCTCAGCTTCCTTTTACCCGTGGGAAATATCCCCAGGAGTCACCTGATAGCAGGTTGGCGTCACCTGGGGCCATCCTGCAGTCACTGGAACAAGGAAAAATCCCAACCTTCTATGTTTTATGGGGAATCGAGCCCAGGACCTCCTGATTGGAGTCTAGTGCGCTACCCACTAGACCTCCACAACCACCGTGCTTATGGGATATGAAATGTCTGCATTTCACAGCTCAGTGCCTGACAGAGGATTTATCAAACCACTTTCATACTGTTTCTCTACCGTTCCACTCTTGAACAATGTGTGGGGAAAAGTAACACTTAAATTGCTCTGTGTGATCTCTGATTTGTTGTGTTTTATTATAACGATCATTTTTCCCTATGAAGATGAGTGCTATGAAAATGAAAATGTTTTTGCATTTGGAGGATGAAGTTGGAGACTGGAATTTTGTGAAAAGTTCTTGCCACAGCAAAAAAGTATTTCTTTTTGTGATTACCATCTCAACTCGCATATCATGTCCGTGACTCTCTCTCTCCTAATATTTTACAATAATACAGGCTGAGCTGCCCTCATTTTGACTTTGATTTCCTCCATCATTCGTATCCCATGGTGTACTTGTGCATTGTCATCTTGAAACACAACCAATGATCATCCAAATGTTGACTATATGACAGGACAGTAGGTTCGAGGATCCTGTCATCAAATTGCACAGCCTTCAAATAGCCTCACTAGAAATGAGATTTGTCAGACATCTGTATACCATACTGGCCCAAAACATGACCGATCCATCTGCCTGCTAAACTTAAAAGACTGGACTGCAGGTCTGAAACTCATTTTTCACTGGAGCGGACACAAATGAACAAGAATTCTCTGTGGCTCTGAACAGTAGCTGAGCACAAGCAGACACCATTCTGTTGCATTTGGTTAGCATTGACAGGTGTTCACTCATGTTCTGCCCATTATCAGTCTTTCGGTGAACTGTCAAACGAAGTCTCCATCATCTCTGCATTGGTGAGAGCAGGAGAGAAAGAGCTAAATTCTGGTGTTTCATCAGTGAACTTTTGTCTTCAACTCAAGATCTTTGAGCAGCAGAATGGTCTGAAGAGAATGTAATGTTTCTGATAACAGAATAGATGCTCGTGAATTCCAAGATGTCCACACCATAAATGCCAAATAAAAAGAAATACAATTGACAGAGGGTTCTGAGGTACTGCAAACATGAGAAAGATGATAATTACAGTAGATACTTTCATCAGCCAGGAATGGAGTGAATAAGCATGAGCTTTGTATTTGTTTTTATTAAAAAAGAACAGCACAACAAAGTTCCTTGAAAGTAAAGATGTACAAAAATATATCCATCATGCTGATTAAAATTACATACATACCCCACACGAGCTTTGTATTTGTTTTTATTAAAAAAGAACAGCACAACAAAGTTCCTTGAAAGTAAACATGTACAAAAATGTATCTATCATGCTGATTAAAATTACGTACATAACCCACAAGCCACCTTAGTAATTTCTTGCCCTGTTCCACTGACAAATAGTGCTAGGATAAATGATAGTCTATATGCCTCTCTACAAGCCCTAATTTCTCTTGTCTTTGTGGCCTTTACATGAATTGTAAATTGGTCGCTGTAGGATCGACCTAAAGTCAGCTTCAAGTACGTGGTACCTAAATAGTTTAATGGTGTTTTGTGAAAAGAATATCATCTTCCCTCCAGGGGTTACTATTTGAGTTCATGAAGCATCTCTATAATACTTATGTGCTGGTCAAACTTACTGGTGACAAATCTCTGAATTGGTTCAATGTCTTCTTTAATCCAGTGTCATGCAGATCCCAAACACTCAAGCAATGCTAAACAATGGGTCACACTAGTGTTGTGTCCTTTACAGATAAGCTACACTTTCCTAAAATTCTTGCGATAAACCTATTTGGCCATTTGCCTTCCCTACAACCAATTTTGCTTGTTTCATGTCTTACTGCTTTGCAACATTATGCCTAGGTATTTAATTGACGTGACTGTCAAGCAGCATACTACTGATGCTGTATTCAAACATCATGGGATTTTTTTTCCTTCTCATCTGCATTAACCTACATTTTTTTAATATTTACAGTAAGCTTCCATTCATCTCATCAATCACAAATTTTGTCTAAGTCATCTTATATCCTCCTATAGTCACTGAACGGCGACATTTGCTCATACACAATAGCGTCATCAGCAAACAGCCTCATAGTGCTGGCCACGTTGGCTGTCAGATCCTTAATGTACACTTATTAGCCAAAACATTATGACCACTGCCCACTGCTAGTGGCATTGCGGGCATGTGATGCAGTAACAAAAATATGTAAATAGAGCAGACACAGATGGGGGCTCACTTTAGGGAAGATATGGGCTGCAAATGGGGAAATCAGTTGAGATAAGTGATTTTGATAAATGTCAGATTATTATTATGCTGAGCCTGTGACACACATCTCAAAAGTGGCAATGCTGGTCAAATGTTCATGTGCTATCTATCACTAGGTGCTAAATGGTTAGACATCCATGACTCTTCACAGTACTTGGGGTTTGGCGGCATGTCTGGCTGCAATGTAGGATAGATGGTGATTTGTAGCAACTCTGCTGAAAGAGCACAATGCTGGTGCACGCACAAGTGTTCCATAGCACACTGTTCATTGTAAATTCTGGAACACGGAGCTCCGCAACAGACCACTCCTACATGTTCACATGTCTACCCAACAACATCATCAGTTGTGATTGCAGTGGGCACAGGACCATTCATATTAAACCATCAATCAATGGAAATGTTGGCTCTTTGGGTGAATCCCATTTTCGCTACACTAGGTTGATAGGTGTCTCCACAAAAACCATCATTGAGGTGAATGGCAGCTCCAAATGTGCAGCACACCATGCATGCTGGCTGGTGGGAGCAGCATTATGCTTGGGAGACATTCTCCTGCACTTGCATGTAGTAATCGAAGACATACCGACAGCTGTGAATCACCTGTGTCCCTTCATGCTTGATGTCTTCCCCGACAGCGATGTCATTTTTCATCAGTGTAAATGTCTGTATCTCAGAGCCAGAATCATGCTACAGAGGTTTGAAAAGCATTATAGTGACGTCACGTTGATGTCTTGGTGGCCAAATTTGCCTGAGGTAAACCTAAAGAACCCATCTGGATCACTATCGAGCATCATTACCACGTATGCAAATCAGTGATATGTTATTTACGTGAATTACAAGACCTGTGTGTAGACATCTAATGCTTCATACCTCCTCAAACGTAACAACAAGCTGTCTGATCCCTGATACGCAGAATCAGTGATGTATTTTGTCCCAAAGATGGACAAACAAGCTATTAAGCAGGTCATAATGTTTTGGACCACCAGTCTATACAGGATGTTACAAAAAGGTACTGCCAAACTTTCAGGAAACATTCCTCACACACAAAGAAAGAAAATATGTTATGTGGACATGTGTCCGAAAACGCTTACTTCCCATGTTAAAGCTTATTTTATTACTTTTCTTCAAATCACATTGATCATGGAATGGAAACACACAGCAACAGAATGTACCAGCATGACTTCAAACACTTTGTTACAGGAAATGTTCAAAATGTCCTCCATTAGCGAGGATACATGCATCCACCCTCCGTCACATGGAATCCCTGATGCGCTGATGCAGCCCTGGAGAATGGCGTATTGTATCACAGCCATCCACAATATGAGCATGAAGAGTCTCTACATTTGGTACCGGGGTTGCATAGACAAGAGCATTCAAATGCCCCCATAAATGAAAGTCAAGAGGGTTGAGGTCGGGAGAGTGTGGAGGCCATGGAATTGGTCTGCCTCTACCAATCCATTGGTCACCGAATCTGTTGTTGAGAAGCATACGAACACTTCGACTGAAATGTGCAGGAGCTCCATTGTGCATGAACCACATGTTGTGTTGTACTTGTAAAGGCACATGTTCTAGCAGCACAGGTATGAAATCATGATAACATGCTCCATACAGCGTCGGTGGAAGAACATGGGGCCCAATCAACACATCACCAACAATGCCTGCCCAAACGATCATAGAAAATATGTGTAGATGACGTGATTGCACAAATGCATGCGGATTCTCGTCAGCCCACTCATGTTGACTGTGAAAATTTACAGTTTGATCATGTTGGAATGAAGCCTCATCCGTAAAGAGAACATTTGCATTGAAATGAGGATTGACACAATGTTGGAGAACCATTCGCAGAAGTGTGCCTGTGGAGGCCAATAAGCTGCTGATAGTGCCTGCACACGCTGTACATGGTATGGAAACAACTTGTTCTCCCGTAGCACTCGCCATACAGTGACGTGGTCAACGTTACCTTGTACAGCAGCAACTTCCCTGACGCTGATCTTAGGGTTATCGTCAACTGGACGAAGAATTGCCTCGTCCATTGCAGGTGTCCTCGTCGTTCTAGGTCTCCCCAGTCACTTAGTCATAGGCTGGAATGTTCCGTGCTCCCTAAGACGCCGATCAATTTCTTCGAACATCTTCCTGTCGGGACACCTTCGTTATGGAAATTTGTCTCGATACAAACGTACCGCGCCATGGCTATTGCCCAGTGCTAATCCATACATCAAATTGGCATCTGCCAACTCTGAATTTGTAAACATTGCACTGACTGCAAAACCACGTTCCTGACGAACACTAACCTGTTGATGCTACGTATTGATGTGCTTGATGCTATTACTGTAGAGCAATGAGTCGCATGTCAACACAAGCACCGAAGTCAACATTACCTTCCTTCAATTGGGCCAACTGGCGGTGAATCGAGGAAGTACAGTACATACTGACGAAACTAAAATGAGCTCTAACATGGAAATTAAGCATTTCCGGACACATGTCCACGCAACGTATTTTCTTTATTTGTGTGTGAGGAATGTTTCCTGAAAGTTTGGCCGTACCTTTTTGTAACACCCTGTATAGAGAATGAGAGTGGTCCTATCATACTTCCCCGGGGCACTCCTGAGAATAACCCCAATACCCCTGCCTGTGATGAACACTCACCATCAACGACGACATTCTGGCTTCTACTACACAAGAAGTCATCTCGAGCCATTCACATATCTTGAAACCTAATCTGTAATTTCAGACCTTCACCAACAGTCTGCAGTGGCGCACTGTGGCAAACACTTTCTGGAAATAGCAATGTGGAATCTGCCTGTTCCCTTCATCGCTGATTTGCAGGATATCTTGTGAGAAAGGGGCAAGTCGAGTTTCACACGAACGATGATTTCTAAATCTGTGCTGATTTGTGAACAGAAGCTTTTCTGTCTTGTGGAAATCAAACTGAAAATACATTCAAGAATTCTGCAGCAAACCAATTTTAAGGATATTGGTTTGTAATGTTGTGGGTCCATTTTTTTACTCTTCTTATATACAGGAATTACCGTGCTTTTTTCCATTCGCTTAGGACTTTGCATTAAGCAGGAAATTACAATAAATGCATGCTAAGAACAGGACCTATGCCATAGTGCACTATTTGTCGAGAGACCCATTGCTGAAATTTTGACATTATGTTGGCTAGACAGTAGGTTGGAGGATTCAGTTCTGATACTGCACAGCTCTCAAATTATACTTACTAGTTATTAGAGGCATTTGATATCCATAGGTGACACCAGACCAAAACCAGACTGACTCAACTATGTGCTGAATCTGTGGGTCTTCACACTTGAGACATTCATTGGTACCTGGCCATTTCTGCACCCTTCTACAAGGATCATCAGGTATCAAAGAAATGCTTCACTTATTGTGAAAGGAATACAATATCACTGATCCAAGTTCTGCTGGAGGACACCCTGTATCACCACTAGTAATTTCCTTTCCTGTTGCACCACAAACAGAGTGAGGGCAAAATGACTTGTCTATATGCCTCTGAATGAGCCCTAATCTCTCTAAACTTGTCTTCATGGCCCTTACATGGAATGTACATTAGTCGCAGTAGATTGTTCTGCAGTCAGTGTCAACAGCCATTTCTCTAAATTTTCTCACTAGTGCTCCTCAAAAAGAATGTCGCTTTCCATCCACCGGTTTCCATGTACACCACAATTCTTTGTGCACTACATTCCGCGGGGGTTTGTACTGTAGTACATAATGGACACCTAGAGACCCCACTGAATGTGTCGAGATGGTTGTGTACCGTGTGAGTCAACACAGCTCTCCCCATTATCTGCAAAAAAAGTCACAGTGCAGTTACAGTAAGTTCCTGAGGTACTACCTGTCAGCTATAATTTGAAGTTAGCAGTCGTCAGTTGTTGTTGGCTCTGAGCAATCTCTGTAGTGCTGAATTTTAACATTTTGTTACTGCAAAGGCTGTGGAATGTTCATATGATGTCGCTGTAGCGTTTGCCAATTGTGTGCTAACTTTCCATGCTGACAAACATTCTTACTGTAAAGTAACAATGCTTGGGCAGTCTTTAAGCATTAACGCTTTAATCCCTTTGCAAAGTCAAATTTTTTGATGTTATATTTGACATGTGATCAGTTTGTTTATTTATTTATTTTTGTAATTTTATTTTTGTGGTATAGGACAAAAACTGTAGTGGTAGTGTATTTCTCCTAGAGCCCTTTTGTGAGCTGCTATTTTCCACTGTGAAAATGAGGCAATTTTTTTTTTCCAACTACACAAGTGACGATAGTAGTGATCTGACAACAAACAAAAACTGTTTGTTGTAGCAATTTTTATGCATCTGGTACAGTGTACTATCACAAGATACCAGGTACATCTACAGATGGTAATATATATTCCCAAAAGCTTTGTAAAATCACTAAGTGGTTGGCAAGTATGCTTCCTGAGATTCACAAAAGACATAATTGTGTAATACCGTATTTACTCAAATCTAAGTTGCACTTTTTTCCGGTTTTTGTAATCCAAAACACCGCCTGCAGCTTAGAATCAAGTGCAAAGTAAGCGGAAGTTCTGAAAAATGTTGGTAGGTGCCGCCACAACTAACTTCTGCCGTCGAATATATGTAGCACTACACAGGCATGCTTTGCAGGCACAAAGATAAATACTGGCACCAAAACCTCTGCGTCAGTAAACAAATTAAAAAAAATGGTGGTGGGTGCGATGGGGGGGGGGGGGGGGGGGGGGGGGGGGGTGGAAGACGAGCTTTTTTCTCTGCCCCGAGTTTCGACCACTGCATTTTCATACTTTATCCAACAAAGTAAATACAAATTCCATATTCTTCATCCCTGAATGTTGCAGCCTTTCAATGTACTATGAAAATCCGACTAGAAGACTGTTTGGGATGTTTGTCAATATGGCCAAGTCTACGTTCTGAATTTTTGTCCTACCTGTGACAAGAGATGGTCGTTAATAGCAACTTTTATGAATTGTGAATCACATGCAGTATTCTCTTCACCATAAGAATAATACAAATGTAAACATTTTGCCATGTATTCCTACGTGTTTCCTACTATCTCATTTAAATGCTGTCTTCCTAATAAACTATGAAACTAGAGTGAGACAACAGCAAACGCGGAAGAATACATATATCATGTCATGTTTATATTTGTATTATTCCTATGCTGAAGAGTGATACAGTCAGAAATGAAGCACAGCAACTGACTAGATTTTTAACCCTAAGATGGCTCTAATTTCTGTGCAAGAGGCGTCTGCAAAAATTTTCAAATGGAGAAACTTTTTCGTTAAACTTTCGTTTGGAACATCTATAATATGCAGTCTATTATATGGTTCTTGTTGATCATTATCAAAGAAAGCGGCAGTGTAACTAACAACAAATAGCAGTCTCTTGCCATTGTTTCACTGATGAGACGATTCCTCTCTCTCTTTTTTTTTTAATTGTAAGCGGCGGTAGCGTGTGCAAAAGCAAGCCATCCCGCGAGCGGCGACAGGCCGTAAACACGCATAATCAGAATGCGACAAACAATGCATGGCACAGTACTATAATGCATTTTGAGCTTAGAGTGATGGAAACACCTATAACAAAGAGAACGGCACTTATCAGATCAAAGAAAAATAAGCAATCAATTCAAACCAGACGAAGCACGTGAAAAAGGCTCTCTAGTATAAATATGGATGGAGAACCTGATGCATAGCAATGACTACGTGGTAAAGCTTAACTGCTAAGTTTACCACACGCACCAAACTACTGTAGCTGTATCATCATTCATTCAACCTAAATTGTCTCATATTACAATGGACCAACTTTGTTTCGGTTTGGAGATGTGGTCTAAAACGTTTCTCCCCCTTGAATTTCGAGTCACAAATTTCAAGTGCTGCTTAGATTCGGGAAAATTTTTTTTCCTTGATTTTGAGTCTCATTTTTCAGCTGTGGCTTAGATTCGAGTGTGGCTTAGATTCGGGTAAATACAGTAAGTGTACTTCCCAAACCATTTTGAGAAACTATTTTGATGGAAAGCATATTTTCCAAGAGCCATTAAAACACTGTTATTTGGTGGGCTGTATACTTCTCACAGCCCTAAAAGCTATATTTCATAATAAAAAGAAAGTAAACTGGTGCAGCGGTCTATCACTGGATACCAGGAGCATGCAGAAGTGGTTCAATGTATTCCCATAAATGCAGTGAAGAAACACAGCTACTGCTAAGTATATCTCTCATGACCAGTAAAAGCCTTAAGTGACTCTTTGCAGCAGGTCGACAGACTGTACGGCCCTCGTGAGTCACACTGTCCCATTAACGAATGGAGACACAGTGCACTCTGCTAAGGTAAATGAGAGTGCAGGTTCGCTTTCACCTACATTACACAGTCAGTTGTACTTAGTGATTTCTGGTAGACAAAAGAATATTGAGAAAGGAGAAATGAAGGAAGATAAGTGTTTAATGTCCCATAAACATTGAGGTCTTTAGTGTCTGAGCACAAACTCTGATTGTTTCAAGGATGGGAAGGCTATTTATTGTGCCCTTTCAGAGAAACCATCTCGGCATTTGCCTGTACTGATTTAGAGAAAGCTCAGGAAACCCAAGTCTGGGTGGACTAGATGGAGCTGTAGAGAGCAAAAACTGTAGAGGAAAACAGAGATTGGAATACATCCAGCAGATAATTGAGGCTGTAGGTTGAAAGGGCTACTCTGAGATGAACAGGTTGCCACAGGAGAGTAATGCATGGACTTTAACTGTTAGTCGCCCTGAATGTGAGTCCAGTGAGCTCACCACTGTGCCACCTCGCTCAATATATTGTGAGAGAAGTTCCTGATTTAACCATTTCACAGGATGTGGGAAGTGTACTTACCATCAACTGTATTTCTTTACTGTATTCCTGAGAACACACCTGGCACCTGATGTTAGTTTGCTGCACCAGCTGAACTTTCTGTCTGTTATGAAATGTAGCTTTTAATTGTCATTAAATGTCACTTGTTCCTTTCAGAAGCAGTTGCAAATATATGTGCCACCAAATGATGTTGTTTTGAAGGAAACTGGGAAGTATGCTTACTACCAAAGTAATTTTTCCATGATACAAGGGGAATATACTTACCACAAAATTAATTTCTTTTTTGGACTGCAGAAAAGATACTTACCACCAACTGACCATACTTACCACTAATTTAGTTGTTTTACTATGCTCTTGGGAAAATGTTATACCTCCTCTGGATGTGGTTGACCTTTTGTGATAATATGCTAAACTACTGGTGTCTGTTAGTCATGAGACATCAGTGCTGTTGTCACTTGTTACAACAGAACACATTGTTTCATTCTGCAATATATGCTATTGTGACTTGTCTCAGCTCGTTTCTTTAAGTAGTGTTAAATGAAGTTTCTAGGATTGTAAAATAGATAGTCAAATAAAAACAGAAAATTCCTTTTTTTCACATGTAGTAGTAACTCATAACAGCTTACTAAAGACAGTGGGAAGTATACTTACTACTATAGTTTTTTGCTCCTAAATCACAAAAATAAAATAATCAAAAATTAAATGTAGTTGAAACTTCTAAAATGATACCAAAACAATTAACTTTACAGGGCTGCTACAAAAAATGTGCCTAAAAATGGGTTAAAAACAAAGTATGCAAGCTTGGGGGCAGTGTGAAACTTTTTTAAGCACTGTATTTGAAAAATATTATTCATTTTGTTCCACTTCTAGAATGTTAGGTTTTGTGGATTTTTGCCTGTACATTAATGGGTGTGGATGCGTTCAGTGGAGGCAAGTGTGTCGTGAATGATTTTTCTCAGTAAATATGTCCTACTGACGTTGCAGTATATCTCCAATGTTCTGGATGCATCAAATGAAGTTTAAAAGACAGCTAACTGCTGCTGCTGGTATGCCTCTTCATGTAAATGTCAGAGTTATTATTATTATTCAATACAGAAAGAAAGATTACCAGCTTAGCAATTTGCTGAAAATGAGTTCATTAAAGAGAATATTACAATTAACATCCTGTTAATGACAAATTAATTAGAGATGGGAAGCAGCCCCAGATTGGAGAAGGAAATTGGACGGATAGCTGACTCCATAAAAATTAATACATTTCATACTGTGCTCGAGCACAGGCAATAAAAAACAGAGAGCAAACATGATGTGTGTACTTGCTGCCTCATGGTCTCCTGCGAAACTGAGGTGCTTGAGTAAGCTACATCATACTGCTTCGTTGTGTGCTTGTTGTCAAGCCAGTTTATGAAGTACACATCCCTCTTCATTTTTATATAACTTTGTTTTGAATGCACTGTACAAGAATATTGAATACCTAGAAAATTATCGAGTTCAGCCATTCATTCACATGTAATATTCCAACAGCTCCATCACCGATGAGAGCCTTCAGGGGTGTAAAATGAGTAAGTGAGAAGTGCCACTGAACTACTAACAACAATTTTCATCTACTACTAATCTGCTCACATTAATCATTATTCAAGGGTATCAGTTCTACATCATTTTATTTTTATAAATATACAGAGAAGCAACTACTTAAAAAAAGCCAATGCTCTGCTACTTAAACTGCTCTGCCACTATTTTGATTTAATACTTCATGCTAAATGGGCATTTAATTTTACACAGGACACTGTCATCTAAACTTATTCTGATAAATTCATATACTTCCTTCCTGTGCAATGCCCTTTATGCTGTCAATGCCCCGTTGGGACCGGTACAGTAGTTTCTGTTCCGTGGAGAACTAACACATAGGCTATTATTATGATGGAATCACCACTTCAAAAGGCATTCCTGTCTGCTCCTAGAGAATATGTTGCATGGCTAAATATGGTTTTCTGTTAGAAAGTGTTTGTGCGTTGTGTATTTGAGGTGGGACAGGTAGGTAAATTCACATATCCAGGTAAATTATTGGTGGACTGGCTAATAAAACATTTTTTACTTTAATTTTGAATATTTGGGGATTTCCAGATTGCTCCTAATGTCGGCTGGCCGATGTTAAAAGGGTGTTGCACCTGAATATAAAACAGTTTTCTTAACCCTAAGCTTCAATGCATATTCTCTATGGAAATTATTTATATTGTGAATGTTATGGTTGCAAACTTTGCAATTAATGCTAAATTCTCTCTTGTCCATTTGAGCAGCTCAGAGGTCAGCATATCTTGCTGCTATGTGGAGGACCCAGGTCCAATTCGTGGTAATGCCTTTTTTTTTAAAGGGTGAAGCTACTCCACACCCACACTGACATGGTGACCATTACCAAAGTTCTACCATCACCTCCATTTGCTTCGTTACAATTGAGAAGTGCACAGGATGTGGGGTCATGATGTTGTTCGCAGGATTACCGACTAATACAGGCACTTTGAGGTGATAGAAGTGGTTGAGAAGTGAGCAGAAGGTAGCAGTTTTAAGGGCAGCGGGAGAAAAGTGCCGAGGCAAGCACCAAAGGAAAAGAACTTCTGCAATAGTCTGGACAGATAGTAAGAGCAGTAACAGTTTCTTTCTGTCTGCAAGGGTGAGGTTGTTGTTCGTTTTGGGTATTGTGCGATTCTCGATACCATTGTCGAAGCTTAAAACACTCTTTACTACTGTCAGTCCTATTGAGTAGGGGTACTCCTGGGCTGTGCACCTGAGTGTCTCCTGGGCCACCTGCAGCATCTGTACTTGTAACATGCCAAGGTCATTATACGAGTGGTCAATTGGCCATAAAGTGGTTTGGTTGGATATGTTTATGTTTAGTGTGCAGTACTGCTTTCCTGTATTGCCAGTTGGTCAGCTAGATATTTGCAGCTCGCAATGCCATTTAGTTTTGCTGTAATGCAGGGATTCATCAGTGTTTATTTTGTCTGTGAGCATGTGCTGTCCACAGGTGATTAATTGTCCCTAGATAGAAGTGTTTTTCAGCAGTTGTGTTTTCACCCGTGGTTGTGGTCGTAGTTTCCCAGGTTAAGAATGAAGTAATTGTCAGAGTGTCTCAAGTTCCTGTACAGTCGTGTGGTGAGTTTTTTTGAATATCTGTGTGTGAGTCTCAAGGCAGTATTCTCTGTGAAGGTCGACAGTGTGTGTGGACTGTGGTGCACTTCGTTCTGTATCACCGGTAGGCAGCACAGGCGGTCAGAGCCACGTAACCCCAGACTGCAGCTGCATGTATCATCATGGGTCTAATCAGTATCATGTACACGGACCTCGATACCCTCCTATTCAGTGTGCTTTACCTGTTGAGCTTAGAGTAACACTGTTTGAGCCTTGCATTTGCTCAGTTGGCCTGTCACTGAAGTATTTGACTTTCACACTGAAACGTACTGGGCGTGTGTGTAGTGTTATTTGTCTGCAGTCTTAATGTGGGGTCCTGCCCACTCATCTTGTATAGGGTGCCTAAAGGATGCTGCATTCTCAAAATGCTATACAACAATTCAAGCAAACAACATTAATAGTTTTTATTACAAATAAGAAGCTAGACAATGCTTAACCTGGAATTTACAATGGTGTCGCAAGCAATAGGCGACATGTAGTATAAATGCGAGTCCTTTGCTATATACAATGTTCGTGCAAGTTTGACACACAGTTTGTTGATCACTAATAACTGTTATTGTAGCATTCAGCGCTAGGCCTGTTCGTATACTGTCCTAATCCTGTCCAAATACTGAGTGGCTGAGGCTGGCAGGAGTGGCACTTATATTCTCTTTGTCTAGGGGCCTGCTCCCGTCATGGTGTGCTCCTTGCCAGTGGGCTATTGGCTGACGGTGTGTTCACTGCCTTCTTAGCTCTTGCGATCTTAATTTTCATTCCAGAGCTTGTGGGTATGCCAGAACACTTAATGTTTGTGCAGTTGTTATGGTTTGTCAGTGAACAGAACTGCTTCACACTTGTCAGCATTTGCTTTAACACACTGTCATTCCAGCTAGGCAGTTTTGTTTGCAGTTGCAAATTATGCCTGATGGTTTCCAGTCTTGCACTAGGATGGTAGTGTCATCTGCGTAGATGGTTGCCATTGTGTTTTGTTCAGTTGGAAAGTCATTGACGTAGAGATTAAACAAGAGGGGCCCTTGGATGCTGCCTTGGGGTACTCCCACTTGTATACTGTGTTGTGTTGACTGTTTGCCCTGAACGTCAGTGTTGAAGCTTCTGTGGGTGAGATATGAGTGTGTAAGATGCATGAACTCGTCGGAGAGACTAGCAGTGCAGAGTTTGCGAATGAGACGATTGTGCCGTAGATGACTAAAGACCAAAAACAGCACTCCTGTAGCTTTGTTGGTGTTGGGGGTGTGTGTAATATGTTCTACTACACCGAGGAGTTGTTGTGTTGTGGAGTGGTGATTGCTGAATCCAAATTGCTCCAGTCTCAGCGAGTCATTGGTGTTGCAGTGCATAGTAAGATGTTTGAGAATCATCTTCTCAACAATCTTATTCAGGGAGCTCAGCAGGCCGATGGCTCCGTAATTTTGTGGTAGGGAGTGGTATTTCCCTGGCTTCCTGAACATCAGGACAGGGAAGTGTTGATGTTGTAGAATGGTATTCGTCATATGTGTGAGATGCTCTATAGCTTTATTCGTGAACTCCTGGGTGACACGGTTTTGAAAGTGATTGGGACCAGGAGCTTTTCTAGCTGTTTTGTGCTTAATAACCTGTGTAATTTCATGTGTAGCAGTATGTATTGTTACATTGCACTTGGGCTGGGTTACAAGCCATGTAACCTCCTGGTTCATTTCAAGTGGCAGAGCTGGATTGGAAGGAGCCAGATTCAGTGTGAATGATGTCGCTATTGTTCTGGTCATCAGCTCATGCTTCTCCTCCATGGAGTATGCTGGTCTGTAAGGCAGTGGTAAGGGCTTTGACAGCTTCAACAAGTTTCCTGCTTTGTGTAATTTTGGGAATTTGTGGGATATGACTTTTCAAGCATTTCCTTGAACAATGTCCAATTCACATGCTTGTAGCTCAGTATCCTGTGAGATTCATCATACTGCTGTGTTTCTTCCAAGTAAAGTATTACAGGTGTTTGGTGAGGCCAAATCATGTATAATTTCAATGTTGATTGTGACTATAATGCCTATCACATCTAATGTCTATCACATTTAGTCTCTGTTCCCTGTTTTAAGAGTCACCTCAGCTGGCACTAGTGTAATGTAGTTTGGGCGCAGTGCATGTTCGCATAGTTTTTTTGCTATTGGTGTTTGATCTTTGTTAGTTCCAAGCAGAGTGTTTAGCATTAAGATCACCAGTGGCTATTAGTCACTATGCTATGTTGAGTATTGTGCTGATATCGCTTGTTATGATATTACCAGATCAATTGTATATCGATATCAATGTAGTGTTCACTCAGTTGACTTGACCCTAACAGCTGTGACTTCTAGTCTTTCAGGTTCAGAGATCTTAATATTTGTGTATTCTTTGTCTCAATATATGATGATTGCTGTTCCACCCACAGTTGTGCCTTCAGGTGGTCAGTACAGTAGATGTAATATCTTGGGAAGAGTAGTTGATTGTGTGACTGGAGCTCAGCTTCGTTCATGAGAGCAATCCAGATTCCCTTCTCCTCCATAAATGCAGCTAGCTCTGCCCTTTTGTTGCCAATCCCATCTGCATTCCAGAATAGCATCTGGGTCAAAGTACTGTTGTTTGTGTTTTGTGGTGTATTATCTATGGAAGTGTGTGGGCAGTGTGTTGATAGCAGTTTGTGTAGCAGCCATGCACTGGCTGTGTGTAGCCGTCATGAGTTTGTGCATGTGTTACGATGAAGAGCCTCAAGAGGATCTTAAGCCACATGAGTGGGGAATAGTGTCTCCACTATGCCTCTGATTGTGGTGAGAATGTTTGTTATGTCAGCCAAAGTGTTGGCGGTGGTGTTGGTGGCTGGTGGTCCTTATGTTGGTGTACTGGATGGGCTGGCTTGTGTGTTATTCAAGGGTCACCTGTGTTATTGCTGTGGTGAGGGGGGCAAGAGTGTGAGCTACAGTTACATTGTTCCTTTGAATGTGTTCCTATGTTTGTCTGGTCTGTTGTTGGTGTATTTGTTGTGGTGTGATAGTGTCCCCTCTTTTGTTTTTTGGGTACCTCCGTTTCATTTCGTGTGTTTGTGGTTGCCCTAGTTTGGGTGTGTCTTCTGTGATTTCGCGAGTGTCACAATCTGGCCTAGACAGAGTTGACTTGGTGTTGTCTGGGACCGGCAGTGTTGTCATCAGTACAGGGGCAGTTTCTAGCACTGCAGGTGTGGGTTGTGGTTCTGTAGTTGTGGGAGTGTGCCATGAGTTTGTGGAGCTCTGTGCATCCTCAGTTCATCCACTTCCACTGACAATGCCAGTAAAAGAGATTCCACACCTTACTGGTTGGGGTGTGGGGAGTGTCTTGGAGCTGTTCTGGTTACCACTTGTCTGTCTTTGGCACTTTTGCACCTTAGAGCTTCTTTGTATGCTGCACACCATCTGTAGTTTTCACATGGACCCCTCCACATTTGGTACAATTGATAGTTGTACCAAGTTTAAAGTGTCGTGCTACACGGTTACCAGTGCATTTGCGGCACTGTGTGCCAGATCACGTCGGGTGCCGCACGGCCAAACTGCTGGCAGTGGTGGCACTGTTGGGGGACACACGGAGGTGTGTATATTTCTACTACGACCATGTGAAGCAGGAGCATCTGCGTCAGAAAGTTGCAGGAGTAAGCTGTGTCATCCAACTCCACTAAATAGTTTGGCTGCAATCTGTGTGTCACGAATCCAAGAATTCATCTCATGCTCTCACAGTCCCAGCTGAGAGCTGTGATTATACCATGAAGAATGTCATTGAGGGTTATGGTGTCAACTCCTTTCACGATGTACATTCGAGTTTTCCCCCCTTGGGTGCTATATTTATGATACTCAATTCCCCCAGCTTTGACGAATTTCAGGAGATTTGTGCAATCTGTTTTGTTGCATACATACAGTGATACATGGTCCCTTGTGAGTTTTGTGTTTGGTATATGGTGGGGAGTGACATTCTACAAATGTCTTGTTTAGCTTGCCGAGGCAAGTGTAATTGTGTATTATGACCAGTGGGAAGCCAGTCGGTGTAGTGTTCTGCGTAGCGGCTGGGGTAGTGTTGTGTAGTTGAGGTGCTGCAGAATTGTTTGTATGGTCCCTCATATTACCGATGCTCAGAACTGGTGTTGGTAAAAGCACGCTGCATTTGCCTTGTGAGTCAGTAGGCTCAGTTGTTCGTGTATGTTGCTGCTGATTGCATTTTGGACCTACCAGCTTCCAAGGTCCATCTTTGTTCCACGGAGCTCTCACTTCCAGCTCGAGGACTACTGCGGTGATATTGAGGGCCTCTCTAGTATATTCACTGGTGGTGTGACTGGTGTTGGTGTTGCTGTTGCTGTTGCGTTGCTTCCACCCGTCAGTTGGACAATGAGCTCATGCTGTCTCCGAGCCATTGCTTCTTGATTTGTGGCAGCAAAGTCCAGATTTAGCTGGTTCATCACTTACTGATAGGTGGCAAAGCAAAACAGAAACATTGAAGGGAACAGATGGCACTCCTGCCTCTTGTGCTGCAGTCTTGCTACGGGTCGTCGGGTGGGATCTGCTCGGTGGATCTGCCGTCTCCCAGACATAAGGATACTTTTAAGCATTGAATGTGGATATGAGACAATTTTACTTTTTCGTCTGAAAAGACAATTTTGCTTTTTTAGTGTACATACAGAAGAGGGGAGTCCTTATGACTCACTTGTGCAAGATGCAATGCTCAGCGCAAGAGAGCACGGGTGGAAGACAGCAGCCTGTACTGGACAGTGTTGTCCAATGTGAACGTGCCCCGGACACTGAAATACCCTATTAAAGAATGGGAGAGTCACACTGGGGAAGTTCCAACCACAGTTGCAGGAACTTTGAGCCAGAACTCTTGGCCACCTAGCACTGTCAAGTGTGTAGCAGCGTGTGCTTGTTAGTGACACTCCAAAGAGTGTCCTGTGGTATCTACGCCAGTTTTAGTGTATGTGTAACACAAATATCCTCTCGCAGCTACAGCAGGTACAGGGGGAAGGCAGCTGCTCAGCTGCGACTCACCCATAGTACTGCCCGTGGTTTTCCTTGGTGGGAGGACTGGAACGAGGTGCACCAAGCCTTGTGATGCCCATTGAGGAACTGTTGGACTGAGGCGTAGTGACTCTGAGGTCAAGAAAGCTGGCAGTGACCAGAACAGGGTGTGCTGACTCACCCCCCCCCCCTTCCCCCTCTCACAATATTGCTTTCAGTGATGCCATTGCAGAGGATTACACTGTGGTTGGTCATCTGGTTTTGATGTGGCCCAGAACATGAAGCTTTCCTTTGCTTTTTTTTGCTAAATTGACTCTTACTTCTGGACACAAACACCTATACAGAGCAAATGTGTTGGCATCCAGGGTTTGGTTATTTGCGTGGTGGGGGGAGGGGGGGGGGAGTGATGGTTTGTTATTGTTTCCACCCCCCTCGCCCAGCTTCCCTCAAAAATGCAACTCGCTAGCAACCTCACTGTTAGTATACGACAGACATCTACAATTTTAATAACAATAATAAACACACAAAAATATATTAAATTATTCAATATAGTAGCAACAATACAAATAGGTGGATCAAAGAAGGAAGGAAACATAGAACAAACAAAAGAACTTCAGAAAGTGTACAAACTGACATGGACACACAATAATAAAAGAAACATTTCAGTACAAGGCAAACACATGCGCTACAATACAGTTATAGTATCAGAAGCACTCTTCGCATCAGAAATGACCACAATCTGAGGACCAGGCACCACAAAGCAGAAAGAATACAATGCAAAATCCTCAGAAAATTTTTTGGAGCAGTGCACAGAGATGGATGAAGAGATCAACCAGAGAATTATATGAACACAGAGGCAGACTCAGTCACAATCAGAAAACACCGACTAACATTCTGTGGACACATACACACAATGAATAGCGACAGATTCACAAAGGGATTTAGGATGTAGTAAATGCCTTAAAGGCACTTAAAGTAGTAAAGGAGTTTTGCTATTTGGGGAGCAAAATAACTGATGATGGTCGAAGTAGAGAGGATATAAAATGTAGGCTGGCAATGGCAAGGAAAGTGTTTCTGAAGAAGAGAAATATGTTAACATCCAGTATTGATTTAAGTGTCAGGAAGTCATTTCTGAAAGTATTCGTATGGAGTGTAGCCATGTATGGAAGTGAAACATGGACGATAAATAGTTTGGACAAGAAGAGAATAGAAGCTTTCGAAATGTGGTGCTACAGAAGAATGCTGAAGATTAGATGGGTAGATCACATAACTAATGAGGAAGTATTGAATAGGATTGGGGAGAAGAGAAGTTTGTGGCACAACTTGACCAGAAGAAGGGATCGGTTGGTAGGACATGTTCTGAGGCATCAAGGGATCACCAATTTAGTATTGGAGGGCAGCGTGGAGGGTAAAAATCGTAGAGGGAGACCAAGAGATGAATACACTAAGCAGATTCAGAAGGATGTAGGTTGCAGTAGGTACTGGGAGATGAAAAAGCTTGCACAGGATAGAGTAGCATGGAGAGCTGCATCAAACCAGTCTCAGGACTGAAGACCACAACAACAACAACAAATGCCTTAATAAAAAAAAACCAGTTGGTTTCAAGAAATAGAAGAAGGCTACAAACAAGCAGGAATCAGAATGGAAATGATGAATGAAAGAGACAAATTCAGAAACAAAATTATGAACATAAAACTTGAAGTAAAGGGAAGGAAGAAAACAGAGAAAATATGTACATATCAAAGGAAACAAGAACACAGTCTAAGAATGAAAAGATTTTGGGAAGAGAAAAGGGAGGAGGAAAGAAGGAAAAAGCTGAACAATCACGTACCAACCAAGTTGAACTCTGTCAGAGTGTGTGCTCACCATCATTATTTTAATAAACATTATGACTGAACAGCGGTCTGCAAACACATGTGAATGAGGGGAATACTGTTTCTATCAGTGATTTCCAACTGTGTTCGGGAAGTCATTCTTTCTGTTGTTGTTGTATCGGATCTGTTGACAGCTGGTATGTTCAACCCAGTGGTGTGCAGCTTTACCCGGCTGGAATGTTGTCAATCAGACCAAAAGCATGTCCTTGTGGGCAGACCCTAGCACGAGCAACTGAAAAGTGTCCTTTATTAAATGTAGCTTGTCATTGCTGGAAGAACTTGGCATTTTTGACACACTTCTGTTTCCACGCTACCTCCTTCTCCAAAAGTTATGCGTGCATTTGGAAATTGGTGAAGTAAGAAATATAAAGACATTGTGTCATTCTGCCACATCTGTCTGTAGTGTGCATTTTGTGGTGCGTGTACGATACAAGGCATTTAGGTATGGTGAGATTACTTAGCCATTAGTGTTCACAATGGCTGGCATAAAGGAAACATGACAAGTATTACATTAGAAAGCAACAGCGATAGCTTTCCGACCGCATAAATTCTACTAGGCAGAGTCAGAAGCAGACACAGTGGCCTGTGCCAGATACGAGGGTTGGAAGTGGCTGAAATGTGAGTCGTGGGACAGAGAGAAAGAGAGAGAGAGAGAGAGAACACACAGACAGCACCATAAACCATTCCCCATCTCTTTCTGCACAGAATGCACCACACTGCTGCCTTCTTAAGGGCACCCCAGTATAATATGTTGTTTGGGAAGTGGGTGGTAGTTATCATCATTGCTATGACCTCCCCTTGTATCCACTCCTGCAAGATTGTGAAATCTACAGCCACTGAGCAGATTTATGTGAGATGTTCCTATCAACTTTGTGTAATATTCATATTGCACACTTCTGCAGACGAAACAGATTATCGACCTTAGCTTAGGAAAGAAAAGAATCATCACAGATCATTAAGGTTCAAAGAACTTGTCTTGAACACTGTAAGGGATCTGTGATCCCACAAACATAGATGCTAGTATCTGACGCCCAGGTCGATAGCGGACAGGAGTCGATTGTCGAGCGCTGTAGTAGGCAGTGAGACTAGTGCTGAGTGCGCAGTAGTATGGTAGAGTGTCAAGTGAGAAGTAGAGCGGGAAAGACGGGCAAGAATGGTGGTCTAGTGAGTTGTAAACGGTAAAATTCACTGGAGTATGACGAGTGAGCACGTCCCCCTGATCCTCGTGGTGTTGACTCTCACTAATGCCGATTCGCGAGTGATATGAAACAGAAAGTGACAAGTGCCAAATTACGTGTTTCGTGTCAACCGCATCAGCCAGCAACAACCATGGATTGCAGTGAGGATTGTTATGAATGTTAACCATCAGCATTGCCTGTGACAAAGTACTGAAAATCAGCAATCAATAAAAAGAGATAACCGCAATTAGACGTGTAAGGCAAAGGTAGCAACTGCCTCAGAATTTGTGTGTTAGTAGGAAATATATATCAGTTGTACATCACAACCTTTGTGATACTTAATAATAGACAAACTTTCAATCATTAGCTATTCCGTCTCAGAACAGCCGCATTCGGTTGAAATACTCCCGAAACCACAGCAGAACAAAGCAGAACAACCAATAGCCTTTCATCCAGTAAGCACACGGTCATATATCATAATAATTAACTGTTTGGTGGCTTCGGTAAATTACCCAAAATCCAGTAAAGGAATTAATCGGGGGTGTTTCAACACGAATGCTTAAAAATTCTTTTGTAGTTAACCTATTTTCAGATTATGAAGTGTTCTTTGTTACAGCTTGTATTTTTGTTCCAGGTGGCACTGAACTTGATGGCTGTAGTGATGTCGTGAAGGCACAAAGTCGGAAGTTGTTAATCCTTCATAAACAAGATTTTCAAAAGTACTTCTTCTCAGAAACCAATATTTCGCCCCTGTTTGTGTCGGATACACAGATGTCTCAGTTGTTGTCACATAATTTGAGTGTAGTGACTGAAGCTAGAAAACAGTTTCTTTTGCTTCCCTGTACCCCAAGCATTATGTGCAATGCAGGACTCCTAACAAGACAAACACACAGAGCACAGCCCTCTGTCTTCTCTTGCCGTTTCTGCAGTTTGGGAGCACAGTCCGGAAGTCTGACTCATGTTGACCGGACCGGCAGGGCGAAAATGGTCGACGTGGGTTCGAAGCTGGTGGCAGAACGGACTGCTACAGCACGAGCAAAGGTTTTTGTGGGACCCAAACTGATGAAACTCGTACGAGAAAATGGCCTGAAGAAAGGTGACGTACTTAGCGTTGCTTGCCTGGCGGGAATTGTGGGGGCCAAGCAGACGTCCAGCCTTATCCCTCTGTGTCATAACATATCTTTATCCTCTGTGGCTGTGGACATTGAACTGGACTCTGCTCTCAACTGTGTGATTATAACTGGCACGGCAAAGTGTAGAGGGCAGACGGGCGTGGAGATGGAAGCTCTCACTGCTGTATCGGTGTCTGCCTTAACAGTGTACGATATGTGCAAAGCTGTGAGTCATGACATTGTGATATCTGAAATAATGCTTCTGGCCAAAAGTGGGGGAACTAGAGGAGACTTCCACCGGACATGAGCATCTGTGTGGGTCAGTGAAATAAGTTAAGTATACCTGGTGTGATGTAGGCAAATTTCAAAGTCTGTTCATAGTTATCATAAATTATATACACATCGAATTGTTCCTTTTTCCATTTCCAGGAGTGTGTACACATCGAATTGGCCTGAATATAAGTTGCACCTTTAATTTCGAAAAAGAGAGAAACTTAATTAAAAATAATTTGTCAAGTTGCCCATTTACAAAAGCTTTTCAAAATGTGATTTACCCTTAACCACTTTTTTTGTAGTACACTGTAGATAAATTACGCACAAAAACAAACCTTTCAGTTGCAGTTATCATGTAAGACACTCTTAACTTCACTAACATTCATTGTTTTGTCACTGTCAGTATTTTTGTCACTCTCCTCCCAAAGTACAGTGCCGTCGCTACAATCCCGGGCATTGCATGTGCAGCATTTCTTTTTAAAAAGCACATCTGTTAGATGAATAACTGTGAGTTTGAAATTTGCAACGTAACTGTACCGAATTCCAAAATTTTCTCTCAATGTTGTGCTTCATTGGTGAAGAATAAATTATATTCTTTAGTTAGGGAAAAACTGTGCCTGTCCCATTGTCTAAAATAGTGAAACTGTGACAGTGGTAATACAGAGGGGTCCAGAAAAATGTAGACTCTCTTTGATAGTCAATATTGATGGAACAAAATGGCATAGTGTCAAAATTCTTGCATGGGAGGAAGATCATTTTGTGTGTTCAAAGTGACACCTGTTAGCAGCCAAGCAACATCAATGTTGCTGAATTGTTGACTGAAGTACAGCTGTCAGTGTTGCCAGTGTGGTAGCCGCACAGGATGTCTTGATGGTCTCTCATATCTCATTCAGTGTAGCTGGGTTCTGTTGGTAAACTTTGTTTGTTGAGGTCCCCCATTGGTAGAAGTCGAGAATTGTAAGGTCCCGTGACCTTGGTGGGCACTTGACAGCTCCTCTTCGACTTATCCGTCGTCCAGGTAGATTTTCATCTAAGTAGAATCTGATATCTCTGTGGTGGTGAGGCGGAGTACAGTCTTGTAGGTAAAAATCTTTTGTTTCCAAACACCTCTTGGATGGCTAATAAAATCAATGTTTGCAGCATATGATACACCTCACCAGTTATGTACCTTCAAAGAAGAATGGGTCAGACAAACAATACTATGACGGACCACACCACACATTAACACCAAGTGAAGTAACATGTTTGTCCATGTGAACATGAGGATTTTCAGCAGCCCAATACACGCAGCTATGACAGTTTACATTACCATTCAGGTTGAATTGTGCCTCATTAGGCCAGATAACCTTCCCTGCAAACCATTCATCTTCGTGAAGCATGCCTTCAGACCACTCGTAGTGCTCCATCCTTCGATTCGGGTTGTCCTCATTCACAGTGTGAAACAATCTTGGAATGTACACTTTCCACTTTGCAGTCTTGTATGTATAATAATGTCAAAACGTTTGTGACACAACACACTAGGAGAAGCTCAAGTTTCAGATACACGTTGATTGCGTTCTTGATGATGCTATCTACATGTTCATCCACACTCTGCAAACCACTATGAAGAGTATGACAGAGGGTACATCTCACTGTACCAGATATTAAAGCTTGTTCATGTTTCAAGACCATTTAAATCTTTCTCTGCATGCTGTAATTAATCTAATATTGTCCTCACGGTCCCTATAGGAGCAATAGTTACAAGGTTGTAACATATTCCTAGAGTCGTCTTTTGGTAAGCATACTTTCTTAGGATAGTGTACATCTTATCTTGAAGCGTCTGCCAATTCAGTTATTTCAGCATCTCTGTGACACTCTCCCTTGGGTCAAACAAACCTGTGACCATTTGATCTGCCCTTCTCTGCATGCGTTCAAATCACCCATTAATCCATTTTGATACGGGTCCCACACATTTGAGCAATATTCTAGGATGGATCATACAAACGATTTGTAGAATGACTGCATTTCTATGGTATTTTACCAAAAAAGAATCTAACTCTTTCGCCAGCCTTACCCCTGAGTGGGCCTATATGACTGTCCCATTTCATATCCCTACAAAGTGCTCCACCCAGGTAATTGTATGAATAGACTTAATCCAAGCAAGACACCCTGACACTGTAGTCATACCACACTGCGTTTTCTTCATTTTGCAAAATGCACGATTTTACATGTCCAAACATTTAAAAGAAAGTTTGAAATTATCAAGATCTGACGAATGTTTGTACAATTTCTTTCAGACTGTACTTTATTCTAGATAAATGCACTATCTGTGAAAAGAGTGCTTTACTATTAATATTGTCTGCAAAGTCATTAATGTACATGAACATGAACAGCAATGGTCACAACATACCTCTCTATGACACATCTGAGGTTACTTCTACATCAGATGATGACTCCCCACCCAAGATAACATGTAAGTCATTCCTACCAAAATATCCTCAATTCCAGTGACAAATTTCACTCGATACCCCTCACGGTAGCAATTTTGATAATAAGCATCAATCTGGCACAAAGTCAAAAGCTGTTCAGAAATCGAGAAATACTGCCTGCACCTGTCGAGTCAGGAAGACGAAAGTTTGAAGGTCAGGATGACAAAACAGATATTTAATACTCTTGGAAACAACCTTAAAGTTTCTGACGTGGTTCAGGGGAATGACAAAGGGATCTTTGACAGGCTGGATTAAATCTAGGCGGCGTCTCAGACTGACCAGAGTTACAACTTTAAAGGCTTCTACGATGAGCAAATACAACGGGCTATTGGAGGAAGAATGCAAAGGCAGCTTCTAGTAATGTGCAATTGCTATTCTGCATGGTCTTTAATGGCCATTATCAAATTTTAAAAAATTAAGAATAACAATAACACAATACACAACAGGAAGGGTACAGCAGACTTTCCCTGATTGTTCCTTACATTACCTTTCCTAGATTTTTTTTTTTTTTTTAAATTATAATGTTTCTAAGTCTTTCCTGGTTTCCATTGAAAGGTTTGGATTGTTTCAAAGATTAATTTACACATTTTTTAATATTTTAATGTATTCTAGGACAGGAACTCAAAGAGCACAAGTATAAAAAAACTGCATGTAGGACATTCATGTAAAGCTTCACATTTTTAACTGCAAGGTAATGCCAGTCTATTTTGTTACAAGAAAATGAATCAGGACTTAGTTCTCCAGAGCTGATACTATTATAAGGAGTTGTGATGGAAGAACATGAGTTCCAAACAATGGATGCCTTGGATCTGTTTGCTGCTGCTTCTTTTTAATCTCTGCTGCTAATCCCATGAGTGAAAGATCTCTACCAATGAAAAAGTAGATTTGAATGACATTAAGTTTCTTCTCTTGTCGATAGTTGTTTCTACTGAAGAGAAATGAGTCTGGTCATCTTTGTCCATTTGCAGTAATTCAAATGTGTCGTAGCACCTGACATGTTTGCTTGAAAATAACAAACGATCAAAATTGTAATTAACAAAAGTATTGACAGCAGTAAGCTGTATTTATCACATTCAAAAAGTTTGTAAAAGCTGTGGAGCCTTGTTTTATCATGTCAATCCATTTGTGTCAATGGCTAACAGAGTACCATTCACCATCATGTCAAGTGGCAATAACAGTTTGCTTGCATCATAAATATTGAGTGTCAAAAGTTAATTCTAACAATATGAAATAGGACAGATTGCTACTCACCAGTTAGAGCAGGCAATGGGCAGCAGACAAGCATATTGAAAAAAAAGAAACTGTCAGATAATATATACTCAAAAAAACACTTAGGTACTGAAGGAATTATCGAAATACCAAATAGGGCTGAAATCAGTAAATGTGACATACATGTGAAGACAGAAAAATAATTACAGTTTCAGAAAAAACTGGATGATTTATTCAAGAGAAAGAGCATCACAAATTGGATGAGATGGTCCACCTCTGGCCCTTATACAAGCTTGGCTCTGGCTGATAGAGTTGTTGGATGTCCAACAGAGGGACATCATGCCAAATTCTATTCAAATGTCACTGTAGATAGTCAAAATACCGAAGTGGTCTAACGGCCTGCCCATAATGTTCCTTACATTCTCAATTGGGGAGAGATCCAGCAACTTTGCTGGCCAAGGTAGGGTTTGGCAAGCATGAGGACAAGCTGTGTGCGGACAGGTATTATCTTGCTGAAATGTAAGCAATGTATGCCTTGCCAAGAAGGGAAACAAAATAGGATTTACAGTATTGTCAACAGACAACTATGCTGTAGGGGTGACATCCATGTCACCCCTACAGCATAGTCGTCTGTTGACCAAAAGGGATCTGTTACGAAAAGAAATCGCACCCCAGATCATCAGTCCTGGTAGTTGGACCGTAAGGGATGTGACATTCAAGGTGGTATCCCACCGTCTGGGGCGTCTTCAGGCACATCTGTGCTGATCATTGAGGCTCAGTTCATAGTGGGATTCATCACTGAAGCCAATTATATTCCAGTCAATGCAATTCCAGACCAGGGACGTGCCTGGGGACACACCAGATAGCAGTGCGATACCAACCCGGCTGCTGGCTGCCATACAGCCCAACGAGGACTGATGGTCTACTGTGCCATTTCTTTTCATAACAGGACCTCTTTGGTTGTCATCTGTGTCACCATTACAACACAGACATCTGTTGACGATATTATAAACCCCATTTTGTTTCTCGTCATGACAAGCCATCATTTGCTTACATTTCAGCAAGATAATGCCTGCCCACACACAATTTGTCTTCATACTTGCCACACCTTATCTTCACCAGCTAGGTCACGGGATTTCTCCCCAACTGAGTATGTCTGGGGCATTATGGGCAGGGCCACCCAACCAGCTCATGATTTAGACAATACAATGCGCCACTTGGATAGAATTTGGCTTGATGTCCCTCAGTAGGACATCCAACAAATCTATCAATGCCAAACTTGCTCAAGAGTCAGAGGTGGACCAACTTGCTCAATTTGTAAAGCTCTTTCTCTTGAATAAATCATTCAATTTTTCTGACATTGTAATTTTTTTTTTTTTTTTGTGTCTGTGCACGTACATCACATCTACATATTTCCATCCCACACAGATAATTCTTTCATGCTGCATAATGTTTATTTTTATCTTACGAGTGTAATCTAATGGACAGAGCCCACCTCAGCATAGGGAGTCTCTGCTGGTTGGGAGTGTGGAGGTGGACAGACAGAGAGAGGTGTACTAGGGGGACGTAATAGTGTGTGAGGTTGGAATGGGAGCAGGGGAGGGCATTGAGGTGTGGGGCCACGGGAACGAAGCCTAGAAACTCTAGCTGTGACATATTCTTCACTCCTGTAAACCCCGTTACCTAAACCTTTGCTAGTCTCTCTGTCTCACATATCTAGGCCTTTACCTGCTCCCACCCCGGCCTCACACCACCACACCTGCTAGATGAGGACTGTCCCATACTTTCTAATATCTAAAAATCTTCCTTCAATGTGCCAGTCTGCCACTCAGTGTCTCCTCTAGGTGGGGAGCAGAAAGCTATCCTATTCCATATTATTGCTATTCCATCCCAGATTTCCCAATGCTTAAAAATTAATTTTAGGCTTGCCGTAAAGTATTACGCAAACACTAATTGGTTATTTTTTCTGATATTCAAATTATATTTTGCTCTCATTTTTGTCCCTTTATCTAATCAACTTTGCAGTGTGACATTTCTGATGAAAGTACGAGTTATTCAGAAAGTAGGTAAAAAGTAGTGAATTCTTCCTTTGAATCACTCTCACTTTGTCTCAGGCGCGAGCAAATGTGTGTACCTGAATATGCATTTAGCTCTATCAAATTATTTTCCCCAACACACAAAATGGGGGTCATTATTCAATTTATCTTGAAAGTATGTGTGAAACACACTTTCCACAAAAATGCTCAGATGCATAACTCTCAAATTATGTGTTTGAACAATAGGTCTGGAATTTTTAAAGACAAGGTGAAGAAACCATTGGATTGTATAATTTTTTTATTAATCACAAAGAAACAACATGATTCAAAGACATCAACAACAGCAATGGAAGTTCAAGTGAATTGTCTGCCTCCAATTCTGATCACAGAGAAACACTCCAATAGGAAAGAGGGCACAACATCCTGCTCCATTTTCAAAAGCTGCAATGTCAAATATTACAACCTGTAAAAAAAATGGTCATGTGAAAAATATTGTTTACATATCGATTACAGTAACAGAGGCATATATGGTCTAATAGGAAGGGGGAACAGAAGGGCAGGACATGGGGAACAATGAACAGATGAGATGTGAAACCACGGTAAGTTAATAGTGGTGATAATGCCAGTTAATTACATGTGTGGGAAAAGCAACCACTCTTGCAACTCAGAGCTACTCTTGTTTCTGCAACTGATCTTCCGTTCCTTCATTGTTCCTATTTTTCTCATATTAATAATTCCAGTTATAGAAGGTTTTCTAACTAAAAGCTTATTAGCACTTTGTAATGAAACCGATAAACAATACAGTCTCATTCTCTAATGGAAGAACACAGTACATCGCGTTCGTAAATAACTTGATCCAACAAAACAGTGGACATTCATTACATGACATTTAATTTTAAGTATCAATGCAAACACTTACATAAAACATTATTTACACTCAAAACCCATTATTCAAAACATGTTCATATGTGTAACTGTTTACAGTAGCAATTACTAATATAGTTACTATTGCTAGCTTTAATATGGATTGTTAAAAAGTTTAGAAATGTTAACTTAAAAATGAACTGTAAGCAAAATCTTTTCTGTTAAAAAGTTAATGTTGAAACCACTGGAGAAACATTATAATGTATTATTGTAGTCATCATGTACACTGAAAAAAAAAAAAAATTGCAACACCAAAAAGTAATTAACGTAGAGTAATGAAATTTCAGGAACATATATGTCTAAGTAACTTATTTAAGTGATTAACGTTGCAAGATCACAGGATAATATAAGTGCGAGATACACCATTGCAAATGTGATACACTAATACATTGAAATCCAGTGTAACTGCCCGAATGTAAGCATGTAAACGTGCATGCACTGTGCTGGATATGAGTTTGTGGGATGAAGTTCCATGCCTGTTTCACATTGTCATCAAAACAGGGATGGTTAATGCTGTTTTTGAGAGACACTGGAGTTGTTCGATGATGTCCCGTGTGCACTGAATTGGAGCCAGACCTGGTGATCAAACAGGTCAAGGCAACATGTTGACATACTGTAGAGTATACACCCATGCCTCCATCTTTGCTACCCTCCCTGTTTACCTCTACCCTGTTGCTTCATAACCTGGGTTGTGAGTAACTGAATCCACTTTCTCTTCTTCCCCTTCTTTCCCCTCTCTCCTCCCTGACGAAGGAACAAAGTTCCAAAAGCTAGGATACGTAAATTTTCTGTTATGTTTTGTGTATCTATTGGCTGTACTGGCCAGCCCCTCTATCTCTTTGTTAGTATTTGTTTCACGTCTTTATATGAGATTTTCCATCATCACAATAATGTTAGTTTATAATTTACGGACAGCCTAATCCATTATTTCCTGTCAAGGTTAGAAGCTTTATTAAATCATAATTTTTGTCTTGGTAAAATAAAGGTGATTAGATGTTTCCCTCATGCACATGTAAGAGACTGTCAGTTCACATCTACGTTTATAATCTGCAATCCACCAGGAGGTGCATGGTACAGGGTAAGTCCCATTGTACCAGTTATCAGGGTTTCTTGCTGTTTCATTCATGTATCGAGAATGGAAGAATGATTGTCTGAATTTGTCTGAATGCCTCTGTGTGAGCAGTAATCATTCTCATCTTATCTTCACGACCCCTGTGAGAGCAATATGTGGGGGGGTTGTGGTATATCCCTAGAGTAATCATTTAAAGACAGTTCTTGAAACTTTGCTAATACACTTTATTGGGATAGTTTACACCTGTCTTCAACAGTCTGCCATTTCAGTTCCTTCAGTATCTCTGTGACACTCTCCCATGGATTAAGCAAACCTGTGACCATGCTGCCTTTCTTTGTATACATTCAATGTCTCCTGCTAGTCTCATCTGGTACAAGTCCCACACACTTTAGCAATAGTCTAGGGTGGTGGGCGGAGGGGGGGAGGGGGTCACACGAATGACTTTTAAGTATCTCTTTAGTAGACTGATTGCATTTCCCCATTATTATACCAATAAACCAAGGTCTACAACCTGCTTTACCCACAACTGAACCTATGTGATCATGCCATTTCATATTCCTACAAAGTGTTACACACAGGTATTTGTACGAGTTGGCAGATTCCGACAGTGACTCACCAATATTATAGTCACAGGATACTAAGTTTATACATTTCTAAACATTCAGAGCAAGTTGCCAATCACTGCACCATGTTGAAATCTCATCAAGATCTGAATGAATATTTATGCAGCTTCTCTGAAATAGCACTTCATTACAGATAGCTGCATCATCTGCAAAAATCCTGATTTACAGCAAGGTCATTAATGGACAAGAACTGCAAGGGCCCCAACACACTTCCCTGGGGCACACCTGAAGTTACTTCTACATCTGATGATGACTCTCCATCCAAGGTACCATGCTGTGTCCTTCTTATCAAAAAGTCCTCAATCCAGTCACGAATTTCACTTGATACCCCATATGATCGTACTTTTCACAGTAAGTGTAGGTGTGGAACAGAATCAAATACTGTTAGGAAATCAAGAAACACTATCTACCTGTTGCCTTGATCCAATGCTTTCAGCAAGTTATGTGAGAAAAGTGAGAGTTGGATTTCATATCATCTATGTTTTTGAAAACCATGCTGGTTGATTCGAGAAGGTAGTTCCGTACGAGATACCTCATTATGTTTGAGCTCAAAATATTTTCTAAGAATCTACAACAAATTGATGTCAAGGCTACTGGATGGTAGTTTTGTCACTCCTACAACCCTTCTTGTAGACAGGTGTGATCTGTAACTTTTTCCAAAAACTGGGTAAGGTTTTTTGGATAGATTACAGTGAGAAGAGAGGATAACTCAGCCACAAATTCAATATAGAATCTGACTGCGATTCCATCGGGGTCTGGAGCTTTGTTTAATGATTTCAACTGTTTCTCAACACAACTGACACTAATACCTATTTCGTTCATTTTTTCAGTGTACGAGGATTGAATTGGGGCAGTTCTCCTGGGTTTTTATTTGCAAAGGAACATTTGAAAATCGAGTTCAGAATTTCAGCTTTTACTTTGCTACCCTCAATATCAGTTCCTGTCTCACTTGCTAGGGACTGGACACTAACTTTTGTGCCACTAACAGCCCTTACATATGACCAGAATTTATTTGGATTTTGTGAAATGTCATTTGACAATATTCTGCTACAGTAGTCATTGAAGGCTTCATGCATTGCTCTCTTGACAGCCAAACATGTTTCATCCAGCCTCTCTCAATCTATAATCCTACACTTTGTTTTACACGTATTATGCAGTAATCTCTGTTCCTTTAGAACTTTTCTTTACAGTGACTGTATACCATGGAGGTTGCATCCCATTATGAACTGTTCTACTGGGAACCTATCTACTCAGTGCGTGGTCAACTGTTCTTTTCAAGTAGAGGAAGAGCACCTCTACATGCTCCTGACGTGCGCTGAAAGTTTCAAGTTCCTCACTGAGATAAGATATTACTGATTTCTACTTAGTTAACTGAATGCATAATAAGAGGGAAACATTCCAAGCAGGAAAATATATCTAAAAACAAAAATGATGTGACTTACCATACGAAAGCGCTGGCAGGTCGATAGACACACAAACAAACACAATCATACACACAAAATTCTAGTTTTCGCTACCAACGGTTGCTTCATCAGGAAAGAGGGAAAGACGAAAGGATGTGGGTTTTAAGGGAGAGGGTAAGGAGTCATTCCAATCCCAGGAGCGGAAAGACTTACCTTAGGGGGAAGAAAGAACAGGTATACACTTGCACACACACCCATATCCAACCACACATACACAGACACAAGCAGACATTTGTAAAGGCAAAGAGATTCGACAGAGATGTCAGTCGAGGCAGAAGTACAGAGGCAAAGATGTTGTTGAAAGACAGGTGAGCTATGAGCAGCGGCAACTTGAAATTAGCAGAGGTTGAGGCCTGGCGGATAACGAGAAGAGAGGATATACTGAAGGGCAAGTTCCCATCTCCGGAGTTCTGCCAACGCAGAAAATCTTTTTGGTTTCGATGCCTTTCACATTTTTGGGTTCTCCATAGATGACTCTGTCAATATTGTCTCTGACGCTATTCCTTATGCTCAACTGGATTCCTTGTCGACTACATTTTTGTCCCTTTTTTCTCCCAGTTTAGGCCGTGCGAACGACTTTGAAGCTCATATTACGCTCAAACCCACTGCTCGGCCTAAGTTTTTTCGGGCTCTGCCCATTCCTGTGGCCCTTCGAAATCGGGTTAAACGGGAGTTGGATCGTCTCACTGCGTCAGGGGTCTTACTTCCTGTCACTTCCAGTGAGTGGTCACAGGCCGCTGCCCCGAAGTCATCTCTGTCACCGTGGCCTTCGCCTGAGAAGCCCTGGCAGCGCATTCATGCTGACTTTGCGGGACCTTTTTTAGGTACTTATTGGCTCCTTGTAATTGACGCCTACTCTAACTTTCCTTTCATTGTCCGTTGCATGTCACCTACCACCGTGGCAACCACCAGTGCTCTCGCCCGCATTTTTTCTTTGGAAGGCCTCCCCTGTACTCTTGTTACTGATAATGGTCCGCAATTTGCCTCTTCCGACTTTGCAGATTTTTGTGCTCGTCACGGCGTTACTCATGTCACGGCCCCGCCGTTCCATCCACAATGCAACGGTGGGGCTGAACGGCTGGTCCGCACATTTAAGGCTCAGATGTGAAAACTTCTGACTTCTTCTGCTGCTGATGATGCGCTTCTCCTGTTCCTGGCGTCTTACCGTTTCACCCCCATGGGTGATCACAGCCCGGCTGAGCTCTTACATGGCGACAGCCCCGCACGCTACTTCATCTTCTGCGGCCTCCCTCCTCACGGCCGCGGGTGCCTTCCCTTGGCCGGTTCACCGCCGACGACCTCGTCTGGGTACGGGGATATGGCAGGTGGCCAAAAAGGAGCCCGGTCCGCATCTTACGACACTGTGGCAGACGCCTGTATGAAATCCAGATGGACATGGGTGTTGCAGTGCGTCATTTGGACCAGCTTCGGCCTCGGGTGCCAGCAACGCCTGTTCCGAATGCCGCCACACCACCTTTGGCTCTACCTGATGCTCGGGATCTTGGCATCTCTCAATACTCACAACGCAGCCCTCTCACCGTCATTGCGATGCCAGCACCAGAACGGACGCCACCAGGAGACGTGCCCATGCAGGAACCGGAGGATCATCCTCTGTCAGAGTACATCTACTCGCCTCCTTCTCCAACGGACGCCGACACATCGCCCACGTCTCCTGTCATTTCAACCCATTATCATTGGGGACACTTCCGTCCGTACGGGAAGCCTACTCCTCGAGACTTTACGGCGAGTCAAACAACGCCTATGGACGTTAGCCATCTCCAGGACACCTCCATCAAGACCAGTGCAACAATTTCAAAGGGGGGAAAAGTGTTGTGACTCGCCGATTATTCAAAGTGCTGCCGCGCAATTACACACGTCCTCTACGTGCGGCGCTGTCTGCCAGCCATGCAGCAGCTGCGCCACCTAAGCGGCCAGCTGAGCAGCGGCCGCTAGACTGAGACTCAGTGTTGAATCGAATGCCGACTTGTACACAGGTCAACTTACTCAGTGACTTATATGTGTTGTTGTGTTGTTCCTAAATATATGTGTTAAACTTGAAGTTCTAACACTTCTCTTTGACAGTAATCTTTTATACAATTCTATTCTACTAGAATGATCCTGCAGTTAATGAGGTCCCAAATGTTTCATTGTATCCTCAATTGACTGCTCTCTTTCTTGATTTTAGTTTCAATATTACATTTCTCCCCCCCCCACCCCCCCTCCTCCTCTCCACCCTCACTCCATCATTTTCTATGCTGATCACTTCTGCTTTGCAGTCAATATTAGAGGTGAAACTGGTGACAGAAGACATGCAGAAAATGTAAGTCTATATGTCTGTCAGTTTAAATATTTTACAATAAAATATGAGCCTAAAGTATGCTTTGTGAGAAAAAACTATCAGAAACATAATAGTATGTGAAATAACTACCTCTATGTTATTTATATGAAATCAAATAACAACACCAAAACATTTGATGATGAGCACTGTAAACAGAAATTGTAAATGGAAACCACTGAAATTGTAAGGTACCAAAAATGTTGTCTTACACTTGGGACTAAGAGAACTATGTCTACTCTAAGTGACGTTAAAAGGGCAATATCACAGCCCTTGACCATTTGGTACCTCAAAGATTTCCAGTTCTTTGCCCACATTCTCCGCCAACTGAGAACATAAAGGGTGGATTTCACTTCATGGTCTTCTTTCCTGCACTTAGCTTCCAAACATCAACTCTCACATATAATTTAAAATCAACAGTACAGGATGTCAACAGCATAGAAACAAAACCAAATACACACAATTATAATGTTGTTTTCAGACTTAGGCCTGTAAGTTCAATATTATATTCTCTTAGTTTTTTGTTCTTTTCGAGGGTTTTGAATGGATTTAAGAACACTAGAAACACACGATTCTATGCCTTTAGCAAACTCAAGTGGTCCACTTTTAACTAAATTTGAGTTTTCTTTTACACTGAATAAGATGCTGCACATTGTTCCCAATTTATTTCTTGGGTTGGTAGTAAAATATTTAACCAATGGTGGTCCAAAATTTCCATACAGTTATTTTATAGTTTCTGTTTTTAGGACTTTTCCAATTTAGGAACACAATAAGGATCTGTTGAACCACATGCTGAAAACTATAAATTTCTACATCAATTCTTTAAGTCTGAAGACAACATAACCATACCATTAAACAGAGACTCACATTACACAGGACTGAAAAATATGCACATAAAAACGCACATCACTAAAAATAAAAATAAAATTATATTTATACGCAGGTACTACTCAGGACAGTAAAATGTTATTATAAATGAAACAACCAAAAAGAAGACATCAGGGGTAACATGAGAAACTAAAAAGGTTTTCAGCTAGTGAAGGAGGCAAGTTGAAAGTATATTTTACAACAACAAGCATTTTTGGTTACATTCAAAACATTTGTGGTACATTCAAAACATAAATAAATCATGAAGCTAGTTGTTTATCTCACCATTTTTTCAAGTTGCGTGAAAATTGCACAAAAGTAGGGAACACCATTTGTGCCGTAACAAAGAGCAGAACAGCATTAGATGAAATATAAAATAATCCATTCACTGTTCAATAAAACATATTAGATATTTATGGCAACTGAGTTTAAATTCACACTAACCACAAAAGCAAATCAGAGTAGTTAGAAACAGGATAAGTTTAAGGAAGAAAAGTTGAAGTACAAGATGGAGGAAAGGAAATATGAACAAGCTTTAATATCTGGTACAGTGAGATGTACCCTCTGTCATACTCTTCATAGTGGTTTGCAGAGTGTGGATGAACACAGTTCTGTGTTTTATTTTAATGACAATTATTGTCAGTTTCTTCTTGTTTTGTTTATAAGAAAGGAATGAGGACATCATTAGATCTTTTGAAGAGTACACAACATAAATCACAAAATGTTATTTCTGTATTAGCAAAAAATTGGACTACATTGTATGATAGAGATGAAAAAGAAACCGTGATTAAATTCTTTCTGTGTTAGATTCCTGAACCTGCCGATCTTTGAGAGAGAGAGAGAGAGAGAGAGAGAGAGAGAGAGAGAGAGAGAGAGAGAGAGAGAGAGAGAGAGAGAGAGAGAGATAATTGGGGGGGGGGGGGGGGGGGGATGGGATTTAATTGTATCCCCCCATGCAGCCGTAGCATTTTGGCATGTCGTACATTGGTCAGATCATCAGTAGCTTGGAGGACTCGTATGTAGGGCATAAGCAACACACACACACACTTAATAATAGTCAAGAAAATTTGCAACCGCAAAATATTGCCTCAGTACAGGTTATAGAATCTAATATACAACACAGATATTTCAATATGCATATCCAGTTACTGGAATAGTGTTATTAAGAAAGCTGTTGAGAGACAGAAGTTTTTGCTTAAAATGTTATAATTTACACCAGATGATGTACAAAATAAACTCCAAATTACTGTAACAACATAGTGCACAAGGCACACATTCATTTTCTAATTACAACAATCATACCCCAAACTATAACAATTAAAATATTGAAGACCAGCATTAAATTTTCCAACTACAACCAATTCCTCCATTTTACAACAGCATAAATGAATGCAGCTCTTTTTCCCCAAATTTCCTGCTTCAGAGTATTACTGTCATAATGAAGTCTTTTAAGAATTAGAGGCACAAACAGATTAATAAATACAAACAAAATCAGGACTATTCAATTTGCTCAAGGCTACCAAATGAAAGAAGAAAGGGGGCTAGGGAGGAGAAAACAAGATCACATAAGAAAGAAATAAACTGCTGATTGTTTGCATCATTCCTAGATTCAAAACCCTAAGCAAAAGAAACGGTGATGGTAGCATTGATTTAAAATCATGTCAGAAAAGACGGCAGCTAATTCTAGGTGATCCTCCATAAAGCCATGGTCTCACGTTGTCAAACCCCTGCAGCATTGTTTGAGGGACAATGATTTGACATTGATTGTTAAGTCAAAAAGGCAATGCATCTTTGACTGAAGAAACAATCAAAAATATATTCTTTTAATGGAATATTTACATTGCAGTGTACTGATCTGAGAAACATACTGAAAAGAAACATGACTATGTTGAGAAATTTTCATTTTGTATTTTCTTATATTTGTAACCGCAGTACATGAAAAAAGTGACACTCGACATTTGAGTTAACTGAAAGATGAAAGATTAGGGTTTCATGCCCTGCCGATCCTTGTCCCCAAACAGGGACAGCCCGCAAACAGAATTCTACCAACCAGCTTGGACTGAAAACATAACACACAAGAATCGTGCCCATGAGTGTAGATGACACTCGGAATATCACGTAACACGGATACCCGAGGACGGTGTCTGTCAGAGCAGATTGCAGATGAAGCATGAAGGCTGAGGGAACAAATTACAGACCTGCTCCATCTGATGATCAGTCTCAAGTAGCACTTTGTAAAAGCAACAACTAATGTCACCGAAATATGCGAGTAAGACAATGATGTCCGACTGTGCAAAGGACAACTCGGGAATTTCAGCAAACTTCTGGAAAAACCTGAAGAATTAAATTGACAGAAACCTGTTCTGGATTGGTAACTTAAAAAATAAAACATTTTCAATCTCTGGACAAGTCACACACAAGAAAGATAATAGGCCTTTAAAAAAGAGGATACCATACAGTGTAAAGCTGAAACATGTAAATTAGTCTGGCCAATATGCTCTACACCTGAGCAAAAGTGTCAATGAAGTGGTGCACCTTTTAGGAACTGTTAAAAAAGTGTCATTTTACATCAATGAACACAGCAATGACAACCTGATCCTAAGAGAAAAGAGCTGATACACACTATTCATTTAAGAATGAACACTTCACCTCAACTTTTCACAGCACAGGACCATCAAAAATTGAAACAATAGAGCAACACAGAGGACGCTACCACACAGCTGGGGGAGGGCACAGAGAGAGAGAGAGAGTTTAATGACCTACTTACTCACTTTTTACTGGCAACAAGATAAGAGTGCAGGTGGTGTCATATCAAAATTGTAGAGAACATGCACGAGAAAAAGTTTTAACAACAGCAAATTAACGTACTTGCTAGTGCTTATTTTTTGTTTTAAATATCTCTCTCAAATTGATTAGGTATTGGAAAAAGAAAGATAAATATTTTGAATTAAGACTTAAAACAGGATGGTACCGGGTACCATACTGGCCTGAATATAAGATACACCATTTCTACAAAAAATCTCCAAAAAAATTAGAGTATACAGCACACCCCATAAAAACTGGGACTTTTATGAATCATAGAAACCTCAACTGTAGTGCTTCTTCTTAAGTTTGAAATGAAACAAAAATATCACTACAGTTTGTAAATCAATTGTTGTGTATGAGGTAGCAATGCAAACATTCTCTTTGTTGATATCCCATTTAGGTAGTGACTACAGAGGGATCCAGAAAAGTGTAGACATTTTCTGATAGTTATTACCTTTGGAACAATGTGTTATATGGCTGCAATTTTGAGTGGTAGCATAAACCACTGTTTTCCCAACAGATCTTGTAGTGTGGGTTTCCAGCAGATGACAATGCAGCACTGAATGAAGTACAACTATTGTTTGACCAATGCAAGGCTTTACTGAAACAACAATTTATTGTATTTGGTATCAATTTTAAGCCGACAATACTGTTTAAAATGTGCACAAGGAAAGGTCCTCCGAACAAGAACATCAACCTCCAGGTTCCAGCACTGCTGTATTGCAACATTTTTCTAGATCATCTCAACAATCTATGAAGCAGGGTGTATGGGGAAGTGGGATAAGCTGATCAAGTGCATGATAAATTCTGAAGACTGCAAAGTGGAAAGTGTACATTCCAAGATTGTTTCACACTATGAATGAGGACAACTGGAATTGAAGGATGGAGCACTACGAGTGATCTGAAGGCATGCTTCACGAAGATGAATGGTTTGCAGGGAAGGTTATCTGGCCTAATGAGGCACAATTCAACCTGAATGGTAATGTAAACAGCCATAGCTGCGTGTATTGGGCTGCTGAAAATCCTCATGTTCACATGGACAAACATGTTACTTCACTTGGTGTTAATGTGTGGTGTTGTCCGTCATAGTATTGTTTCTCTGACCCATTCTTCTTTGAAGGTACATAAATGGTGAGGTGTATCACATGCTGCAAACATTGATTTTATTAGCCATCCAAGTGGTGTTTGGAAACAAAAGATTTTTACCTACAAGACTGTACTCCACCTCACCACCACAGAGATATCAGATTCTACTTAGATGAAAATCTACCTGGACGACGGATAAGTCGAAGAGGAGCTGTCAAGTGCCCACCAAGGTCACAGGACCTTACAATTCTCGACTTCTACCAATGGGGGAACTCGACAAACAAAGTTTACCAACAGAACCCAGCTACACTGAATGAGATATGAGAGACCATCAAGACATCCTGTGCAGCTACCACACTGGCAACACTGACAGCTGTACTTCAGTCAACAATTCAGCAACATTGATGTTGCTTGGCTGCTAACAGGTGTCACTTTGAACACACAAAATGATCTTCCTCCCATGCAAGAATTTTGACACTATGCCATTTTGTTCCATCAATATTGACTATCAAAGAGAGTCTACAGTTTTCTGGACCCCTCTGTATTACCACTGTCACAGTTTCACTATTTTAGACAATGGGACAGGCACAGTTTTTCCCTAACTAAAGAATATAATTTATTCTTCACCAATGAAGCACAACATTGAGTGAAAATTTTGGAATTCGGTACAGTTACGTTGCAAATTTCAAACTCACAGTTATTCATCTAACAGATGTGCTTTTTAAAGGTACGGTTCAAGAAATGCTGCACATGCAATGCCCAGGATTGTAGCGACGGCACTGTACTTTGGGAGGAGAGTGACAAAAATACTGACAGTGACAAAACAATGAATGTTAGTGAAGTTAAGAGTGTCTTACATGAAAACTGCAACTGAAAGCTTTGTTTTTGTGTGTAATTTATCTACAGTGTACTACAAAAAAAGTGGTTAAGGGTAAATCACATTTTGAAAAGCTTTTGTAAATGGGCAACTTGACAAATTATTTTTAATTAAGTTTCTCTCTTTTTCGAAATTAAAGGTGCAACTTATATTCAGGCCAATTCGATGTGTACACACTCCTGGAAATGGAAAAAGGAACACATTGACACCAGTGTGTCAGACCCACCATACTTGCTTCGGACACTGCGAGAGGGCTGTACAAGCAATGATCACACGCACGGCACAGCGGACACACCAGGAACCGCGGTGTTGGCCGTCGAATGGCGCTAGCTGCGCAGCATTTGTGCACTGCCGCCGTCAGTGTCAGCCAGTTTGCCATGGCATACGGAGCTCCATCGCAGTCTTTAACACTGGTAGCATGCCGCGACAGCGTTGACGTGAACCGTATGTGCAGTTGACGGACTTTGAGCGAGGGCGTATAGTGGGCATGCAGGAGGTCGGGTGGACGTACCGCCGAATTGCTCAACACGTGGGGCGTGAGGTCTCCACAGTACATCGATGTTGTCGCCAGTGGTCGGCGGAAGGTGCACGTGCCCGTCGACCTGGGACCGGACCGCAGCGATGCACGGATGCACGCCAAGACCGTAGGATCCTACGCAGTGCCGTACGGGACCGCACCGCCACTTCCCAGCAAATTAGGGACACTGTTGCTCCTGGGGTATCGGCAAGGACCATTCGCAACCGTCTCCATGAAGCTGGGCTACGGTCCCGCACACCGTTAGGCCGTCTTCCGCTCATGCCCCAACATCGTGCAGCCTGCCTCCAGTGGTGTCGCGACAGGCGTGAATGGAGGGACGAATGGAGACGTGTCGTCTTCAGCGATGAGAGTCGCTTCTGCCTTGGTGCCAATGATGGTCGTATGCGTGTTTGGCGCCGTGCAGGTGAGCGCCACAATCAGGACTGCATACGACCGAGGCACACAGGGCCAACACCCGGCATCATGGTGTGGGGAGCGATCTCCTACACTGGCCGTACACCACTGGTGATCGTCGAGGGGACACTGAATAGTGCACGGTACATCCAAACCGTCATCGCACCCATCGTTCTACCATTCCTAGACCGGCAAGGGAACTTGCTGTATCAACAGGACAATGCATGTCCGCATGTATCCCGTGCCACCCAACGTGCTCTAGAAGGTGTAAGTCAACTACCCTTGCCAGCAAGATCTCCGGATCTGTCCCCCATTGAGCATGTTTGGGACTGGATGAAGCGTCGTCTCACGCGGTCTGCACGTCCAGCACGAACGCTGGTCCAACTGAGGCGCCAGGTGGAAATGGCATGGCAAGCCGTTCCACAGGACTACATCCAGCATCTCTACGATCGTCTCCATGGGAGAATAGCAGCCTGCATTGCTGCGAAAGGTGGATATACACTGTACTAGTGCCGACATTGTGCATGCTCTGTTGCCTGTGTCTATGTGCCTGTGGTTCTGTCAGTGTGATCATGTGATGTATCTGACCCCAGGAATGTGTCAACAAAGTTTCCCCTTCCTGGGACAATGAATTCACGGTGTTCTTATTTCAATTTCCAGGAGTGTATAATTTATGATAACTATGAACAGACTTTGAAATTTGCCTACATCACACCAGGTATACTTAACTTATTTCACTTACCCACACAGATGCTCATGTCAGGTGGAAGTCTCCTCTAGTTCCCCCACTTTTGGCCAGAAGCATTATTTCAGATATCACAATGTCATGACTCACAGCTTTGCACATATCATACACTGTTAAGGCAGACACCGATACAGCAGTGAGAGCTTCCATCTCCACGCCCGTCTGCCCTCTACACTTTGCCGTGCCAGTTATAATCACACAGTTGAGAGCAGAGTCCAGTTCAATGTCCACAGCCACAGAGGATAAAGTTATGTTATGACACAGAGGGATAAGGCTGGACGTCTGCTTGGACCCCACAATTCCCGCCAGGCGAGCAATGCTAAGTACGTCACCTTTCTTCAGGCCATTTTCTCGTACGAGTTTCATCAGTTCGGGTCCCACAAAAACCTTTGCTCATGCTGTAGCAGTTCGTTCTGTCACCAGCTTCGAACCCACGTTGACCATTTTCGCCCTGCCGGTCCGGTCAACATGAGTCAGACTTCCGGACTGTGCTCCCAAACTGCAGAAATGGCAAGAGAAGACATAGGGCTGCGCTCTGTGTGTTTGTCTTGTTAGGAGTCCTGCATTGCACATAATGCTTGGGGTACAGGGAAGCAAAAGAAACTGTTTACTAGATTCAGTCACTACACTCAAATTATGTGACAACAACTGAGACATCTATGTATCCGACAGAAACAGGGGCGAAATATTGGTATCTGAGAAGAAGTACTTTTGAAAATCTTGTTTCTGAAGGTTTAACAACTTCCGACTTTGTGCCTTCACGATATCACTACAGCCATTAAGTTCAGGGCCACCTGGAACAAAAATACAAGCTGTAATAAAGAACTCTTCATAATCTGAAAATAGGTTAACTACAAAAGAATTTTTAAGCATTCGTGTTGAAACACCCCCGATTAATCCCTTTACTGGATTTTGGGTAATTTACCGAAGCCACCAAACAATTAATTATTATGATATATGACCGTGTGCTTAATGGATGAAAGGCTATTGGTTGTTCTGCTGTGGTTTCAGGAGTATTTCAACCGAATGCGGCTGTTCTGAGATGGAATAGCTAATGATTGAAAGTTTGTCTATTGTTAAGTATCACAAAGGTTGCGATGTACAACTGATATATATTTCCTACTAACACACAAATTCTGAGGCAGTTGCTACCTTTGCCTTACACGTCTAATTGCGGTTATCTCTTTTTATTGATTGCTGATTTTCAGTACTTTGTCACACGCAAAGCTGATGGTTAACATTCACAACAATCCTCACTGCAATCCATGGTTGTTGCTGGCCGACACGGTTGACGTGAAACACGTAATTCGGCACTTGTCACTTTCTGTTTCTTATCACTCGCGAATCGGCATTAGTGAGAGTCAACCCCACGACGATCAGGGGGACGTGCTCACTTGTCATACTCCAGTGAATTTTACCGTTTACAACTCACTCGACCACCATTCTTGCCCGTCTTTTCCGCTCTACTTCTCACTCGACACTCTACCATACTACTGCGCACTCAGCACTAGTCTCACTGCCTACTGCAGCGCTCGACAATCTACTCCTGTTGGCTATCGACCTGGGCATCAGATACTAGCATCAATGTTTGTTGGATCACGGATCCCTTACAGTGTTCAAGACAAGTTCTTTGAACCTTAATGATCTGTGATGATTCTTTTCTTTCCTAAGCTAAGGTCGAAAATCTGGGGAGGGGCGGGAGTCAGCACACCCTGTTCTGGTCACTGCCAGCTTTCTTGACCTCAGAGTCACTACGTCTCACTCCAACAGTTCCTCTATGGGCATCACAAGGCTTGGTGCACCTCGTTCCAGTCCTCCCACCAAGGAAAACCACGGGCAGTACTATGGGTGAGTCACAGCTGAGCAGCTGCCTTCCCCCTGTACCTGCAGTAGCTGCGAGAGGATATTTGTGTTACACATACGCTAAAACTGGCGTAGATGCCACAGGACACTTTTTGGAGTGTCACTAACAAGCACACGCTGCTACACACTTGACAGTGCTAGGTGGCCAAGAGTTCTGGCTCAAAGTTCCTGCAACTGTGGTTGGAACTTCCCCAGTGTGACTCTCCCATTCTTTAATAGGGTATTTCAGTGTCCGGGGCACGTTCACATTGGACAACACTGTCCAGTACAGGCTGCTGTCTTCCACCCGTGCTCTCTTGCACTGAGCATTGCATCTTGCACAAGTGAGTCATAAGGACTCCCCTCTTCTGTATGTACACTAAAAAAGCAAAATTGTCTTTTCAGACGAAAAAGTAAAACTGTCTCATACCCACATTCTATCCTTAAAAGTATCCTTATGTCTGGGAGACGCAGATCCACCGAGCAGATCCCACCCGACGACCCGTAGCAAGACTGCAGCACAAGAGGCAGGAGTGCCATCTGTTCCCTTCGACGTTTCTGTCTTGCTTTGCCACCTATCAGTAAGTGATGAACCAGCTAAATCTGGACTTTGCTGCCACAAATCAAGAAGCAATGGCTCGGAGACAGCATGAGCTCATTGTCCAACTGACGTGTGGACATTGGGCATTGTTCAAGGAAATGCTTGAAAAGTCATATCCCACAAATTCCCAAAATTACACAAAGCAGGAAACTTGTTGAAGCTGTCAAAGCCCTTACCACCGCAGTTCAGGATGCAATAGCAGGTACCATTAAGGTACTTATACCACAAGAATGCTCAAATGGCCCTGCTCCCAGAAATACAGGGGCCAATGTCAATGAGAGATCATCTCGGGAGATACTGGCTGTACAAACAGCATATTAGCAGGCTCCAGGGGATCATACAGGCTAAATTAAAACTTTTAAAACCACAAACTGGGACAATACACTCGCAGGGCTGCACACCACATCACCTGGAGTGTGGCAAATAGCTGTCCACTCCACCAAGAAGAAATACTACACTCCAAGTTTACAAATACCTTACAGACCAGCATTCTCCATGGAGGAGAAGCATGAGCTGATGACCAGAACACTAGCAACATCATTCACACTGAATCTGGCTCCTTCCAATCCAGCACTGCTACTTGAAATGGACCAGGAGGTTACACGGCTTGTAACCCAGCCCAAGTGCAATGTAACAATACATACTGCTACACATGAAATTACACAGGTTATTAAGCACAAAACAGCTAGAAAAGCTCCTGGTCCCAATCACTTTCAAAACCGTGTCACCCAGGAGTTCACGAATAAAGCTATAGAGCATCTCACACATATGACGAATACCATTCTACAACATCAACACTTCCCTGTCCTGATGTTCAGGATGCCAGGGAAATACCACTCCCTACCACAAAATTACGGAGCCATCAGCCTGCTGAGCTCCCTGAATAAGATTGTTGAGAAGATGATTCTCAAACATCTTACTATGCACTGCAACACCAATGACTCACTGAGACTGGAGCAATTTGGATTCAGCAATCACCACTCCACAACACAACAACTCCTCCATGTAGTAGTACATATTACACACACCCCCAACACCAACAAAGCTACAGGAGCGCTGATCCTGGTCTTCAGTCATCAACGGCACAATCGTCTCATTCGCAAACTCTGCACTGCTAGTCTCTCCGACGAGCTCGTACATCTTACACACTCATATTTCACCCACAGAAGCTTCAACACCGACATTCAGGGCAAACAGTCAACACAACACAGTATACAAGTGGGAGTACCCCAAGGCAGCATCCAAGGGCCCCTCTAGTTTAATCTCTACGTCACTGACTTTCCAACTGAACAAAACACAATGGCAACCATCTACGCAGATGACACTACCATCCTAGTGCAAGACTGAAAACCATCAGGCATAATTCGCAACTGCAAACAAAACTGCCTAGCTGGAATGACAGTGTGTTAAAGCAAATGCTGACAAGTGTGAAGCAGTTCTGTTCACTGACAAACCATAACAACTGCACAAACATTAAGTGTTCTGGCATACCCACAAGCTCTGGAATGAAAATTAAGATCGCAAGAGCTAAGAAGGCAGTGAACACACCGTCAGCCAATAGCCCACTGGCCAGGACCACACCACGACGGGAGCAGGCCCCTAGACAAAGAGAATATAAGTGCCACTCCTGCCAGCCTCGGCCACTCAGTATTTGGACAGGATTAGGACAGTATACGAACAGGCCTAGCGCTGAATGCTACAATAACAGTTATTAGTGATCCACAAACTGTGTGTCAAACTTGCACGAACATTGTATATAGCAAAGGACTCGCATTTATACTGCATGTCGCCTATTGCTTGCGACACCATTGTAAATTCCAGGTTAAGCATTGTCTAGCTTCTTATTTGTAATAAAAACTATTAATGTTGTTTGCTTGAATTGTTGTATAGCATTTTGAGAATGCAGCATCCTTTAGGCACCCTATACAAGATGAGTGGGCAGGACCCCACATTAAGACTGCAGACAAATAACACTACACACACGCCCAATACGTTTCAGTGTTAAAGTCATATACTTCAGTGACAGGCCAACTGAGCAAATGCAAGGCTCAAACAGTGTTACTCTAAGCTCAACAGGTAAAGCACACTGAATAGGAGGGTATCGAGGTCCGTGTACATGATACTGATTAGACCCATGATGATACATGCAGCTGCAGTCTGGGGTTACGTGGCTCTGACCGCCTGTGCTGCCTACCGGTGATACAGAATGAAGTGCACCACAGTCCACACACACTGTCGACCTTCACAGAGAATACTGCCTTGAAACTCACACACAGATATTCAAAAAACTCACCACACGACTGTACAGGAACTTGAGACACTCTGACAATCACTTCATTCTTAACCTGGGAAACTACGACCACAACCACAGGTGAAAACACAAATGCTGAAAAACACTTCTATCTAGGGACAATTAATCACCTGTTGACAGCACAAGCTCACAGACAAAATAAACACTGGTGAATCCCTGCATTACAGCAAAACTAAATGGCATTGCCAGCTGCAAATATCTAGCTGACCAACTGGCAATACGGGAAAGCAGTATTGCACACTAAACATAAACATATCCAGCCAAACCTCTTTATGGCCAATTGACCACTCATATAACGACCTTGGCATGTTACAAGTACAGATGCTGCAGGTGGCCCAGGAGACACTCAGGTGCATAGCCCAGGAGTACCCCTCCTCAATAGGACTGACACTTGTAAAGAGTGTTTTAAGCTGCGACAATGGTATCGAGCATCGCACAATACCCAAAACTAACAACAACCTCACCCTTGAAGACAGAAAGAAACTGCTACTGCTCTTACTATCTGTCCAGACTATTGCAGAAGTTCTTTTCCTTTGGTGCTTGCCTCGGCACTTTTCTCCCTCTGCCCTTAAAACTGCTACCTTCTGCTCACTTCTCGACCACTTCTATCACCTCAAAGTGACTGTATAAGTGGGTAATCCTACGGACAACATCATGACCTCACATCCTGTGCACTTCTCAATTGTAACGAAGCTAACGGAGGTGATGATAGAACTTTGGTGATGGTCACCATGTCAGTGTGGGTGTGGAGTAGCTTCGCCCTTTAAAGAAAAAGGCATTACCACGAATTGGACCTGGGTCCTCCACATAGCAGCAAGATATGCTGACCTCTGAGCTGCTCAAATGGACAAGAGAGAATTTAGCATTAATTGCAAAGTTTGCAACCATAACAATCACAATATAAATAATTTCCATAGAGAATATGCATTGAAGCTTAGGGTTAAGAAAACTGTTTTATATTCAGGTGCAACACCCTTTTAACATCTGCCAGCCAACATTAGGAGCAATCTGGAAATCCCCAAATATTCAAAATTAAAGTAAAAAATGTTTTATTAGCCAGTCCACCAATAATTAACCTGGATATGTGAATTTACCTACCTGTCCCACCTCAGATACACAACACACAAACACTTTCTAACAGAAAACCATATTTAGCAATGCAACATATTCTCTAGGAGCAGAGAGGAATGGTAGATGGTTTACTCCACAGAGGGAAGCTGGCAGCAGCTTTGGAAAACCTTTTGAAGTGGTGATTCCATCATAATAATAGCCTATGTGCAGGTACGGTTGGTTCTCCATGGAACAGAAACTACTGTACCGGTCCCAACGTGGCATTGACAGCATAAAGGGCATTGCACAGGAAGGAAGTATATGAATTTATCAGAATAAGTTTAGATGACAGTGTCCTGTGTAAAATTAAATGCCCATTTAGCATGAAGTATTAAATCAAAATAGTGGCAGAGCAGTTTAAGTAGCAGAGCATTGGCTTTTTTCAAGTAGTTGTTTCTCTGTATATTTATAAAAATAAAATGATGTAGAACTAATCCCCTTGAATAATGATTAATGTGAGCAGATTAGTAGTAGATGAAAATGGTTGTTAGTAGTTCAGTGGCACTTCTCACTTACTCGTTTTACACCCCTGAAGGCTCTCATCGGTGATGGAGCTGTTGGAATATTACATGTGCATGAATGGCTGAACTCGATAATTTTCAAGGTATTCAATATTCTTGTACAGTGCATTCAAAACAAAGTTATATAGAAATGAAGGGGGATGTGTACTTCATAAACTGGTTTGACAACAAGCACACAACGAAGCAGTGTGATGTAGCTTACTCAAGCACCTCAGTTTTGCAGGAGACCCTGAGGCAACAAGTACACACATCATGTTTGCTCACAGTTTTTTATTGCCTGTGCTCGAGCACAGTATGAAATGTATTAATTTTTATGGAGTCAGCTATCCGTCCAATTTCCTTTCTAGAAGTGGAACAAAATGAATAATATTTTTCAAATACAGTGCTTAAAAAAGTTTCACACTGCCCCCACAGCTTGCATACTTTGTTTTTAACCCATTTGTGGGCACATTTTTTGTAGCAGCCCTGTAAAGTTAATTGTTTTGGTATCATTTTTGAAGTGTCAACTACATTTAATTTTTGATTATTTTATTTTTGTGATTTAGGAGCAAAAAACTATAGTGGTAAGTATACTTCCCACTGTCTTTAGTAAGCTGTTAAGAGTTACTACTACATGTGAAAAAAAGGAATTTTCTGTTTTTATTTGACTATCTATTTTACAATCCTAGAAACTTCATTTAACACTACTTAAAGAAACGAGCTGAGACAAGTCACAACAGCATATATTGCAGAATGAAACAATGTGTTCTGTTGTAACAAGTGACAACAGCACTGATATCATGACAAACAGACACCACTTGTTTAGCATATTATCACAAAAGGTCAACCACATCCAGAGGAGGTACAACATTTTCCCAAGAGCAGAGTAAAACAACTAAATTAGTGGTAAGTATGGTCAGTTGGTGGTAAGTATCTTTTCTGCAGTCAAAAAAAAAAATTAATTTTGTGGTAAGTATATTCCCCTTGTATCATGGAAAAATTACTTTGGTAGCAAGCATACTTCCCAGTGGCCTTCAAAACAACATTATTTGGTGGCACATATATTTGCAACTGCTTCTGAAAGGAACTACCACTTCTGCATGCTCCTGGCATCCAGTGATAGTCCGCTGCACCAGTTTACTTTCTTTTTGTTATGAAATATAGCTTTTAGTGCTGTGAGAAATATACAGCCCACCAAATAACAGTGTTTTAATGGCTCTAGGAAAATATGCTTTCCATCAAAATAGTTTCTCAAAATGGTTTGGGAAGTACACTTACTGTATTTACCCGAATCTAAGCCGCACTCGAATCTAAGCCGCACCTGAAAAATGAGACTCGAAATCAAGGAAAAAAAATTTTCCCGAATCTAAGCAGCACTTGAAATTTGTGACTCGAAATTTAAGGAGGAGAAACATCTTAGACCACATCTCCAAACCGAAACAAAGTTGGTCCATTGTAATATGAGACAATTTAGGTCGAATGAATGATGATACAGCTACAGTAGTTTGGTGCGTGTGGTAAACTTAGCAGTTAAGCTTTACCATGTAGTCATTGCTATGTGTCAGGCTCTCCGTCCATATTTATACTAGAGAGCCATTTTCACGTGCTTCGTCTGGTTTGAATTGATTGCTTATTTTTCTTTGATCTGATAAGTGCCGTTCTCTTTGTTATAGGTGTTTCCATCACTCTAAGCTCAAAATGCATTATAGTACTGTGCCATGCATTGTTTGTCGCATTCTGATTATGCGTGTTTACGGCCTGTCGCCGCTCGCGGGATGGCTTGCTTTTGCGCACGCTACCGCCGCTTACAATTAAAAAAAAAAGAGAGAGAGGAATCGTCTCATCAGCGAAACAATGGCAAGAGACTGCTATTTGTTGTTAGTTACACTGCCGCTTTCTTTGATAATGATCAACAAGAACCATATAATAGACTGCATATTATAGATGTTCCAAACGAAAGTTTAACGAAAAAGTTTCTCCATTTGAAAATTTTTGCAGACGCCTCTTGCACAGAAATTAGAGCCATCTTAGGGTTAAAAATCTAGTCAGTTGCCATGCTTCATTTCTGACTGTATCACTATTCAGCATAGGAATAATACAAATATAAACATGACATGATATATATATTCTTCCGCGTTTGCTGTTGTCTCACTCTAGTTTCGTAGTTTATTAGGAAGACAGGATTTAAATGAGATAGCAGGAAACACGTAGGAATACATGGCAAAATGTTTACATTCGTATTATTCTTATGGTGAAGAGAATACTGCAAGTGATTCACAATTCATAAAAGTTGCTATTAACAACCATCTCTTGTCACAGGTAGGACAAAAATTCAGAACGTAGACTTGGCCATATTGACAAACATCCCAAACAGTCTTCCAGTCGGATTTTCAAAGTACATTGAAAGGCTGCAACATTCAGAGATGAAGAATACGGGATTTGTATTTACTTCATTGGATAAAGTATGAAAATGCAGTGGTCGAAACTCGGGGCAGAGAAAAAAGCTCTGTTTTTTTTTTAGTTTGTTTACTGACGCATAGGTTTTGGCACCAGTATTTATCTTTGTGCCTGAAAAGCATGCCTGTGTAGTGCTACATATATTCGACAGCAGAAGTTAGTTGTGGCGGCACCTACCAACATTTTTCAGAACTTCCGCTTACTTTGCACTTGATTCTAAGCCGCAGGTGGTGTTTTGGATTACAAAAACCGGAAAAAAGTGCAGCTTAGATTCGACTTAGTGGTTTTACAAAGCTTTTGGGAATATATATTACCATCTGTAGATGTACCTGCTATCTTGTGATAGTACACTGTACCAGATGCATAAAAATTGCTGCAACAAACAGTTTTTGTTTATTGTCAGATCACTACTATCATCACTTGTGTAGTTGGAAAAAAAAATTGCCTCATTTTCACAGAGGAAATATAGCAGCTCACAAAAGGGCTCTAGGAGAAATACACTACCACTACAGTTTTTGTCCTAAACCACAAAAATAAAATTACAAAAATAAATAAATAAACAAACTGATCACATGTCCAATATAACATTAAAAAATTTGACTTTGCAAAGGGATTAAAGCGTTGATGCTTAAAGACTGCCCAAGCACTGTTACTTTACAGTAAGAATGTTTGTCAGCATGGAAAGTTACCACACAATTGGCAAACGCTACAGCGGCGTCATATGAACATTCCACAGCCTTTGCAGTAACAAAATGTTAAAAATCAGCACTACAGAGATTGCTCAGAGCCAACAACAACTGACGACTGCTAACTTCAAATTATAGCTGACAGGTAGTACCTCGGGAACTTACTGTAACTGCACTGTGACTTTTTTTGCAGATAATGGGGAGAGCTGTGTTGACTCACACGGTACACAACCATCTCGACACATTCAGTGGGGTCTCTAGGTGTCCATTATGTACTACAGTACAAACCCCCGCGGAATGTAGTGCACAAAGAATTGTGGTGTACTTGGAAACCGGTGGATGGAAAGCGACATTCTTTTTGAGGAGCACTAGTGAGAAAATTTAGAGAAATGGCTGTTGACGCTGACTGCAGAACAATCTACTGCGACTAATGTACATTCCATGTAAGGGCCATGAAGACAAGTTTAGAGAGATTAGGGCTCATTCAGAGGCATATAGACAAGTCATTTTGCCCTCACTCTGTTTGTGGTGCAACAGGAAAGGAAATTACTAGTGGTGATACAGAGTGTCCTCCAGCGGAACTTGGATCAGTGGTATTGTATTCCTTTCACAATATGTGAAGCATTTCTTTGATACCTGATGATCCTTGTAGAAGGGTGCGGAAATGGCCAGGTACCAATGAATGTCTCAAGTGTGAAGACCCACAGATTCAGCACATAGTTGAGTCAGTCTGGTTTTGGTCTGGTGTCACCTATGGATATCAAATGCCTCTAATAACTAGTAAGTATAATTTGAGAGCTGTGCAGTATCAGAACTGAATCCTCCAACCTACTGTCTAGTCAACATAATGTCAAAATTTCAGCAATGGGTCTCTCGACAAATAGTGCACTATGGTATAGGTCCTGTTCTTAGCATGCATTTATTGTAATTTCCTGCTTAATGCAAAGTCCTAAGCAATTGGAAAAAAGCACGGTAATTCCTGTATATAAGAAGAGTAAAACAACAGACCCACATCATTACAAACCAATATCCTTCTGCTTCTGTTCACAAATCAGCACAGATTTAGAAATCATCATTCGTGTGAAACTCGACTTGCCCCTTTCTCACAAGATATCCTGCAAATCACGGATGAAGGGAATAGGCAGATACCACATTGTTATTTCCAGAACGTGTTTGCCACAGTGTGCCACTGCAGACTGTTGATGAAGGTCTGAAATTACAGATTAGGTTTCAAGATATGTGAATGGCTCGAGATGACTTCTCGTGTAGTAGAAGCCAGAATGTCGTCCTTGATGGTGAGTGTTCATCAGAGGCAGGGGTATTGGGGTTATTCTCAGGAGTGCCCCGGGGAAGTATGATAGGATCACTCTCATTCTCTATACAGGGTGTTACAAAAAGGTACAGCCAAACTTTCAGGAAACATTCCTCACACACAAATAAAGAAAATACGTTATGTGGACATGTGTCCGGAAATGCTTAATTTCCATGTTAGAGCTCATATTAGTTTCGTCAGTATGTACTGTACTTCCTCGATTCACTGCCAGTTGGCCCAATTGAAGGAAGGTAATGTTGACTTCGGTGCTAGTGCTGACATGCGACTCATTGCTCTACAGTAATAGCATCAAGCACATCAATACGTAGCATCAACAGGTTAGTGTTCGTCAGGAACGTGGTTTTGCAGTCAGTGCAATGTTTACAAATGCAGAGTTGGCAGATGCCCATTTGATGTATGGATTAGCACTGGGCAATAGCCATGGCGCGGTACGTTTGTATCGAGACAAATTTCCAGAACGAAGGTGTCCCGACAGGAAGACGTTCGAAGAAATTGATTGGCGTCTTAGGGAGCACGGAACATTCCAACCTATGACTAAGCGACTGGGGAAGACCTAGAACGACAAGGACACCTGCAATGGATGAGGCAATTCTTCATGCAGTTGACGATAACCCTAATGTCAGTGTCAGAGAAGTTACTGCTGTACAAGGTAACGTTGACCACGTCACTGTATGGAGAGTGCTACAGGAGAACCAGTTGTTTCCGTGCCATGTACAGCGTGTGCAGGCACTATCAGCAGCTGATTGGCCTCCACGGGTACACTTGTGCGAATGGTTCTCCAACATTGTGTCAATCCTCATTTCAGTGCAAATGTTCTCTTTACGGATAAGGTTTCATTCCAACATGATCAAATTGTAAATTCTCACAGTCAACTTGAGTGGGCTGATGAGAATCTGCACGCAATTGTGCAATCACGTCATCGACACATATTTTCTGTGAACGTTTGGGCAGGCATTGTTGGTGATGTCTTGATTGGGCCCCATGTTCTTCCACCTACGCTCTATGGAGCATGTTATCATGATTTCATACCTGTGCTGCTAGAACATGTGCCTTTACAAGTACAACACAACATGTGGTTCATGCACAATGGAGCTCCTGCACATTTCAGTCAAAGTGTTCGTATGCTTCTCAACAACAGATTCGGTGACCAATGTATTGGTAGAGGCAGACCAATACCATGGCCTCCACACACCCCCAACCTCAACCCTCCTGACTTTCATTTATGGGGGCATTTGAATACTCTTGTCTATGCAACCCCAGTACCAAATGTAGAGACTCTTCATGCTCATATTGTGGACGGCTGTGATACAATACGCCATTCTCCAGGGCTGCATCAGCGCATCAGGGATTCCATGCGACGGAGGGTGGATGCATGTATCCTCACTAACGGAGGACATTTTGAACATTTCCTGTAACAAAGTGTTTGAAGTCATGCTGGTACATTCTGTTGCTGTGTGTTTCCATTCCATGATTAATGTGATTTGAGGAAAAGTAATAAAATAAGCTCTAACATGGAAAGTAAGCATTTTCGGACACATGTCCACATAACATATTTTCTTTCTTTGTGTGTGAGGAATGTTTCCTGAAAGTTTGGCTATACCTTTTTGTAACATCCTGTTTAGACTGGTGGTCCAAAACATTATGACCTGCTTAATAGCTTGTTTGTCCATCGTTGGGACAAAATACATAACTGATTCTGCATATCAGGGATCAGACAGCTTGTTGTTAGGTTTGAGGAGGTATGAAGCATTAGATGTCTACACACAGGTCTTGTAATTCACGTAAATAACATATCACTGATTTGCATACGTGGTAAAGATGCTCGATAGCGATCCAGATGGGTTCTTTTGGTTTACATCAGGCAAATTTGGCCACCAAGACATCAACATGACGTCACTATAATGCTTTTCAAACCTCTGTAGCATGATTCTGGCTCTGAGACACAGACATTTACACTGCTGAAAGATGACATTGCTGACAGGGAAGACATCAAGCATGAAGGGAAATAGGTGATTCACAGCTGTCAGCATGTCTTTGATTACTACAAGCAAGTGCAGGAGAATGTCTCCCAAGCATGATGCTGCTCCCACCAGCCGGCATCCATGGTGTGCTGCACATTTGGAGCTGCCATTCACCTCAATGATGGTTTTTGTGGAGACACCTAGCAACCTAGTGTAGCAAAAATGGGATTCACCCAAAAAGCCAACATTTCCATTGATTGATGGTTTAATCCGAATGGTCCTGTGCCCACTGCAATCACAACTGATGATGTTGTTGGGTAGACATGTGAACATGTAGGAGTGGTCTGCTGCGGAGCTCCGTGTTCCAGAATTTACAATGAACAGTGTGCTATGGAACACTTGTGCGTGCACCAGCATTGTGCTCTTTCAGCAGAGTTGCTACAAATCACCATCTATCCACATTGCAGCCAGACATGCCTCCAAACCCCAAGTACTGTGAAGAGTCATGGATGTCTAACCATTTAGCACCTAGTGATAGATAGCTCATGAACATTTGACCAGCACTGCCGCTTTTGAGATGTGTGTCACAGGCTCAGCATAATAATAATCTGCCATTTATCAAAATCACTTATCTCAACTGATTTCCCCATTTGCAGCCCATATCTTCACTAAAGTGAGCCCCCATCTGTGTCTGCTCTATTTACATATTTTTGTTACTGCATCACATGCCCGCAATGCCACCAGGCAGCATCCAACTCGCAGTGGGCAGTGGTCATAATGTTTTGGCTAATAAGTGTACATTAAGGATCTGACAGCCAACGTGGCCAGCACTATGTGGCTGTTTGCTGATGACGCTATTGTGTATGAGCAAATGTCGCCATTGAGTGACTATAGGAGGATATAAGATGACTTAGACAAAATTTGTGATTGATGAGATGAATGGAAGCTTACTGTAAATATTACAAAAATGTAGGTTAATGCAGATGAGAAGGAAAAAAAAAATCCCATGATGTTTGAATACAGCATCAGTAGTATGCTGCTTGACAGTCATGTCAATTAAATACCTAGGCATAATGTTCCAAAGCAGTAAGACATGAAACAAGCAAATTTGGTTGTAGGGAAGGCAAATGGCCAAATTGGTTTATTGCAAGAATTTTAGGAAAGTGTAGCTTATCTGTAAAGGACGCAACACAAGTGTGACCCATTCTTTAGCATTGCTTGAGTGTTTGGGATCTGCATGACATTGGATTAAAGGAAGACATTGAACCAATTCAGAGATTTGTCACCAGTAAGTTTGACTAGCACATAAGTATTATAGAGATGCTTCAGGAACTCAAATAGGAACCCCTGGAGGGAAGATGATATTCCTTTCACAAAACACCATTAAACTATTTAGGTACCTCGTACTTGAAGCTGACTTTAGGTCGATCCTACAGCGACCAATTTACAATTCACGTAAAGGCCACAAAGACAAGAGAAATTAGGGCTTGTAGAGAGGCATATAGACTATAATTTTTCCTAGCACTATTTGTCAGTGGAACAGGGCAAGAAATTACTAAGGTGGCTTGTGGGGTATGTACGTGATTTTAATCGGCATGATAGATACATTTTTGTACATGTTTACTTTCAAGGAACTTTGTTGTGCTGTTCTTTTTTAATAAAAACAAATACGAAGCTCGTGCTTATTCACTCCATTTCTGGCTGATGAAAGTATCTATTGTAATTATCATCTTTCTCATGTTCCCAGTACCTCGGAAACACTCTGTCAATTGTATTTCTTTTTATTTGGCATTTATGGCGTGGACATCTTGGAATTCACGAGCATCTATTCTGTTATCAGAAACATTACATTCTCTTCAGACCATTCTGCTGCTCAAAGATCTTGAGTTGAAGACAAAAGTTCACTGATGAAACACCAGAATTTAGCTCTTTCTCTCCTGCTCTCACCAATGCAGAGATGATGGAGACTCCGTTTGACAGTTCATCGAAAGACTGATAATGGGCAGAACATGAGTGAACACCTGTCAATGCTAACCATATGCAACATAATGGTGTCTGCTTGTGCTCAGCTACTGTTCAGAGCCACAGAGAATTCTTGTTCATTTGTGTCCGCTCCAGTGAAAAATGAGTTTCAGACCTGCAGTCCAGTCTTTTAAGTTTAGCAGGCAGATGGATCGGTCATGTTTTGGGCCAGTATGGTATACAGATGTCTGACAAATCTCATTTCTAGTGAGGCTATTTGAAGGCTGTGCAATTTGATGACAGGATCCTCGAACCTACTGTCCTGTCATATAGTCAACATTTGGATGATCATTGGTTGTGTTTCAAGATGACAATGCACAAGTACACCATGGGATACGAATGATGGAGGAAATCAAAGTCAAAATGAGGGCAGCTCAGTCTGTATTATTGTAATATATTAGGAGAGAGAGAGTCACGGACATGATATGCGAGTTGAGATGGTAATCACAAAAAGAAATACTTTTTTGCTGTGGCAAGATCTTTTCACAAAATTCCAGTCTCCAACTTCATCCTCCAAATACAAAAACATTTTCATTTTCATAGCACTCACCTTCATAGGGAAAAATGATCGTTATAATAAAACACAACAAATCAGAGATCACACAGAGCAATTTAAGTGTTCCTTTTCCCCACACATTGTTCAAGAGTGGAACAGTAGAGAAACAGTATGAAAGTGGTTTGATAAATCCTCTGTCAGGCACTGAGTTGTGAAATGCAGAGTAGTCATATAGATGCAGACATTTCATATCCCATAAGCACGGTGTTTGTGGTGGTCTAGTGCGTAGCGCACTAGACTCCAATCAGGTGGTCCTGGGCTCGATTACCCATAAAACATAAAAGGTGGGGATTTTTCCTTGTTCCAGTGACTGCAGGATGGCCCCAGGTGACACCAACCTGCTACCAGATGACTCCTGGGGATGTTTCCCAGGGGTAAAACGAAGCTGGGGCGATAGGCCATAACCCTCTCCCTCCTAGTGCCACGGTGAACAAAGGCTGCACCCTACCTGCTGTCAGGACAACATCCTAGTCACTGCCTGCCATCATAGACCTTACTTTAACATTTATGTTGTATGTGTCTGAAAAATTACTTTAACACAGAACAAATACGGAAATGAACAAGACCAGAATAATTAACATATTCTGTTGGATTTTCTGTTGCGGCTATATCATAAATTAAACAACAACAGAAAGACATCTTCAATCAATTTTCTAAAATTTATGACATAAAAATATTGTATAAATCATTAAAACTCTACTGTACTCTATCGAAATTGTAATACCCCTGGGTAGATGCCAACGTTAGCATGCAGCTAGAGCCAGTGTTGACATGGTTTTTAGGCTATTGTCCACATCCGACTAGATGAATAGCAGACTGGTATGCACACCCCACATCAGTTACATGATCCTCAAACATTTTGAAAACATTCTCACACTTTCACACACGATAATATTAGATACATACAGATACAGGGTACATAACTTTCATCCTGGTGTGGGTTGGAAGGGGGGAGGGGAGGGGGGGAGGTGGCATGGAAAGGGCATCTGGCCACAATTTACCACTAATACTGCCAAATCCACATTAACATGCTGAGACTGTGATAGCAGGGGATAAAGTCTAAGAAAAAGAAAAAGTAAAATGTATCAAAGTTGTGAGGTAAAAGTCTGTGCCCACTGCCAGAAGAAAATTCACTCCAGATTTAATGTTGCAACAGTGCATATGGAGTACATGAAATGATCACATTTACAGATCAATACTGCAAATGCTTCTCAGCTAGCATGTATCGACCCGTGCCAAAACACACACATTAGTATGTCGTGTAGCCCTCACTGGTGACAATGCAGGCACTGACTATGGCATTCAGTCGATAGTACAGATGGCAAAAACTGTCCTGAGATAAATTATGTCACACATGCTCAATCTGTTCACATAGTTATGTAAGAGTTGTTGGTTGACAAGTTGCACGAGTCACTTCTCATCCCATGTTCCCACATGTGCTCGGTTGGAGACAAACTCATAGAACATGCTGGCCCGGGAAGTCACTGCTCATCTTTCGGAGAACACTGAGATTCGTGGGCAGCGTGTGGGTCAGCACCATACTGTTGGAACAGTACATTACCTTCCAGTTGCAAGAATGCAAAAATAACAGGTGTAACATCATTCTGCATGTACCAAGTGCAGAAACACCACAGACGAATGAGAGTTGTAGTTTATCGCACCCCAGACCATAAGGCGTGGGGTGGGGCCACTGTATCTTGGACGAATGCACTCTACAAGAGAGTGCTCACCAGATTTATGTCATTTGCTGATATGACCATCACTTGTGTGCGAGCAGAATCTGCTTTCATCACTCACGACCATGGCGTGCCATGCCATCCTCAAAGAGATCCTCTGATGGCACCACTCGAGCCATGCATGTCAGTGCTGAGGCACGATTGGAAGACGGGATAGATGTGTGCACGTCCGTAACGCAACTGGCAATAACTGCTTTGCAACAGTTTGTGTTGACACATCTGGGGCTCACAAGACCTTTTATCTGTGCTGTGGTAGCCGTACGATCTCCAACTGCTGCCCTTTCAGTACAACAATCCTAGTGAGCATCTGTGCTGTGTGGATGTCCAGAACCTCGACTACGTGTGTGAGAATGTTCACGTGACTACTGATACTAGCAACGTTGCATAACTGACGCAGCACGTCCAACTTGTGTGGCAATTCCCCCGAAAGGACCATCCTGCCACTCGGAAGCCCACAATTTGACCCCTTTTTAAACTCACTCGTTGGCTATAAGAATCACGAGTGTGCCTTCCTGGCATGGTTGCCTGCTTGCTTCACACGTCTGCATCACACTGGCTGTGAGCATTTCCTATTAAAGGGTAGACACATATAGCACTCTGATAGCTATGCCATTACACTATCTGTTGGCGGATGACACTGAAACCATTGCCAGTACATCTACTATTCCCAGGTGACATGTGTTGTCATCAGAACAAAATTGACATTGTATTTCCAGTTGTACAATATAAGCTGTATAAGCAGAAACATGTTACTAAAAAGATGCTAGCCTTACATTATTCTTGCACATTATCATTATCTTTGATGTTAATAGGACCAGAAACATGAAAAATGCAATATCGAAAGTGAAGTTCATGGGAGAGATCTATGAACCGTTCAAAGTAAAGACAGGAGTGAGGCATGAGGATGGCCATCACCTACTCTATTTAACTCAGTTTTGGAGAAAATAATCAGGACATGCGACAAAAGAGACAGATGGGTGAAGACTGAACCGTTGCCCTCCAAGTGCCGTGCCAAACAAAGACTGCACTCTACGTGTAGTCAGATCATGTCACACACCACACCATGGCTTGCGGAATATATATGCACATGTAGATAAAATGTCTGGCCTTTGCTGATAATATAGCCATAATAACAAATAACGGAAAAGAAGACAAAAAAGCTCTACAAACTCTTTATCAAATCTCAATCAATATGGGACTACAAATCTCACATGAAAAAAACTTGTACATTGACACAATGTAAAGAGACAGACACCCACTGGTAACAAAGTATGGAAAGATATCACATGAACAAAGTTTCCAGTGCCTGGAAGAGATTACACAGAAAATAAGACTGAACTCAACATCCAATGAAAAAAGAATCACAAAACTACATAAGGTATTCAGACTTATATGGAACAATTATAACAAAACAAGTTTTTCCATCAATGCCAAATTAAGACACTGTAGTACAGTAGTTAACACAGGCCTTGTACACCTCAGAACAACAGCAATGAAGGGAAGAACAAAAATCAAAGAGATGGAAAAACAGAAGGAAAGATCTACAGGCCAGTTCAGAGAGAAGGGATCTGGATAAACATATTGACAAAAGAACTGTATAAATACAAACAGAGGATTAAAAACAACACCAGGTAAAGAAGGACAAGGTTCTAGAGACACATACAAATTATGCACAAAAACAGACTTACCAAGAATATTTTTTATATAGTTATGGCCAATAAAGTGAAAACCAACTGGGTATAGGAAACCATGGAGGACCTCAAGAAACAAAACATCTCCACAGAAGACATCACAGACAGGAAAAAATACAGAGTAAAAAACTGGAAAACAGAAATTTCAGCAGATATTGAAAGAGAAGAAAACGGGGAACGACGGTACAGAAGAGAGGAAGAGGAATCACAATGAATATATGAGAAGTTTTTGAAAGCCAAATGAAAGAGACAGAAAAAAAGCCTTGAAAATTGATGGTGCTTTACTGCTCTCCTTAAGGGGGTATTAATTAACAATAATTCAATATAATAATAATAATAATAATAACAATAATAATAACAATAACAATAATAATAATGACACTGTCTCTGTCTCAAGAAACTGATCTTCGAAGATCAGCTGAAGTTATCTCCCATGTCTTACTCTGCCTCTGTCCATGTGAATAACAGTAAAATTTAGGCTTATTTGGGAAAACAGCACCAAAGAAATTGTTTATTACAAATGGAACAACAGTATTATAGATTGCACATGACAAAGATTTATTGTCACAAATTGATGTTATCACCACTCTTGATAAATCCTGTTAATACAGTACAATAAAAAATAACAACACCCGATAAATCTCTGTACACACGCCACATTACCATAAGTGAAAACTACATGGAGTGGAAAGAGGGAGATACTACGATGCAAAATTGTTTCCATCTTATGACCTTTTTGTTGTTGCTGTGGTAGTCTGAAGATTGGTTTGCTGCAGCTCTCAATACTAATCTATCCTGTGCAAGCCTCGTCACCTCCACCTCTACATATCTATTACAACACCCACCCGTTTAAACCTGCTAGTTGTCGTGAAGTCTTGATCTATTTCTACAGTAGCCACCAAGGAAGAGCCTACAGCTTTGATTCAACCCCCTCCCCCCCCCCCCCCCCAGTCATACCCTCATACCTCCCTAACTATGCTTTGTTCGATACTCCATCTTCCACAATCGCAACGAATTCCTCCATCCTCCATGAGATATATACATCCTAAACACCAATCCTGTAAAACTGTTGTCAACCTTTCTGCCACAACTCTTAGTCCTGCAGAAGTATTGGTACTTTCTAAAGGCCTCACCTTTAGCCCAAAACCTAAATTCAAGTGTGCTGGACTTGTAAAGGAACTTCTTTCCTTACCTAATCTCTGCAGCTGAAATTTCTTCAATGTGCATTAGGGAGGTATGAGGGTATGACTGGAAGAGGGGGGGGGGGGGGGGGGGGGTTGAATCAAAGCTGTAGGCTCTTCCTTGGTGGCTAGTGTGTGTGTGTTGGAAGGGAAGGGGTATAAAAACCGTTGAAATAGATCAAGACTATGCTACAGACTGAACGCTGAAAGGCATAATCAGTCTTAAATGATGATGATGATGATGCATCCCACTAATAACAGCCAACAAAAACCTCACATAGAACCTTGCTTAAAACAGTTCCAGCCTCCCTCCCACCCTGAACCTCCCATTCCAGCCAGTCATCTCTTGGTTATCTTTCAGGAATTCGTCACTTCTAACTCGGCCTTACTTTCCTTTCCTAAATCCTCCCTAATGAGAGCAACATCACTCCTATGTAACACACAGCTACCCATATCCTGAAAATCAATCTGTGCCTTATCATCTTTCCTACAGATAAAAGCTTCATCACAGTGTTCATGAATCATAGTGACTATGTGGCTGAGAGTCTTCACCAACTTTCTAACACCTCTGCATACAAACCTTACAACCATGATCACATCCTAGAATTCCAACAAGACTCCAGCAGCTCTCCAAGACCATAAGTCCATCCCATAACTTGACTCCTGGATCTATCTCCCTCCTCACACCACTCCTTCCTTTTTACCTATTCGCCAAACTACACAAACCCAACTACACAGATCTCTCCACTTGTCCAACTGTGGCTGGGTACAATCCTCCCACTGAACATCACATGCAAACCATTGTCTGTAACCTCCCATCCTACAGTGAAGACAATGCTCACTTCCTTCACGGCCTTTCTGCATTTCCTGTTTTGCTACCACATGACTCCTTGCTGGTTACTATGGATGCAACATCATTTTACAACATCCCCCATGCCCATGGTCTCACTTTCCAAACATCCTCCTGATACCAAACCCACCACCTCTTTCCTAATCCCCTTACCCAATCACATCCTGACCCACAATTATTTCACTTTCGAAGACCAAGTCACAGGGTGAAATGCCTAAAGCTCTCACCACAAGTATGAAGTGCTATTGATTTGCGGCTTTGACAGAATGGATTGGTAGTCAGGGACTCATTATTGTTACCCAATCAACAGATTGTAAAAATCCTTTCTTGTGCAGATGTACACTTTTTAAATGAAACTGTGCTTACTGACATTAACAAACTAAAAATATGGTAAATCAGAATGTCAGTGGGGTTTGTTGCAGGATTCTAGCACAAGTTGTCAATGAGATACAGTATTTTTAAAAGTTTCCACACCAATACTAGTTTGTGCCACTCAATCTGGGTAGTTGCTAGGTATGATGTTGTTTGCTTACAGTGTGTTTGTGTGTGTGTGGGTAGTTGCTCGGTATGATGTTGTTTGCTTACAGTGTGTTTGTGTGTGTGGGTAGTTGCTAGGTATGATGTTGTTTGCTTACAGTGTGTTTGTGTGTGTGTTCCTCGAGTGCATTGTGACTTGCAAGTCAATAAGTGTGTGACAGTCCAATCAGTAGGTCGTGAGTGGACGATGGGATCTACCAACGCATAAAAAGGTGACATGCTCATGGTGTATGGAGAGTGTACGAAGAATGCAGTTCATTCTTGTACAGTATATGCGGCAATAAATCCCAATAAATGTCAAGCATCTCAGCAATCATTTATCAACCTCTTCAACCAGTTATGTGGAAGTCATAGCCTAACTCTTAGCAACATAACAGATGAAACAAGTAGTTGATCCACATGTTACCTCTTCCACAATCGCATGTGGAAATGGCATTAATCGGGCAAGTGTCCTATGCATTCTCCATTGATATAGGTTTATCCCTTTCTATAAAGAGCTGCATGGAATTGATCAAGAGAATTGTGTTAACTTCCATACATGGGCATTAAGACAGGATACTCCAGATGTATCATGTATCTTGTTTAGTGGTGAAGGAAATTTTAACAATCGTGGCCTGGTAAAGTGCTGAAATAAGCACAATTGGTCTGTTAACAATTCTCTTTGGCTGTGGCAGGTGGAATGTCAGCATCCTTGGAGTGTAAACGTGTGGTGTGGGGCAGTGAACCATCAGCTCATAGGCCCGTTTTTCTTAGAAAGAACACTGAATGCGCACAAGTATCACAGCCTCCTAACAAATCATCTTCCACGGATGCTAGAAGAGATTCCTCTGCAGACTAGGAGCAACTTGTGGTACCAATACGATGGCTGTACAACCCACAGTGCACGAAGTAAAACATGGCTTCACAAACTGTTTACAAATCATTAGATTGGATGCAGAGGACCTGTATCGCGGTTGACCCATTCGCCAAATTTCATGCCTGCAGACTTTTTTTCTATGGGGAAAGCTGAAAGACTGTCTACAAGGGCATACCAACTACATCTGATGATATGCAATGATGTATTACTGCAGCCTGTCAGATTGTCCCTGCTGAAATACTGGTATGTGTGCAGCAGTCTTTCCATACCAGAATGGGAGCATATACTGGTGCTGCCAGTGGTCATTTTGAACACAGCCTGTGATGGTCAATTGTCTCATTACTGGTCACAATCCACATAACTAGTGTATGGACTTGGACTGTTCTTTGGTGTGTGCTACCGCAGCTAATGTACAAGTGTTGGCGTGGGAACTTTACAGCTAATGTACAAGTGTTGGTGTGGGACCTTTTCAAAATATGATATCTCATGAATGGCTCACACTAGACTCCTGCAACAAACACCGCTGATAGACTAATTTACCCTACTTTTAGTTAATACTGATAGGCATAGTTTCATTTAAAAAAGTTTATGTTTGCACAAAAAATGCAATTTCTAATATCACTACAACCTGTTGGTTGGTTACTAGCATAAGCCCCCAACTCCCAATCCATCCTGTGAAAACCACACATCAATAGCACTTTCCATTTCTGCAATGTTTGTGGTGCAGGTTTTAAGTGATTATCCCTGTACAAGCAAATCTGTAGTACTGCCATGGGTACTCGCATGGTGCCATCCTATGCCAGCTTTTGTATCGGCCATCAGGAGAAGTCCTTCCTATCCAGTCAACACCTAAAACCCATTGTCTGATTCAGAGTAATTGAGACATTTTCATGATCTGGACTCATGGTATAGACTGCTTCTTCCATAACCTAAAAACCTACTCCCAAATCATCTTAACCTGATTATTCTCAACTCAATGCACCATATCACTAGACATCGATATCCATAAATACATGTCAAGTGGACCAACCATCAACAGTACCTCCCTCCACTTTGACAGCCGTCACCCATTCCATGTCAAAAAGTCTCTTCCATACAGCCTTGTCACACGTGGACTCGCTATCCCCAGTGGAAAGCAGGAGTTGTCTAAATATGGCAATAGCACTACCAGAGCCACAGTATCCTATCCGTCTCATTCATAAATAGATCTCCCGTGCCATCTCCTCATCTCACACCTGTAACCCTGCTAACCAGACGATGGTCAGCACTCATCTAATCACCCAGGCCTTGAAAAGCTCAACCACATCCTTCACTGGGGCTTTGACTATCTCAGATGGGGTATACTGTACTCAAGATACTACCCACTTCCTGCGAAGTAGTGTTCCATTGCCCGCACAATCTAGAGAACATCCTTGTCTGCCCCTAATCCTGTGAGTGACCCAGGTGCAAGACCTGTCCCACAAATCCACCCACCACCTCCTACAGCAGTCCAGTCGCAGGCATCTCCCACCATATAAAAGGCACGATCATGTGCAAAAGCAACCTGTTAAAAATCAGCTATGCTGCAATTACCATACAATTTTCCATGTAGGGATGACAAGTAACCAACTGTTCACTCGCAGTAATGTCTAGCACCAAACTGTGGCAAACCACAGACTTGACATTGCAGTTGCCAAGAGGCTGTACACCACTTCAACAACTGCTTCACTAGACATACCATTTGGATATTCCCTTCCAGTGCAAGTTTCTCTGAACTACGCAGGTGGATATTGTCTCTCCAGCACATCTAGTGCCATCCACCTGACCTAAACCTCTGCTAATTTGTTTCCCACTGTAACACTTTACCTTTTCCCTTCTCTCTTCTGTACCCACCAATCTTTTCCCATTCAGACCATGTACTGTCTTCTCCAATCACTCTGCCCCCCCCCCCTCCCCCACCCCCTGCAGCTACTGCGGGTGTGTACATTTGGGTGTTTGTGTGGTTTCCAAACTAAACCATGTGCATTTTAGATATGTTAGATCCATATACTTTACCTGAAACTAATTCTCTGAGGTACTGAGACTACTGCTTCCTGGCTCTATTTTCAGCTAACACAGAAGTATTGTCTACAAACAAAAGTGTATGGGACAGGATATTTACCAGTGAATCATTCACACGGGACACCAAAAAGACTGTTGTGTGGCATGTAGACAACCCCCGAGATGGTGCACCAAGGCAGTGTGACTGCAGGAGCATACAGCAAAAACTCTACACAAAAGATGGTCCAGCACTTCTCAGAGCTTACAGTCAAAAATTATCAGGCAAGGTGTCCATATTATGCAAATTAACGTAGGATTAACAAGTGACAAATGCAGTTACCAAAGCAAATTAGATGATGAGCATGCCATCAGTATTATAGCTCTATAGGAAATGCATTTAGGTGATAATTCAGCAGCTACATGCAAGATTACGCAATATAAAGCAATATCAATACTCCTCTCAATTGTTAGGTGCTACCACAATAAATGAAAAAAGAAACAGCTCTTGGATTATGCTGGCTTAAGCTGTCAGAAAATTAGTGATGTAGAAGTAATTAGGATAAAACTCAAAGGCCTGGTTATTACATCAGTCCACAAATCACCTAACGGAAAGTGTCTGACACTAGTCTTACACACAGCAACTAGACAGCACGTATATGTTTAAGATTTTAATTCCAAAACACAACCCGGAGATACATAAATAGAGACCAAAGTAGAGAACCATTGTTCAAATGGATCAATACACAAGAAATTATCTAAGTTTGATGCCAAGGAATTTAAAACGTTTTGGGCAGGCAAATGGAAACTGATACAAAACCTGACCCATCCATCTTTTCCACTGATGAGAACAAATTACCACTGAATCACTCAATAGTAGTACTGAAACATTTTTCAAGGAGTGTACATTGGCTCACAAAAGTTATCATTGGTGCTGAAATATCAGTTACAAAATACATTGATAAACCCTCATGGAAATTTGAAAAAGGTAACTCGGTACAATACACCCAGGAAGTGGAGAGCAACCCACACTGGACACCTCAAAAGGCAGAACATTGGGAATTATTGTAGATGTAGCTAAATGGAATATCTGAAGGGTAGTAACAAAATAATGTGTACTAGGATGGGACAAACCTGCCCAAGTCCTCTACAAAGGATACCAAGTGTCTAAATAATGTTTTGATAACATTTTGTATTTAAAAATATGTGTGTGTATAAATTGTTCATGTTGATGTAAATTTGACAATTTAAGAAATGGTCATGCTTAGGAACAATGTAAGAAATAGGTGTTATGTAAAAGCCAGTGTGCTTTTGTTTGAAACGAAAATAGCTGTGGGGAGTGGAAAAGGTGCGAAAGGCGAATTGGCGTGCTACCTTGAGCAAGTGTGGGAAGTAAGTCACACAGTCTGTAGGCAGCAGTGATTGAGGTAACTCCTTTGTGGAGCAGAAGCTTTGCCTGCAAATTTTCATAAAAATGCCTTGATTGAAGACTGCAAACAGCTTACAGCATAGCTGCGAGTTGTTGAGCTACTGTATGTAAAACTGAATGAAGCCAAGAAGAGAAATTGAGCCCATACAGCAAGAAACTTGCAGGCCATAGTGTGGGTAGTGTAGCCGTCATAACTGTTTGCCACACCCAAGCCTACAGCCACCAGATAAGATTTTTTTCTATTTTTACCTTTGTACAGCATGAACCATTAATTTAAACTGTGATTTAATAATCATTCTTGAACTTTACGGAAACTGGCTCACCCTGTCATCTCATCCTAATCATACATCTGTATAGGGTTCCTTCCTGGTGTTTGATTGATCTGAGTGTCCTGTTTTACAGACTTATGAAGTGCCAAGTTAATATAAAGAGGAACCATTTAAATTGCTTTAGTGTAAATAATAAAAATGTTTTCTTAACTATTGCAAAGTGTTATAGTTTGCTTACATAAAATTCAATCAGAGTGAAGCCAAGTTACTAGAACCTGTTAGAGGGCTATACAGAATTAGTTCAAAGAATAATAGCTTTTGAAAGTAAATTCCACCAAGAAAGAGGTTTTCTTTAAGTGAAATGTTCAGTTAAAATGTGTGTGCTTTAGTGTCCAAGTTTTTAAGTTTCTTGATTATGGAAAGTGCTTTTCTAAAGGTTGTTCCCCCCATCCCCGGCTAATTTTTTTTACCTTCCTTGAAGTTATCTACTGGGCTTTTTCTTTTTTTAAAACATAATGTATAAAGATGTAGCCCAAAATTGTTTAAGTGGGGTAATTTATTTGAAGAGCCAAACTAAACAGTAGCAAGAAAGTAGGCAAAATTCACATTTCTGCTTCTCCAATACTTCACTATTTCATTGCCAGGATAGGTTGGTGACCATTAAGTACATGTTTTAAACCACTAAATGAACTTGGAAATGAGTTGTCCTAGCTTCAGTATATTATCATTCATACTGTGTTTCTATCTAGCCACTGGGTAAGATCTTTGGAAAAGAAGTGAATAGTCCAATTTACTTATCCATTAGACGCAACACACGGTAAATCCTGTAAGAAGGATAACTCTATTGATTATCTTTTCCTATAAACAGGACTATCCTTCCATAGTGTATTTTATTTGGAAACTAAACTATATTTTAGTAAGAGGGTTATACGTGGCAACATAGAGACAGGGTTTCTGTTATTTACATAAAAGCATACTAATATCATAATGGTAGTGTTATAAGGTCCTATTAATGTGTGGTCATGACATTTGTTAAATGTCTCACCACATTCCTATTGAAACTATTTACTCTTCTTGTAAATAATACCTATGACAATTTTATACAAATGTCCACTAAGACTTTGCTCGTCAACTTCCATTTAGGTAACAGCGATCTTTTAGATGTATTTAAATCAGTACTGTTAAGAAATACTGACTAGCTTTATTTTCAGGAATCTCAAGTTTAAGTTATACATACTGTTATCCTCCAATAAGAATCATTGGCCGATTCTTCGTCTTTGACAGGTTCAGCATGCCTGCAATGCAAAACATTATCTTTTGTATTAACAGATGAAATCCAATTTTTTAAATTTAATAAATGCTTATACAAACATAAAGTTTCTTCAAGAAATGTATTTCTGACAACTTCCTGTCACAGATAATTTTCACTGAATGTTGCAACCCAGTTATATTGCTGATGAGAAGCAAATGTTGATCTTTTCCCTCTCTTCCTTCACCATCTCCTGTTTTGTTCACCTTGACATATTTCTACCAAAAAGACTACCCCAATGGATCCACTGCTTATATTTAACACACAGCAAATATTTCCTTAACACAGGATGTGCATTGACAAGCTTGAATTAATCAGAAAAATATAAACAGATACTAACCATTCCACAGCTCTTACAAAATACTTGCATTAAGTAATCATCAAAGCTACTTTTTGTACAGCAAGAGGACTAACAGTCAAAATGGTGCTACATGCTACAGGCAGTGCAATACCATTTATTTTACTCATTGCTACAGCAATAAATGTACTTATAAAAATATTCAGACTTAGACTATAATCAAATACAAAGAGAGAAAATATTCTAACTAAAGAGATATAGCAGCCATAGGCAGAAACAAATAAAAAAACTGATACTAATCTTAGCTTTGAGGACCAAAAGTTTCTTCATCTGGAAAATGTAAAAAGAGAAATGAGACTGTTCAAGAAATAAGGATGAAAATTTAGGATCTTGAGTCAAGGAAGATGAATGGTTAAATGAATGAAAAAACTAGACTGGACATGATGAAATTCAGTTGCAAAAGAGCAGCAGATGATGTAATTTTAAATGCTGAGAAATAAGATCTCTTCAAGAGGAGCCACCAAAAGCTCAAACAAGTGAAGAACAAGCTGAAAATACCGGTAAATGGGCTAAAATGGCGGTAAATAGATAAACGAAACAGAAAGATAGTGCTGAAGAACAGGCAACCAAACAACAACAACAACAATAATAATAACAGCACATTGTAGCAATATATAATAGCAGTTCCACAACATCTGGAGGAAGATTTTCCACTAACAGAACAATAAATTCATGAAGTCATCAAATCATTCCAAAACTTCAAAGCAACAAATGAAGACTCCACTACAGCAAAATTATTGAAATAGTCAGAACACACAAATGATCTACAACTGCTGTTTGAGAACATTTGGAAAGCTGAAGAGATTATTGAAAGCATTAATCCACAGCTATGAAAAAAAGGGGACACACAAAATGTCAACAACTGCAGAGATGCCTGACTTCTGCCAGTGGTATACAAAATATTATCAAAAATTCTCTGGACAGAGTTGTAGAAACTTTAGACAAATAACTGGCAGAATCTCAAGGAACTCTAGAAAGGGAAGACCCTGCACAGAACAGATGTTTATTAGAAAATTGATAATTCTCCACAGACTGTTAATCACCAAACCAATAATAGTATCATGTATTGGTTTCAAGAAAACATTTGATTTGGTAGGCAGAGAAATTATGGGTAAAATCATCAAAGAATTTTGTGTTAAAGCAAACATAATCCTCAAAACACTAGCAAATAGGAAGACTGAAGCTAAATTTATGGGAGAAGTATCTCAACCATTTGAAATAAAAACTGGTGTTAGACAAGGGGACAGTTTATCACCTTTACTGTAACACTACATTCTAAAAAAAATAGAAAGTTATTGGAATTTGGAGAAAAAAAATCACAAAATTGAACCAATAATTTTAGGACGAAAAACAAATGGAATTAAGGTAAACTACCTGGCTTCTACAGATGATTCTGATATACTTTCAAAAAATCTGACAGACAGTTATTAAAAGAAATCTTTTGGAAGAAATAGCAAAGAGAGCTGGTCCCAAAATTTCAGCCGAAAAAACAACATTGATGACAATTTCAAACAATGCATCAACATTCTTAGAAAAACAAAAATGTAAAATAGCATTAGTAAGTAAATTTAAATATATTGGACAAACTGTACAACAAAATGGACTAGAAGAATTAACAGTAGATGCAAGAGTCAGCAAACTGGAGAGAGAAAATCGTTTGACAAAGGATATTTACAACAAGAAATGTACAACTAAAAAAAACAAATTTAAACACTATCCCACAGTGGTATGACCAGGATGTTTACATGGATGAGGATGCCTAATGATGAACTATAAGCTGGACAGAACAGAGGTTCCTCAAAGGAGCATTATTAGAAAATAATGGTTGCAATACAAGCTACAGATGGCCGGAAAATGAGAAGTAATGAGGAGATCTACAAAAATTTTGAGAAAATATCAGAAGTAATGGCTAAAAGAAGATTAATCTTTTTTTAGAGACCTCTACTGAATGAGTAGTTCTGGAAGAAGGAATCAATGATAGCATGGATTACAGAAATAAGAAAGAAACAACATCAAACAATCAGAAATAATAGAAAGAAACCTTTTTACAGATAAAATACTGAATTTAAAAGGATCATCACCTCTCCAAGATCAAAATTAATTTCATCCCTCTCAATAAGACTGTGAAAACCGGAAATAAATTTCATAAATATGATATTGCGAAGCTCAAAATCAATCAAAACGTATTGGAACAATGCCACCAGTAACTGACAGTTGAATCCCATAAATGGGCAGACATTGCCTCCATGATCCAACAAGCAGCTAATACTACAGTCCTGACAGCTAAAAAGAGGAATCATACATGGTGGAATGAGGTTTGTGGTGAGGTGGTGGCCCAAACAGCAAGTGCATGGAAATAGTGGAACCCTACCAGGAGACTTGCTTTTGATGTATTCCATGAAGTTCAAAAATATGCAGCCAGAACTCTACGAAGGGCTAAGAAACTGCATGAGAAACAGCAGTTAGAACAGATCGATCAGCGTTTCCAGAAAAAGAATGTCAGAGACTTCTATCAGACGTTCAAATCGAATTTGAAAGGATACCAAGTCCCTACTTTTTGTTTTAGAGACGAAAATGGAAAGCTCAGTGTTGTGTACATAGTTCCGCGTATTCAGCGCGTACACAAATTTCCCACTAGAGTGTGCCCCGCTAAGCACAACAGCGCAGGCGCAACACTCGTCCATCTCCGCACTACGAGATGGCGCTGCCATAGAGACAGACCAAATTCTGCTTCCGCCGATCCACGTATTAATATGTAACGCAGCCAATGAGATTGCTGCTAACATAGAACACTTTCTCCTCGCGCATCACACTCGCGCAGTGATACATGAACGTGCAAGGTATTATAACGAGTGTAAAGACCTTCGATCAGTCAGTCTGCATTTGTTTGCACCACTCTGCATTAGTCTGTACCAGTCTGCATTAGTCTGTACCAGTCTGCACGAGTTCTACAATTGTCTGTGCCAGTCCATAGTCAAGATCCAGTCTGCGCCTAATAAGATTACCATATTCCTGTACATAGCCATGAAGATAAATGTATAGACACTTTTGTCAAGTATCCGAGATATATGTGAGAATAAGATTAATGTATCAATACCAAAGGAACTTCAGATTGTCAATTGTAAATAACATCCAGAACCAAGTTAAGTAATTTTTATATTTGTTATTATTTTAATAAATGTGTGGGAAAATTAAACGAGTTCTGTTTAAAGTTGGTCACCGTCAATCTGCTACTCTAAGCGTGCAAGTGGCATTTCTATCGTCTGACCTAATGGCAGAAGATAAACATGCCATGATAAGACCACGAGACATATTGCTGACACTCGCTTACTTCATTAGAGCAACAAGTCAAATAATCTAATGGTGTGTGTACTGAAGGTCTTACAGTATGCACACCACACTCGAAATGACCAACAAAGAGAACTGCAAGATAATGTCTCGTTACTTTGAAAACCTACTTAATTGTGATGAACTGAAAGAAAGATTCCCTGTATGTGCCCCAATCCACAAACTACCCCTCATCTCCATCTAGTAAAGAGGAGACCAAAGAGATCATCAACAACTTTAAGAATAATAAGACAGCTGGAGAGGATTCAATAGTGGTGGAACTACTGAAGCTGGCAAATAATGAAACTCTAGATATACTAGTCCAACTTTTTGAGGAGATCTGGAGAGCTGGGATGATACCAACTGAATGGCAATCAGCTTTAATCCATCGTATACACAAAAAAGGTGATAAATAGAATGTCAATAACTATAAGGGTACCTCATTAGTATCTGTTCCATATAAGATTCTCTCCAAAGTGATACAGAATAGAATAGAAGATCATTGTAACCAACTGATTGGGGACTATCAAGCTGGTTTCCCAAAGGGCGATTCTTGCGCAGAACAGATCATTAACCTGAAGAACGTCATCAGGTACAAAAAAAATTGGAAAAATAACTATGTCATGTTTGTTGATTTTTAGAAAGTATATGACTCCATCGACTGACAGGCATTAATGAATATTTTGGAAAAGTTTGGGGTGGATAATACATCAAGAAAGCTGATCAAACAAACTCTTACTAACACAGTGTCAAAAATTAAATTTATGGGTGAGGTATCTGAACCCTTTACAATCAGAACAGACATAAGACGAGGAGATGGACTATCCCTCTCCTTTTCAATTGTGTCTTGGAGAAGGTCATTCAAGAGTGGAGAAAGTTATTAGCCCAAGGAGAAACAAATGAAGAGTGGTTCAGACTTGGTCCTAAGAACAAAGGGGTGTGCATTGACTGCTTAGATTTTGCGGCTGACCTGGCCATTTTTGCTAACAACATAGAGTCAGCAGTCAACAAGATAAATAGGCTGTCAGAAATTGCTGAAAAAAGTTAGACTCCAGATCTCTATTCAAAAGACAAAATATATGACGAAGATCTGTGATGGGCCTGAATGGATGATAACCAACCTGGAAAAAATCGGATGAGTTAAGAATTTCAGGTATCTCGGTGAAGACATCCACCAGGAGAATGGATTAAAAGAAGAAGCAATTGTCGGGATGAGGAAGTTAGACCAAGCATACCGACTGACAAAGAATACTTATAACAAAAAGTCTATGAGTATATGGGCCAAGTTCCAACATTATAATACAGTTGTAAAACCTGAGGGCTTATAAGAATCCAAAACTTTTACGACGAATAGACAAGGTCAAGCTGAGCGGCTGGAAAAGCGTGAGTGTAGGATATTAAGGAAAATCCTAAGGTAATAGATGGGTTGATGGACAATGGCGAATGAGAGCAAATGAGGACTCGTGCAGCAAGACAGAACCTATCACAGCATCCATTACGAAGAAATGATTGTTGTTTTATGGTCATCTCATGAAAATGGACGGTGATCGACTAACAAAAAGAATATGGAGTTTCATCCTATCTAAGAAAACGAGGCTGAGATGGTTCAAAGAATGTGAAAAAGATCTTAAGCAGATTGGTATCTCAGAGAGAAATTCCTGAAAGGAACAAATTTAGAAGATTGGTGACCAACTGCCAAGGTTTTAACATGGCATCAACATCCGAAAGACAGTGAGGACCATTATCTGAAGAGCATAAAAAGGCACTTCTTGGAGGGGCTCAGAAGATACTGGCAGGAAGTCACAGCTGGAGCAAGAACAAGACCTGGACACTAGAGTGAAGTCGGTTGTTACCACGCAGTCCGTAGAGACTCACCTCGATAAAATAAATAAATAAATAAAAATAAAAGGCTTTCAATGCAGAAGAAATAGGGGATTGAGAACAACACGAATAGAATAAAGGGGGAAAAACATGAGGAGGAGATGGACGAGTACTGGAAAAACAGGAGACGACAAGGGAAGAAGAAGAAGTGAAGTTATTACATGACGAGAGATGGTGATTGGATTTGATTTGATTCAGTTTTCATTACATACACCAAAAAAATGAGATGATTCTCGAGGATGTGGAACATGTCAGAATGTATAACACAAAACATAAATAATATAATGAATACTACCCTGATCATTTGTCACGAGATTGTCAAAATAGGTGAATACAATACAATAAACTGGAAAAGCTAATATTTACAGAATTAATACGCTGTCAGAATGAAACATTGTTATGCACTATTAATAAATTTATCATACACAAAATACCTAATATTGACTGTTGCAACCAAGTGCTGTCAAAACTTAAATCTAACATATTTTTACTTAAGCTGGCCTAACAGTCTCTGTTAGGATATTCATCTATACAGTAGAAGGCATTGCCTATCAAAAAGTCATTCAAACTCTGTTTAAACTGTGCTTTATCTGAAACCAAGTTTTTAATGGTTGCTGGTAATTTATTGAAAATGTGTGTTCCTGAATATTGGACCCCCTTTTGGACCAACATAAGTGATTTTAGGTCTTTATGTAGATTTTTCTTATTCCTAGTATTGATAATATGTATTGAGCTATTTGTTGGAAATATAGATATATAACTTGCAACAAATTTCATTAAGGAGTAAGTATACTGAGAAGCAATGGTTGGAATTCAAAGTTCCTCGAATAGGTTCTACACGATGTTCTTCAAAGACTGGTCCCAGATACTCCATTGCACCATTCACCGAACCTGATAACCCCGAGCCGTCAGTAACAAAAATTAAGTCTTGCTTAAGAGATTTACAACACTACATGCACTTGTTACCAAAGTCTCATTTACTTTTAGAGCTATCTGTTCCACTTCCTTTTTGGCCCCACTTCTCTCTGTCTTCACTATATCCCATACAGTTCTTATTTTGTTGCCCGATACAATTATCTTTTTCTCTTAATAAAGCTACTTCGATTTCTGGATTACTTGATTCAATATTTTGCAGTATTCTTTGTAATGCATTACAATTCTAATATCAGAAATGTTCCTAGATAGTAGATACAGTCTCCTTTTTGCCCCACATGATATCTTTATTCCTTGTGTAATCCATGGTTTATCTTTTGACTTCTGTGTGATCTGAGTTACCTTTAGGGGAAAACAATTTTCAAAAGAGGAGGTAACTTTATTAATAAATGCTTTGTATTTTCCATTTGAGTCAGGTAAATATCTCTCCAGTTCATGTCTTTGAGCAATTTCCTGGATTCCTCAATTTCTGGCTTATTCATTATCCTCCTGTACTCAGATTTAATATTTTTTTATCCTGACAAGTTTCAACATTTAACACAAGATGCTGCATGTCGTGATCAGATAGTCCATTTACTATTGGTTTTGTGATATGATGTTTTTCCCCTAGATTTGTTCATAAAGATATTATCAATAGCAGTCTCAGAGCATTTACATATCCTAGCTGCAAAGTTCACAATAGGAACTAAATTGAATGATAGTGTTAAAAACACCAGCAACCACTATTTCCCCTTCTTTTGTTTTTTACACAAGCTATTCCTTTCGCTTTGTGAAATGAAGCACTGCCTAGTTCCAAAACACAGGACTACTATGACAAGGTGAAATGTTCTCAGAGTGCTACATGTATGATAGTAAATGTAATCAGCACTATAGTTGTTTGCTGAGTAGTTATGCTGTGTGTGTTTCATTCAATCAGATGAAATGGAATAAAATCATCAATTTATTTATTTGGGCTCTTTATCACCAAGATACATTCAATGTTGGTTGAGGTTTATCTTTTGAATTCACTGCAGTGTAGGTTGTCAAAATTTTATCAGTTGTCAAAGTACTTGTAACACAGTTTCCGAATTTACTGCCATCCAGGAAAGTATCGCACTCAAATTATTCTCAGAGACTGAGAGCTGGCTGAAACTGAGAGTAGAAAGATCTGACATATTTAGTGATTAATGGAATATATATCAGAAAGGCAGGTTAGACACTGTAGGAGAGGGAGTGTCCATTGTCTCTATTGAGGTCAAAGCTGATTGTGACAGTGAAGTTATCTGGTTGCGTATAACAAGTCTATGTGAAATCACGTTAATTAATGGATAATCAGCCACCCAGTTCTGCTATGACAGTTTTGAAGCCATTCACAGAAAGTCTACATACAGTAGCATGTAAATACCTAGATCATGCAATACTAGTTGTAGGTGAATTTAGCCTACTGAGTATAGATGGTAGCCTATGGCTTCATTGCAGAGGGTGCAGTCAATCTTGTGAAGCACCTTTGAATGTGGTTTTCGAAAATTGTCTTGAGCACCTAGTTTGGCACACCACATGCAATGGAAATATCTTAGACCTCGTAGTTACAAACAGGCCAGATATCATCAGTGACTTCAGCATAGAGATGGGGATTAATAATCATGATAACATCATAACAACTAAGGTTTCAAAAATTAATAAATCAGTCAAGAAGGCTAGGAAAATGTTCATGCCAGAAAGAGCAGATAAGCAGATGTTAGCATCTTACTTAGACAGAACTGACATCACTTAGTTCCATTAAGATGGATGTAGAGAGATTATGGTCAAAGCTTCAACAGATCGTGAATTGCACTCTCAACAAGTCTGTACCTAGTAAACAAATTAAGGATGCAAAAGAGCCACTGCGGTTTAACAATGAAATTTGGAAATTACTGAGGAAGGAAAAGCTACTGCACTCTTGGTTCAAAAGAGAATGCCAAATGGCAACAAGGAAAGGTTACTACCACTGCCATACCTCAGCAAAAGATCTGGCTGAGAAGCAGGGGAAATTATTGTCCTATGTAAAATCACTAAGTGAGTCAAAGGTTTCCATCAAGTCACTTGACCAGTCTGGTGTGGCAGTAGGAGATAAATGTTTTAAATTTTGCATTTAAGAAATCATTCATGCAAGAGAGTCATATAAACATACCGTCATTTGACAATAGCACAAAGACACCTAACAACAATCACCACAAGAGGCCAGCGCTAGCACAAGTTGTTCACATGATATTCGTTGGACTGTTGCCTGTAAACCCGTGCCATGTCAGTGCTCTTGGAAGAGAGCTGTGGCAGTGACACGGCTCTGTTGTTGTTCCTGTGCAGTGATCTGCAAAGACGCGACAGTAAGAGACGGGGGGGTCGGGTCGAGATCCAAGCAGTGATTAAATACTTCATAAAGAAAGGTATGAAAGCGAAGGACATTCATGCCGATTTCCAGAATACACCAGGGGACTCTGCTCCTTTGTCTTCAACTGTTGCCAAGTGGATAAATGAATTTAAATTTGGTCAGGAGAGCTTAGATGATGAACATCCATGAATAGGTCAGCCAAGATGTGTCACTACTCTAGAAATCATTGCAAAAGTGCGCATAATGATCAAGGAGGATCACCAATTTAGAGTGCATGAAATTGCTCACGCTTGCCAGATGTCATCTGAAAGGTATTCACAAGATGGGTGCCGCGACTCTTGACGCTGTGTCAAAAACGCATTAGAATGGACATATCACAACAATGTTTGGCCTGTTTTAGGAGAAACAAACAAGATCTTTTGTGCTGGTTTGTGACCACAAGGAAACTTTGGTTTACTACTATACCCCAGAGACAAAGCAACAATCAAGGCAGTGGAAACATGCTGAATCTCCGCCGCCAAACTCCTTCAGCGGGGAAGGACATGGCGACAGTGTTCTGGCATGCGCCACCAAATTCCTTCAGCGGGGAAGAGCATGGCATCAGTGTTCTGGGATGAGAAGGGGATTCTGTTTGTACATTATCTCCCCACTGGGCAAACAATTACTGGAGAATACTATGCTAACCTTCTGGACAAATTGCAACAAATGATATGCGAAAAAGGCCAGGTTTAATAAGGAAGAAAGTCATCTAGCATCAAGCAAATGCACGCTCGCATGCATGTACCATCGCCATGGTAAAATTACACAAACTAAGGTATGAATTGTTGCCACACGTGCCTCTTCCCTAAACTGAAAATTTTTCTTTGTGGATGAAGATTCACTTAAATGAAGAATTGATAGCCTGAGTTGACAACTATTTTATAGGCCTGGAGGAAAATCATTGTCGAGATGGGATCAAGGTATTGGAACAGTGTTGGACCAAGTGAATTAATCTACAAGCAGGGTACACTGAAAAACAAAAAAGTTTCAGTGACATAAGTACTTTTTTTCTATTCTGTTTCAAGAACTTTTCAAACCACCCTCATAAGCATCCCTGACGCCTGAAATAATTAAAAACAAATAAGTCGCCAGTTGCAGATGGAATCTCAATTTGGTTTTACAAAGAGTGCTATATGGCACTGGACCCTTACTTAGCTTGTATTTATTGTGAATCTCTCACCCAGAAGAAAGACCTAAGCAACTGGGGAAAAAAATACAGAGGCGTCTCCTGTATATACGAAGGGCGAAAGAACAGACCCGCGAAATTACAGACCAATACCTGTAACATCAGTTTGCTGCAGAATTCTTGAACATATTCTGGGTTTGAATCTAATCAGTTTCATAGAGACCAATAAGTTTATGTCCACAAATCAGTACAAAGCATCGCTCATGGGCAACTCAGCATGCCCTTTTGTCATACAACGTCTGTTCAAAAAATTCCAGAACTTTGTCCACAAAATTTTCTATGCTTATCTTTTAATTACTATGGATTGTCTCCTTCGAAATACTCTCCTCCACAATTGATACACTGCTCCCAATATCATTTCCACTTCCAGGAGCAGTCTTGACACACCTCTTGCTGGGTCGCATAAAGTGCTGTCTGCGAATTTTCTTTTATCTCATCTACCATTGCAAAACTTCATCCTTTTCAACTTTGGAAATAAAAAGAAGTCTGCAGGGGTCATACTATTCTCGCAAGGAACATCTCATTCTCATTTGTGAGATCCAAAAAGTTTTTTTGGTCTTGACTCATGAGCCGTGGAATGAACTTGGCGGCAACACAATGCATTCCAAGATGCTGTGTCATTTCATAACATGATCCAATTGAAATGTTACATTCTTCTACAATCTCTCAGACAGTGAATCTTCGACTGCCACACACAATTTCTTTGACGTTCCTGTCACAAGTGTCATCAGGGGACATCTAAGAGAGTCCTGAACAAGGAACATTTTTGACTTTTGTAAAGCCATTTTAAAACGTGTGAATAATACATAACACTAAGTATGGCTTAAGCACTCATCGCTATAGGCTCCCTGCATCATTTGGTGTGTCTGTGTAAAGGTTTTCTTGAGCTTCACGCAAAATTTAATGCAGATGCCTTACTCCTCTAACTTTGTCATCACAAAATTCACAAACCCAGATTCCATATTTCTTGATTTCCGAGAAGCATTTGACATAGTGCCTCACTGCAGACTTTTAACAAAGGTACAAGCACATGGAATAGGTTCCCAGACATGTGAGTGGCTCAAGGACTTCTGAAGTAATAGAACCCACTACATTATCCTGACGGTGAGTGTCCATCAGTGACTAGGGTATCATTAGGATCATTCTAGGGATGTGTGATAGGAGCGCTATTACTCATATTTTCTATGTGCATAACTGATCTGATGGACAAAGTGGACAGTAATCTGTGGTTGTTGCTGATGATGTTGTGGTGTATGGAAGGTGTCATCGTTGAGTGATTTAGGAGGATAAAAGATGACTTGGGCAAAGTTCCCAGTTGGTGTGATAAATGACAGCTAACCCTAAATGTAGAAAAATATAAGTTACTGCAGATGAGTTGGAAAAACTAATCCATAATGCCAGAATCCAGCATTAGTAGTGTCATGAAAGAAGTCACATTGTTTCAATATCTGGACATAACGTTGCAATGTGATATGAAATGTAACAAACTTGTGAGGGTCATGGTAGGGAGGGCGAATAATCATCTTTCATTTGTTGGGTGGATTTTACTACAGTGTGGCTCAGCTGTGATGGACATCACATATAGGATGCTAGTGTCTGGGATCCGCAAGGGGTCGAATTAAAGCAGACATTGAGGTAATTCAGAGGCAGGATACTAGATTTGTTAACAGTAGGTTGAAACAACAACATACAAGTATTATGGAGATGTTTCTGGAACTAAAATGGGAATCCCTGGAGGGATTTTGAGGAACACTGTGCTGACTGCAGAACAATTCTGTTTGCACCAACATACATTATGTGTAAGGACCACGAAGATAAGAGACGACAAATTAGGACTCATAGAGAGGCATATAGACATTCACTTTTTCCTCACTCGATTGGCAGATGGAATGGGAAAGGAACTGACTACAGTTGAAATAAAATTACTTGATAGTTGGCACTTCAAACGCCAATAAGAGTAGTCAGCGTCACACTTGAACTGTCTGCTGTTGCCAAACTCCACCAGAATTGGCCAGTCACTTCCAATTCCTGGTTCAGCATTCTTTCTTGATGTATTTCTATCCCGAATTACGAGCCCGACACTTTTATTATGTATTTCATGACACGCGATAGCTACACCAAAAACAACACACATTAACAATGCTAATGAAAGACACTCATTTCATTCATAGCACTAACCAAACACTACCGAATAACTCAGCACAAGGTGTAATTCAGTATCATACATATAGTTATCATATTCACAGAGATCATCTTACATTAGATAAGCTTTTCACTACACTGTGTGAAACTGAAATTTTTAAGGTTGCAATTCATAGTTGCAACTGGGTCACTACATTCACATATATAAATACTTCATGCAGTGCTGTGGCATAGCACAATGGTTGGCAGATTAATCTAATGTGTAACATGTCGTAGGTTTGAATCTCATCAATGTAGCAAAATTTTTATTTCTAAATCCAACCAAAAGAGTGTGATTATTATTTTCATTCAATTAATTGGTTTAAATGTATTTTTTTATTTTTAATACTTTGCTGCATCATTTTTCATCATTGTTTTGACTGTTCTATTTGGTCTTATTTTTCTTCCTGTCATTATTTCTTCATTTGGAATCTGCCTCAGTCATCTATAATCCACGAACAAGTGCCCACATGGACTGTTCACTGTTTTCTAACATGGCAGCATGTGCAGCTAGAATAAGGATAGTTACAGATAACAAATCACATGGAGAAATTTCAATTTGCTTTCAGCCCTGAAATTGAGTTTTTGTTGTCTTGAGTTTACCCTTAAGCGTTAGCTTTAATCGCCATGAACAAAGCGATCATGATATTAGTACTGCTGCAGACTGTTGACCACAATTTTCTCGGCTGGGTTAGGACACAAGTTTACAGTCAGGGATACAAAACGGGTCGTCTGCCCCAGTTCAGTCACTGATCACATTAAATCAATAGTCGACAGAGTATCCAACATTTCTGACATACCTTGCACCAGCCACTAGAAAAATTGCTCTGTGTTAAACGTTTAACATAATTTGTGAAGTGAGCCGCTTGTTTGTTCTCACCTGTAACCAAACGGTTGCTGGTAGCCAATGTGGCAACATTGTTGCAGCAAGTGATTGATGTCAACTATCAAGTAATTTTATTCAGACTATTGTAGTGAGACAGTGTACCTTCTGCCATGCACCATATGGTGGCTAGTGGAGTATGTATGTAGATGTGGAATCAGTCTTTCCTTCTCATCCCATCTGGAAAGTTCTCCCTGATCTGCAGTTCTGGGTAACTTTCTCAAAATCTACCCTTTTTCCTAGACCTATCCTTCACCCCTCTTCCTTCCACTTCAACCCTTCTGCCTGAAGAATGAGCTACTGGCTCTGAAAGCTTGCCTAATTATAATCTTCTTTTATGTGTGTGTTCTGCCGCCACTTAGCGAGTCGATTGTTTATCTATCCAATTCAATTATCATGTAATCAAAAGCTGCATTTAACACACCAAGTCTCTTTTACCAATCACTTTTAATATGTCCTACAGAATGTACTGTCTATCCTGTCCTTTTTTGAGATTACTGTTTTGTTGTACTTTTCTACAGGCATCATCTTACTTATTAGGAGTCAGTTCCTTCATGTTGTTGTTGTTGTGGTCTTCAGTCCTGAGACTGGTTTGATGCAGCTCTCCATGCTACTCTATCCTGTGTAAGCTTCTTCATCTCCCAGTACCTACTGCAACCTACATCCTTCTGAATCTGCTTAGTGTATTCATCTCTTGGTCTCCCTCTACGATTTTTACCCTCCACGCTGCCCTCCAATGCTAAATTTGTGATCCCTTGATGCCTCAAAACATGTCCTACCAACCGATCTCTTCTTCTAGTCAAGTTGTAGAGCTGCATGTACTCGGGAAAAACTACGGCTGTAGTTTCCCCTTGCTTTCAGCCGTTCGCAGTACCAGCACAGCAAGGCCGTTTTGGTTAATGTTACAAGGCCAGATCAGTCAATCATCCAGACTGTTGCCCCTGCAACTACTGAAAAGGCTGCTGCCCCTCTTCAGGAACCACATGTTTGTCTGGCCTCTCAACAGATACCCCTCCGTTGTGGTTGGACCTACGGTATGGCCATCTGTATCGCTGAGGCACGCAAGCCTCCCCACCAATGGCAAGGTCCATGGTTCATGGGGGGAGTTCCTTCATAGTCAACAGTTAAGGAATGGGTGGCTGAATTCATATGTAGCATATGTCTCTGTAAGATGACTCATGAACAACTTCCTAGAATTACAATCAAATATGAAAATGCTGAGAAAGAACACAGTGTGATATTGCAAGGTCAGTAATTAAAAAGATGTGCAAAACAGTTGATGCCGTGGCCGTACCAGAAAGTGAGTGGCATGTCTGTTGAAGCCTGACTACAACCTAATGTGAAAAACAATTTGGGACAATCTGACACACAACTGATTCTATGCACCAATCTGTTCCCTTGGATGAGAGATGACCGAAATGAAACAGCAGTTGCACAAAAATAGCCAAGGTGACTTCATCGGAGAGAAAGAGTGGTCATTGTTTTCTAGGATGCAAAAGGGATTTGTATTTTAGATTAGCTTGCACGACTGAAACAATACCTCACAAATACTATGCAAGTATTCTGACTCAACTGGATGAAAAAATATGGAGCCAAGACCCAGGGGGAAAAAAAAAGTTTATCGTCAGTGAAATGCATATGGTCACAAAGGCACTTTCACAATAGGAAAACTGGGAGTTTCAAGTGTGAAGTCTTCAAATATCTATTCCATTCTCCAATTTTTTCACATTCTGACTTTAGCTTCTTCTTCTTTTCTTTTTGTATGAATGATTCGCTTAAGACTACATGCGTCACAGCTCAAAACCGTTTTGTGAGTCAACAACTGGATATGTTTTCACTGCTCTGTCTCTTGTAACTCCGTTGGACATGGAGGTAGCAAATGAGGATGTAGGATGTCCATGACATACTGCTGTGCTGTCAGAGTGACCTGAAGTCATATCCGATGCTGCCCCACACGCCCTCTCCCTATGTCGTTGTCATACTCACTGACAACTGTCATCGCGGGTCTTGCAGAATGTGACTCACTGCTGATCACATGACAGGTGCAGGTGTGAAAGTGTTACTATGTGCTCGGTGTACATTACAGCAATTCTCCCATGGGCTCGTCAGACACGGTAAACTGGAAGCTTCCTGACAAGCACACCGCCCTTACGTTCCCAAGCAGTCCAACATGGGGCCACTACCACATCTGAATGTCTCACAAATCTGCATATTGCATAATTCAATCAGCCTGGCAAATGGAGACACACAACTAGGCCCCTTCGAATTTTGTTACGTGCTGATAATGCTGACTCACAGAAGTACAGGGCATCTGTGTCCTTCACAGGGATCACTCAACATCTTACACTCTTCACATCTCTTATAGCTCCTACCATTCTTGGTAACAATCCGAGACACAAACAAAGCTAATGCAATCCGGTGGCCTTTGTATCCATTTCAGAGAGTTGCGACTCTCATAATTTATCACTGGTATGCACACTCGAGAAACTACGTTGCTTCAGGGAGCTTCCTTTTTTTTTCTTCAAGCAGTTTAGTTCTTTGAATCCATTTTTCTTGTAGCTCAGAATAATTATTTTATTGTGTAGCAAACTTACAGACTAGCATTCTGGTCTGAGCTGTCGGAGTTGGCGGTCATGTGTGTGTGAGGTGTGCTTGCTTGTGTGAATGAATGGTGTGTATTTCTATTTCTTTTTCTGATGAAGGTTGTGACCAAAAGCTTATGTGTAAGTGTCTTAACTGTGCCTGTCTGCATTTTAACGTGCCATCTTTATGGTAATTAGCACTCTATCTTTTCCTACACTGCTGATATTCCAACCTGGAGTTTCCATTGTTTGAACTTACGGTCTACTGTTTTATGTTGCAGTGCACTTCTACAAGTGTAATACACAAATGTTGCCTTAGGAAAGAGTCACAATAACATCCATGTCTACCGTTTGCTATTTTTTATGAAATAGCATGTCACACTCGAAATTTAACTTAGCCAATGAAATAAGTTTGAAGATTTATTGTGTGTAAAAGACACGAGGGCCCACTGTGTGGGAAATGTGGGAAGTTCTGTGCAGAGACGGAGTTACCCACAGACGTGGTAAGTCTGGGGAGCTATACGGGTGTCAAAACATCGCCACCTGCTGGGATGAGGGGCCACTTACTCTGTGGTGGCGCTGTGCCAGCAACGAGCTCGACCCATTGATTAGCACCACAGATGACAATGAGCAACCAGCTGCTTCTCTGTGCAGAGATATAAAATTTATCGATTTTGGACATCGGGTGACAATCTGTCACATGGAGAACAATGTTTACTCTGGCAATTTTAACACTAATCTAGTGTTCTGCAACATATTAATGTGAAATGTTGTCTATGATGTTGAAGAGTGTAAGTTAAACTGATATCTGAGAATTTGTTGTTTTTGTGGCATTATCTGGAAAATGACCTCTCTTGCAGCTCCAACCATAAATGTCAAGTGAAGAAGAATAATTAGCACAGCACACTGGAACTGAGTAGGGATCCGGTTTACTGCACGGCCACTAAATTAGCATATCATGAGTACACCAGAAGAGACGCTGTACACACTTGCATATACTACATACACAAGTACAAGCATCGATCAAGCTACTGCGAAACTGCACTTTGTGTGACTCATCACTACATCAGAATACTGTAAATGTGGTGATTCCAATTTCTTAAGGTCTCTTCCTGTTTGTTTTCATCAGTAGGATCTTATTTTTCAAGTATGTGGGAATCCAATGAGCTGCCTGTTTGGATACATTCTTTCTGTATGTCCCACAAGTTGGATTCCTTGGAGACACATTGTAACAAGAGCTTTTAGGAATTTGCCTGGAGATTTCACACTGGGTTCAGTGTGATGTATCCCATCCTTTATTCTTGGACCTAAGGTTTTTACTACAATTTTACATTCTTCTAATTCAGTTTGCTGTTTTCATGTCTTGTGTTGGACAAAGAGTCTCTCCCATGCATAAAGAAATACTAATTTGATCACTGTTGTACAATGTTAGATTTTAGAGTTCCAGGAAAAATACTTTTAGTTAACTGAGAGACAGTTTGTACTTTCTGAAGTCTGGATTCTATGGCCTTCTTTTCATTATGATGTTCAGTGGTCTTTTTCACCAAATTATTTAAACTATTTAAGACCGAATACTATGTCATTGCCTATATAAGTTCACCCAGTGCCATTTTGGTATCAGTCAATAATTTTTTCTCCAGGTGAAATTAGTAGTCCAATTTTCCTAGCTTGCTCCCTTAATATTTCAAATTGCTTTAGCACATCAGTGATGTTTTTGTCAATTAGTATTATGTCATCGGTATAGGTTACACAATATAATTCTATCTTTAAGTTTACGTTCTAGTCAGTGTAATAGTGCACCTGCTCTTCTCCATTATCTTACAAATTTTCTTAGGGGCATAGTTGAATAGCAATGTGATATGCCATCCCATTTTCTTGTTCTTATGTCTGTCTTAAATTACACTGCTTGAAAAAAAGTGAGACACTCAGAAGGTGGGGAGAAAACAAATTGAAACGTAGCTAATTTAGAGGGTATGTGATGTTATTTCAGTGATAACAAAACAGAGTCAAATCTACACAGAACTTATCAGTTTGAGCCCACTTATCAATACAGCAATGCACCCTGTCTGGCCTGGACAGTGCGTGAGGATGTCGTAAAGCTGCTGCATACCCTCCTGAGAAAGGTGATCCACAACTGTTGTAACTGGACATTGCAATCATGGATACAGGCAGTGGGATGGAGTTGACGTCCATGTTAGTCCCATAATGTTCTATCGGGGACAGATATGGGGATTTTGCTGGCCACAGGAGTATATCAACATCACACAGACAATTTAAAGAGACACATACTACATGTGGACAAGCAGTGGCCTGTTGAAAAATAGCACCACAATACTATTACACACTGTTGTACCATTAGAGTTCCCTCGGCCATTACAAGCCATGACCTGAAGTCATACCCAATGGCTCCCCACACCATGGGACTCCTTTGTGACCCCCCCCCCCCCCCCAAAAAAGTGGAAGAATGGGACCTCTCCCCATCTCCCCGGGTCACTGTCAAACTTCTCCACGATAGTCATTTGGAGCAGTGCAGGACTGGGACTCATCAGTGAACATAATGTGACGCCATTCATTAGCAGTCCGTACTTCTTGATCATGGCACCACTTCACATGCAGTCATTTGCTTGGGTGTTAATGGCAGCCTATGCACAGGACGGCAATTCCATAGTCTGGCTGCTCCTAGCTGTATGACACAGCATGTTGCAAGGAGTCTATTACAGTGAACTCCTGTTTATCCGAAATGATCAGGACGGTGGCTGGTTCCGATAACGAAAATTCCAGATAAATCAAAGTCTCCCTGTTTTCACATGCGAACACTCCAAATTGCGTCAATATTGCAAAATACGATCGTAAAACGTGCATAGGGTATGTAAAACGTTACTGATATGGTTGCAAATAACCCTGCACTTTTTTACTGAAAAAATTGTGTTGACATGTTAAAAAGGCACCAAACTATGACTGAAAACTCAAAGTTTTTAAATGCTGTATAACAAAGCTCGTTTATTTTGCATTCTTACAGAAAAAAATCTCCCTTATTTGGCAGCAGGAAAAAACAGGAGTTTTAATTTTATTACCTACTCTTTTGAATAAAAAATAAACTACTGAACAAAATTATGAAACAAATCTAGAGATTACTCAAAGGAACGAAAAGTCTGTCCAGAGGAACTTTCAAGAAAAGTAAAAAAAAAAAAAAAAACTTTTTAAGTTATGGACATAGAAGTTCTAGGATGCTTCATTAGAGTTTATTTTTTGGTAACGAAGTCACGAATGTCTTTTTTTCTTTTGTTTTTTTGCTTGAGAAACTATTGCTGCAACAATACATCTCCAACGTTGAAATCAAACTATTTCAGGATAAATCGTCTCCTCCTGTTGGCTGATGTACTCCAGGGCAGTTTGGATCACTTCATAACAGAATGTGTGAGGAATATTTTTCTCTGATTCATCATCAGAAACATAGTCTTCTAACGCTTTATGATCGGTCACAATTTGGACGATTTCATCCTCAGTCACATGAAAAAATGCCATTTTCTATCCACTCTTCAATGTCTTCGAAGTGTGTGTCTTTACAACCAGCTTCTCCCGTAAATTCACCAAAATTATGTCAGCTTGAGTTTCGGTGTTGCCTCCTCCTTCTCACCACTTAGGTTGCCTTACGATCTAAGAGTTTTTTCCAAGACCTAACAAGAGGAACTGGAGGAATTAGATTCCAAGCTTCAGCAATCAATGAATGACACTTAAAACATCGATTTTTTTAAGAGCTTCCACAAAATCATCTGCAGCATCAATCACATCTATTAAGTATTCCAGCATCTTGTGTCTGTAATGTTTTTCCATCGCCTCAAGAATACCTTGGTCCATCGGTTGACATAGAGATGTGACATTTTGTGGGAGAAATACAACTTTGATATCCCCATCTTGCAGATCACCTGGGTGAGAAGGAGCATTGTCCACCAGAAGTAGTGCTTTTCAAGGAAGTCCTTTTCCTTCCATGTAATTTACTACACCTGGAACAAACTCTGCCTGGAACCACTCTCTGAAGATGGCACTGTTCATACATCCATAAGACTGATTCGTGTACCTCAGTGGCAAAGCTGGTTGGTTGGTGTCTAAATGCTCTTGGTGTTTTGGATTTGCCAATTAAAGTAAGACACAGTTTATGATTGTCAGTGGCATTACTGCAAGCAAGGACAGTAAATCTTTCTTTGATTTTTTTGTATCCGGAAGCCATTTCTTCTTCTTTAGAGGCAAGGGTTTTCGTTGGCAGCATTTTGTAATTCAACCCAGTTTCATCACATTTGTAAAGTTGATTGCCAGTATAACCTCCTTTGTCAATGATTGTGTGCAGTTTCTTCTTAAAATCAGCATAGCAGCTTCATCCCCAGATAATGATTTGGCACTGATGGCAATTTCATGGATGCCATGCTGCTTCTTGAAACGATCCTGCCGGCCATTACTTCCGAGGAATTCTTGCTTCTTTCCTTCTATCAGCTCATTAGCTCATTTTGACAAATTAGAGGACCTGAAACTGACACACCTTTGGCTCTTATTTATTCGTGCCACAAAAATAATGCCTCTTCTAACTGAGGATGTGCACCTTTTCTCATTGTTTTTCAAGATTTCACTGCACTGCCCAATGCTTGGATGGAACAAAATTTTTCAATTCCTGATCGATTTGTCTTCCGATCAGTAATTGTACTCCTACTCTGCAGCAACTTTTGTGGGTGGCTCACCAGCATCAATTCTCTGCAAAGTGTGAAGCTCTTTTTCCAACAAGATCACATTCATTTTATGTTTCGTGCCCGTAGTCACATTCAGTGTTCTTTTTACAGACACTCGACTGAGTCCTTTATGGTTTTTGGCCCCTTTTATCTCTGGACACTTTAAGGCACATAGTGGGAGCACAAAACCTCAAATCAGAAACACACAGATGCACAACTTGACAACACTCGAGATGCACTAGACAAACTTTTGATTTTTGAAACCAGGCTGTGGCAGCCATCAAATGAAAGCATTCGATACATCTATGCCATTTTCTCTGTTCTACCCAAGCCCACGTGGCAACACAACAGGGTGTTGTACATTCACTGTTAAACACTCAGCTTTGCTGTACCGACAACAAGTGGAAAGTGTTAGGCGGCGCACTCTAATTGTCGGTTTCGACAGGGCTACGTTGTGCTGCATAGAACAATACTGTATGTACTGTACTTCCAAGGAGTTCCAATAGATGGCAGTGGCATGAAACCATGCAATATGAATAAGAAACACACTAGAGCTTCAACCAACACATGCACGAATTGACGATACTTGGACTTTTGACACGCACCAGTGCACTGATTAGCAGTGGATTGCCAAAAAACACCAGCAAATGCTTGGCTCCAGGTGCACGCAAATTGAAACTTGTCAAGTGTCAATCTAGCTAGCCAAAAGTGTAGCTGCACGAGAGTTTACTGTACTTGTTCTCAGATGGCAGTCACAGACGTGAACAGGTTACAATGTACTCAGTACACTACACAGTGATGCTCCCTTGTAGTGGTCTGATGTAGTCAACTGGAACATTGATGATGAGTATGCCCTTACTTTCCAACATCAGGCCACTGTCAGATCCAAATACTCCAAAAATACAGATGTTGCAAGGTTTAATCAGGCGACCAAATGGACATCCACAATGGGGTTTCTTTCAAACTCTCATCAGATAATGCTGTCTCACACCAATATGCAGCACCTTCATATCCTCCAGAGTGATGATTCAACATCTGACGCTATTCACATCCCTTATATACCACATGATGCTTGCTAAACAGCAATAAAAACAAAGAACACTAATGAATAATGAAGGAAAAGACGGACTGTTACTTACCATAAAGAAGATACCTTAGGCTGCAGATGGGAAGAATTAAAAGACACTTACATAAAGCTTTCAGCCACAGCCTTCATCAGTAAGTAGTAATCTGTCTTTTCCAACATTGTTGATATTCCTACTGGAGTTTCCATTGTTTCAAGGACACTGATGCTTTTCTGTGAGTGTTTCCTTTATGATGTTTTCTGCATTTTAGCTTTTTTTAAAAAAAGAAAAAAAAGAAAGAAAGAAAGAAAAAAAAAAAAAGATTTGTTGCTGGAAAACTTCTGAAGTCCAATAAAGGAGTTACAACAGCCATATATGGTTATCTGGTGGACCTTGCAGAACCAAATTCTAGGGCTGAAATATACTGTTGACCAATGGGCATCAATCAGAATGAATACTAAATAAAAAATTAAATCCAAGTTTACACAAAAAACACAGGTTCTATCACTGTTGCTTTTCATTCTATTTTGCTCTTATGTTTGCTATGACTTGTTAAGCAGAAATTTTCTTTCTATGTATAGAGTTACATTTGCTGTTATGTATCTTACCTGCATGTTGTTTCTTCTTTCTTCTCACTGCTGCCCCAATCATGGCAAGCAAGTCATCCTCACTGCATTTGCTTGGTATTGCATCTCTGAAACAACAGTTAAAACACCCGTTAAACAGTACCAGGCAATTACCACACAGTGAAATGTTGGTACACTAAAAAGGAAGAAAAACTTTGCAGAAATCTTCAACAGTAATCTTGTAGTCTGCAGTAGGCAACAGCAGGATAACAAACCCACTGGACAAGAATGGGAAAGTCATGATAGAAGTTACTTTTATTTTTATAAATAAACAGGTATCTTACACAAATGCTCAAGAGTATACATAGGATCTCGGGCTGAAGAGGTGGAGCAGAAACTGACATTAGTTTTGTTGAAGAGGGAGTACTGGAACACAGCACAATTTCTTGCAAAATGAAGCCAAATTTATTGATAAACTCTTAATTAATTGCCAAGCTCACTAATGTGACCATTTTACAATAGGTACTTACTGCTTGGAGTATATGTGACTTTTCAGGCTTGCCTGATAGATCTGTTGCAAAAACACTTTGGGTTCCCCACCAGATAACATTATGCAAGTCCCTCCCTCAATATTTCAGTGACACAACATTTTGGCATCTTCAGGTGGTGGTGATTTCCACCATCACTGCTGCAAGATGCAACTGGCAATTTCCACGTGACAGCTTTGAAATTTATCATGTGGATGACTATGACCATCATATTTAGAATTCAGAGGATTTCATAGAATACCTGAAGATGCTTAAACTAGAACTTTCAGATCTTTTAGTTAGCTCAAATGTTATACCATTACTTACAAAAGTGCCCCTGCAGTCCTCATTAGAGGTTATTAGCAGCAAGTTTGAGAAAGAAATTGTGGTGCTGTTTAAACATGTGCATACCTCATCCTATTTCTTATGTAACACCAACTACTTTGATCAAGTGGACAGTGTTCCCATGGGAGATCCTCTATTTCCCTTAGTAAATATCCAACATTCCTCCTTCTGGCAGAATGCTGAAGAAACATTTGTGGTGTGGCCCACATAATACAGACACTACCTATGTTCCTGCAGCATTTGCACTCGGTCCATCTGAATATTCAGTTCACTGTGGAAGTACAAAAAGATAGCAGCTTACCATTCCTGGATGTCACGGTTAGAAGAAAAGCTGACATAACACTGGGGCTTAGTCTCTACTGCAAACTGATACACGCAGAGTTATATTTGCGGTCCAAAAGTTGCCGTCACCCTGCACAATGTGGTAGTGTCTTACACTCCCTGGCACATAGAGCACACGTGATCTCAGATACTGACAGTCTGCCTGGTGAACTGTAACACCTAAGAACAGTGTTCCAGCAGAATGTTTATTCTTGTAAACAGATTTGCAATGTGTTCTGAGCAAAGCAAGTTCAGTGTAGGGGTGTAAATGAAGATACTTAGACAAGCACTGCAAATGGCTTTCTTGCCATATTTCAGTGGCATGTTTTCAAAATTGAAAGAATCGCTAAGAGAAACAGAATGAAGTGTGTTTTTCGTCTACCAGCAAAACTAAGGAATTGTTTGTGTTCAGTTAAAGACAATCTTGACCTTAGAAAACACAGATCATATATAAGATCTGATGCCATTATGGGAAACCTTATATAGGGCAGACACCTCACATTGTGCAAGAACACTGTGTTCAACAGCGCTGACAAAAATGCCACCCAGTAAATTAGTGGTAGCAGAGCACTGCCTGAATACAGGGCACCACACGTTTCCCAAGAGCACTGAAATTTTATCCTCAGCATCATCACTCTAGGATTGTGTTTTTAAGAATGAGGCATGTAGCCATACGGTGGGCAATCTTACCAACAGGAATATGGAATTTTGACTAAGCACTGCCCAGAATCCAGCAATGACTGCCATGAAATTAAAACAGTAGAAACCAGATCCTCCGATGTATGACCTGATGCAGCACCTTGCAGAGAGTTAATTCAGCTTTTAACCACACGAGTGTCCAGAAGTGCAGTCATCGCCCACAACACATAAGCAGAAGGCTACTATGAATGGCATTTCCATCCAACTGGGAGTGCCTGTCCACACATTCGTACTCCTGCTTCTAGCCTGACAAATTTCAATTCTGCTGTGCGAATATCACCAGCCACATCTTGCAGCAGTGATGACAGGACCCACCACTACCTGAAGATGATGAACAGTTGTGTTGGTGAAATATTGTGAGGCTTGCACAAAGTTATTCAGTGGCAAATCTGAGAAGATTTGTATACATTATTTTTCTGTGAGAGGCCGAGAGGCTCAACCACTGCAAGCATGGCAAGGTACATCATCTGGTGACATTTGTCATTCGCTTCTGACACATTTCCCAACATTTGTATCGTATCCAACATTTGTGATCCCATGTGTCTTGTATTAAATTACTTGTCTCAGGGTCATCTACAGTGCTTTGGAGGTTTTTAAATGTTAATACGCATCACCCTGTCTGTGTGTGTGTGTGTTTGTGTGTGTGTGTGTGTGTTTATATATATGAAACAAATACTAACAAAGAGATAGAGGGCCTGGCCAGTACTTACCTCAGCTCAGTACAGCCGGTAGATACACAAAACAGAACAGAAAATTGACGTATCCTAGCTTTCAGATCTTCGTTCCTTCATCAGGGAGGAGAGAGGGGAAGAAAGGGGAAGAAGGGAAAGTGGATTCAGTTATTGACAACCCAGGTTATGAAGCAACAGGGGAAAGGTAAACAGGGAGGGTAGCAAAGATGGAGGCATGGATGTCAGAGGGAAGCGAAAGATATTCTACTGTAATTACTGTGCCAGCTTCAAACCAAGGAGGATGAATACAGAAGTAAAGAGGTACATAGTATAAAGATAAACGCAACTATGTAGGATGAAAAGATGAGTGAATGGCTAAAGAGGAAAGGGAAAGAGGAGAAGACTAAAGAGTAAATGAGAGTGAGATTGGTTAACATAGGTTCAGTCCAGGGGGATGGCGGGATGAAAGGATGTGTTGGAGTGCAAGTTCCCATCTCCGCAGTTCTGAGGTACTGGTGTTGGGTGGGAGAAGCCAAATGGCACATATGGTGTAGCAGGTTCCTAGGTCCCTAGAATTATGCTGGAGGGCATGCTCCGCTACTGGGTATTGGAAATCTCCTAGGTGGACAGTTCGTCTGTGCCCATTCATGCGCTCAGCCAGTTTAGTTGTCGTCATACCAATGTAAAAGGCTGTGCAGTGCAGGCATGTCAGCTGATAAATGACGTGTTGTCTCACATGTGGCCCTGCCTTGAGTTGTGTATGTTATACCAGTAGCGGGGCTGGAGTAGTTGGTTGTGGGGGGATGCATGGGGCAGGTTTTGCATTGGGGTCGGTTACAGGGGTAGGAACCGCTGGGTAGAGAAGGTGGTCTGGGAATATTGTAGGGTTTGACAAGGATGTTAAGGAGGTTAGGGGGTCGGCAAAAGGCAACTCTGGGTGGTGTGGGGAGAATATTGTCAAGGGATGATCTCATTTCAGGGCTTGACTTGAGAAAGTCATATCCCTGGCGGAGTAATTAGTTGATGTATTCAAGACCAGGATAATATTGGGTGACAAGGGGGATGCTTCTGTGTGGTCTGGGGGTAGTAACATTGTTGTTGGGTGGGGAGGAATGTATTGCTTGGGAGATCTGTTTGTGGACAAGGTCTGCAGGATAGTTGTGGGAGAGGAAAGCACTGATATATAATATAATACAGGGAAACATTCCAAATGGGAAAAATATATCTAAAAACAAAGATGATGTAACTTACCAAACGAAAGCGTTGGTATGTTGATAGACACACAAACAAACACACACACAAAATTCAAGCTTTTGCAACCCACAGTTGCTTCATCAGGAAAGAGGGAAGGAGAGGGAAAGACGAAAGGATGTGGGTTTTAAGGGAGAGGGTAAGGAGTCATTCCAATCCTGGAAGTGGAAAGACTTACCTTAGGGGGGAAAAAGGACAGGTATACACTCGCGCACACACACACACACACACACACACACACACACACACATATATCCATCCGCACATATACAGACACAAGCAGGGTATATGTGCGGATGGATATGTGTGTATGTGTGTGTGTGTGTGTGTGTGTGTGTGTGTGTGTGTGTGTGTGTGTGTGTGTGTGTGTGTGTGGCATACTGATCTGAACTATGCAGCCTTAAAATGGAAGTTTTTTGATCACTCCTTATTTTGCTCCCTGCCACCTTGGCAATATGTACCGCAAATCATCAGACAGATGACCTTCCTGCATGCTTCGAGCATCCCCTGGTGCTGTTCCGAACCAATGCTAATCTTTGTAACTGTGACGAGCAGTGTGCAGATTGCATCTTTGTATCCCACAAAGAGGTGACAGTTCCCAGTGGCATGAATGGTTACTGTTTATTGACTGTCACTGAGTTGGTGAGTCATTTGCTACATTGTGGCCCACCTGTTCGCTGCTAAAGCCATGCTAGTCAGTGGTAACCCCTGTCAATGATATCCTGTTGCCCATAGCAGTTCACTCTGCTGATTGTGGTAGTATTTTCCTTGAATAAATCTGCTCACAGTACACCTTTGACACTGTGGTGCAAGAAAGCCCAATGACTACACACCCTTATAGAATAAGTGTCTCGAGCCATGGGTACCCACGATATGGCAGTGATAAAATCACCCTGTGATCAACTGTCACACTGCAGCTGTAAGCTGCACCTCCTTTTTCAGAATACTCAGGTTTATTAATTTGAAGTAAATCAGATCTTTTGAAGGAAAATTTAACAAAAAGAGCACATCCAGGAAAGGATGAAACCATGTCTAATTAACTGGAACACAAAATTAATAATTAGTGGTGACAAAGATCCTCTGCAATAAAATTCCATTTTAAATCACTCCTAATGCATACTCCCACATAATTTATGGAATTAACTGCTTCCAATTGCTGACCTGCTATATTGTAGCTAAATGATATGGGATCTTTCTTTCTATGTATTCGCAGCACATTACACTTGTCTACATTGAGATTCAATTGCCATTCCCTGTACCATGCATCAATTCGCTGCAGAACATCCTGCATTTCAGTACAATTTACCATTGTTGCAACCTCTTGATATACCACAGCATCATACGCAAAAAGCCTCAGTGAACTTCCGATGTCATTCACAAGGTCATTTATGTATATTGTGAATAGCAACGGTCCTACGACACTCCACTGCAGCAAACCTGAAATTACTCTTACTTCGGAAGACTTCTCTCCATTGAGAATGACATGCTGCATTCTGTTATCTAGCAACTCTTCAATCCAATCACATAATTGGTCTGATAGTCCATATGCTCTTACTTTGTTCATTAAACGATTGCGGGGAACTGTATCAAACGCCTAGCGGAAGTCAAGAAACACAGCATCTACCTGGGAACCCGTGTCTATGGCCCTCTGAGTCTCGTGGACGAATAGCGCGAGCTGGGTTTCACATGATCGTCTTTTTCGAAACCCATGCTGATTCCTACACAGTAGATTTCTAGTTTACAGAAAAGTCATAATACTCGAACATAATACATGTTCTAAAATTCTACAACTGATCGATGTTAGAGATATAGGTCTGTAGTTCTGCACATCTGTTCAACGTCCCTTCTTGAAAACGGGGATGACCTGTGCCCTTTTCCAATTCTTTGGAACGCTACGCTCTTGTAGAGACCTACGGTACACTGCAGCAAGAATGGGGGAAGTTCCTTCGCATACTCTGTGTAAAATTGAACTGGTATCCCATCAGGTCCAGCGGCCTTTCCTCTTTTGAGTGATTTTAATTGTTTCTCTATCCCTCTGTCATCTATTTCAATATCTACCATTTTGTCATCTGTGCGACAATCTAGAGAAGGAACTACAGTGCAGTCTTCCTCTGTGAAACAGCTTTGGAAAAAGACATTTAGTATTTCGGCCTTTAGTCCATCATCCTCTGTTTCAGTACCTTTTTGGTCACAGAGTGTCTGGACATTTTGTTTTGATCCACCTACCGCTTTGACATAAGAGCAAAATTTCTTAGTCAGTACACAGAACTTTACTTTCGAATTCATTTAACGCCTCTCGCATGGCCCTCCTCACATTACATTTTGCTTCGCGTAATTTTTGTTTGTCTGCAAGGTGTTGGCTATGTTTATGTTTGCTGTGGAGTTCCCTTTGCTTCCACAGCAGTTTTCTAACTCGGTTGTTGTACCACGCTGGCTCTTTTCCATCTCTTACGATCTTGCTTGGCACATACTCATCTAACGCATATTGTACGATGGTTTTGAACTTTGTCCACTGATCCTCAACACCATCTGTACTTAAAACAAAACTTTTGTGCTGAGCCGTCAGGTACTCTGAAATCTGATTTTTGTCACTTTTGCTAACCAGAAAAATCTTCGTACCTTTTTTAATATTTCTATTTACGGCTGAAATCATCGATGCAGTAACCGCTTTATGATCACTGATTCCCTGTTCTGCGTTAACTGTTTCAAATAGTTCGGGTCTGTTTGTCACTAGAAGGTCTAATATGTTATCGCCACGAGTCGGTTCTCTGTTTAACTGCTCAAGGTAGTTTTCAGATAAAGCTCTTAAAAACTTTCACTGGATTCTTTGTCCCTGCCACCCGTTATGAAAGTTTGAGTCTTCCAGTCTATATCCGGCAAATTAAAATCTCCACCCAGAACTATAACATGGTGGGCAAATCTACTCGAAATATTTTCCAAATTATCCTTCAGGTGCTCAGCCACAACAGCTGCTGAGCCAGGGGGCCTATAGAGACATCCAATTACCATGTCTGAGCCTGCTTTAACCGTGACCTTCACCCTAAATTATTTCACATTTCGGATCTCCGTCAATTTCCTTCGATACTATTGCACTTCTTATCACTTTAAACATGCCTCCCCCTTCACTGTCCAGCCTGTCTCTGCGGTATACATTCCAATCTGAGTTTAGAATTTCATTACTGTTTACATCTGGTTTCAGCCAACTTTCTGTCCCTAGTACTATGTGGGCATTGTGACCGCTTATTACTGAGAGCAGTTCTGGGACCTTTCTATAGACGCTCCTGCAATTTACTATTAGCACATTAATATTGTTATTCCCTGTTGCATTTTGTCTACTCCTACCTTGCCGCATCTCAGGAGGTGTCTTGTCGGGCCTAGGGAGGGAATTCTCTAACCTAAAAAACCCACATGTGCACTCCACATATACTCCGCTACCCTTGTAGCCGCTTCCTGCATGTAGTGCACGCGTGACCTATTCAGGGGGACCCTACATTTCTCCACCCGATAGCGGAGGTCGAGAAATTTGCACCCCAGATCTCTGCAGAATCGTCTGAGTCCCTGGTTTAAGCCTTCCACTCGGCTCCAAACCAGAGGACCACTATCGGTTCTGGAAACGATACTACAAATAGCTAGCTCAGATTCCACCCAGCGAGGCTTTCCGCCCTCACCAACTCCGTTAACTGCCTGTACGAACTGAGGATGACCTCTGAACCCAGACAGCAGGAGTCATTGGTGCCGACATGAGCAACAATTTGCAGTCGGGTGCACCCAGTGCTCTCTATCACTGCTGGCATGGCCTCCTCCACCTCTCGGATGAGCCCCCAGCAAGCAGACAGAGTGAACACTGACCTTCTTCCCCGACCTTTCCGCTATTTCCCTAAGGGGCTCCATCACCCGCCTAACGTTGGAGCTCCCAATATCTAATAAACTCCTCCCCCCATGTGCCTGCTCGGACCTTGCTGAAGGAGTGGCCACATGTCCACTCACAGGCAGAACGGGCGATGCCACACGGCCAGCCTCCACACTGACCCTCTGCCTCGTGCGCCGCAAACGCCGCTGAACCCGCCACTCCCCTTGGGAAGAGGGTGGCCCAACCGCGCCCGGTACCCGCAAAGATGTGTCGACAGCAGGGTCAGTGGGTGAAGCATGTAACACCTGGGGTGTACCATGCAACGCACCAGACTCACCACTGCCTGAAGACGGCTAACCGCGGCCATCAACACGTTCAGCTGTTTGCGAACAGTGGCCGGCTCCTCCTGTGTCCGTACACTGCAGTCACACATCCTATCCATCCTAAGAAATCAATTTACTGTAGAGAGTTAATCAACTTATAACTAGACTGCTAATTCACTAAAGGCGGCTGATAGTTGACTAAACTGTGGTTACTAGACACTTCCTGTAGCAAAACAATGAAAATCGCACTACCTGTCTCTGAACTGTATTGAAAACAAACACTAGCACTACTGGCACTATGGCTGACTAAACGGAATTTCTCTGACTGTATTCAAAACAACCACAAAATCTATGGAACACTATTACTAGCACTCGACAATTAAAGCTTCCTAAAAGCAAAAACACACGGAAGAAGAAGTGACAAGTAAGAAAAATAGAGTTAATACTAAAATTAGCATAGCTCGCTGCACAGCAGATGTGACGCAGACGGCAGTTACGTTGACACTGACACAATAAGGTTATCGAACGACTCATTGGGATTTTGAGTCTGACAATGCAGACACTTCTTCAATAATTCAGGATTGCCAGGTCTCTGTAAACAGGTTTTATGATATCCACAACTGCTGCTGGGATAGAATGTTTATGGCTGTATGACCTGTTTGAGTACTGGGCATTGCGGTAATTGCACCATGAACCAGATCCAGGAGGGCAAAGATGGTGTACTGGTTTATCATCAGCTGACAGTCTCTGGAAGAAGGTAGCCCATACTGCCTGCTTCATTTTCAACAATTCTCATAATACTGTTGTAGTTCATCAATCATGTTGTCTGTCAGCCTGCTTCTTATGGTCTTACCACCTGAAAGTTTCTTGTCTCTCAAACTTTGTTTCAACTTCCTGAATCTGGTACCCATCCTCTTCTGGACATGACCAACACATTCCAGTTCTGTGATAAGCTTCTCACCATAAGGATGAGTGGCTACTACACTGTTATATGCATTTGAGTCTGCCTAACCTAAGAACTTAGTGTAACACACTCCCCTTTAGTTTACAGATCGATTATAAATTTCAACAGCTGCACATGCCTCCGTACGACTAGTTGTCCTTCATAATTTCTGTCACAGATATGCCCTTCTTCATTCCCTGATTTATACTTATAAGAATGTTTGGTTAAAATCTGGAAATCTATTAGCTTTCCAGTATCCACACTGGTCACTGTAGCAACAGAATTCTTAGAACTGCAGCTGCGCTTCTACCAAGTGCCCCAAAAGCTACTGATATGTCAATCATACCATCGTTTATTTCAGCAGCTTCATTTGCAGCACCCTTAATTGACTCACATGCAGCAGATTTCACAGCAGCTCCAATAAATCCTGCATACTTGTACATTTTACAAAGTGGGTGTGGCATATACATCACGACACACATTGTTTCTGCTGCAGTGTGTCCTTTGCCAATAGCTCCCAATCCATAAAACCACCTAACATTTATTTCAAAATAATTATCTTTACACTTATCAGAACTCCAAAATGAATGAGTATATTTACAACTGGCAGAATTAATGATAAGTTTCCCGGCTAGTCCATTTGATACCTCAATGTCTTCATGTAAACTAACTGGCCCTCCACATACATACAGCACACACATTCACATAACACCCCTGTTAGGATGTGTAAATGTATCAGAATATAACCTAACCTACCATTTACATGAGTTTTGTTTTGAGATAACTGTGTTATCACTATGTTTTATTTTAATCTTCGAAGCACTAATGGGTGTTTCTCTAGATACTCATGAGTTTGCCAGTATTTCATTGTCTGTAACTTCACACACCACATGCTGAACACAATGTTTCTCTTTATTCAAAAATTTATTACCATGAAACCCACATTTCTTAAAAACACTTCATTTTGGAGTCACACTTTTTGAGAGATTTACCAGTCTATTCGTCACTATTCCTCGGAAAAACGTTAGCACTTCGATATACAAAGCATGTTTATACTATGAAAAGATACGATACTATTTTTGACAGTGCTACCAATACAAACACATAATTTAACCTTTATAACACAGCAATCCACAGCTTTCTACAGGGTGGTCCATTGATAGTGACTGGGCCAAATATCTCACATAATAAGTAACAAATGAAAAAACTACAAAGAACGAAATTCGTCTAGCTTGAAGGGAGAAACCAGATGGCGCTATGGTTGGCCTGCTAGATGGCGCTGCCATAGGTCAAACTCATATCAACTACATTTTTTTAAAATAGGAACCCCCATTTTTTATTACATATTCATGTAGTACGTAAAGAAATATGAATGTTTTAGCTGGACCACTTTTTTCGCTTTGTGATAGATGGGGCTGTAATAGTCAAAAATGGTTCAAATGGCTCGGAGCACTATGGGACTTAACTTCTGAGGTCATCAGTCCCCTAGAACTTAGAACTACTTAAACCTAACTAACCTAAGGACATCACACACATCCATGCCCGAGGCAGGATCGAACCTGCGAACGTAGCGTTCGCGCGTTTCCAGACTGTAGCGCCTAGCACCACTCGGCCACTCCGGCCAGCTGCTGTAATAGTCACAAACATATAAGTATGTGGTATCACATAACATTCCGCCAGTGCAGACGGTATTTGCTTCATGATACATTACCCGTGTTAAAATGGACCGTTTACCAATTGCGGAAAAGGTCGATATCGTGTTGATGTATGGCTATTGTGATCAAAATGCCCAAGGGGCGTGTGCTATGTATGCTGCTTGCTATCCTGGACAACATCATTGAAGTGTCCGGACCATTCGCCGGATAGTTACATTATTTAAGGAAACAGGAAGTGTCCAGCCACATGTGAAACATCAACCACGACCTGCAACAAATGATGATACCCTAGTAGGTGTTTTAGCTGCTGGGGCAGCTAATCCACACATCAGTAGCAGACAAATTGCGCGAGAATTGGGAATCTCAAAAACGTCGGTGTTGAGAATGCTACATCAACATCGATTGCACCCGTACCATATTTCTATGCACCAGGAATTGCATGGCGATGACTTTGAACGTCATGTACAGTTCTGCCACTGGGCACAAGAGAAATTACAGGACGATGAAAGATTTTTTGCATGCGTTCTATTTAGCGATGAAGCATCATTCACCAACAGCGGTAACCTAAACCGCCATAATATGCACTATTGGGCAACGGAAAATCTACGATGGCAGCAACAAGTGGAACAGCAGCGACCTTGGCAGGTTAATGTATGGTGTGGCATTAAGGGAGGAAGGATAATTGGCCCCCATTTTATCGATGGCAATCTAAATGGTGCAATGTATGCTGATTTCCTGCATAATGTTCTACCAATGTTACTACTAGATGTTTCACTGCATGACAGAATGGCGATGTACTTCCAACATGATGGATGTCCGGCACATAGTTTGCGTGCGGTTGAAGCAGTATTGAATAGCATATTTCATGACAGGTGGATTGGTCATCAAAGCACCATACCATGGCCCGCACGTTCTCCGGATCTGACGTCCCCGGATTTCTTTCTGTGGGGAAAGTTGAAGGATTTTGCTATCGTGATCCACCGACAATATGCATCAGTGCATTGTCAATGCATTTGCGAACATTACGGAAGGCGAACTACTCACTGTTGAGAGGAATGTCGTTACACATATTGCCAAAGGCATTGAGGTTGACAGACATCATTTTGAGCATTTATTGCATTAATGTGGTATTCACAGGTAATCACGCCATAACAGCATACGTTCTAAGAAATGATAAGTTCACAAAGGTACATGTATCACATTGGAACAACCGAAATAAAATGTTCAAATGTACCTACGTTCTGTATTTTAATTTAAAAAACCTACCTGTTACCAACTGTTCGTCTAAAATTATGAGACATATGTTTGTGACTATTACAGCGCCATATATCACAAAGCGAAAAAAGTGGTCCAACTAAAACATTCATATTTCTTTACATATTACACGAATATGTAATAAAAAATGTGGTTCCTATTTACAAAAACACAGTTGATATCAGTTTGAGCTATGGCAGCGCCTTATAGCAGGCCAACCATTGCGCCAGCTGGTTTCCCCCTTCGAGCTAGACAAATTTTGTTCTTTGTAGTTTTTTCGTTTGACACTTATTTCGTGAGATATTTGGCCTGGTCACGATCAATGGACTACCCTGTATATAAAAAATTACCGATTTTATTAGGTCTTGAAGTAATGCATGTAAAAATTTTAACATTTTCAACTGGTGTAATTTATATTTTAGAAAATAAAATAAAATACTTCCCACGCAAGTTTATAAGTAATATACATATCATTTTATTTGGAAAATTGCGAATTTTATAATCAGGTATAAAACCCGAAGAAGTGAAAAAGAATGTTTTCCCCTTCTAACTCCCCTTAAAGTTATGGAAATGTGCAAGCTTTCGGAGCCAGTGGCTTATTCTTCTGGCAGAAACAATGAAGGGGAAGGAAAAAGGAAGAAAGAAAAGGATTGTCAAGGTTTAGGAAATGGGGAGAGTTGCAGAAAAGCTGCAGAGAAACCCAGGCCAGGACAGACTTACTGAATGGGATGAGAAATATGTAACTAAACCAGTCCATCTCTCACACCACCAGCAGATGTGAAGTATTCTTGTGATTGGTAGTAAGTCATAAACATTAAATTATTTTCAATGTATGTTCATATGTAATACTGCACGTACCTTTGAGGTATCATTGGGCCCATTGGGAAGAGGATCAAAATTAGGCCACTGCTTTCTAATTATTTGGAGCATTTCACTAAATGAGACCATGTTCCCATCATTCCATTTGTTGCCGCTGAAAGGCATGTACTCGATAAATCTTACATCAACATTTTTCTCTTTTGTTAACTCCACAAAACTGCACACTTCATCTTCATTAAAACCTCGCATTACAACATAATTTATCTGTGGAAGAACGACACCATTAAAAACTTGGTATCAGATAAAGCATGGTTTAAACAGAGTTTGAAAGACTTTTTGATAGGTAACTCATCCTACTCTATAGATGAATATCTTAACAGTGGCTGTTAGGCCAGCTTAAATAAGAATGTCTGTTAGATTTCAGTTCTGAGAGCACTTTGTCATAACAGTCAAGATTATGTACTTTTTGTTTGATAAATTTATTAATAGTGCATAACAATGTTTCAGTCTGACAGCGTATCAATTCTGAAAATATTAGCTGTTCCAGTTTGTATTGCATTCACCTAGTTTGACAATCTCCTGACAAATGATCAGGGTATTCAAATGTTTTATATTTTTTATGTTATACTTTCTGGCATGTTACTCACTCATGAGAATCGTCTCATGTTTTGGGTCTTGGAACAAAAGCTGAATCTAATCTAATCTAACCTACAAAATAATGGTTCTACAAGTCTGTTGTTATATTTGTATACCTCACTGATTCTGTTAAATTAATCTTTTTCTCTCTTTTTAGAGAATGTCTGAATTTATCTTAGCATGCCAAGCTGTTAACCTTCTTAACAATTTATGAAAATTAAACTACATACATCTCCAATCTTTTTCCCCACTCCAACGCACACATCTTTTGCTGAAGGTATTATTTTAACTATTACATGAAATTAAGAAGCTTTCTTGAAACTGTGCTGCCATTTGTGAAACAAAGTTAAAAGTGTTCTCAAGATAAAAGGTCTTCACAAAAGGAGCATTTAGTATCCGTGCAGGTGGTAATACTGACAGCCATCATATAAACAAGCCCAAATGGTAGAACATCCTGCTTTACACATACACGCAATGGCAGAAAAAAGGAAAAGAGCACACCTTTCATTAAAGCTTGAATATATAAACTGATGAGACAAAACACTATGACCTCCTGTTTGATAATGTGTTTGTCCACTGTTGGAACACAATACAGCAGTGATTTTGTGTGGGACAAGTTCAACAAATTTCAGGTATGTTCCCAGCATTATGTGAGGTATGTTCCCAGCATTATGCAGCACCGCATGTCTAAGCACAGGTCATGTAATTCCCATAAATTGGAGATCAGTGGTTTCTGGGTGCAGAACTGGTATCTGATAGCATCGCAGATGTATTCCATCAGATTCAGAAGGGGTGAATTTGATTCTGGCCTCGTGACACTGAAAGTCATATTGTTGATGTAGTGACGTAACAAGACTGTTACGCCACTCGAGGTAGCCGATTTAAAGAAAGGTACGCGTACACACACGCCGACGGGCGTGAATTCTGGAACAGGATAACTATTGAATGGTAGCAAGGAAAGTACGTAGCTGCTTTATACTTAACTTTTATTATGTGATGAATACAGCGTTCTTCTTGAGACATTTATACTATAACTCTCAAAGTAGGTAAGGCTAATGGCGCCTTGCTAGGTCGTAGCCATGGACTTAGCAGAAGGCTATTCTAACTGTCTCTCAGCAAATGAGAGGAAGGCATCGTCCGTATTGTCTCTAGCAATGTCGTCGTACAACTGGGGCAAGTGCTTGTTCGTATCACGAGACCTGCCTTGTGGTGGCGCTAGGTCTGCGATCACACAGTGGCGACACGCAGGTCCGACATGTACTAAATGGACCGCGGCTGATTTAAGCTACCACCTAGCAAGTGTGGTGTCTGGCGGTGACACCACATTCCTCCCCCGCAAATCGGCGAACGGTCGGGAGATAAGGCTGCCGCCCGCTGTGGGGAGGACCCCATGTCGACGTATGCGATGAGGTGGGGAGCCTAACAACAGGCGAGGCTGTGCCACCCGCACCCGGCCATTCGGTCCGAGGGGAGCTAGGAAATGCCTGAAAACCTAGTCCAGGGTGCACGTCAACATGCGGTGTATGCGCCCGTAATGAGACAGGAGCGGCCGAAGGGTCAACCTCCATTGCGTCGGGGTACCCGACGCGCGATGACGTCATGTGGTCCGGAGCGGGCAAGAGTTCCATGGTGGAGGACAGCTGGTCACGGGAAGCGAGCGGCGGCGCGTGACCCAGGGAGGCGCGTGGCGGCTGCAGCGAAGCGTCGAATGCGGGCGGCGCCGACGGGAGAACAGGCGGCGGCGGCGGCGGCGGCAGCTGTTGCGGCGGCGCGTCGCCATGGGGCAAAAGGGAAGGCATCGTCGGTAACACCTGGGGATGAGGCGAGCCAGTAGATGGGTCCCCAGGGTGCTTACCGGACGGCACCATCGCTGAAAGCAGACGGGGAGCGGCAGAACCCGTGCGACGACAGAGGCGCAGCTGATTGAGATGCCGACGCACCTCACCAGAGGCCCCCAAAACCAAATACATCGCGCGGCCAAGGCAGCGAAGAATGCGCCCTGCGAGCCAACGCCGTGAACCTCGATAGTTGCGATAAAATACAACGTCGCCTGGAGCAAAAGCAGGAGTCTGCCGCTGCACAGGAACCTGATGCGGCGGATGCAGCAAAGACATCAAGGTGCGATGAGGACGACCGTGGAGCAACTCAGCCGGCGAGCGACCATCTCGGGGCTGAGAGCGATACGAGGACAAAAAGAGCAACAACGCGTCCTCCCAAGAATGCGACTCTTTCAATTTCAACATCTGTGACTTGAAAGTCCGGACCAATCGTTCAGCGGCACCGTTTGACTGAGGCGAAAATGGCGCGGATGTCAGATGTTGAATACCATTGGCCTGGCAGAATGACTGAAATTCTGCGGACATGAATGGTGGGCCATTGTCGGAAACAATAGTCTGCGGAAGACCTTCAATACAAAAGATAGCAGACAACGCTTGGATGGTGGCGGAGGACGTCGTGGAAGACATCCGGACCACAAAAGGAAAATTATTGCAGGCGTCGACCAGAACCAACCATCAAGCATTCCAGAATGGACCAGCAAAATCAATGTGCAAGCGTTGCCAAGGGGAAGTGGCTTTCGGCCATGCAAAGACTTTCCACGGCGGTGCGGATTGTTGTTCGGCACACGCCATGCAAGAAGAACACATATTCATAATCGCAGCATCGATTCCGAACCAAGTACAGTGCTGACGAGCAAGTTGTTTCGTTCACACTATACCCCAATGTCCTTGGTGAAGAAGCCGTAAGACAGAGGACTGTAACGAACGTGGGACCATGACTCGGGACTGATCATTATCAGAACGCAACAACAAAACACCACGTCGAACAAAAAGTCTCTCCCTGTGAGCAAAAAATCGGCGAACCAACGGATCCTCGATCCGAGACTTTGACAAAGGCCATTGCGTAGCAACAAAACGCAAAACAGTAGCAAGGACAGGGTCAGCAGCTGTGGCTGTAGCTACACGACGAAAATCAATCGGAAACGATTCGACCACTTCATCGGTTTCCGAATCAATGAACATGCAAGCAAGTTCGGAAGAATCGAATGCTTTATCCTCAGCAACAGGCAAACGGGACAACGCATCGGCGTTTCCGTGCTTAGCAGTGGACCGATACAAGATATCGTAGCGGTACTGCGAGAGGAAAATAGACCAGCGAATGAATTTCTGCGCCGTACGTGGAGGTACCGGCTTGTTCGGATGAAAAAGCGATGTCAAAGGTTTGTGGTCTGTGATGATGGTGAAGTGACGACCATACAAGAAATCATGGAACTTAGTAACACCAAACACGAGAGCCGAAGCTTCTTTCTCTATCTGCGAGTAATTTCTTTGCGCAGATGAGAGCAATTTGGACGCAAAGGCAATAGGGCGATCATGCGAGCCAACTTTGTGCGCAAGCACAGCACCGATCCCGAAATCCGATGCATCTACCATCAACAAAAGGGGTTTCTGGGGATCGAAAGGCGTGAGGCAAGTAATAGAAAGCAACGCCGATTTCAACTGGCGAAAGGCGCGTTCGCATTCCGTCGTCCAGAGAAACGGAACACCTGTACGGCGTAAGCGAGGAAGCAGAGCTGAAATGGAAGAGACAATGCGCACATTCACTTACACCTTGTGATTCTACATAGTTCAATGTTTGTGCGACCTCATCACGCAATGCGTGGGGAACATTGCGCGCTCTGAAAAATTTCGGTTGCGCGTTTACTTTCAGTTCCAAATGTGCTTCATAGTTTTTAGCGCAACCTAAGCCCGGTGCAAAAATGTCAGCAAATTCGTCACACAGACGAGAAACACTGTCTGAAGGCACAGTTTGATTCACTGATAGGACCTGATTTACTATAGACATGTTAAACAACTGAAATTAATGTAAACCAAACAAGTTCACTGCAGAAGAAGAACGAAGAACGTAAAATGACACAAGTTTTGTTTGTCCCTTGTATGTTGCAAGAAGAGTGCACTGTACTAACACAGGAATTTTCTGTCCTGAATATGTGGTTAGCTTAACATTGCGGAACGCAATGGAGGTTTGCCCAGTTGTTTGTACGTGTCGTGATTGAGCAATGAAACTGCAGCTCCGGTATCGAGCTGGAATGGTATGACCTTGCCATTAAAGTACAAATCTACAAAAAGTTTATTGTCCAGCTGACGACAAGAGCGACTGTCTTGTGCAATTTGAACAGACACTGGTACAGAATCACTTGCTAATGGACGTGATTTCCGGCGACGTTGACGCACTCTTTTTGTGGGACGATCACAGTCACTGTTAGAGAAAGTGTCACTGGACGAAGTGGAATTAACGACATGAATGTCCATGGGCGAAGGTCCACGAGCCTGAGTGTCCCTGGTTCGATTCCGGCGCGAAGCAAAGGGCCTGGAATGATTAAGAGTGTCTGAACTGAGCTTTTTCTGGCAAACACTTTGAACATGTCCTTTCTTATTGCAGAAAAAGCAAATAGCTTGGCGTGACGGGCAATGTTCACGCGAATGTCTAGTAGCACACCGCGGGCATGATTTCACTGCATTTGTGGGCTGGCGTGGCAAACCTGGTTTAGCGCGCGGCGGCAGCTGTGCGGACGTACGCGAGGGCAGTTGAGCGGGCCGCATAGCGCGAGCGTGCCTGGCGGGCCGGTTAATGTTACACACAGCTGGCGAAGTTTCAAAAGATTCCTGAGCACAGTCAAGTGTGTCTTGCCTATCCAATATGTCTATCACTTGTTGAAGGGAGGGATTAACTAGTTTCAAAATTTGCTCCCATATGCAAACATCAGAAACGTTCTGTGCAATTGCATCACGCACCATTGTATCTGAATAAGAAAGACCACAGTCACAGTCAAAGGCACAGTCCCTAGTAAGTCCTTGCAATGTTGCTACCCACTCCCTATTAGTTTGACCGGCCGTACGTTTTGTACGAAAAAACGTATACCGTTTTGCAACCACATTAACTGTTTCTTTGAAATAGGCATCTAAAGCAGACAAAATTTCCTCGTAGGACAGAGTTGCTACGTAGCGTCGGGGAAACAATTTCACTATCACACGGTATGTGGACACACCGACACAAGAAAGCAAAAACGGCTGCCGCTCATTACCTTGAATTCTGTAGGCGGCGAGGTGGAAGGCAAATTGACGGGACCACTCTTGCCAAGACTCGTGGGTTGCATCAAAGGGTCGGAATTGAGGTGCAACAGCATCCAATAACGATTGCGTCTGCTGATTCTGCAAGCGATAAAATTCGGACAGTACATCTGGCGAAGCCATGACACAAGTAAATGTAAGCAATCAGAAAGAATACTTTAAATCGTCGCCAATCTGTAGTGACGTAACAAGACTGTTACGCCACTTGAGGTAGCCGATTTAAAGAAAGGCACGCGTACACACACGCCGACGGGCGTGAATTCTGGAACAGGATAACTATTGAATGGTAGCAAGAAAAGTACATAGCTGCTTTATACTTAACTTTTATTATGTGATGAATACAGCATTCTTCTTGAGACATTTATACTATAACTCTCAAAGTAGGTAAGGCTAATGGCGCCTTGCTAGGTCGTAGCCATGGACTTAGCAGAAGGCTATTCTAACTGTCTCTCGGCAAATGAGAGGAAGGCTTCGTCCGTATTGTCTCTAGCAATGTCGTCGTACAACTGGGGCGAGTGCTTGTTCGTATCACGAGACCTGCCTTGTGGTGGCGCTAGGTCTGCGATCACACAGTGGCGACACGCGGGTCCGACATGTACTAAATGGACCGCGGCCGATTTAAGCTACCACCTAGCAAGTGTGGTGTCTGGCGGTGACACCACAGTTGAAACATGTCACCTTCATTAGGGACAGGGTGCGGACAGTGCACAATAATGTTCACACAGAACAAAGCTGTTATGGAGCCTTCAGTTACTACCACAGGACCCACAAAAGACCAGGTGAATGTCCTCCATAGCATAATATTGCTCCCACTGGCCTAAGTCTGTAGCAAAGTGCACCTTTCAAGCACCAATTCACTCTGTTGACAGTGTATGTGCACAAAACCGTCAAGCAGGTGTAATGCGAAACACGAATGATTCAACCAGATGACACATTTCTATTGATTCACTGCCCAATCTCAATGCTCCTGAGCGACAGAAATTGTAATTCAACAGTGTTGTCAACATGGGAACATACAGGGGTTGTCTGCAGCAGAGCCCCATGTTTAACAATGTGCAATAAATGGTGTGCTCTGAAATACTCGTCCTTCCACCAGCACTGTGTCATCAGACGTGCCACAGAAATCAGCTTCCTCAGCCGAATGTCATCTTTTTCAAAGGAACCATCCCAGAATTTGTCTTAAATCATTTAGGGAAATCAAGGAAAACCCAAATTTTGATGGCCCGATGGGATTCGGGTCCGTTGTCCTCTCGAAGTCAAGTCCACTGTCTGAACACTGTGGTGGCATGACCTAGTCTTAATTAAGCCAGAAAATCCTGGGAAATGCTGACATACTTATTGATTTAAGATATAATAATTCAAAACAATCCTTTCATGAATTTCACTACAATTTTCTGCTCTTTTGAAAAAAAAATTCTTTTGACTGTTTTGATGTTGTTTAGTATGTTTAAATAATGATGGCAGTCTCTATAAAAGGGCAGTTTGACTTTTAAGTTTAGTTATACTGTTTTAAACTACATCCTTCATCTATTTGTCCACCCAGAAGTGCTATAGGATATAACTTGAAGACTATGGTGAGGTGGTGGGGGACAGTCATGTGTTGAGAAGGAGGTGCTGCCAGAAATGAAGTGTGTGAGGTGACGTTATTGACACTGCATACAGGGAGAATAAAAATACTCTATTCCATATTCATTTACAATCTATGTCTGGCCCCATATGGTTTTACTTTTCTCCAATAAGAAAAAAGAAATTGTCAGTAACTGTCTTTATAAGGTCTTAAAAGGAAACAAACAATAGAAAATCTAGGCTGGAGTAATGACCATATTATAAAAAAGATACATTGCTGTATACAGGAGATGTTAGGTCACAGACAAGCACAACAAAAAGACTACTAAACATGTAAGCTTTCAATCAGAAAGTCTTCTTCCAAAGTGGACAAAAAACACACACACACACACACACACACACACACACACACACACACACACACACAGGACCGTTGTTTCTCCCATGATGTGCAGTTGCTCCCAGTCTGGCCCTAGCAGCCAGAGACAGTGGTCATGTATGTGTGATCTGCATTTGCGCGCGTGTGTGTGTGCGTGTGTGTGTGTGTGTGTGTGTGTGTGAGGGAAGGGGGAGGGGGTTTGCACCAAAAGCTTGCGTGTTTACTAATAGGTGGTGTTCTTTCCCCCCCTCCCCCCCCCCCCTGCCAACAACACATCTACACTATACAGTGAGTGCCAATCTATCCTTTTCATAATACTGTCGTTACGACCTTGCCAAGAGGCATATTGTGGAGTAATCCGAAGGGCTCTACTAATTTGTACAAGAGGAAGGAGAGCACAATCTCAATGTAAGTTTTTAGAAAACTGGTATGTGCATTACTTCTGCAAACCTTTCAGAAAGAACACGGTATGCACTTCATTCAGCAAGATGAGTAATAAACAATATTAGCAATACTGCATCAAACTTGTTCACTTTCATCTTTGGATTAAACATTCGATTTCAGAGAGTACAGAATTTGGCAGAATCAAATTTTGGGGATATGTGGAACTGGGACAATGGCATATTTTTTACCCATTCAACAAACTAAGCACTGCTGATTGCTACTTTCATTGTGTCTGCTGCTGCAATGCATATATGAAACTATAAGTGCAGCATCTATGATGGAATAAAATGTTATACAAATGAAACATACAGGCACAGTGAAATAGAGTAGTATGGCTCATCATTTCGGTCTCACAGATTAGCAGGTGTTGACTTGAAAGATAATACTTAAGAAGTTGAATCCAAAGGAGAGGATGTACCGTATTTACTCAAATCTAAGCCGCACTTTTTTTCTGGTTTTTGTAATCCAAAAACCGCCTGCGGCTTGGAATTGAGTGCAAAGCAAGTGGAAGTTCTGAAAAATGTCGGTAGGTGCTGAAACAACTAACTTCTGCCGTCGAATATATGTAGCGCTACACAGGCATGCTTCGTAGGCACAAAGATAAATACTGGCGCCAAAACCTCTGCGTCAGTAAATAAATTAAAAAAAAAGGTGGAAGACAATTTTCATACATTATCCAACGAAGTAAATACAAATTCCGTATTGTTCATCTTTGAATGTAGCAGAACTTCAATGTATTACAAAAATCCGACTGGCAAGACTGTTTGGGATGTTTGTCAATATGGCCAACCCTACGTTCTGAATTTTTTCCTACCTGTGAGAAGAGATGGTTGTTAATAGCAACCTGATGAAATGTGAATCACATGCAGTATTCTCTTCATCATAAGAGTAATATGAAAATAAACATTTTGCCACGTATTCTTTCGTGTTTGCTGCTATCTTATTTAAATCCTGTCTGCCTAATAAACTACGAAACTAGAGTGAGACAACAGCAAGCGCGGAAGAATATACGTATCGTGTCATGTTTATATTCATATTATTCTTATGCCTAATAGTGATACAGTCAGAAATGAAGCACGGCAACTGACTAGATTTTTATATGCAAGATGACTCTAATTTCTGTGCAGAATTTGATGTACTAAAGAAGCGGCCGCAAAGATTTTCAAATGGAGAAAAATTTTTGCCTAACTCTCGTTCAGAACATGTTCTATCATACGCAGTCTATTATTTGGTTCTTGTTGATCATTATCAAAGAAAGCAGCAGTGTAAGTAACAACAAATAGTAGTCTCTTGCCATTGTTTCGCTAATGAGATGATTTCTCTCTCTTTTTTTTTTTTTTTTAATTGTAGGCAGCGGTAGCGTGCACAAAAGCAAGCCACGCCGCAAGCGACGACAGGCCGCAAACACGCACTATCAGAATGCGACAAACAATGCACGACACAGTACAGTAATGCATTTTCAGCTTAGAGTGACATAAACGCCTATAACAAGGAAAACGGCACTTATCGGATCAAAGCAAAATAAGCAATCGATTCAAACCAGACGAAGCACGTGAAAAAGGAAGGGTACCAGTATAAATACGGACGGAGCGCTTGACGCATAGCAAAGGCTACCTGGTAAAGCTTAACTGCTAAGCTTACGACTCGAACCAAACTACTGTAGCTGTATCGTCATTCATTCGACCTAAATTGTGTCTCATATTACAATGGACCGACTTTGTTTCGATTTGGAGGTGTGGCCTAAAACTTTTCTCTCCCCTTGAACTTCGAGTCTCAAATTTCAGGTGTGGCTTAGATTCGGGAATTTTTTTTTTCCTTCCTTTATTTCGAGTCTCATTTTTCAGGTTTGAGTGCGGCTTAGATTTGGGTAAATACGGTAGGTGGTATTTCAACTAATTCTGACTATGAAATAAAACAAAGTACAGCAGGGAGCTCTGACAAATCAAAGAGCAGCGATGAAGATTCTGATGAATAGTAAAGTATGAGTTAAGAAACAAGATGCTACTGAGATCGTAAATTTTTGTTGTGTTGATGAATCTGTTAACAAATATATTCAAAAATGCACTGAAACATTGGCACATGTAGTGTTGGGAGGTGATAAACTGTCATTACTGTTAGAGGAGCTCTGTATTTCTTGCTGTTCTACTCCTACATGACACTGTATCTGAAGGTATAGAATGAATCTTCACTGGCTAGAGAAATGGGTAACACAATTTTACAAGTCTCTGCTGTCATGTAATCTCTTCAGGGAAATCATGACTGTACTAAGATTCGGTTTGTGGTTGACAAGGTCAGAGTCATTAAGAAATGCAAGGCAGCTACCATGTCAGTCCTAGAAGAGAGAGACGTAGCAAACTGCCAAAGCATGTACAGTCCCGGTCCATATGTTTGTGGTGATGTACTAACCAAGTAATACTGTGTGTCAGGCAGCGCATTACTCAAGAACCATCATGGAAAAAGGTGGAGTGGTAATTTATGTAAAAAACTACATATCTTACAATGCATTAGATTTAAAGAGCCATTGTATAGAGCAACAAATTGAAGTATGTGGTGTTGAGATTTTTTGTAAATGACTTCACGGCTGTAGTGTTAGCACTGTATAGATCTCCCTCAGGGAATTTGAATGTATTTCTTAAGCACTTAGATTCTTTATTATCCATACTGTACTCAAAGTCCAAGAACTTGATAATTACTGGTGACTTTAATGTTGATTTCCTAAATTAGAGCAATAGTAAAGCTGATTTAGTACATTTAATGGAGTCTTATAATCTGATGGCAATAGTAGATTTCCCAACTAGGGTTACTGTTAACAGTAAAAGTCTGATAGATAATATATTTATAGATAAGTCTACATGGAATGAGATCACTGTACATCCAATCCTTGGCCTTTCTGATCATGGTGGTCAATTGCTTAGGCTCAATTACATCAGTGTGTGCAACAGTTCCGAGCATTCTTGGAAATCTTTTAGGATAATAAATGAACAGGGCCTTAAAAATTCAATGATAGCCTAAAAGAGATAGACTGGAGCCGAGTTGATAGGGAAACAGATGTAAACAAAAAGTACAATTCATTTTTAAATGAATTCATGTCTGTATTTGAGTCCATCTTTCCCAAAAAAAGTAGTTAGAAATAGTCATATAGGCAATGCCAAGAAGTCTTGGATCACTACAGGGATAACAACATCTTGTAGAACAAAAAGGATGTTATACAGTTCTCTCAGGACTTGTAATGATCCAAAGAAATGACAACACTACAAACTTTACTGTAGCATTCTCAAGAAGGTTATAAATAAATCTAAAAGTATGTGCATAAAATCAGAAATTGAAAGCTCAGAAAATAAAAAACTATAAGGAATGTAATAAAGAGGGAAACTGGCAGGAAAACAGGGAACGTGTCTCAGGTAGAGATTAAAACAGGGGACAGTATCATAAAGAAACCTGAGTTGGTTGCAGAAATATTTAATAACCACTTTTTGAGAGCAGCAGAGAAGACAGGCTGTAATGGTTCTATGGAAGAATCATTGTCCCTCCTACAGAAAGCTATTAGCAACAGAATCCCACAGTTATCTTTATCTCCAGTTACTGTAAGCGAAGTCATAAGAGTAATTAGATCATTAAAAAACAAAAATTCTGCTGGTGTGGACAATATTTCTAGTAAAATACTGAAACACTGTTATAAATTTGTTAGTCCCATCTTATGCAACATATTCAATGCATCCCTACAAGATGGGATTGTCCCTGACAGACTTAAGTTGGCTGTAGTGATTCCTCTCTTTAAAAAAGGGGATAAAAGCATTGTTACAAACTATCGCCCAATATCCCTATTAACTACCTTCTCGAAAATTCTAGAAAAACTCATGCACAGGAGGATTGTAGACCATCTCAACTTCCATAGTATCTTAAGCAAAAATCAGTTTGGTTTTCGTGCCGGTCTTTGTACTGAACAGGCAATATTCCCTTTCAGCAACCAAGTTTTGGAAGCCATTAACAAAAATATGTCTCCAGTGGGTATTTTTTGCGATCTTACGAAAGCCTTTGACTGTGTAAACCACCAAATTCTTTGGAAAAAGGCAGAATACTATGGTTTAGGTGGTACTGTTGGCTTGTGGCTACAATCATATCTACAGGATCGGAAGCAGACTGTAATGCTAAATGGCTCTTCTGGAGAACCTGCCTCGTCTGAATGGGGCATGATAACGTGTGGTGTGCCTCAAGGCTCCGTTTTGGGCCCACTGCTTTTCCTCATCTTTATTAATGATCTTCCTCTTTGTTCTGAGACAAACAGCAAATTTACCCTGTTTGCCGATGATACCACAATTCTAATTGACGATTTGATTGATCATGATCTTGAAAAAACTACAAATACTGTTTTTAATGACATCTTAAATTGGTTCTCCTCAAATGGTCTCTCACTCAATGCAGATAAAACTCATTATATGAGGTTCCATACATCACAAAGTAATCCCAATGAAATTGACATAAAATGTAGAGATCAACCAATACAGAAAGTTGAAAACGCAAAATTCCTGGGTGCTTACATAGACAGTAAATGTAACTGGTCAATTCACATTCTTCATCTATGTAAAAAACTTAGCTCGGCAACATTTTCACTACGGGTAATTTCTTCAGTGGCTGAAGTTGACACTATTAAGGTTGCCTACTTTGGCTACTTCCACTCATTGATGTCATATGCTATCATATTCTGGGGGAACCAACCACTTGCAAAAAAAGTTTTCACCATCCAAAAAGAAGCAATCAGAATAACGTGTGGGGTCCATCAAAGACACTCTTGCAGGCACTTGTTTCGGAAGATAGGTATCCTAACAACTGCCTCACAGTATATTTTTTCCTTGCTGACCTTTGTGTGCAAAAATTATTCCATCTACCAAGACAACAGTAAATTCCATGGTTATAACACCAGAAACAAAAACAATCTACATTTAGAAATGAAACGTCTCACTCTGGTACAAAAAGGAGTTTACTACTCCACCATTAAGCTGTTCAATGCTCTACCACTACATATCAAATGTGTTCATACAGAACTGCCAAAATTTAAACGAGTTCTCAAAGATTACCTGACAGAGAAATCTTATTATACTGTGGATGAATACCTGAAAGAAAATGTATACCATCACTAAACTTATTGTGTCTAGAAGTAGTTCAATTGATTTTATTGTGCATTTGGGCATTAGCACACTTTTTGTAACAACAGATTGGCTGTACATGTATTTACTCTTGTAGGCCTAATATCTGATTTAACTTTGTGCTCTTATCTTTAACCTTTATTTGAAACTCCTTTTGCTGTCAAATGGTTGTTATGTTATCTAGCTGACATTGTATCTGTTACTGTATTTATAGTATGTCTTACTTAAACTATGTACAATTTGCCATTGAATTGCCCTTGTATAGTTTAAATTGAAACCTGTATAATTTGACATGTTCCATATCCTTGTGATTGACTCACTAACTGAATCTATGGAACAAGAAATAAATAAATAAATAAATACTGAAGTGTGATCAAGTTGCACAAATATGGCTTTAATAATAAACTCTGAGCAATATGCCTCTAAGGACTCAACAAGACACAGAACACTGATGTGCACATTACAAACTAGAATCACACAGAGAGTCAGTCAGCACTGTTCCACACTAATATATGTGCGAGTCACCAGCAGATGGCATGGCAGGGACCGCGCCACACGCTTGGCTTCCAGAGACAGAATCCAGCAGCCAGCCTGCAATGATCAGTCGGTGACCAATTTAAAGACGCATGTACGGCAACACCACTCTCGGTGCACTCACACTGACACGTACTAGTAGCACGATACAGCAGTGATGAGTAGTAGTACACCTCCTGTCTTGTGCGCCTTTTATCTGGTTCTACAATTTACTTTCCTAGACCCACACAAATGCCTGATCCTCCTAATTCAATTTGCTCTGCAGACTATTTAAAATTTTTAAAAAAAAAGGCTCCACAATTGCACTTTGTGTGCCAGTTACTTTCCAATACATTGGCACCAGCTGATCTTATTTAAGAATATTCAACTTTCGTAGCCATACTTACAGCACATCCTTTGCTTCCTGGCCTAAATCCAAGTTAACTCCCAGCCCCTCCCCCCCCCCCCCCCCCACCACACCACACACACACACACACACACGCCCCTCTCTCCCCCCCTCGCTAATCAACTAGTTGTGTGCTGTTATCTCACGTCACACCCTAGTCTATGAGTGCCCAGCTGTCTGGCACCTGACCCCTCTACCTGCACCCCTAGCTAGCCCACAGATGGCTCCCCACTCTCCCACGAGCCACTAAATGCTTCCCTCCAAACCCCTCCCATCTCTCTCCATCTCTCACATTGCCTCAACCCACCCCATCCTACCCCACTCTAAAGCCCCACCTCACTCCAGAACACTCACCGTGGGCCAGTAAAGAGCTGGCAGTTGAGCGACCACACCATAAGGAGACATGCATGCGCATGTGAGTGAGTGTGTGTGTGTGTGTGTGTGTGTGTGTGTGTGTGTGTGTGTGTGTGTGCGCACGCATGTTTTCCCTACAGCTAGAAAAAGAAAGTGCATTCTGGAAGCTTGCCAAGTAACGTACCTTTTAGTTTGGAAGGTAGAAGACGAGGTACTGGTGGAAGTAAAGCTGTGAGGACGGGTCGTGAGTCGTGCATGGATAGCTCAGAGGGTAGAGCACTTGCCCACGAAAGGCAAAGGTCCCAAGTTTGACTCTTGGACCGGCACATAGTTTTAATCTGCCAGGAAGTTTCATATCAGTGCACACTCCACTGCACGGTGAAAATCTCATTCTACATACCTTTTGTTCGTGTGCCTATCAATGAGACAGTGCTTCTGCCTTTTGGTGAGCCATCTCCTTTATTCCTAAATAATTCGTAATTTTCAACAGAAACTTTCCGTATGTTATATTGCATCCTACATTACAATATGCAATTTCCACAATATGTGGTCATCTGTGAATATAATGGGGGTAACAACTGTAGGAGACCAAAAACTGACTGCAGTAAGCAAGTTCAAGTTATTGTATGCTGCAGTAGTTATGCAGAGGTGAAGACGGTCACAGAGGATAAGCTAGCATGGGCAACTCCATGAAACCAATCTTCAGATGGAAGATCACAACAATAAAAACATTTGATTCAGCATACACCAGACTCCAAACAGCGTACACAACCTGTATGCTCAGAAACACAGAAAATCATATTGGTTCCATCAGCAGGAAACTTCAGCCCGTAATTGTTATGGAACACTGCGGCGATTTTGTTCATTAATAAAACCCAAAACTGGGGAGTAATAAGAGAGTATTGTTGTAACTTCTTATCAAGCTGGTTACCAAAATACATATTAAGAAGACTGGTAAAGTGTTATTTTAAAGGGGTCACTCCAAAGCGCCACGAAAGTATTTGAGCAATGTATAAAATTAGAGAATCAGTGCACAATATTGAAAGCCTATCTACATTATCTATATCTGCATGACTAGTCTGTAATTCACAATTAAATGCTGGCAGAGGGTTCAGAGAACCACCCTCAACCTATTTATCTACCATCCACTCCCCTACAGCATTTGAGGAAAACCAAACACTTCAATATTTCCGTACAAGCTCTGATTTCTCTTATTTTATTACAATGATAATTTCTCCCTATGTAAGAGGGCTCTAACAAAATATTTTCACATTCGGAGGAGAAAATTGATGATTGAAATTTTAAGAACCTGCTCCAGCAAAATGCTTTTGCTTTAATGATTGCCACCCCAATTCACATGCGATATCTGTGGCATGCACTTTCCTGTTTCCCAATAATACAAAATGAGCTGCCCTTCTTTGAACTTTTAAATGATGTCCTTTGTCAGTCCTATCTGGTAAGGATCTCACACCATGCAGAATACTCCAAAAGAGGACAGACAAGTATAGTTGTAGATAGTCTCTTTAGTAATCCTAATCTTCTAAATGTTTTACTATTAAATCACAGTCTTCTGTTTGCTTTCCCACCGCATTATCTATGTGAGCATTCCAATTTTAGTTATTTGTAACTGTAATTCCTAAGTATTCAGTAGACTTCACAGCCTTTAGATCTGCGTGAATTATCATGTAACCAAAATTTAGTAGATGCCTTTTACTACTCATGCGGATGACATAACAATTTTTATTATTTAAGGTCAGTTACCACTTTTTGCATCATATGGATAGGTAGCCTAAATCATTTTGCAGTTCGTTTTGATCATCTGATCACTTTACAAGACAGTAAATGATTTGCAAGACTGTAAATGATAGCATCATCTAATAGGACTGCTCAGATTCTCTCTTAAGTTGTTAATGTAGATCGGCAACAGCAGGTGGTCTATAACACTTCCTTGAGGAATGTCAGATATCACTTCTGTTTTACTTGACGATTTTCCATCAATTACTATGAACTGTGACCTTTCTGACAGGAAACCACACATCCAGTTCCACAACTGAGACAATACACCACAGGCACACAATATGATTAGAAAATGCTTGTGAGGAACTGTTTCAAAAAGTCTTCTGGAAATCTACAAATATGGAATCAATTTGAGATCCCCAGTCGACAGCACTTATTACTTTGTGTCACTAAAGAGCTAGCTGTGTTTTAAAAGGTCGATATTTCTGAATCTATCTTGGCTATTTATCAATGAATCATTATCTTTGAGATAATTCATAATATTCAAACACAATATATGTTCCAAAATCCTAATGCAAATCAACATTAGTGATATGAGTCTGTTATTTAGTAGATTACTCCTCTTTTCTTTCTTGAGCATTGGTGTGACCTGAGCAACTTTTCAGTCTCTAGGTATGGATCTTTATCAAATGAGTGGCTATATGTTGTTGTTGTGGTCTTCAGTCCTGAGACTGGTTTGATGCAGCTCTCCATGCTACTCTATCCTGTGCAAGCTTCTTCATCTCCCAGTACCTATTGCAACCTACATCCTTCTGAATCTGCTTAGTGTATTCATCTCTTGGTCTCCCCCTACGATTTTTACCCTCCACGCTGCCCTCCAATACTAAATTGGTGATCCCTTGATGCCTCAGAACATGTCCTACCAACCGATCCCTTCTTCTGGTCAAGTTGTGCCACAAACTTCTTTTCTCCCCAATCCTATTCAATACTTCCTCATTAGTTATGTGATCTACCCACCTAATCTTCAGCATTATTCTGTAGCACCACATTTCGAAAGCTTCTATTCTTTTCTTGTCCAAACTATTTACCGTCCATGTTTCACTTCCATACATGGCTACACTCCATACAAATACTTTCAGAAATGACTTCCTGACACTTACATCTATGCTCGATGTTAACAAATTTCTCTTCTTCAGAAACGCTTTCCTTGCCATTGCCAGTCTACATTTTATATCCTCTCTACTTCTACCATCATCAGCTATTTTGCTCCCCAAACAGCAAAACTCCTTTACTACTTTAAGTGTCTCATTTCCTAACCTAATTCCCTCAGCATCACCTTACTTCATTCGACTACATTCCATTACCCTCGTTTTGCTTTTGTTGATGTTCATCTTATATCCTCCCTTCAAGACACCATCCATCCTGTTCATCTGCTCTTCCAAGTCCTTTGCTGTCTCTGACAGAATTACAATGTCATCGGCGAACCTCAACGTTTTTATTACTTCTCCATGGATTTTAATACCTACTCCGAATTTTTCTTTTGTTTCTTTTACTGCTTGCTCAATATACAGATTGAATAACATCGGGGAGAGGCTATAACCCTGTCTTACTCCCTTCCCAACCACTGCTTCCCTTTCATGTCCCTCGACTCTTATAACTGCCATCTGGTTTCTGTACAAATTGTAAATAGCCTTTCGCTCCCTGTATTTTACCCCTGCCACCTTTAGAATTTGAAAGAGAGTATTCCAGTCAACATTGTCAAAAGCTTTCTCTAAGTCTACAAATGTTAGAAACGTAGGTTTGCCTTTCCTTAATCTTTCTTCCAAGATAAGTCGTAAGGTCAGTATTGCCTCACGTGTTCCAGTATTTCTACGGAATCCAAACTGATCTTCCCCGAGGTCGGCTTCTACTAGTTTTTCCATTTGTCTGTAAGGAATTCGTGTTAGTATTTTGCAGCTGTGGCTTATTAAACTGATTGTTCGGCAATTTTCACATCTGTCAATACCTGCTTTCTTGGGGATTGGAATTATTATATTCTTCTTGAAGTCTGATGGTATTTCACCAGTTTCATACATCTTGCTCACCAGATGGTGGAGTTTTGTCAGGACTGGCTCTCCCAAGGCCGTCAGTAGTTCCAATGGAATGTTGTCTACTCCAGGGGCCTTGTTTCGACTCAGGTCTTTCAGTGCTCTGTCAAACTCTTCACGCAGTATTGTATCTCCCATTTCATCTTCATCTACATCCTCTTACATTTCCATAATATTGTCCTCAAGTGTATCGCCCTTGTATAGACCCTCTATATACTCCTTCCACCTTTCTGCTTTCCCTTCTTTGCTTAGAACTGGGTTTCCATCTGAGCTCCTGATGTTCATACAAGTGGTTCTCTTATCTCCAAAGGTCTCTTTAATTTTCCTGTAGGCAGTATCTATCTTGCCCCTAGTGAGATAAGCCTCTACATCCCTACATTTGTCCTCTAGCCCTCCCTGCTTAGCCATTTTGCACTTCCTGTCGATCTCATTTTTGAGACGTTTGTATTCCTTTTTGCCTGCTTCATTTACTGCATTTTTATATTTTCTCCTTTCATCAATTAAATTCAATATTTCTTCTGTTACCCAAGGATTTCTACTAGCCCTCGTCTTTTTACCTACTTGATCCTCTGCTGCCTTCACTACTTCATCCATCAAAGCTACCCATTCTTCTTCTACTGCATTTCTTTCCCCCATTCCTGTCAATTGTTTCCTTATGCTCTCCCTGAAACTCTGTACAACCTCTGATTCTTTCAGTTTATCCAGGTCCCATCTCCTTAAATTCCCATCTTTTTGCAGTTTCTTCAGTTTTAATCTACAGGTCATAACCAATAGATTGTGGTCAGAGTCCACATCTGCCCCTGGAAATGTCTTACAATTTAAAACCTGGTTCCTAAATCTCTGTCTTACCATTATATAATCTATCTGATACCTTTTAGAATCTCCAGGGCTATATATGATTTCTAATGGAGCTATTGTATCAGCATTCTCTGAAAGAAACATAACTGCTTTATGACACTGAGGAGAGCTACTACTAAGTTACTCACAGTTGCAGTTGTTCTTGATTTCAATACTGTAATATTTACTTTGTTGTCTTTGCTGAAGAAATTTCAGAAATCCGTGTTTAGTAACCCTGCTTTAGTAGCACTGTCATCAGTAGTATTACCACAGCTATTGCGCAGTGAAGGTATTGGTTGTGTCTTGCCATTGGTGTACTACACATGCAACCAGAACCTCTTTGGATTTTCTTCCAGATTTCAAAACGAAGTTTCACTATGGGAACTATTAAACACATCTTGCACTGAAACACACCCTAAGTTTCGAGCTTCAGTAAAACATCGCTAATCTTGGAGATTTTGCATTCTTTTAAATTTTGACATGCTTTTTTTCATTGCTTCTGCAGCTGAGTTTTGACATATTTTGTGCACCACCCTTTTAATTTATTTGGTATCCTTTCAATTTATTTGGTATATATCTCTTAATTGATGTCAATACTATTTCTCTGAATTTAAACCATGTCTGGTCTACACTTACAAAGTCAGACTTGAAGGAGTAGAGACTAAGTAGAGACCGTCTCCTTGGAAGGCATCAAGTTAATTTTTATCTGCTTTCTCATTAAATACCCTATTGTGTAGGGCTGAAAATTAATAGGGATAAGGCAAACAGAATGTGCAAAGTAAGTGGAAATTACTCGTCTCTTCCCCGATTACAGTGCAATAGAAGATACTACAAGATGTTGACAGATTGCCATATCTCGGTAGCTTTATATGTAATAATGAGGTCACAGATGCAGAAATCACCAGCAGAACTGGAAAATCAGTCCATATGGCAATTAGGTCTGTAATATGCCAACAAAGCTTTGACTGTACTCCTTTATCGTTTATATGTGTGAGACTTGGAAAATATCAGTAAAATCAGCACACAGTCTCCATATTTTTCACCAACAATTCTAGAGATGAATTCTGAAGATGTTAACCCAACCAAGTTACAAACGATGAAGTGCTGAGAATACGAGGTCTACACAGCCTGCACAAAATTATTGTTGAAAGAAGACTGAGGATTGCAGGTTATGTTCTACGCATGTAAGGTGGAAGAATCCCAAAATCACCACTGTTGTTGAAATCAATGGACAGATACAGATGTACAGGAAGACCTTTTAACACCTGGAACTTTTGTAATGAATCTTCAATGCATGGACACAAAATTGGAGGAAGGTGAGAACTTGGCAGCTGATCGAGTGAACTAGTGGAAACCAGTTCCTTGTATGGTACACAGCAAATCTGAGTAAGTTAGTAAGTAAGTAAGTAAGTAAAGTAAGTACAACTGGCGATTTTGCAAAACTGTTGGATGATCGATATTATTGCCTAGATTTGACACTGTTGGACTTCTACTTTTTCCTTGATGTGTATTCTTCAAATTGTGAGTTTTACGAGAAAGCTGATAGATACTTACCAATCAACCTTCCCTGACATGAACTGACATTGTCTCTTTATAAATTCTACTGTGCTAACAATTATCTACTGAGAATCCTCGACTTGGTCTCCGCAGCTCAAATGAGCCAGTTTCTTTTAAATTTCTGTCTTTGGCTATAATTGTCTTCCAAGTATGGTGACACAACATCCTGTCATGAAACTTTTGCCTTTACACTTGTTTACTTTTCTGGACACTGCCTTTTTCTGCACTGTGCACTAAATACACTATGTGAGTAACGCCCAATCTCCAACAACCAATCGTGAACTGTAAACAGTTGTAAACTCTACCAGGGCACATAACAAACAATTAACATTTGTGTTTTAGTGTTCTAAGCTGTGAGGTCATCAGCGGACAAATAATTTAGTACCTATTCCTGGACAGCCGGTGTGGCCGTGCGGTTCTAGGCACAACAGTCTGGAACCGAGTGACCGCTACGTTCGCAGGTTCGAATCCTGCCTCGGGCATGGATGTGTGTAATGTCCTTAGGTTAGTTAGGTTTAATTTGTTCTAAGTTCTAGGCGACTGATGACCTCAGAAGTTAAGTCGCATAGTGCTCAGAGCCATTTGAACCTATTCCTGACGTGCTGTTGTTTGGAACAACAACTGACATGATCCAAAATATTACTTTCTTTTATTATAGCTTCACTTTTATTTTGTCTAATGATTACTAATTTCAGTATCAAATTCCATCATCAAGCCACTATATGATCAGAAAGCATAGTGTATCGTTAAAATATTGTTTAATAAACAGATTACCATTATATCATCATTCCTTAAAGTAATGTCCAAAGTGGAAGGACAGATGATTAATTTTGAGTATATACAAAAGTCAGAGTACTGAACCGGATATGAAAGAAGGAAAACCAGAAGGGCAGTGAGAGAGGGGTGCCTTCTATCACCTTACTTCCTTAATATGTTCATCAAGGAAGTAATAACAACAACAAAGAAAAGATGACAAGAATCAAAAGGTAATTTCTGGAATACGCCAAGGAAATGTGATAGGACCATTACATTTACAATGTATATAAATGATTCAGTAGAAAGTGTCAGAGGCTCCTTAATATTGTTCACAGGTACTACACTTGTCCATCAGAAAGTAGCAACAACAGAAGACAGTATCAATTTGCACAATGACCTGCAGAGGATTGGTGAATGATGCAGGCTCTGGCAGTTGACCCTGCACATAAATAAATGTAACATATCACACACACACACACACACACACACACACACACACACACACACACACACACACACACACAGGAAAAGAAATCCAATACTGTACAACACCACTATTAATGACAAATTGCTGGAAACAGAATCTACCATAAAATATCTAGAAGTAACTATCCAGAGCAAACTTAAAGTGGAATGACCACATAAGACAGCAATAGAAAAGCAGATGCCAGACTAAGATTCACAGGAAGAATCTTAAGTGAATGTAAATTACCCCTGTGTCCTTACCCAGTAGGACTGACAGAAGAGAGAAAGAAGATCCAACGAAGTGCGGAGTGTTTTGTCACAGGATCATTTAGTCGCTGTGAGATCATTACAGAGATGCTCAGCAACTCCAGTGGTAGATGCCATAAGAGAGCAGTTGTGCATCACGGAAAGATTTACTACCCAAATTTCGAGAGAGTAGTTTCCGAGAAGAGTCTGACAACATAATAGTTTCTCTCATATACAATTCACGAAATGATCACGAGAAGAAAATTTGAGAAGTTAGAGATAATACAGAAGCGTACTAATAGTCATTCTTCCCAAGCACTGTTCACAAGTGGAACAAGGCAGAGGGGATCAGTTGGTGGCATGAGACGTACCCCCTGCCACACACAGTTAGGTGGTTTTTGGAGCATGATGTCGATATGGAAACTTAATTGCATGCATATACACTGCAGATTGACGACATTGCAATAGTAAATCAGAGTAGGAACTAAATAAAATGTTTCAGGCCTTAAATCAAGAAGTGGTAAAACTAAAGCTAAAAATGAATACAAAGAAGACAAAAGTTATGGCTAGAGACAAGAAAGGAGGTGGAGGTAGGACTGACACAAGAACAGGCAATGAGCAACTCAAGAAAGGAACTGAAATTCAATATCTCAATAGCATTTTGCAAGAAAACAATCAATATTTCAAGGCATTCAAGAAAAGAATAGCACAGGTGAAGAGTTCCTTCCAAAATAAGAAGAAGCTGCAACTGAATAAACGTATCAGCTTTCACATTAAGAAAATATTTGTAAAGACCTTTGTGTGGAGTGTTCTGACACACAGATGCAAAATCTGTACATTAGAAAAGCCAAAGGAAGCTCGCCTCAAACCTGCTGAAATGTGGTTCTGGAGGAGAAGTACAAGAACTAGCTGCATTGACAGAAAAATTAAAGGAAATAGGAGAGAAGAAAGAACCACTGAAAGTTATAGGCCAGGGCAAAGCAAAATATACTGGACACTTAACTGGAGACGATAATCTTTTAAAAAACATTTCTGAAGGCAAGATCGTAGGTAAGAAAACAAGGGGATGACTGAGAACATCCTACTTAAACAACATGATCAATGAATGGGATTTTCTTCACACATGGAGATGAAGACAACTGCTGAAGAGAGGAAGCTGTGGCTGCAGAGACAAGGTTTAACCTTTTGGAAGAGTAAGGACAAACTAAAACAAAATATGAGTCTGCATGGTAGCTACATATGGAATAAATGACAACTTCTTGTGTGCAGTCATCAAGTCACTTACCCCAGTAGGTGTCTTATCTACTAAAAGTAAAGGTCACTGTTGTGCTTTCAATAGATGTGAACTGCACCCTGAAAATGGTATGTCTAGTTTGCAGTTGTACAGAAGCTTTTTATTTTGCAAAATGGTTCAAATGGCTCTAAGCACTATGGGACTTAACATCTGAGGTCATCAGTCCCCCAGACTTAGAACTACTTAAACCTAACTAACCTAAGGACATCCCTGCCTGAGGCAGGATTCGAACCCGCGACCGTAGCAGCAGCACGGTTCCGGACTGAAGTGCCTACAACCGCTCGGCCACAGTGGTCAGCTTTTATTTTGCACAGAAATTTTTGATAATAAGATGAACTGATGCTGGCACTTGCTACTGAAACCAGTAGTACTTAGACACAACAAAAATGTGACTACAAAATTAAGAATAATTTTTCCAAACAATCGAGTATTTTTTCCAAATCAACACCACAATAGAGGAAACTTATTTTAATCTAAAGACACAAAAGAAAAAAAGAGAAACTGTAAAGATCTTGAGTCTCATAAGACTCTCTTGGGAGGAAAATATAAGATATTTAATTGGTAAACTTGCAAGGCATACTTTTTTATGTTGTATAAACTACGAAACTGGTAGCATCGTCAGCTAAAATTTACTTCTTCTGTCTTAATATACCTTCCTTCACTTACAGCTGCAGTGTGGAGACAGGGGTGAGGGTGGGAGCGGGGATGGGGGTGAGGGTGAGGGAGTACTGCTTTAAAATGGTGATTCTTGTATTGATATTCTTAACAACAGATTTATATCTTTTGCTTATGAAAGTCTGCAAGCGATGACAGCTGCACTAGTAATACCTTCACAGGGTCGTATTCAAGTTGCAAGGCTAGATCTATGCCAGCCATGACACGCTCCCAGCCTTTCCTCCTCATGATCTGGTTGTAGCATTGGGACTGCAGGGTGTCTAAGCTGATGTTCAGACTGTCAAGCCCTGCCCTCTGCAAGGCAACCAGCTGTCTTGTCAACATGAGGCCATCGGTTGTCATTAAGACACTTTCGAGATCTTTTATTTTCTTCAAGGCACCCGTGAAACAGCAAATTATTCTAAAGAAACTGAAACAAATAATTTGTAACATTGCTGCTGCATATGAAACAAAACTCCAGTTGATAAATTGAAAATAAAAATTCCTTAAAAGTTAACTAAACATTTGCCCTAATACAAAGAGATAAGAAGGGTTAATAAACTGAATTGAAGAATGCAAGTTAAGATAGCAATGAAAAAATAATTAGAGGCATAAGATCACCTACTGCAACAGGGAAATGGGAATCAATATGAACCATTACCCAGCTACTGTCAACTGATTCCATGTCTCCATGCACACTGTATAAACCACTTTGGCTTGTACGACAAAGTACATTCTTGTACCACACATTACGGGTTTTCCCCATTCAATGCTCATGTGGAGTGTGGGAAGAATGATTCTTTAAATGGTTCTGTGCATGCTGTAATTAATCTTGCCTTCATGGTCCCTATAGGAGTGATACATATGCGGTTATTGTATAATCCCTAAATACCTCACTTAATACAGGTTCCTGAAATTTCATAAGTTAGGTTTTGTCATATATTTGGCATCTATCTTCACTTGTCTGGCATTTCCAATTTTTAGTAGCTTCTTGATGCTCTCCCATGCATCAAATAAATCTATGATCAACATATTACACTATTTTGTATACATTCAATGTCTGCCATTAGCCTTATTTGTTATGGGTCATACTTAAGCAATATTCTAGAATGGGCCACACAAGTATTTTGTAAGCAATGTCCTCTATGGACTGATTGCATTTTCCAGTATCTTACCAATGAATTGAAGTCTGCATTCTGCTTTGCCTACAAGTGAGTCTATGTCACCATTTCATTTCATCCAGCTATTTGTATGAGTTGACCAATTAAGACTGTGATTATTTGATAATGTAGTCATACAATACTGTCTTTTATTTGTTTTGTGATGCGCACCAATTTACATATCTATGGACCAAATTGAAATGTTCTGATCTGACTCAAATTTGTGCAGATTTTTTTCGGGTAATAATTCATTATAGACAACTTTATCATCCAGGAAAATTATGAGGTTCCTTATAATATCGTCTTCCAGAACATTAAAGTACAACATTAATGTAATGGTATAAATTACTATAACTGTATAAATAAGTTTATAAGTGTGTAAAATACATTGAACTATTTGTTACAACAAAATATTGTACCGGTATACTCAGCAAGATGTTAAATCAGCAGATAGCTACATTTTATGTTCAACATTTTGTGTACAGCATATATGCTGGAAAGGATTTATACCCAAATTAAATAAATCTGAAGAAATGGTAGTGCGTGTCTGGAAAAAAAATCCGTTACAACTCATACAGTCCAATTTGCTATTATGTCACTGTTACTGAAATATAATACAAAGTAACTGAATTCGATGAACATTCTCAGAGTGCAATATGCCTCAGAGTGAAATGCACAGTAATGTCAACATTATTTTTCAAGGCTATGTTTGTGAAAATCGATGAAAGCAAACCACACATTTTGTTCTCAATCTGCAGAAGCATTATGCACTGTGAAACACTGTACTGCTGTTATACATAAAAGCTGTCTCATTGCCAACATCTTTCCCCTGCTGGCTGTTCTACACTTCTCATCACTGATTCAACACGTTGTAAGATATTTTATGCTGTATGACACCACAGTCCAATCTGGTTAGGATAGCATAAAAATAATATATGAATTTCAGTATTGAAACTGGAACAGCAGAACAGCTCTCATCACACTGGATATCAAATCGAGGTTGAATTACAGCCATGGGTACATCATTTCATGCTACTCAACTGTATGTCATATGTCAGAGTTCTTCAACTGTAGTGGCTGGCGACTGGTGGCTGGCGACTGGTGGAATACCCATCTCTTGGCATCCTGTGAACAGACGTTCTCCACAGGTGACAGATTTGAAGAAAATGCTGGATGGAACATTCTCTGTATCGAGGTAGCTCAGTACAGCTCAGGTGATGTGTAGTCTTGCATTATCTTGTTAAAAGATAACATCACGGAGCCCTTGAAAATAGCACACAGCGATAGTCCTTAACAAAACACAAATGAAATGGCTGCTGTCCAAATTACTGGCTATGTGAACCAGAGGTTGTGACATGTATCCAGTTGCACCCCATACCATCACATCACATGCTGGACCCGCATGAGAATGACAGGTGCAATCTGGCCAGGTCTGTTGGCATCAGAGCCTCCACACACAAGTACATCAATTGTGACGATGTTGCAGAACCGAGACTCGTCTGACACGATGACACAGTGCCATTCCTGTGTCTGGCATTGTTGTCAGTTGCACCGCTGTCAGTTCACCTCTCTCTAGAGCTGCATTAAGGGCTTGATAGTCTGTGCTGCTCCAGATGCCATCACATTGTCTGTGTGGATATTTGTCTCGCTGTATACAAGCCCACTTCCTGACTAAATGTACACAACTTCACCGCAGGATCACGTACACATGAGCGAACACTTGTCTGCCCTCTCAGGTGCTAGTTGGGTGGCACTACTGAGGCACTGCAAGGCATTTAGCATGGCCCTCCTGAACCTACCAATTCTATGTTCGCACAAAAAGAGATTCTGAGCAATGCAAGCAGCAATATAGTGAAACAATAAACCAGAGTCTCACCGGACCATGAGCCTGCCACTGCCAAATCTGGAATGCTGATAAACTTTTCTCCTTCTTCCATTATGCTTAACACGGTCTTCGTGTAAACAACCAACACTGAAATAGAATTTCTGAATGAGAAACCTGCTCCAAAAGCTTTTCTTGCATACAGAATATGCATGGGAGTGTTGAAAAGTAATGCCTCTGAATTTTTTATTCTGTTCTCAATATTGGTCGAGGTATGACACGTCACGCATATTACTTCGTCAACTTTCCCACTTCACTGACTCATGGCACACCCCCCTCCCACGAACAGATGGAGTCGCAATAGGCAGCCCACTCTGACCAGAGATTGTGAATATGTTTACGGTGCACGTCGAGGAAGAGGCCCTGATGTCATCCAATTGGAAATCTTCTTCTTCTTCTTCTTCTTCTTCTTCTGTTATGTGGATAACACACTTGTCATCTGGCCTCATGGAAGAGACAAACTTCTTGACTTCTTTGTACATCTGAACTCCACACGCCACAAAATCAAATTCACTATGGAGACCAAAGAAGAAGGAAGACTACCATTCCTGGACATCATAGTCAGGAGAATAATGGACAGCACCGTGTATCTGACTCTATAAAACACATAAACTCAGTTCTCCCTATGGCACTGTGAATAATTTCAATAACAAAAAGTGAGATGAATGTTGCAGCTTACATTTAATTTCCACTTTGGCTTTGCATTCAAGATCAGTCTTACCTGAGAGTGCAACATTACATCTTTAGTTAATTTAATTATATGTTCATTAGATTTTGGTTATAAGGCATGTTTTGCTGCCTAATGTTTCATCTCCAAGTACTGGAAACAATCCATGGAGGAAGAGGAGTATGTAAGACATTGCTGGACCAGGTTGGAAGAATCTGTGAATTTCAATACTCTGTAGAAGAGCTCAATCATTTGAAAATAACTTTCAGACCTTGTGGCTATTCTAACAGATATACATAAGGCACTACATTCTAAAATATTTGCATCTTTCACTGAAAAACAAGCAACTAGAGGAAAAGTTCTCTTGCCATTTGTAAAAACAGTTGCAGATCACGACCTCTGAGTGCTATGAAGAGACCACAACAGCAGCCATACTCAAGTAAATTGCTATGCAGTAGTTTCAGTGAATTTGACAATGATGTGACCGCTTTCATGGTGGCCCTGTCATATTGTGGGATAGGGAATGCCACTGACAGGGCTGGAATTGTAGGTGACAGATGGATTTTTGGCAAAACCTTGTATCAATACCTCCTTAATTATTGAGCTGAAAAACTGTAAAAAACATTCATACAGTAAAATCACACAAAAAAATTTCCTATTTCTGCAGGTATTGTGCCTTCTGTTTCTTTTTCATTACAAAAACACTATGTCACTGTGATTTGTGTAACACACATTCTGGAACATTTTCCAGGAATGTCATGAAACAGACAGCTTTAAATACTTACTCTAGCTCATCTTTCAAGACTTGCATGCCAACAACAACACCATCTATCCAATCTGTTTTTATTTCACTTTCATGTAAAGATTTCTCCACAAAGGATATCATCTGCCATTTGGGTAATCAAGTGGATTCTGTGTCTTGTCAGAACCAAGTACAATCAACCCAATTTCATCTTTACCACTGGTAAATATCTGGAAACATATTAAATGGTAAAAATAAGTTTTGTTTATAACAAGTTGTATACCAATAAAAACGTCACACACAGATACTCTTTATAAAATTATTTAATTGGATAGATAAAAAATCTACTCACCAAGCAGTGGTAGAACACACACATAAAAGACTGTTGTGATAGGCAAGCGTTTGGAGCCAGTGACTCCTTCTTCAGGCTGAAGGGTTGCAGGGGAAGCAAGAAGGGTGAAGGAAAAGGACTGGAGAGGTCTAAGAAAAGGGGTAGATTTTGGGAAAGTTACCCAGAACCATGGGTCATGGGTGACTTACCGTACAGGATGAGAAGGAAAGACTAATTGTTGGGGACTGCATCGGGCAAGATTCGGAAACCTGAGAGCTTAAAGGTGGAAGACAGGGTAATATGCAAGACAGAGATTACTACTAAAACTGTATATGAGTTGATAAGAGTGAGAAGCTAAGTGTATTGTATGCAACAGTTGTGGGAGGGGGCAGTGAAAATAGACGGGAAAGACAATGAAAGATGTAGAAAGCTAAAACGGAGTGAAGCAAAGAGTAATTACAGTGAAGAAAATCTGAGACAGGAGAAATTAACATAAATTAAGGCAAGGTGGGTGGTGAGAACCAAGGACACATTGTAGTGCTAGTTCCCACCTGCGGAGTTCTGAGAAACTGGTGTCTGGCGGAAGAATCCAGGTGGCATGTGTGGTGAAACAAGAGCCGAGGTCACATATGCCATGTTGTAGAGCATGCTCTGCAACAGGATATTGTGAGTTTCCAGTATATACACTATGCCTATGCCCACTTCTCCTAACTGATAATTTGGTGGTAGTCATGCAGATGTAGAAAGCTGAACAGTGTTTACATAATAGCTGGTATATGACATGTGTCGTTTCTATTTTTCGCCTGATCCGCAGTTCTGGGTGACTTTTCCAAATTCTACACCTTTTCCTGGAACTCTCCAGGCCTTTTCCTTTACCCTTCTTCCTTCCCCTTCAACGCTTCTGTCTGGAGGAGCCACTGGCTGCGAAAGCTTGCCAATCACAAATAATTTATTGTTTTTGTTGTTATAGTTACTCTTTATAACCTACTTATAATACATCACGTACCCTCCTCTCCACAATTCTTCAAACACATAGTTTTGCCTTTTGTAAAAAATCACTGCGTTTCTGTATAACATACTTGGAGTCAAAGTGTCCAACATCTATTACAATTATAAACAGAAGAAAGAAAGTCATTGCATTTATTGGCAGTATTACGCAATCAAATATTTTGAAAAAGTTCCAGTGGTATAAATTTACAAAATCTTACAAATAAATATATACGTTTATTCTTTAAATCAATTCTTAGCAATAACATAATAGTATAAATTGCAGAATCAATATAGCAAATTTTAATGTAATGACTGCAATACAAATACAACATAACAGCGGTAAGTTATAACAAATGAGAGAGAGAGAGAGAGAGAGAGAGAGAGAGAGAGAGAGAGAGAGAGAGAGAGAGAGAGAGGCATTTCGACAATGTTTCATTACAGTGTGAAACTTATTAGAATTAAAATGAAGCCATAGTGAATTATTACATTCCAAAAATAATAATTATTGTGTTCTTTCACCCCAAAATAATACATTCATTAGGTAATACATACTTTTAATTTCAGAAATTTTTACAACAGCTCTGGACTTCACTGCCTCGATGAATTTATTACATGTGTCAATGAATGAGGGTTGATAACACTGCTTTAGTCATTCAATTGTTCATCATGTGATATTCGCAATGTTCTTAATAACTTCTTATGTAAAGTTCTATCATCAAAAAGATAATCTACGTAAGTTTTAAAAGTCGCGAATCTTTAAACAACAACTTGAAAATGGGTATACCAGTATTTTGTATACATTCTAGCATTGCTAGATTTACTTTTAAATTTTAAAGTATATGAGCAGATTGAGCGACTTTCCATCCAGAAAATTTGCTGTTGGCAAGACCTCACTACAAAGAAAAATGGTCTTTCCGGAGTCAAATGCTAAAAAATTCATAAATACCAGCATTGTAAGTGATACAAACAGGTATTAAGCACCGGGCATAAATATCGTTCTGCTTGACGAGAAAAAAAGTAGGTAGATGAAAGAGTAAATTGGGTGCAAGGATTGAACATAAAGTAACCCAAATTACAAAGGGGGGGGGGGGGGGGGGAAACAAGAGGGTCACTGCTCAAGAACTGAGAACTGCCCCCCCCCCCCCTTTCTTTTACAGGCTTGGTTTCACTTTTCAGATGAGACCATGTCCCCCATATGTGAAGAAAATAGCCAATATGTAAAGAGAATTACAGATAAAGAGTTTTCTAGAATGAGATTTTCACTCTGCAGCATAGTGTGCACTGATATGAAACTTCCTGGCAGATTAAAACTGTGTGCTGGACCAAGACTCAAACTTGGTGATCGTAACCCCAGACCTGTGTTGCCGTTTTGGGAGGTAGATCTCGTATTTGGAAAGAGGAGATGACAGTTAGGGTACTATGGGCGAGCAGCTGCCATCAATTTTTGATGGTGCAGAACCCACAATAGTGGAACTTCTGCCTAGTCCAAAGGCACCTGTTACCAGTCTTACCCCACAATAGTGTATCGAATCCAGAAGTAATGTCGAAGCTGATAAAAAGTCATATGAGAGATTTCTGTAATCTAGGTGTGACTGCACCAATGCTGCATACAGCCATATCAAAGTAGAGTGGACCACACCGTGGTCGGTGTCGCTGAGGCATAGAAGAGCATTCAGGTGCGACCTACATGTCTGCTTTAGTTGGCAAAGATGGGGAAGCCATGTCAACTAGGCATCAAAGACCGGTCATAAAAAACACAATGACAGAAATGCATAACGTAGGTCATGGCAGCCAAAAAATGGATGCTATGAGTGAAAGCCCAGGATTGTGCTTGGTGTATTGCTCCCTGCATTCTGCCGCCAGCAATAGCCGTCGCGGACGAACAAAAACGATGGGGACACCATATGTCATGCAGCTGCCGCCAGATCATTGATAGCCACAAAAAGGAGAGCGACACTCAAAACAGAACCTTGTGCAAGCCCCTTCTCCTGCAGGGGGGGATGCTACAGGAGGCACCAACCTGTACCCAAAAAGTGTGACATGGAAGAAAGTTCTGGATAAAAATCAGGAGTGGGCCATGGAGGCCCCACTCCTTTAAGGTGGCAAGGACGTTATGGCACCATGTGGTATCATAAGATATACACGCAGATCAATGAAAACTGCAACAACGAACTGATGCTGAGCAAAAGCTGTTCAGATAGCACACTTCAAGTGGACTAAATTATCTTCAGTAGAGCGCCCTTGGCGAAAAGCACCCTGGATCGAAGCCAAAAGATCCGGGGATTCAAGGACACAATACAGCCTTCGACTAACCATATGTTCAAGTAACTTGCAGGACACTGAGTAAACAATCTGGACGTCAGCTGTCCGTTTGAAGAGGTAATTTATCTGATTTCAAAATTGGAGTAACGGCATTTTCTCGCTACTGGGAAGAGAATTCTGCATTGCACCAGGGATGGTTAAAGAAAGGCCAGGTACACTGATGGAAAAATTTGCAACACCAAAAAATAATTAATGTAGAGTAATGAAATACCAGGAATATATTTGTTGAGACAACATATGTAAAGTCATTAACGTTGCAGGATCAATAGGAGTGTGAGATAAGCCACTGCAAATGTAAATGTAAATGCCGGTACGCTATTGTACACATGTCATGTGTCAGTTTGTGGGATGGAGTTCCATGCCTGTTGCACTTGGTTGGCCAATACAAGGACAGTTAATGATGTTTGTGGATGGGTTGAAGCTGTCATCAGATGATGTCCAATATGTGCTCGATTGGAGGTAGAGCTGGTTATCGAGCAAGCCAAGGCAATATGTTGACACACTATAGCATGTTGGCTTACAACAGCAGTATGTGAGCAAGTGTTATCCTGTAGGAAAACACCTCCTGGAATGCTGTTTGTGAATGGCAGCACAACAGGTCAAATAACCAGACGGACATACAAATTTGCAGTCAGCGTTCGTGGGATTCATACAGACAGTTTTGTCAGTGAAAAAGCGAAAGCCATTGTCGATGCTCCAGGAGTAAAGACAATCAAGACATTGCTGAAGATGCCACTAAGTGAGACAGGTTCATAGAGAATTGCAATAGAAGGCAAAATCATCAAAAAAAAGGGAGCCGGAGATGCCCAGTGGGAGACAGGCCATTATAGGGTTTATGGTGATAGCAAAGAGAATGACACTCAGAATGGAACACTGAGACACACCATTCTCCTGGATAAAGGTGTCCGACAAGGCAGACCCTTCATGCACCTCGAAAACTCGGTCTTTTAAAAATGTCTGAAGGAAACAGGGTAGGTGGCCACGGAAGCCCCACATGTGAAGAGTACGGAGGGTACTAGCTCTCTAGCAGGTGTCATAGGCCTTCTCCAAATCGAAAAACACGGTGACAATCTGGGATTTCTGCAGAAAACCATTCATGACATGGGTGGGCAAAATAATGAGACGGTCCACTGCAGAATGCTGTGTTGAAAGCCACACTGTGCATTCATCAAAAATTGTGAGACTCGAGCCACCATATTATCCGGGCATGAATCATATGTCCCATCACCTTGCGAACACACTGGTAAGAGAGATGGAGTGGTAGGTAGAAGGAAGAGTGTGTGTGTGTGTGTGTGTGTGTGTGTGTGTGTGTGTGTGTGTTTTTGTGTGTGTGTGTGTGTGTGTCAGAGAGAGAGAGAGAGAGAGAGAGAGAGAGAGAGAGAGAGAGAGAGAGAGCTAATTTCGGCAAGAGCTGGATTTCCATCAATAAACTGAGTTGAAGTCTGCTGTTGTGGTCTTCATCCAACTACTGCTTTGGTGCATCTCACTAGCCTATTCCAGCCTTTGTAAGCCTCTTCATCTCTGCATAGTATTTCAACCTAAATCCACTTAGAATGGTGAACCGCCATTCAGAGAATAACTTTTTAACAACACAGTTTGACTTCTGTAAAGGCTTCTATACTGAGAATCCAACATAATATCTCAAAAATTCAATTCCAGTAGAATTAAATAGTGGAAATTATCCCCCCTGTCATCTTGCCAAATCCTTTGACTGTTTAGATTAAAAAATTCTGTGAGGGGGAGCTAAAATAGTATGGCATTAAAAGTCTTCCCCTTGCATGGATTGAGTTGTACTTTAACTACAGAAAATGGAAGGTCACATTAACAAATGATAAGACAGGAATAAGATTAAACTCAAAAAGGGAGAACATAAAATATGGTGTGGCACACAGTGTTTGCTGCCAAGTCCACAAAAATGATTTACTTGGGACACTGGAGGGCTTTGGAAAAACTCTAATGTTTTGCAGTGTCACAAACTTATTGATGCAAGATCTAAACTCATCAATACCAGAAACATCCAGGAGAATAACAGAACAGGCTTGTACTGATCCACAGGTACCAGCTTAAGGCCTAAAAACTTGTATTGTGCAGTTCTAAAGAAATAAAAGCGACTTACAGATATGAATATCAAAAGTAGGGATAAATGGGCAATTAGGCTCCCGTGTTCTAAATTCCTGGGTATGCAGATAACAATCACGTGTGAGACCAGCATGTGGGTCAGTTAACCGAGAAGCTCAGTTCCGCCCATTTTGTGCTTAGAAATCTCTTACTGTATGAAACTGGACAAAGGATTGCTAACACACTTTCACTCAGTTTACTCATATGGCATAATCTTCTGAGGTACTTCAGCTAAGCGGAAAAAAATATTTATTCTACATCTTGAAAAAGCTTCTTCAGGGACCCATGGATTCTCACACTTACATGCCTATAGAAGTTATATTCCCTAATGGTATTTGTGATTAATAACAAGAGTTAGTTTAAGATGAACTCAGCAATTCAGAACTGCAATACTAGAAGCAAAAATAATTTCCATATATAAAAACCTAAAATCAGGGTTGCCACAAGTTTCTCCAAGTGAAATTCCCTGATATTTCTCTGATTCCACAGACACGTTTTAGAATTTTTCCCCGACAAATTTTGAGGTCTCAAGGGGAGGTAAAGACATAAGTCGACAAAAGAATGTCAGGGCTTTGTATTTCTCCCCCATTTTGTTTTAGGGCGCAAAAACAACTAGGGTCATATGTGTCCATGCCAAAACTGTGAAACACAAAGATGAAGAGAGGAGTTAAAAATGATTACATGTCAACGTTTAATGACAGAAGATAGGACAGCTACAAGCAGGGACGTGGAGAAAGGTCTATGAAGTACGCAATAGGGAAATGGAGGCCCAGAACTAAAAATTAAATGGCCTTCACCATATTGCTACAACTGATAAAAAGTAAAACACGGTCGACAGCCCACGCATTGTTCACTAAAATGGCCAATAACTCAGATGGCAAACCCAAACGGGAATGTAAACGGTAAAAAAAAGGGCATCCCCTCAGGAAACGGCAGACAGTTAAAAGTTGGGTGCAATGTGCACAAAGTAGTAGGGGAGCACCACTTAACAAATGGTGATAGCTAAAAAGGCAGTGCCCAATATGCAACCTAGTTAAAATGACCTCCACGCCGCAGGAGGACTGAGAGGAGGTTGTCCAAGCCACTGGGAGAGGCTTAATAACCCAGAGCTTATTCCTATGAATGGAGGATCAGTGGCGATGCCAAAGTGACACCACCACCTGACAGAAAGCAACAAGAGATCATCAGAGGGAATGCAAGAATTATTGGGCTGAAGTACGAGAAATGCAGCTTTGGCAGCCGTGTCAGCAACCTCTTGGACCGATATGACCTGGAACCCACATAAACATCACAGTGGCTCCATAAAAAGTGAGCAAGTGGAAGCTTTCCTGGAACCGGTGCACTAAGGGATGGACAGTCTACAGTGCACAGAGGCTTTGAAGGGTGCCAAGAGAGTCTGAGCAGTGACACAGTGAAAAGAGTATGTCAGCAGATGTACTCCATGATCTGATACAGGGTGAAGAGCTCTGCTGTAAATACTGAGCAATGTGCCGGAAGTCAGTACCAAAAAATGTTGGTTGACGTTGAAGGCACACCCGACACCACGGTCAGTCCAAGAGCCATCAGTGTACACAAAGATACTATTGCAAAATTCCATGCATAGGTCGTGAAACTGAAGGCAATAGACCGAGCCTGGTGCAGTGTCTTTAGAAAGTGAATGAAGGTCAAGGTGAAGATGGGCTGCCGCACGAAGCCAAGATGGTGAAGGGTTCACACCCATCGAAAAAGCTGCAGGGAGCATGAAGTGGGAGGACCAAGATAGTTTTGTATAAAGCAGGAGCCTCAGGAATTTTGTAGTTTCAATGAATGGAAGAGCAACAGGCCCAAGATGTAAAAATGGTGGGAGAAACCAGCTGTGCTGCCAGAAATTCTTACAAATGTTTTTGTCAGTAGAAAAACTTAAGCCACTGTCGATGCTCCATGAGTAAAGATGATCAAGACATTGCTGAAGACACCACTCAATGAGACAGGTTCATGAAGAGCAGCAGTAGATAGCAAAATTATCAACAAAAAGAGAGCCGGAGATGCCTGGCAGGAGACAGGCCATTGTAGGGTTAATGGCGACAGCAAAGACGACAACACTCAGGACAGAACCCTGAGGTACACCATTTTCCTGGATAAAGGTGTCCGAGGAGGCAGACCCCTTACGTACATCGAAAACTCGTCTTTTAAAAATTCCTCAAGGAGATGGGGCAGTTGGCCATATGTGTAGAGAGTACAAACGATACTAGTCCTCCAACAAATGTCGTAGGCTTTCTCCAAATTGTAAACACAGCCAGTCTGGGATTTCCACAGAAAACCATTCATGACATGGGTAAACAAAGTGGGTGATAGCCAGAAGGAAGTTGTTTGTCCTTACTGGGCTTAGGTGTGGGTATGACAGTGCCTTCACAACAGTGGCTGGAAAACATGCCCTCTGCCCAGGTCCGGTTGTACGTATTAAACAAAAAGTGCTTGCCCACAAGAGAAAGGTGCTGCAACACTTGAAAGTTAACAGTGTCTGGTCCAGGGCGGAGGATTGAGATGAAGTGAGAGGATGGTCTAGCTTCCTCATAGTAAAGGCAGCACAGTAACACTCAGGATTCTGAGAAGAGAAGGGTATTGCCCGACTCTTCTCTGCTCATTTCCAATAGAGGTAGGCAGGACGATAGTGGGAGGAGCTCAAAATTTCTGCAAAATGGCGACCCAAGGTGTTGGAGATAGCAATAGGGTACACGATGATATTGTCTGCTACTGTCAGGCCGAAAATTGGGGAATGGATCTTGCTCCCAGAGAACCGTCAGAGGTTGGTGCACACGATGGTAGAGGGGGGGTGAAACTGTTAAAAGAACTAGTGAATGAAGTTCAGCTACCTTTTTGGTTATCCCGAAGAATGCGAATTGCATCGCAGGACGCTTCAGTCCACCAAAGGACTGGGACACAGCATGGTAAAGAGGAAGTGTGAGGAATGGAATGTTCTGCGACAGTAAGGATAATGTTTGTAAGAAATTCCACCTGGTCATAGCAACTGTGGAAATCGTGTTTGTTGAAGGTCGCCAGGGAGGAGTAAAGTCTCCAGTCAGCCTTAGTGAGCTGCCATTTCGATGTGCACGGAGGTGGGGTAGGAGTCAGCAAATGGATAGCACAGAGGAAATGGTCGCTCGAGTAGGTGTCAGAAAGAACGGACCATTCAAGATGATGTGCAGGACGGGCAGTGAAGAAGGAAAGGTCCAAATGGGAATAGGTGTGTGACTAGTCTGAAAGCAACATGGGCGCTTCTGTGTTAAAGAAGACAAGGTTAAGTTGATTAAGAATGGCAGCGAAGAGGGCACCTCTCGGATAGGTTCTGGAAGAGCCCCAAATGGGATGGTGTGCATTAAAGTCCCCAAGCAGCAGAAATCGGCGAGGAAGCTGTCCAATAAGCTGGAGGAAGTCGAACCTGGTGACATCGAATGACGGAGGGATGTAAATGGTAGAAAGGGAAAAGCTCAAGTGAGGAAGGAAAAGACAAACTGCAACAGCTCGATGACAAGTAGTCAGGGAGATGGATGGGTTGACTATGAATGTCATCCCATATGACTCCCCCATGAGACAGAATGCCAACCTCGAGCGGAAGGTCAAAACAGACCAGGAAGAAATGCAAAAGCTCAAAGCAGTCGTGAGGATGCAATTTTGTTTCCTGAAGGCAGAGTACAAGTAGAAGCTGCGATTCTAAAAGCAGTCATAAATCCTCTTTTTTGGATCAAAGGCTGCAAAAGTTCCATTGGAGGACAGTCACGATGAGGACAATACGAAGGGGTGTCACCTCGGCAGCTGCTGAGTGCCAGTCTGCGAAAAGTCACTGCTACAGGGAACAGAGGCAAGAGGATCCTGCTCCATGTGGTCCTACAGAAGCGTCGGCTTTCTTCTGCTGTCGACATGAGGAATCCAGGGCACAAGAAAGTTTGGTGGGGCACACTGGCGAAATGGAGGCCGGCCAGGAGAAGGTATCACATGGCGACACCGTCAAAGAGGATCTTTGGGTCAGCGAAAGAGAAGACCATTTGCCTTTGTTGGACTTTTTCGAGCCTTTCCAGTTGGCAGAGGGAGACTCATGTGTTGATTGGCTGGAGGGATGTAGCAAGTCTTCAAGGGAGTCTTCCTTCTGTCCTTTCCGGCCTGCCGGTTGTGTAGCTGGTGAGTTGCACAAATACTCTGAGAATCAACACTAATGAGGATAGTAGCAACTCACGGTAAAGATGATTGCTGAGCGACATCCAGGCATGTAAAAAAGACAATAACATTCTCACAACTAAACTTCTGCCATACCCTTTGTCAGAAAACAAGAGCACACAGATATCCAGACAGTCACCCAGACACAACTCATGTATACGTGATCACCACCTCTGGCTGCTGCGTCAACAATCTCTGAGAATCAGATTCAAATAACCACTCCTCCTGCCTCCCTGTCTCTTGTCGATAGCTGCTAGGCTAGTGGCAAGAAGTGGTGGCGTTACAGACTGCAATTCGAGGGGAGTGGTATAAAGGGGAGAAGCAGTAAGAATAAGGGAGTAGGGAAGTTACGCACGTACTCAGCTGCACCCAGCCAGTGATGACACATGACATCTCAGTAAACAAACCACTTCATCTACTGAGACAAAAACAAGATTTTTCCAGTGCTCTTTTCAAATTTCCCTGATACATTTGAAATTCCCTGATTTCCAGAACATGTGGCAACCCTGGAAATACACATGATTGATGTGCCATAATAATATTTGTTTCATATTAATAACCATCTAAGCTGTATTATTACACATTTATTGTGTTATGACCAGATTTGTTCACTGAACATATTCAGGTGGCCTACATGTGTAAAGTCATGACACAAATGGGCAATTTGAAGATGTTCAATCAGTGAAACCAACTGCAACATGATAAATATGTAATAACACATATAATCATTAATATTGGTCTCAGCTGTGGTGCTCAGCATGATCAAACTCATTTATTTTACAGTTCGTTATGAATCAGATTTTGGCTTTTTAGGACATCATCAGAAATTGTCTGAGGATGACACAGAATGCCAAACGCTGGTTTATAACAGACTATAAAACAAATACTATTGTGGAAAATCAATGATGTGAATTTAAGCATTAATATATCTATGTTCCCTCAAGTACCAATGGGATATTTCCATGTACACTGTGCACCTCTCCATACGGTTCAGATTACAGCTTTATATTCTGCTACAAAAGTGTAACAGTATGACAAGAGACGGACAGGCAAACAAAAATCCCCAAATCCTTAAAAATGAAGTAAAAAAATACCCCATGAGACAAGGTGTCCATAATTTATAAGAATACCTGGGCTCCAGAAGGTAAATTCTGCATACTAATACTATTATATAGAACCTGACTTTACCCATATATAGAGAGCTGACAGTAGTCTGTGTCCCATTACCTGAATGTTTTGTTTGAAGTATTATATAAAAATAGCAGCTAAATAGTATAGGATGAGCAGTGGATATTTTCAAAATCGCTGTTTTACCCCTGACATAACAAATCTACAAGTAATTTCATAATTATCAATTCGAGCAGAGTAGCACTAACCATAATTTGTTGTTAGCATATTTTACAGACATAGGCAGCAGGGGATTACCAAAAGTTCTTGTTCTCTTATTTCCTTTAAACCGTGGCATCTTCAAGATGGTGACACTCCTATTTCAAGTGTTTTCAATATGGAGACCACGACATCTATCACTACACCCATGAACAAACATAAACGGGCCCTAACAAGTGGAATATTTAACACCAGAAATAAAGTGAAACTAATGGGGGAACCGCTCGAAGTAGGGGTTTTGGGCAGTGTCAATTAGCACACACAACAATAAGGATCATGACACCATTCCAAAATAAATATCAAACCAAAAATTATGCACACAAAATCCTCAACAAACCCTCAACAATCATCCCACCCCAAAACTGCGAAAAACAGCTATTGGTATCATACATTTTGCCTGAACTAAACAGCTCCAATGAAGACAGTGATACTAGAAACCCACACATACACTGAAACTTTCACTTGGTCTATACGGCTCAAACATAGCCAGAGATACCATGAAACCAGACACAAAAACCTGGTACTGCAAATTTCACTAGACCTATATAGCTCAACCAAGGTGCACAATACTACCAACTGCCACAAATCAACAACACCAGACCACACTCCATAAAACCCACCGATATAAGCAAATAAATACCCCCAAAAAATAATACCAAATTAATCAAACATAAATTACCTCAATGAACCGTAAACAAATCCACCACATTACAAAAAGGAAAAAGGTCTTACCAACCACAGTTTCCCCCCCTCCTCTCTCTCTCTCTCTCTCTCTCTCTCTCTCTCTCTCTCTCTCTCTCTCTCTCTCACACACACACACACACACACACACACACACACACACCTAAGCACCACTTACCAAACAACTGATGCCCATCCCATACATACATACATACATACACACATCAAAAAACGTTTTGCATCTCCTCGGTTCCTGAACCTGTGCAGAAATTTGCAATAGAGATCAACATCGTTTCGAGTGATGTCATTATCTTGAAGGAAGTCATTCACAAGATGTGCACAATGGGGATGCGAAATGTCATCCACAAAAACGAATGCCTCGCCAATATGTTGCCAATATGACTGCACTATTGGTCGGAGGATGGCATTCATAAAATTTTGAACATAGCTGCTAAGGTTCAGTGCCCGTGTCAGAATTATGTTAGAACAAATAAGCCCTCGGTCACAAATATTAAGTCAAAATTGACCAGGTTTCGACGCTACTATGAGCGTCGTCTTCAGAATTAGCCTAACTGTTCTAAAACATATTAGGTATATAATACATTCATAAAATTAAAGATTGTACTTCATCTTTTCCAGTCAGTACAAACTTTAATTTTATTAATGTATTATATACCTAATAAGTTCAAGAACAGTTAGTCTAATTCTGAAGACGACTCTCATAGTAGCATTGAAACCTGGTCAATTTTGACTTAATATTTGTGACCGAGGGCTTATTTGTTCTAATATAAGGTTGGTATTCACTTATAGCACAGCTGTCATGGTGCCTACCATGACCACCAACAGTGTGCATCAGCCCCCCATAATCACACCCAAAACAGCAGGGAACCTCCACCTTGCTTCACTCATTTGACAGTGTGTCTAAGAGTTCAACGTGACCGGGTTGCCTCCAAACACATCTCTGACAATCGTCGGAAGGCGTATGTGACACTCATTGGTGCAGAGAACGTGATGCCAATCCTGAGCAGTCCAATTCAGCTTGTTATTGGATTCATCTGTACCGTGCTGCACGGTGTTGCAGTTGCAAAGACGGACCTCGCCATGGATGTGTGGAGTGAAACTGCACATAATGCAGCCTATTGCACACAGTTTGAGTTGTAATGTGACGTCCGGTGGCTGCACGAAAAGCATTATTCGACACAGCGGCATTGCTGTCAGGGTTCCTCAGAGCCATAATCCATTGGTAGCAGTCACCCACTGCAGTAGTAGCCCTCGGGTGGCCTGAGCAGGGTATGTCACCGACAGTTTCTGTCTCTCTGTTTCTCCTCCATGTCCGAACAACATTGCCACAGTTCACTCCACGATGCCTGGACACTACCCTTGTTGAGAGCCCTTCTTGGCACAGTGTAACAATGCAGATGTAATCGAACTGCAGTATTGATCATCTAGGCATTGTTGAACTACAGACAACATGCCCTGGATTCCTCATGTCAACAGCAGAAGAAAGCCGACACTTCTGTAGGACCTCATGGAGCAGGATCCTCTTGCCTCTGTGCCCTGTAGCAGCGAGTTTTCGCAGACTGGCACTCGGCAGCTGCCGAGGTGACACCCCTTCCTACTGTCCTCATCGTGACTGTCCTCGAATGGAACTTTTGCAGCCTTTGATCCAACAAAGAGGATTTATGACTGCTTTTAGAATCGCAGCTTCTATTTGTACTCTGCTCTTCAGGAAACAAAATTCATCCTCACGACTGCTTTGAGCTTTCGCATTTCTTCCTGGTCTGTTTTGACCTTCCGCTCGAGGTTGGCATTCTGTCTCATGGGGGAGTCATATGGGATGACATTCATAGTCAACCCATCCATCTCCCTGACTACCTGTCATCGAGCTGTTGCAGTTTGTCTTTTCCTTCCTCACTTGAGCTTTTCCCTTTCTACCATTTACATCCCTCCGTCATTCGATGTCACCAGGTTCGACTTCCTCCAGCTTATTGGACAGCTTCCTCGCCGATTTCTGCTGCTTGGGGACTTTAATGCACACCATCCCATTTGGGGCTCTTCCAGAACCTATCCGAGAGGTGCCCTCTTCGCTGCCATTCTTAATCAATTTAACCTTGTCTTCTTTAACACAGAAACACCCATGTTGCTTTCAGACTCGTCACACACCTATTCCCATTTGGACCTTTCCTTCTTCACTGCCCGTCCTGCACATCATCTTGAACGGTCCGTTCTTTCTGACACCTACTCGAGCGACCATTTCCTCTGTGCTATCCATTTGCTGACTCCTACCCCACCTCCGTGCACATCGAAATGGCAACTCACTAAGGCTGACTGGAGACTTTACTCCTCCCTGGCGACCTTCAACAAACACGATTTCCGCAGTTGCTATGACCAGGTGGAATTTCTTACAAACATTATCCTTACTGTCGCAGAACATTCCATTCCTCACACTTCCTCTTTACCATGCTGTGTCCCAGTCCTTTGGTGGACTGAAGCGTCCTGCAATGCAATTCGCATTCTTCGGGATAACCAAAAAGGTAGCTGAACTTCATTCACTAGTTCTTTTAACAGTTTCACCCCCCCTCTACCATCGTGTGCACCAACCTCTGACGGTTCTCTGGGAGCAAGATCCATTCCCCAATTTTCGGCCTGACAGTAGCAGACAATATCATCGTGTACCCTATTGCTATCTCCAACACCTTGGGTCGCCATTTTGCAGAAATTTTGAGCTCCTCCCACTATTGTCCTGCCTACCTATATTGGAAATGAGCAGAGAAGACTCGGGCAATACCCTTCTCTTCTCAGAATCCTGAGTGTTACTGTGCTGCCTTTACTATGAGGAAGCTAGATCACGCTCTCATTTCATCTCAATCCTCCGCCCTGGACCAGACACTGTTAACTTTCAAATGTTGCAGCACCTTTCTCTTGTGGGCAAACACTTTTTGCTTAATACGTACAACCGGATCTGGGCAGAGGGCATGTTTCCCGGCCACTGTCATGAAGCCACTGTCATACCCACACCTAAGCCCGATAAGGACAAACAACTTCCTTCTGGCTATCACCCACTTTGTTTACACATGTCATGAATGGTTTTCTGTGGAAATCCCAGACTGGCTGTGTTTTTCAATTTGGAGAAAGCCTACGACATGTCCATCCCTTAGTGCACCCGTTCCAGGAAAGCTTCCACTTGCTCACTTTTTATGGAGCCACTGTGATGTTTATTTTGCCCACCCATGTCATGAATGGTTTTCTGCAGAAATCCCAGATTGTCGCTGTGTTTTTCGATTTGGAAAAGGCCTATGACACCTGCTAGAGAGCTAGTACCCTCCATACTCTTCACATGTGGAGCTTCCGTGGCCACCTACCCTGTTTCCTTCAGACATTTTTTAAAAGACCGAGTTTTCGAGGTGCATGAAGGGTCTGCCTTGTCGGACACCTTTATCCAGGAAAATGGTGTGTCTCAGGGTTCCATTCTGGCATCTTCAGCAATGTCTTGATTGTCTTTACTCCTGGAGCATCGACAATGGCTTTCACTTTTCCACTGACAAAACTGTCTGTATGAATCCCACGAACGCTGACTGCAAATTTGTATGTCCGTCTGGTTATTTGACCTGTTGTGCTGCCATTCACAAACAGCATACCAGGAGGTGTTTTCCTACAGGATAACAATTGCTCACATACTGCTGTTGTAAGCCAACATGCTATAGTGTGTCAACATATTGCCTTGGCTTGCTCGATAACCAGCTCTACCTCCAATCGAGCACATATTGGACATCATCTGATGACAGCTTCAACCCATCCACAAACATCAATAACTGTCCTTATATTGGCCAACCAAGTGCAACAGGCATGGAACTCCATCCCACAAACTGACACATGACACGTGTACAACAGCGTACCAGCATTTACATTTACATTTGCAGTGACTTATCTCACAATCACATTGATCCTGCAACGTTAATGACTTTACATACGTTGTCTCAACAAATATATTCCTGGTATTTCATTACTCTACATTAATTATTTTTTGGTGTTGCAAATTTTTCCATCAGTGTACCTGGCCTTTCTTTAACCATCCCTGGTGCAATGCAGAATTCTCTTCCCAGTAGCGAGAAAATGCCGTTATTCCAATTTTGAAATCAGATAAATTGCCTCTTCAAACGGACAGCTGTCGTCCAGATTATTTACTCAGTGTCCTGCAAGTTACTTGAACATATGGTTAGTCGAAGGCTGTATTGTGTCCTTGAATCCCCGGATCATTTGGCTTCGGTCCAGGGTGCCTTTCGCCAAGGGTGCTCTACTAAAGATAATTTAGTCCACTTGAAGTGTGCTATCTGAACAGCTTTTGCTCAGTGTCAGTTCGTTGTTGCAGTTTTCATTGATCTGTGTGTATATCTTATGATACCACATGGTGCCATAACGTCCTTGCCACCTTAAAGGAGTGGGGCCTCCATGGCCCACTCCTGATTTTTATCCAGAACTTTCTTCCATGTCACACTTTTTGGGTACAGGTTGGTGCCTCCTGTAGCATCCCCCCCTGCAGGAGAAGGGGCTTGCACAAGGTTCTGTTTTGAGTGTCGCTCTCCTTTTTGTGGCTATCAATGATCTGGCGGCAGCTGCATGACATATGGTGTCCCCATCGTTTTTGTTCGTCCGCGACGGCTATTGCTGGAGGCAGAATGCAGGGAGCAATACACCAAGCACAATCCTGGGCTTTCACTCATAGCATCCATTTTTTGGCTGCCATGACCTACGTTATGCATTTCTGTCATTGTGTTTTTTATGACCGGTCTTTGATGCCTAGTCGACATGGCTTCCCCGTCTTTGCCAACTAAAGCAGACATGTAGGTCGCACCTGAATGCTCTTCTATGCCTCAGCGGTGTGGTCCACTCTACTTTGATATGGCTGTATGCAGCATTGGTGCAGTCACACCTAGATTACAGGAACCTCTCATATGACTTTTTATCAGCTTCGACATTACATCTGGATTCGATACACTATTGTGGGGTAAGACTGGTAACAGGTGCCTTTGGACTAGGCAGCAGTTCCACTATTGTGGGTTCTGCACCATCAAAAATTGATGGCAGCTGCTCGCCCATAGTACCCTAACTGTCATCTCCTCTTTCCAAATACGAGATCTACCTCCCAAAACGGCAACACAGGTCTGGGGCTACGATCACCAAGTTTGAGTCTTGGTCCAGCACACAGTTTTAATCTGCCAGGAAGTTTCATATCAGTGCACACTATGCTGCAGAGTGAAAATCTCATTCTAGAAAACTCTTTATCTGTAATTCTCTTTACATATTGGCTATTTTCTTCACATATGGGGGACATGGTCTCATCTGAAAAGTGAAACCAAGCCTGTAAAAGAAAGGGGGGGGGGGGGGGGGGCAGTTCTCAATTCTTGAGCAGTGACCCTCTTGTTTCCCCCCCCCCCCCCCCCCCCCTTTGTAATTTGGGTTACTTTATGTTCAATCCTTGCACCCAATTTACTCTTTCATGTACCTACTTTTTTTCTCGTCAAGCAGAACGATATTTATGCCCGGTGCTTAATACCTGTTTGTATCACTTACAATGCTGGTATTTATGAATTTTTTAGCATTTGACTCCGGAAAGATCATTTTTCTTTGTAGTGAGGTCTTGCCAACAGCAAATTTTCTGGATGGAAAGTCGCTCAATCGGCTCATATACTTTAAAATTTTAAAGTAAATCTAGCAATGCTAGAATGTATACAAAATACTGGTATACCCATTTTCAAGTTGTTGTTTAAAGATTCGCGACTTTTAAAACTTACGTAGATTATCTTTTTGATGATAGAACTTTACATAAGAAGTTATTAAGAACATTGCGAATATCACATGATGAACAATTGAATGACTAAAGCAGTGTTATCAACCCTCATTCATTGACACATGTAATAAATTCATCGAGGCAGTGAAGTCCAGAGCTGTTGTAAAAATTTCTGAAATTAAAAGTATGTATTACCTAATGAATGTATTATTTTGGGGTGAAAGAACACAATAATTATTATTTTTGGAATGTAATAATTCACTATGGCTTCATTTTAATTCTAATAAGTTTCACACTGTAATGAAACATTGTCGAAATGCCTCTCTCTCTCTCTCTCTCTCTCTCTCTCTCTCTCTCTCTCTCTCTCTCTCTCTCTCTCTCATTTGTTATAACTTACCGCTGTTATGTTGTATTTGTATTGCAGTCATTACATTAAAATTTGCTATATTGATTCTGCAATTTATACTATTATGTTATTGCTAAGAATTGATTTAAAGAATAAACGTATATATTTATTTGTAAGATTTTGTAAATTTATACCACTGGAACTTTTTCAAAATATTTGATTGCGTAATACTGCCAATAAATACAATGACTTTCTTTCTTCTGTTTATAATTGTAATAGATGTTGGACACTTTGACTCCAAGTATGTTATCCAGAAACGCAGTGATTTTTTACAAAAGGCAAAACTATGTGTTCGAAGAATTGTGGAGAGGAGGGTACGTGATGTATTTTAAGTAGGTTATAAAGAGTAACTATAACAACAAAAACAATAAATTATTTGTGATTGGCAAGCTTTCGGAGCCAGTGGCTCCTCCAGACAGAAGCGTTGAAGGGGAAGGAAGAAGGGTAAAGGAAAAGGCCTGGAGAGTTCCAGGAAAAGGTGTAGAATTTGGAAAAGTCACCCAGAACTGCGGATCAGGCGAAAAATAGAAATGACACATGTCATATACCAGCTATTATGTAAACACTGTTCAGTTTTTTACATCTGCATGACTACCTCCAAATTATCAGTTAGGATAAATGGGAATAGGCACAGTGTATATACTGGAAACTCGCAATATCCTGTTGCAGAGCATGCTCTACAACATGGCATACGTGACCTCGGCACTTGTTTCACCACACATGCCACCTGGATTCTTCCGCCAGACACCAGTTTCTCAGTACTCCGCATCTGGGAACTAGCACTACAACGTGTCCTTGGTTCTCACCACCCACCTCGCCTTAATTTACGTTAATTTCTCCTGTCTCAGATTTTCTTCACTGTAATTACTCTTTGCTTCACTCCGTTTTAGCTTTCTACATCTTTCATTGTCTTTCCCGTCTATTTTCACTGCCCCCTCCCACAGCTATTGCATACAATACACTTAGCTTCTCACTCTTATTAACTCATGTACAGTTTTAGTAGTAATCTCTGTCTTGCATATTACCCTGTCTTCCACCTTTAAGCTATCAGGCTTCCGAATCTTGCCCGATGCAGTCCCCAACAATTAGTCTTTCCTTCTCATCCTGTACGGTAAGTCACCCATGACCCACGGTTCTGGGTAACTTTCTCAAAATCTATCCCTTTTCTTAGACCTCTCCAGTCTTTTCCTTCACCCTTCTTGCTTCCCCTGCAACCCTTCAGCCTGAAGAAGGAGTCACTGGCTCCAAACGCTTCCCTATCACAACAGTCTTTTATGTGTGTGTTCTGCCACTGCTTGGTGAGTAGATTTTTTATCTATCCAATTAAATAATTTTATAAAGAGTATCTGTGTGTGATGTTTTTATTGGTATACAACTTGTTATAAACAAAACTTATTTTTACCATTTAATATGTTTCCAGATATTTACCAGTGGTAAAGATGAAATTGGGTTGGTTGTACTTGGTTCTGACAAGACACAGAATCCACTTGATTACCCAAATGTTAGTGTGGAATTTCCTCTTGCACTGCCTACATGGCAGATGATATCCTTTGTGGAGAAATCTTTACATGAAAGTGAAATAAAAACAGATTGGATAGATGGTGTTGTTGTTGGCATGCAAGTCTTGAAAGATGAGCTAGAGTAAGTATTTAAAGCTGTCTGTTTCATGACATTCCTGGAACATGTTCTAGAATGTGTGTTACACAAATCACAGTGACATAGTTGTGACTTTATAAACATGAATCAATATGTTTTTGTAATGAAAAAGAACCAGAAGGCACAATACCTGCAGAAATAGGAAATGTTTTTGTGTGATTTTACTGTATGAATGTTCTCTACAGTTTTTCAGCTCAATAATTAAGGAGGTATTGATACAAGGCTTTGCCAAAAATCCATCTGTCACCTACAATTCCAGCCCTGTCACTGGCATTCCCTACCCCACAATATGAATGGGCCACCATGAAAGCAGCCACATCATTGTCAAATTCACTGAAACTACTGCATAGCAATTTACTTGAGTATGGCTGCTGTTGTGGTCTTCAGTTTGGTTTAAGCACTGCGTCAATACCTTCTCTTCATAGCACTCGGAGGTCGTGATCTGTGACAGTTTTTACAAATGGCCAGAGAACTTTTCCTCTAGTTGCTTGTTTTTCAGTGAAAGATGCAAATATTTTAGAATGTAGTGCCTTATGTATATCTGTTAGAATAGCCACAAGGTCTGAAAGTTATTTTCAAATGATTGAGCTCTTCTACAGAGTATTGAAATTCACAGATTCTTCCAACCTGGTCCACCAATGTCTTACATACTCCTCTTCCTCCATGGATTGTTTCCAGCATTTGGAGATGAAACATTAGGCAGCAAAACGTGCCTTATAACCAAAATCTAATGAACATATAATTAAATTAACCAAAGATGTAATGTTGCACTCTCAGGTAAGACTGATCTTGAATGCAAAGCCACAGTGGAAATTAAATATCCGCTGCAACATTCATCTCACTTTTTGTTATTGAAATTATTCACAGTGCCATAGGGAGAACTGAGTTTATGTGTTTTATAGAGTCAGATACACGCTGTGGCACAGGGTGCTGTCCATTATTCTCCTGACTATGATGTCCAGGAATGGTAGTCTTCCTTCTTCTTTGGTCTCCATAGTGAATTTGATTTTGTGGCGTGTGGAGTTCAGATGTACAAAGAAGTCAAGAAGTTTGTCTCTTCCATGAGGCCAGATGACAAGTGTGTTATCCACATAACAGAAGTGAAGAAGAAGATGGATTTCCATTTGGATGACATCAGGGCCTCTTCCTCGAAGTGCACCGTAAACATATTCACAATCTCTGGTCAGAGTGGGCTGCCTATTGCGACTCCATCTGTTTGCGGGAGGGGGGTGTGCCATGAGTCAGTGAAGTGGGAAAGTTGACCAAGTAATATGCGTGACGTGTCATACCTTGACCAATATTGAGAACAGAATAAAAAATTCAGAGGCATTACTTTTCAGCACTCCCATGCATATTCTGTATGCAAGAAAAGCTTATGGAGCAGGTTTCTCATTCAGAAATTCTATTTCAATGTTGGTTGTTTCAGGAGGGCCATGCTAAATGCCTTGCAGTGCCTCAGTAGTGCCACCCAACTAGCACCTGAGAGGGCAGACAAGTGTTCGCTCATGTGTACGTGATCCTGCAGTGAAGTTGTGTACATTTAGTCAGGAAGTGGGCTTGTATACAGTGAGACAAGTATCCACACAGACAATGTGATGGCATCTGGAGCAGCACAGACTGTCAAGCCCTTAATGCAGCTCTAGAGAGAGGTGAACTGACAGTGGTGCAACTGACAACAATGCCAGACACAGGAATGGCACTGTGTCATCGTATCAGATGAGTCTCGGTTCTGCAACATCGTCACAATTGATGTACATGTGTGTGGAGGCTCTGATGCCAACAGACCTGGCCAGATTGTACCTGTCATTCTCATGCGGGTCCAGCATGTGATGTGATGGTATGGGGTGCAACCGGACACATGTCACAACCTCTGGTTCACATAGCCAGTAATTTGGACAGCAGCCATTTCATTTGTGTTTTGTTAAGGCCAATCGCTGTGCCCTATTTTCAAGGGCTCCATGATGTTATCTTTTAACAAGATAATGCAAGACTACACATCACCTGAGCTGTACTGAGCTACCTCGATACAGAGAGTGTTCCACTGTTGCCGTATCCAGCATTTTCTTCAAATCTGTCACCTGTGGAGAACGTCTGTTCACAGGATGCCAAGAGATGGGTATGCCACCAGTCGCCAGCCACTACAGTTGATGAATACATATGACATACAGTTGAGTAGCATGAAATGATGTACCCATGGCTGTAATCCAACCTCGATTTGATATCCAGTGTGATGAGAGCTGTTCTGCTGTTCCAGTTTCAATACTGAAATTTATATATTATTTTTATGCTATCCTAACGAGATTGGACTGTGGTGTCATACAGCATAAAATATCTTACAACGTGTTGAATCAGTGATGAGGAGTGTAGAACAGCCAGCAGGGGAAAGATGTTGGCAATGAGACAGCTTTTATGTATAACAGCAGTACAGTGTTTCACAGTGCATAATGCTTCCGCAGATTGAGAACAAAATGTGTGGTTTGCTTTCATCCATTTTCACAAACATAGCCTTGAAAAATAATGTTGACATTACTGTGCATTTCACTCTGAGGCATATTGCACTCTGAGAATGTTCATCGAATTCAGTTACTTTGTATTATATTTCAGTAACAGTGACATAATAGCAAATTGGACTGTATGAGTTTTACGGATTTTTTTTCCAGACACACACTACCATTTCTTCAGATTTATTTAATTTGGGTATAAATTCTTTCCAGCATATTGCTGTACACAAAATGTTGAACATAAAATGTAGCTATCTGCTGATTTAACATCTTGCTGAGTATACCGGTACAATGTTTTGTTGTAACAAATAGTTCAATGTATTTTACTCACTTGGTTGGTTGGTTTTTTGGGGGAAGAGACCAAACAGCGAGGTCATCGGTCTCATCGGATTAGGGAAGGACAGGGAAGGAAGTCGGCCGTGCCCTTTCAGAGGAACCATCCCAGCATTTGTCTGGAGCGATTTAGGGAAATCACGGAAAACCTAAATCAGGATGGCCGGACGCGGGATTGAACCGTCGTCCTCCCGAATGCGAGTCCAGTGTGCTAACCACTGCGCCACCTCGCTCGGTTTTTACTCACTTATAAACTTATTTATACAGTTATAGTAATTTATACCATTACATTAATGTTGTACCTTAATGTTCTGGAAGATGATATTATAAGGAACCTCATACTTTTCCTGGATGATAGGGTTGTCTATAATGAATTATTGCCTGAAAAAAATCTGCACAAATTTGAGTCAGATCATAACATTTCAAATTGGTCCAAAGAAAGGCAACTGAGTTTAAGTTTTCAGAAATGTAAATTGGAGCACATTACAAAACAAATAAAAGACAGTATTGTATGACTACATTATCAAATAATCACAGTTTCAATTGGTCAACTCATACAAATATCTGGATGAAATGAAATGGTGACATAGACTCACATGTAGGCAAAGCAGAATGCAGTATTCAATTCATTGGTAAGATACTGGAAAATGCAATCAGTCTATAGAGGACATTGCTTACAAAATACTTGTGTGGCCCATTCTAGAATATTGCTTAAGTATGACCCATAACAAATAAGGCTAATGGCAGACATTGAATGTATAAAAAATAGTGTAACATGATTGATCATAGATTTATTTGATGCATGGGAGAGCATTAAGAAGCTACTAAAAATTGGAAATGCCAGACAAGTGAAGATAGACGCCAAATATATGACAAAACTCAACTTATGGTATTTCAGGAACCTGTATTAAGCGAGGTATTTAGGGATTATACAATAACCACATATGTATCACTCCTATAGGGACCATGAAGGCAAGATTAATTACAGCATGCACAGAACCATTTGAAGAATCATTCTTCCCACACTCCACATGAGCATTGAATGGGGAAAAACCATAATGTGTGGTACAACAATGTACTGCGGTAGCACACACCAAAGAACAGTCCAAGTCCATACACTAGTTATGTGTATTGTGACCAGTAATGAGACAATTGACCATCACAGGCTGTGTTCAAAATGACCACTGGCAGCACCAGTATATGCTCCCATTCTGGTATGGAAAGACTGCTGCACACATACCAATATTTCAGCAGGGACAATCCGACAGGCTGCAGTAATACATCATTGCATATCATCAGATGTAGTTGGTATGCCCTTGTAGACAGTCTTTCAGCTTTCCCCATAGAAAAAAAGTCTGCAGGCATGAAATCTGGCGAATGGGTCAACCGAGATACAGGTCCTCTGGATCCAATCTAATGATTTGTAAACAGTTTGTGAAGCCATGTTGTACTTCGTGCACTGTGGGTTGTACAGCCATCGTATTGGTACCACAAGTTGCTCCTAGTCTGCAGAGGAATCTCTTCTAGCATCCGTGGAAGATGATTTGTTAGGAGGCTATGATACTTGTGCGCATCCAGTGTTCTTTCTAACAAAAACGGGCCTATGAGCTGATGGTTCACTGCCCCACACCACACGTTTACACTCCAAGGATGCTGACATTCCATCTGCTACAGCCAAAGAGAATTTTTAACAGACCAATTGTGCTTATTTCAGCACTTTACCAGGCCACGATTGTTAAAATTTCCTTCACCACTAAACAAGATACATGATACATCTGGAGTATCCTGTCTTAATGCCCATGTATGGAAGTTAACACAATTCTCTTGATCAATTCCATGCAGCTCTTTATAGAAAGGGATAAACCTATATCAATGGAGAATGCATAGGACACTTGCCCGATTAATGCCATTTCCACATGCGATTGTGCAAGAGGTAACATGTGGATCAACTACTTGTTTCATCTGTTTGTTGCTAAGAGTTAGGCTATGACTTCCACATAACTGGTTGAAGAGGTTGATAAATGATTGCCGAGATGCTTGACATTTATTGGGATTTATTGCCGCATATACTGTACAAGAATGAACTGCATTCTTCATACACTCTCCATACACCATGAGCATGTCACCTTTTTCTGCGTTGGTAAATCCCATCGTCCACTCACGACCTACTGATTTGACTGTCACACACTAACTGACTTGCAAGTCACAATGCACTTGAGGAACACACACACAAACACACTGTAAGCAAACAACATCATACCTAGCAACTACCCACACACACAAACACACTGTAAGCAAACAACATCATACCTAGCAACTATCCACACACACACACACACACACAAACAAACACACTGTAAGCAAACAACATCATACCTAGCAACTACCCACACACACACACACACACACACACAAACACACTGTAAGCAAACAACATCATACCTAGTAACTACCCAGATTGAGTGGCACAAACTAGTATTGGTGTGGAAACTTTTAAAAATACTGTATCTCATTGACAACTTGTACTAGAATCCTGCAACAAACCCCACTGACATTCTGATTTACCTTATTTTTAGTTTGTTAATGTCAGTAAGCACAGTTTCATTTAAAAAGTGTACATCTGCACAAGAAAGGATTTTTACAATCTGTTGATTCGGTAACAATAATGAGTCCCTGACTACCAATCCATTCTGTCAAAGCCGCAAATCAATAGCACTTCATACTTGTGGTGAGAGCTTTAGGCATTTCACCCTGTGACTTGGTCTTCGAAAGTGAAATAATTGTGGGTCAGGATGTGATTGGGTAAGGGGATTAGGAAAGAGGTGGTGGGTTTGGTATCAGGAGGATGTTTGGAAAGTGAGGCCACGGGCATGGGGGATGTTGTAAAATGATGTTGCATCCATAGTAACCAGCAAGGAGTCATGTGGTAGCAAAACAGGAAATGCAGAAAGGCGGTGAAGGAAGTGAGCATTGTCTTCACTGTAGGATGGGAGGTTACAGACAATGGTTTGCATGTGATGTTCAGTGGGAGGATTGTACCCAGCCACAGTTGGACAAGTGGAGAGACCTGTGTAGTTGGGTTTGTGTAGTTTGGCGAATAGGTAAAAAGGAAGGAGTGGTGTGAGGAGTGAGATAGATCCAGGAGTCAGGTTATGGGATGGACTTAAGGTCTTGGAGAGCTGCTGGAGTCTTGTTGGAATTCAAGGATGTGATCATGGTTGTAAGGTTTGTATGCAGAGGTGTTAGAAAGTTGGTGAAGACTCTCAGCCACATAGTCACTATGATCCATGAACACAGTGATGAAGCTTTTATCTGTAGGAAAGATGATAAGGCACGGATTGATTTTCAGGATATGGTTAACTGTGTGTTACATAGGAGTGATGTTGGTCTCACTAGGGAGGATTTAGGAAAGGAAAGTAAGGCCGGGTTAGAAGTGACGAATTCCTGAAAGATAACCAAGAGATGACTGGCTGGAATGGGAGGTTCAGGGTGGGAGGGAGGCTGGAACTGTTTTAAGCAAGGTTCTATGTGAGGTTTTTGTTGGCTGTTATTAGTGGGATGCATCATCATCATCACTTAAGACTGATTATGCCTTTCAGCATTCAGTCTGGAGCATAGTCTTGATCTATTTCAACAGTTTTTATACCCCTTCCCTTCCAACACACACACACTAGCCACCATGGAAGAGCCTACAGCTTTGATTCAACCCCCCCCCCCCCCCTCCCCCTCTTCCAGTCATACCCTCATACCTCCCTAATGCACACTGAAGAAATTTCAGCTGCAGAGATTAGGTAAGGAAAGAAGGTCGTCCTTTACAAGTCCAGCACACTTGAATTTAGGTTTTGGGCTAAAGGTGAGGCCTTTAGAAAGTACCAAGACTTCTGCAGGGCTAAGAGTTGTGGCAGAAAGGTTGACAACAGTTTTACAGGATTGGTGCTTAGGATGTATATATCTCATGGAGGATGGAGGAATTCGTAGTGATTGTGGAAGATGGAGTAATGAACAAAGCATAGTTAGGGAGGTATGAGGGTATGACTGGGGGGAGGTTGAATCAAAGCTGTAGGCTCTTCCTTGGTGGCTTGTGTGTGTGTGTGTGTGTGTGTGTGTGTGTGTGTGTGTGTGTGTGTGTGTGTCTGTGTGTGTGTGTTGGAAGGGAAGGGGTATAAAAACTGTAGAAATAGATCAAGACTTCACGACAACTAGCAGGTTTAAATGGGTGGGTGTTGTAATAGATATGTAGAGGTGGAGGTTATGAGGCTTGCACAGGATAGATTAGTATTGAGAGCTGCAGCAAACCAATCTTCAGACTACCACAGCAACAACAAGAAGGTCATAAGATGGAAACAATTTTGCGTCGTAGTATCTCCCTCTGTTTCCACTCCATGTAGTTTTCACTTGTGGTAATGTGGCGTGTGTACAGAGATTTATTGGGTGTTGTTATTCTTTATTGGACTGAATTAACAGGATTTATCAAGAGTGGTGATAACATCAATTTGTGACAATAAATCTTTGTCATGTGCAATCTATAATACTGTTGTTCCATTTGTAATAAACAATTTCTTTGTTGCTGTTTTCCCAAATAAGCCTAAATTTTACTGTTATTCACATGGACAGAGGCAGAGTAAGACATGGGAGATAGCTTCAGCTGATCTTCGAAGATCAGTTTCTTGAGACAGAGACAGTGTCATTATTATTATTGTTATTCTTTACTTTCTCAGACGTTAAGTCTGGTTAAAAATGGAAAGTGATGCGGACCTTGATCAAGCGTCACTTCCTTTCAACTGTATGGTATGTGTTATATTGCGTTTAGGTACTTTCGGGTAATTGAACATGTATCAATAATTACTGATTTCTGTAGTTGTATATATAAGTTTGGATGTAGCTGTATTGCATTGATGTACTGGTGGATATTGTGTGGTATGACTCCTGTAGTTGATAGTATAATTGGTATAATGTCAACTTTATCCTGATGCCACATATCCTTGACTTCCTCAGCCAGTTGGATGTATTTTTCAATTTTTTCTCCTGTTTTCTTCTGTATATTTGTTGTATTGGGTATGGATATTTCGATTAGTTGTGTTAATTTCTTCTTTTTATTGGTGAGTATGATGTCAGGTTTGTTATGTGGTGTTGTTTTATCTGTTATAATGGTTCTGTTCCAGTATAATTTGTATTCATCGTTCTCCAGTTCATTTTGTGGTGCATACTTGTATGTGGGAACGTGTTGTTTTATAACTTTATGTTGTAAGGCAAGCTATTGATGTATTATTTTTGCTACAATGTCATGTCTTCTGGGGTATTCTGTTTTTGCTAGTATTGTACATCTGCTTGTGATGTGATCTACTGTTTCTATTTGTTGTTTGCAAAGTCTGCATTTATCTGTTGTGGTATTGGGATCTTTAATAATATGCTTGCTGTAATATCTGGTGTTTATTGTTTGATCCTGTATTGCAATCATGAATCCTTTCGTCTCACTGTATATATTGCCTTTTCTTAGCCATGTGTTGGATGCGTCTTGATCAATGTGTGGCTGTGTTAAATGATACGGGTGCTTGCCATGTAGTGTTTTCTTTTTCCAATTTATTTTCTTCGTGTCTGTTGACGTTATGTGATCTAAGGGGTTGTAGAAGTGGTTATGAAATTGCAATGGTGTAGCCGATGTATTTATATGAGTGATTGCCTTGTGTATTTTGCTAGTTTCTGCTCGTTCTAGGAAGAAATTTCTTAAATTGTCTACCTGTCCATAATGCAGGTTTTTTATGTCGATAAATCCCCTTCCTCCTTCCTTTCTGCTTAATGTGAATCTTTCTGTTGCTGAATGTATGTGATGTATTCTATATTTGTGGCATTGTGATTGTGTAAGTGTATTGAGCGCTTCTAGGTCTGTGTTACTCCATTTCACTAATCCAAATGAGTAGGTCAATATTGGTATAGCATAAGTATTTATAGCTTTTGTCTTGTTTCTTGCTGTCAATTCTGTTTTCGGTATTTTTGTTAGTCTTTGTCTATATTTTTCTTTTAGTTCTTCTTTAATATTTGTATTATCTATTCCTATTTTTTGTCTGTATCCTAGATATTTATAGGCATCTGTTTTTTCCATCGCTTCTATGCAGTCGCTGTGGTTATCCAGTATGTAATCTTCTTGTTTAGTGTGTTTTCCCTTGACTATGCTATTTTTCTTACATTTGTCTGTTCCAAAAGCCATATTTATATCATTGCTGAATACTTCAGTAATCTTTAGTAATTGGTTGAGTTGTTGATTTGTTGCTGCCAGTAGTTTTAGATCATCCATGTATAGCAAATGTGTGATTTTGTGTGGGTATGTTCCAGTAATATTGTATCCATAATTTGTATTATTTAGGATGTTGGATAGTGGGTTCAGGGCAAGGCAGAACCAGATAGGACTTAATGAGTCTCCTTGGTATATTCCACGCTTAATCTGTATTGGCTGTGATGTGATATTATTTGAATTTGTTTGGATATTAAGTGTGGTTTTCCAATTTTTCATTACTATGTTAGGAACTGTATCAATTTAGGATCTACTTTGTATATTTCCAATATTTGTAGTAACCATGAGTGGGGTACACTATCAAAATCTTTTTGGTAATCAATGAATGCATAGTTTAGTGACCTTTGCTTAGTTTTAGCTTGATATGTCACCTCTGTATCTATTATCAGTTGCTCTTTATGTCCTCGTGCTCCTTTGCAACAGCCTTTTTGTTCTTCATTTATAATTTTGTTCTGTGTTGTATGTGTCATTAAATTCTGTGTAATGACTGAAGTTAATATTTTGTATATTGTTGGTAGGCATGTTATGGGGCGATATTTTGCTGGGTTTGCTGTGTCTGCTTGATCTTTAGGTTTCAGATAAGTTATTCCACGTGTAAGTGTATCAGGGAATGTGTATGGGTCTGCAATGTAACTGTTAAATAATTTAGTTAGATGTGAACGTGTTGAGGTGAACTTCTTTAGCCAGAAATTTGCTATTTTATCTTTTCCAGGGGCTTTCCAATTGTGAGTAGAATTAATTGCTTGGGTGACTTCATGTTGCAAAATTATCACTTCAGGCATTTGTGGTATCATCTTGTATGTGTCTGTTTCTGCTTGTATCCACCGTGCATGCCTGTTATGTTGTACCAGGTTTGACCATATGTTGCTCCAGAAGTGTTCCATGTCTGTTATGTTTGGTGGATTGTCTATTTTAATGTGTTTGTTATCTATTGTCTGGTAAAATTTCTTTTGGTTCGTGTTGAATGTTTGGTTTTGTTTCCTTCTATTTTCACTTTTTTTGTATCTTCTAAGTCATTTGGCGAATGCTTGTAATTTCTGTTTCTTTTCATCTAATTGCTCTGTTGCTTCTTGTTGTGAGATTTTACCTAACCTTTTTTGTTTTTTTTCTGACATTTCATTTCTAATAAATTGTGTTAGCTGTCCGATGTCCTTTCTCAGTTTTTCTATTCTGTTCTGTAGCCTGTGTTGCGATGCTGGTTTTGTGGGTTTCTTCTGTGTGTTGGTTGGTTCTGATCTCTGCCTAGTGTGTATATTTAGTGTAGTGAGTGCTCCTATATAAACCAGTAGTTGTAACTCTTCCATAGTTGTGTTTTCATTTATTTTGTTGTGTATGATTGTGTTGATAGTTTTTAATGTTTTTCCGACTTGTGGGTTATTTGGCGGTCTTTGCAAGAATGGTCTAATGTCTGTATTTGTGTCTTTGTATTCTATATATGTCAGCTGAAATTTTTCTTCTATATCTAACATGTGTGTCACTTCGTGTTCTATTTGTGCTTGTTCTGGTGGCTGTCTTAAGATTTCGTTTTCCTCTGATTGTTTAATTGATGCGTGTTGTTCTTTGTTTGTTTGCTCTGGGATGTTTGAGTCCATTACTGTATTTTCTTCATCCTCTGATTGCACATTATTTTGTTCCAGTATTTTTTGTACTTGTTGTTTGATGTTTTCTAAAGTACAACAAATATTATTATTATTATATTGAATTATTGTTAATGAATACCCCCTTAAGGAGAGCAGTAAAGCACCATCAATTTCCAAGGCTTTTTTTCTGTCTCTTTCATTTGTCTTTCAAAAACTTCTCATATATTCATTCTGATTCTTCTTCCTCCCTTCTGTACCATTCTTCCCCGTTTCCTTCTTTCAATATCTGCTGAAATTTCTGTTTTCCAGTTTTTTACTCTGTATTTATTCCTGTCTCTGATGTCTTCTGCGGAGATGTTTAGTTTCTTGAGGTCCTCCATGGTTTCCTATAACCAGTTGGTTTTCACTTTATTAGTCATAACTATATTAAAAATATTCTTGGTAAGTCTGTTTTTGTGCATAATTTGTATGTGTCTCTAGAACTTTGTCCTTCTTTACCTGGTGTTGTTTTTAATCCTCTGTTTGTACTTGTACAGTTCTTTTGTCAATATGTTTATCCAGATCCCCTCTCTCTGAACTGGCCTGTAGATCTTTCCTTCTGTTTTTCCATCTCTTTGATTTTTGTTCTTCCCTTCATGGCTGTTGTTCTGAGGTGTACAAGGCCTGTGGTAACTACTGTACTACAGTGTCTTAATTTGGCATTGATGGAAAAACTTCTTTTGTTATAATTGTTCCATATAAGTCTGAATACCTTATGTAGTTTTGTGATTCTTTTTTCATTGGATGTTGAGTTCAGTCCCATTTTCTGTGTAATCTCTCCAGGCACTGGAAACTTTCTTCATGTGATATCTTTCCATACTTTGTTACTAGTGGGTGTCTGTCTCTTTACATTGTGTCAATGTACAAGTTTTTTTCATGTAAGATTTGTAGTCCCGTTATGACTGAGATTTGATAAAGTGGTTGTAGAGCTTTTTTGTCTTCTTTTCTGTTATTTGTTATGATGGCTATATCATCAGCAAAGGCCAGACATTTTATCTACATGTGCATATGTATTCCGCAAGCCATGGTGTGGTGTGTGACATGATCTGACTACACGTAGAGTGCAGTCTTTGTATGGCACGGCACTTGGAGGGCGACGGTTCAGTCTTCACCCATCTGTCTCTTTTGTACCATGTCCTGATTATTTTCTCCTCATGCCTCACTCCTGTCTTTACTTTGAACGGTTCATAGATCTCTCCCATGAACTTCACTTTCGATATTGCATTTTTCATGTTTCTTGTCATATTAACATCAAAGATAATGATAATGTGCAAGAATAATGTAAGGCTAGCATCTTTTTAGTCACATGTTTCTGCTGATACAGCTTATATTGTACACCTGGAAATACAATGTCAATTTTGTTCTGATGACAACACGTCACCTGGGAGTAGTAGATGTACTGGCAATGGTTTCAGTGTCATCCGCCAACAGATAGTGTAATGGCATAGCTATCAGAGTGCTATATGTGTCTACCCCTTAATAGGAAATGCTCACAGCCAGTGTGATGCAGACGTGTGAAGCAAGCAGGCAACCATGCCAGGAAGGCACACTCGTGATTCTTATAGCCAACGAGTGAGTTTAAAAAGGGGTCAAATTGTGGGCTTCCGAGTGGCAGGATGGTCCTTTCGGGGGAATTGCCACACAAGTTGGACGTGCTGCGTCAGTTATGCAACGTTGCTAGTATCAGTAGTCACGTGAACATTCTCACACACGTAGTCGAGGTTCTGGACATCCACACAGCACAGATGCTCACTAGGATTGTTGTACTGAAAGGGCAGCAGTTGGAGATCGTACGGCTACCACAGCACAGATAAAAGGTCTTGTGAGCCCCAGATGTGTCAACACAAACTGTTGCAAAGCAGTTATTGCCAGTTGCGTTACGGACGTGCACACATCTATCCCGTCTTCCAATCGTGCCTCAGCACTGACATGCATGGCTCGAGTGGTGCCATCAGAGGATCTCTTTGAGGATGGCATGGCACGCCATGGTCGTGAGTGATGAAAGCAGATTCTGCTCGCACACAAGTGATGGTCATATCAGCAAATGACATAAATCTGGTGAGCACTCTCTTGTAGAGTGCATTCGTCCAAGATACAGTGGCCCCACCCCACGCCTTATGGTCTGGGGTGCGATAAACTACAACTCTCATTCGTCTGTGGTGTTTCTGCACTTGGTACATGCAGAATGATGTTACACCTGTTATTTTTGCATTCTTGCAACTGGAAGGTAATGTACTGTTCCAACAGTATGGTGCTGACCCACACGCTGCCCACGAATCTCAGTGTTCTCCGAAAGATGAGCAGTGACTTCCCGGGCCAGCATGTTCTATGAGTTTGTCTCCAACCGAGCACATGTGGGAACATGGGATGAGAAGTGACTCGTGCAACTTGTCAACCAACAACTCTTACATAACTATGTGAACAGATTGAGCATGTGTGACATAATTTATCTCAGGACAGTTTTTGCCATCTGTACTATCGACTGAATGCCATAGTCAGTGCCTGCATTGTCACCAGTGAGGGCTACACGACATACTAATGTGTGTGTTTTGGCACGGGTCGATACATGCTAGCTGAGAAGCATTTGCAGTATTGATCTGTAAATGTGATCATTTCATGTACTCCATATGCACTGTTGCAACATTAAATCTGGAGTGAATTTTCTTCTGGCAGTGGGCACAGACTTTTACCTCACAACTTTGATACATTTTACTTTTTCTTTTTCTTAGACTTTATCCCCTGCTATCACAGTCTCAGCATGTTAATGTGGATTTGGCAGTATTAGTGGTAAATTGTGGCCAGATGCCCTTTCCATGCCACCTCCCCCCCTCCCCTCCCCCCTTCCAACCCACACCAGGATGAAAGTTATGTACCCTGTATCTGTATGTATCTAATATTATCGTGTGTGAAAGTGTGAGAATGTTTTCAAAATGTTTGAGGATCATGTAACTGATGTGGGGTGTGCATACCAGTCTGCTATTCATCTAGTCGGATGTGGACAATAGCCTAAAAACCATGTCAACACTGGCTCTAGCTGCATGCTAACGTTGGCATCTACCCAGGGGTATTACAATTTCGATAGAGTACAGTAGAGTTTTAATGATTTATACAATATTTTTATGTCATAAATTTTAGAAAATTGATTGAAGATGTCTTTCTGTTGTTGTTTAATTTATGATATAGCCGCAACAGAAAATCCAACAGAATATGTTAATTATTCTGGTCTTGTTCATTTCCGTATTTGTTCTGTGTTAAAGTAATTTTTCAGACACATACAACATAAATGTTAAAGTAAGGTCTATGATGGCAGGCAGTGACTGGGATGTTGTCCTGACAGCAGGTAGGGTGCAGCCTTTGTTCACCGTGGCACTAGGAGGGAGAGGGTTATGGCCTATCGCCCCAGCTTCGTTTTACCCCTGGGAAACATCCCCAGGAGTCATCTGGTAGCAGGTTGGTGTCACCTGGGGCCATCCTGCAGTCACTGGAACAAGGAAAAATCCCCACCTTTTATGTTTTATGGGTAATCGAGCCCAGGACCACCTGATTGGAGTCTAGTGCGCTACGCACTAGACCACCACAAACACCGTGCTTATGGGATATGAAATGTCTGCATCTATATGACTACTCTGCATTTCACAACTCAGTGCCTGACAGAGGATTTATCAAACCACTTTCATACTGTTTCTCTACTGTTCCACTCTTGAACAATGTGTGGGGAAAAGGAACACTTAAATTGCTCTGTGTGATCTCTGATTTGTTGTGTTTTATTATAACGATCATTTTTCCCTATGAAGGTGAGTGCTATGAAAATGAAAATGTTTTTGTATTTGGAGGATGAAGTTGGAGACTGGAATTTTGTGAAAAGATCTTGCCACAGCAAAAAAGTATTTCTTTTTGTGATTACCATCTCAACTCGCATATCATGTCCGTGACTCTCTCTCTCCTAATATATTACAATAATACAGACTGAGCTGCCCTCATTTTGACTTTGATTTCCTCCATCATTCGTATCCCATGGTGTACTTGTGCATTGTCATCTTGAAACACAACCAATGATCATCCAAATGTTGACTATATGACAGGACAGTAGGTTCGAGGATCCTGTCATCAAATTGCACAGCCTTCAAATAGCCTCACTAGAAATGAGATTTGTCAGACATCTGTATACCATACTGGCCCAAAACATGACCGATCCATCTGCCTGCTAAACTTAAAAGACTTGACTGCAGGTCTGAAACTCATTTTTCACTGGAGCGGACACAAATGAACAAGAATTCTCTGTGGCTCTGAACAGTAGCTGAGCACAAGCAGACACCATTATGTTGCATATGGTTAGCATTGACAGGTGTTCACTCATGTTCTGCCCATTATCAGTCTTTCGATGAACTGTCAAACGGAGTCTCCATCATCTCTGCATTGGTGAGAGCAGGAGAGAAAGAGCTAAATTCTGGTGTTTCATCAGTGAACTTTTGTCTTCAACTCAAGATCTTTGAGCAGCAGAATGGTCTGAAGAGAATGTAATGTTTCTGATAACAGAATAGATGCTCGTGAATACCAAGATGTCCACACCATAAATACCAAATAAAAAGAAATACAATTGACAGAGAGTTTCTGAGATACTGGGAACATGAGAAAGATGATAATTACATTAGATACTTTCATCAGCCAGGAATGGAGTGAATAAGCATGAGCTTCGTATTTGTTTTAATTAAAAAAGAACAGCACAACAAAGTTCCTTGAAAGTAAACATGTACAAAAATGTATCTATCATGCTGATTAAAATTACGTACATACCCCACAAGCCACCTTAGTAATTTCTTGTCCTGTTCCACTGACAAATAGTGCTAGGAAAAATGATAGTCTATATGCCTCTGTACAAGCCCTAATTTCTCTTGTCTTTGTGGCCTTTACATGAATTGTAAATTGGTGGCTGTAGGATCGTCCAGCAGTCAGCTTCAAGTACGAGGTACCTAAATAGTTTAATAGTGTTTTGTGAAAAGAATATCATCTTCCCTCCAGGGGTTCCTATTTGAGTTCATGAAGCATCTCTATAATACTTATGTGCTGGTCAAACTTACTGGTGATAAATCTCTGAATTGGTTCAATGTCTTCCTTTAATCCAATGTCATGCAGATCCCAAACACTCAAGCGATGCTAAAGAATGGGTCACACTAGTGTTGTGTCCTTTACAGATAAGCTACACTTTCCTAAAATTCTTGCAATAAACCAGTTTGGCCATTTGCCTTCCCTACAACCAAATTTGCTTGTTTCATGTCTTACTGCTTTGCAACATTATGCCTAGGTATTTAATTGACATGACTGTCAAGCAGCATACTACTGATGCTGTATTCAAACATCATGGGATTTTTTTTCCTTCTCATCTGCATTAACCTACATTTTTTTTATATTTACAATAAGCTTCCATTCATCTCACCAATCACAAATTTTGTCTAAGTCATCTTATATCCTCCTATAGTCACTCAATGGCGACATTTGCTCATACACAATAGCGTCATCAGCAAACAGCCTCATAGTGCTGGCCACGTTGGCTGTCAGATCCTTAATGTACACTTATTAGCCAAAACATTATGACCACTGCCCAGTGCGAGTTGGATGCTGCCTGGTGGCATTGCGGGCATGCGATGCGATACCAAAAATATGTAAATAGAGCAGACACAGATGGGGGCTCACTTTAGTGAAGATATGGGCTGCAAATGGGGAAATCAGTTGAGATAAGTGATTTTGATAAATGGCAGATTATTATTATGCTGAGCCTGTGACACACATCTCAAAAGCGGCAATGCTGGTCAAATGTTCGTGTGCTATCTATCACTAAGTGCTAAATGGTTAGACATCCATGACTCTTCATAGTACTTGGGGTTTGAGGGCATGTCTGGCTGCAATGTAGGATAGACGGTGATTTGTAGCAACTCTGCTGAAAGAGCACAATGCTGGTGCATGCACAAGTGTTCCATAGCACACTGTTCATTGTAAATTCTGGAACACAGAGCTCCGCAGCAGACCACTCCTACATGTTCACATGTCTACCCAACAACATCATCAGTTGTGATTGCAGTGGGCACAGGACCATTCGGATTAAACCATCAATCAATGGAAATGTTGGCTCTTTGCTACACTAGGTTGATAGGTGTCTCCACAAAAACCATCATTGAGGTGAATGGCAGCTCCAAATGTGCAGCACACCATGCATGCTGGCTGGTGGGAGCAGCATTATGCTTGGGAGACATTCTCCGGCACTTGCATGTAGTAATCGAAGACATGCCGACAGCTGTGAATCACCTATGTCCCTTCATGCTTGATGTCTTCCCCGACAGCGATGTCATCTTTCAGCAGTGTAAATGTCTGTGTCTCAGAGCCAGAATCATGCTACAGAGGTTTGAAAAGCATTATAGTGACGTCACGTTGACGTCTTGGTGGCCAAATTTGCCTGATGTAAACCTAAAGAACCCATCTGGATCGCTATCGAGCATCATTACCACGTATGCAAATCAGTGATATGTTATTTACGTGAATTACAAGACCTGTGTGTAGACATCTAATGCTTCATACCTCCTCAAACCTAACAACAAGCTGTCTGATCCCTGATATGCAGAATCAGTGATGTATTTTGTCCCAAAGATGGACGAACAAGCTATTAAGCAGGTCATAATGTTTTGGACCACCAGTCTAAACAGGATGTTACAAAAAGGTACGGCCAAACTTTCAGGAAACATTCCTCACACACAAAGAAAGAAAATATGTTATGTGGACATGTGTCTGAAAACGCTTACTTTCCATGTTAGAGCGTATTTTATTACTTTTCTTCAAATCACATTAATCATGGAATGGAAACACACAGCAACAGAATGTACCAGCATGACTTCAAACACTTTGTTACAGGAAATGTTCAAAATGTCCTACATTAGCGAGGATACATGCATCCACCCTCCATCGCATGGAATCCCTGATGCGCTGATGCAGCCCTGGAGAATGGCGTATTGTATCACAGCCGTCCACAATATGAGCACGAAGAGTCTCTACATTTGGTACCGGGGTTGTGTAGACAAGAGTATTCAAATGCCCCCATAAATGAAAGTCAAGAGGGTTGAGGTCGGGAGAGTGTGGAGGCCATGGAAGTGGTCTGCCTTTACCAATCCATCGGTCACCGAATTTGTTGTTGAGAAGCATACGAACACTTCGACTGAAATGTGCAGGAGCTCCATCGTGCATGAACCACATGTTGAAAATATCATGATAACATGCTCCATAGAGCATAGGTGGAAGAACATGGGGACCAATCAACACATCACCAACAATGCCTGCCAAACGTTCACAGAAAATATGTGTCGATAACGTGATTGCACAATTGCGTGCGGATTCTCGTCAGCCCATTCATGTTGACTGTGAAAATTTACAATTTGATCATGTTGGAATGAAGCCTCATCCGTAAAGAGAACATTTGCACTGTAATGAGGATTGACACAATGTTGGAGAACCATTCGCAGAAGTGTACCCGTGGAGGCCAATCAGCTGCTGATAGTGCCTGCACACGCTGTACATGGTACGGAAACAACTGGTTCTCCCGTAGCACTCTCCATACAGTGACGTGGTCTACGTTACCTTGTACAGCAGCAACTTCTCTGATGCTGACATTAGGGTTATCGTCAACTGCACAAAGAATTGCCTCGTCCATTGCAGGTGTCCTCGTCGTTCTAGGTCTTCCCCAGTCGCTTAGTTATAGGCTGGAATGTTCCGTGCTCCCTAAGACGCCGATCAATTTCTTCGAACGTCTTCCTGTCGGGACACCTTCGTTCTGGAAATTTGTCTTGATAGAAACGTACCGCGCCATGGCTATTGCCCCGTGCTAATCCATACATCAAATGGGCATCTGCCAACTCTGCATTTGTAAACATTGCACCGACTGCAAAACCATGTTCCTGACGAACACTAACCTGTTGATGCTGCGTATTGATGTGCTTGATGCTATTACTGTAGAACAATGAGTCGCATGTCAACACAAGCACCGAAGTCAACATTACCTTCCTTCAATTGGGCCAACTGGCGGTGAATCGAGGAAGTATAGTACATACTGATGAAACTAAAATGAGCTCTAACATGGAAATTAAGCATTTCCGGACACATGTCCACATAACGTATTTTCTTTATTTGTGTGTGAGGAATGTTTCCTGAAAGTTTGGCCGTACCTTTTTGTAACACCCTGTATAGAGAATGAGAGTGGTCCTATCATACTTCCCCGGGGCACTCCTGAGAATAACCACAATACCCCTGCCTCTGATGAACACTCACCATCAAGGACGACATTCTGGCTGCTACTACACAAGAAGCCATCTCGAGCCATTCACATATCTTGAAACTTAATCTGTAATTTCAGACCTTCATCAACAGTCTGCAGTGGCGCACTGTGGCAAACACGTTCTGGAAATAACAATGTGGAATCTGCCTGTCCCCTTCATCCGTGATTTGCAGGATATTTTGTGAGAAAGGGGCAAGTCGAGTTTCACACGAACGATGATTTCTAAATCTGTGCTGATTTGTGAACAGAAGCTTTTCTGTCTCGTGGAAGTCAAAGTGAAAATACATTCAAGAATTCTGCAGCAAACCAATGTTAAGGATATTGATTTGTAATGTTGTGGGTCCATTTTTTTACTCTTCTTATATACAGAAATTACCGTGCTTTTTTCCAATTGCTTAGGACTTTGCATTAAGCAGGAAATTACAATAAATGCATGCTAAGAACAGGATCTATGCCATAGTGCACTATTTGTCGAGAGACCCATTGCTGAAATTTTGACATTATGTTGGCTAGACAGTAGGCTGGAGGATTCAGTTCTGATACTGCACAGCTCTCAAATTATACTTACTAGTTATTAGAGGCATTTGATATCCATAGGTGACACCAGACCAAAACCAGACTGACTCAACTATGTGCTGAATCTGTGGGTCTTCACACTTGAGACATGCATTGGTACCTGGTCATTTCCGCACCCTTCTACAAGGATCATCAGGTATCTTACTCTAAAGTAACAGTGCTTGGGCAGTCTTTAAGCATTAACGTTTTAATCCCTTTGCAAAGTCAAATTTCTTGATGTTATATTGGACATGTGATCAGTTTGTTTATTTATTTATTTTTGTAATTTTATTTTTGTGGTTTAGGACAAAAACTGTAGTGGTAGTGTATTTCTCCTAGAGCCCTTTTGTGAGCTGCTATTTCCCACTGTGAAAATGAGGCAATTTTTTTTTCCAACTACACAGGTGATGATAGTAGTGATCGGACAACAAACAAAAACTGTTTGTTGTAGCAATTTTTATGCATCTGGTACAGTGTACTATCACAAGATACCAGGTACATCTACAGATGGTAATATATATTCCCAAAAGCTTTGTAAAACCACTAAGTGGTTGGCAGTTATGCTTCCCGAGATTCACAAAAGACATAATTGAGTAATACCGTATTTACTTGAATCTAAGCTACACTTTTTTCCGGTTTTTGTAATCCAAAACACCGCCTGCGGCTTAGAATCAAGTGGAAAGTAAGCGGAAGTTCTGAAAAATGTTGGTAGGTGCCGCCACAACTAACTTCTGCCATGGAATATATGTAGCACTACACAGGCATGCTTTGCAGGCACAAAGATAAATACTGGCGCCAAAACCTCTGCATCAGTAAACAAATTTTAAAAAAATGGGGGTGGAGGGGTGGAAGACGAGCTTTTTTCTCTGCCCCAAGTTTCGACCACTGCATTTTCATACTTTATCCAATGAAGTAAATACAAATTCCGTATCCTTCATCTCCGAATGTTGCAGCCTTTCAATGTACTACGAAAATCAGACTGGAAGAGTGTTTGGGATGTTTGTCAATATGGCCAAGTCTACGTTCTGAATTTTTGTCCTACCTGTGACAAGAGATGGTTGTTAATAGCAACTTTTATGAATGGTGAATCACATGCAGTATTCTCTTCACCATAGGAATAATACGAATGTAAACATTTTGCCATGTATTCCTACGTGTTTCCTGCTATCTCATTTAAATCCTGTCTTCCTAATAAACTACAAAACTAGAGAGAGACAACAGCAAACGCGGAAGAATATATATATCATGTCATGTTTATATTCGTATTATTCCTATGCTGAATAGTGATACAGTCGGAAATGAAGCACGGCAACTGACTAGATTTTTGAACCTAAGATGGCTCTAATTTCTGTGCAGAATGTAATGCACTAAAGAGGTGTCTGCAAAAATTTTCAAACGGAGAAAATTTTTCGCTAAACTTTCGTTTGGAACATCTATCAAATGCAGTCTATTATATGGTTCTTGTTGATCATTATCAAAGAAAGCGGCAGTGTAAGTAACAACAAATAGCAGTCTCTTGCCATTGTTTCGCTGATGAGACGATTCCTCTCTCTCTTTTTTTTTTTTTTTTTTTTAATTGTAAGCGGAGGTAGCGTGCGCAAAAGCAAGCCATCCCGCGAACGGTGACAGGCTGTAAACACGCATAATCAGAATGCGACAAACAATGCATGGCACAGTACGATAATGCATTTTGAGCTTAGAGTGACGGAAACACCTATAACAAAGGGAATGGCACTTATCAGATCAAAGAAAAATTAGCAATCAATTCAAACCAGACGAAGCACGTGAAAAGGGCTCTCTAGTATAAATACGGACAGAGAGCCTGACGCATAGCAATGACTACGTGGTAAAGCTTAACTGCTAAGTTTACCACACGCACCAAACTACTGTAGCTGTATCATCATTCATTCGACCTAAATTGTCTCATATTACAATGGACCAACTTTGTTTCGGTTTGGAGATGTGGTCTAAAACGTTTCTCCCCCTTGAATTTCGAGGCACAAATTTCAAGTGCGGCTTAGATTCGAGAAAATTCTTTTTCCTTGATTTCGAGTCTCATTTTTCAGCTGCGGCTTAGATTCGAGAGCGGCTTAGATTCGGGTAAATACAGTAAGTGTACTTCCCAAACCATTTTGAGAAACTATTTTGATGGAAAGCATATTTTCCAAGAGCCATTAAAACACTGTTATTTGGTGGGCTGTATACTTCTCACAGCCCTAAAAGCTATATTTCATAACAAAAAGAAAGTAAACTGGTGCAGCGGACTATCACTGGATGCCAGGAGCATGCAGAAGTGGTTCAATGTATTCCCATAAATGCAGTAAAGAAACGCAGCTACTGCTAAGTATATCTCTCATGACCAGTAAAAGCCTTAAGTGACTCTTTGCAGCAGGTCGACAGACTGTACGGCCTACGTGAGTCACACTGTCCCATTAACGAATGGAGACATAGTGCACTCTGCTAAGGTAAAGGAGAGTGCAGGTTCGCTTTCACCTACATTACACAGTCAGTTGTACTTAGTGATTTCTGGTAGACAAAAGAATATTGAGAAAGGAGAAATGAAGGAAGATAAGTGTTTAATGTCCCATAAACATTGAGGTCTTTAGTGTCTGAGCACAAACTGTGATTGTTTCAAGGATGGGAAGGCTATTTATTGTGCCCTTTCAGAGAAACCATCTCGGCATTTGCCTGTACTGATTTAGAGAAAGCTCAGGAAACCCAAGTCTGGGTGGACTAGATGGAGCTGTAGAGAGCAAAAACTGTAGAGGAAAACACAGACTGGAATACATCCAGCAGATAATTGAGGCTGTAGGTTGAAAGGGCTACTCTGAGATGAACAGGTTGCCACAGGAGAGTAATGCATGGACTTTAACTGTTAGTCGCCCTGAATGTGAGTCCAGTGAGCTCACCACTGTGCCACCTTGCTCGATATATTGTGAGAGAAGTACCTGATTTAACCATTTCACAGGATGTGGGAAGTGTACTTACCATCAACTGTATTTCTTTACTGTATTCCTGAGAACACATCATACGAGCTCTGTATGCACCTGGCACCTGATGTTAGTTTGCTGCACCAGCTGAACTTTCTGTCTGTTATGAAATGTAGCTTTTAATTGTCATTAAATGTCACTTGTTCCTTTCAGAAGCAGTTGCAACTATATGTGCCACCAAATAATGTTGTTTTGAAGGCCACTGGGAAGTATGCTTACTACCAAAGTAATTTTTCCATGATACAAGGGGAATATACTTACCACAAAATTAATTTCTTTTTTGGACTGCAAAAAGGATACTTACCACCAACTGACCATACTTACCACTAATTTAGTTGTTTTACTATGCTCTTGGGAAAATTTTGTACCTCCTCTGGATGTGGTTGACCTTTTGTGATAATATGCTAAACAACTGGTGTCTGTTTGTCATGACATCAGTGCTTTTGTCACTTGTTACAACAGAACACATTGTTTCATTCTGCAATATATGCTATTGTGACTTGTCTCAGCTCGTTTCTTTAAGTAGTGTTGAATGAAGTTTCTAGGATTGTAAAATAGATAGTCAAATAAAAACAGAAAATTCCTTTTTTTCACATGTAGTAGTAACTCATAACAGCTTACTAAAGACAGTGGGAAGTATACTTACCACTATAGTTTTCTACTTCTAAATCACAAAAATAAAATAATCAAAAATTAAATGTAGTTGACACTTCTAAAATGATACCAAAACAATTAACTTTACAGGGCTGCTGCCTTTATGCTGTCAATGCCACGTTGGGACCGGTACAGTAGTTTCTGTTCCGTGGAGAACCAACCGTACCTGCACATAGGCTATTATTAAGATGGAATCACCACTTCAAAAGGCATTCCAAAGCTGCTGCCAGCTTCCCTCTGTGGAGTAAACCATCTACCATTCCTGTCTGCTCCTAGAGAATATGTTGCATGGCTAAATATGGTTTTCTGTTAGAAAGTGTTTGTGCGTTGTGTATCTGAGGTGGGACAGGTAGGTAAATTCACATATCCAGGTAAATTATTGGTGGACTGGCTAATAAAACATTTTTTACTTTAATTTTGAATATTTGGGGATTTCCAGATTGCTCCTAATGTCCGCTGGCAGATGTTAAAAGGGTGTTGCACCTGAATATAAAACAGTTTTCTTAACCCTAAGCTTCAATGCATATTCTCTATGGAAATTATTTATATTGTGATTGTTATGGTTGCAAACTTTGCAATTAATGCTAAATTCTCTCTTGTCCATTTGAGCAGCTCAGAGGTCAGCATATCTTGCTGCTATGTGGAGGACCCAGGTCCAATTCTTGGTAATGCCTTTTTCTTTAAAGGGCGAAGCTACTCCACACCCACACTGACATGGTGACCATCACCAAAGTTCTACCATCACCTCCGTTTGCTTCGTTACAATTGAGAAGTGCACAGGATGTGGGGTCATGATGTTGTCCGTAGGATTACCCATTAATACAGGCACTTTGAGGCGATAGAAGTGGTCGAGAAGCGAGCAGAAGGTAGCAGTTTTAAGGGCAGAGGGAGAAAAGTGCCGAGGCAAGCACCAAAGGAAAAGAACTTCTGCAATAGTCTGGACAGATAGTAAGAGCAGTAGCAGTTTCTTTCTGTCTGCAAGGGTGAGGTTGTCGTTAGTTTTGGGTATCGTGCGATGCTCAATACCATTGTCGCAGCTTAAACACTCTTTACGAGCGTCAGTCCTATTGAGGAGGGGTACTCCTGGGCTGTGCACCTGAGTGTCGCCTGGGCCACCTGCAGCATCTGTACTTGTAACATGCCAAGGTCATTATACAAGTGGTCAGTTGGCCATAAAGAGGTTTGGTTGGATATGTTTATGTTTAGTGTGCAATACTGCTTTCCCGTATTGCCAGTTGGTCAGCTAGATATTTGCAGCTGGCAATGCCATTTAGTTTTGCTGTAATGCAGGGATTCACCAGTGTTTATTTTGCCTGTGAGCTTGTGCTGTCCACAGGTGATTAATTGTCCCTAGATAGAAGTGTTTTTCAGCAGTTGTGTTTTCACCCGTGGTTGTGGTCGTAGTTTCCCAGGTTAAGAATGAAGTGATTGTCAGAGTGTTTCAAGTTCCTGTACAGTCGTGTGGTGAGTTTTTTGAATATCTGTGTGTGAGTCTCAAGGCAGTATTCTCTGTGAAGGTCGACAGTGTGTGTGGACTGTGGTGCACTTCGTTCTGTATCACCTGTAGGCGGCACAGGCGGTCAGAGCCACGTAACCCCAGACTGCAGCTGCATGTATCATCATGGGTCTAATCAGTAGCTTGTACACGGACCTCGATACCCTCCTATTCAGTGTGCTTTACCTGTTGAGCTTAGAGTAACACTGTTTGAGCCTTGCATTTGCTCAGTTGGCCTGTCACTGAAGTATTTGACTTTCACACTGAAACGTATTGGGCGTGTGTGTAGTGTTATTTGTCTGCAGTCTCAATGTGGGGTCCTGCCCACTCATCTCGTATAGGGTGCCTACAGGATGCTGCATTCTCAAAATGCTATACAACAATTCAAGCAAACAACATTAATAGTTTTTATTACAAATAAGAAGCTTGACAATGCTTAACCTGGAATTTACAATGGTGTCGCAAGCAATAGGCGACATGCAGTATAAATCCGAGTCCTTTGCTATATACAATGTTAGTGCAAGTTTGACACACAGCTTGTGGATCACTAACAACTGTTATTGTAGCATTCTGCGCTAGGCCTGTCCGTATACTGTCCTAATCCTGTCCAAGTACTGAGTGGCCGAGGCTGGCAGGAGCGGCACTTATATTCTCTTTGTCTAGGGGCCTGCTCCCGTCGTGGTGTGGTCCTTGCCAATGGGCAATTGGCTGACGGTGCGTTCACTGCCTTCTTTGCTCTTGCGATCTTAATTTTCATTACAGAGCTTGTGGGTATGCCAGAACACTTTATGATTGTGCAGTTGTTATGGCTTGTCAATGAACAGAACTGCTTCACACTTGTCAGCATTTGCTCTAACACACTGTCATTCCAGCTAGGCAGTTTTGTTTGCAGTTGCAAATTATGCCTGATGGTTTCCAGTCTTGCACTAGGATGGTAGTGTCATCTGCGTAGATGGTTGCCATTGTGTTTTGTTCAGTTGGAAAGTCATTGACATAGAGATTAAACAAGAGGGGCCCTTGGATGCTGCCTTGGGGTACTCCCACTTGTATACTGTGTTGTGTTGACTGTTTGCCCTGAACGTCGGTGTTGAAGCTTCTGTGGGTGAGATATGAGTGTGTAAGATGTATGAGCTCGTCGGAGAGACTAGCAGTGCAGAGTTTGCGAATGAGACGATTGTGCCGTAGATGACTGAAGACCAGGAACAGCGCTCCTGTAGCTTTGTTGGTGTTGGGTGTGTGTGTAATATGTTCTACTACACGGAGGAGTTGTTGTGTTGTGGAGTGGTGATTGCTGAATCCAAATTGCTCCAGTCTCAGCGAGTCATTGGTGTTGCAGTGCATAGTAAGATGTTTGAGAATCATCTTCACAACAATCTTATTCAGGGAGCTCAGCAGGCTGATGGCTCCGTAATTTTGTGGTAGGGAGTGGTATTTCCCTGGCTTCCTGAACATCAGGACAGGGAAGTGTTGATGTTGTAGAATGGTATTCGTCATATGTGTGAGATGCTCTATAGCTTTATTCATGAACTCCTGGGTGACACGGTTTTGAAAGTGATTGGGACCAGGAGCTTTTCTATCTGTTTTGTGCTTAATAACCTGTGTAATTTCATGTGTAGCAGTATGTATTGTTACATTGCACTTGGGCTGGGTTACAAGCCATGTAACCTCCTGGTCCATTTCAAGTAGCAGTGCTGGATTGGAAGGAGCCAGATTCAGTGTGAATGATGTTGCTAGTGTTCTGGTCATCAGCTCATGCTTCTCCTCCATGGAGTATGCTGGTCTGTAAGGTATTTGTAAACTTGGTGTGTAGTATTTCTTCTTGGTGGAGTGGACAGCTATTTGCCACACTCCAGGTCATGTGGTGTGCAGCCCTGCGAGTGTATTGTCCCAGTTTGTAGTTTTAAAAGTTTTAATTTAGCCTGTATGATCCCCTGGAGCCTGCTAATATGCTGTTTGTACAGCCAGTATCTCCCGAGATGGTCTCTCATTGACATCGGCCCCTGTATTTCTGGGAGCAGGGCCATTGAACATTCTTGTGGTATAAGTACTGTAATGGTACCTGCTATTGCATCCTGAACTGCAGTGGTAAGGGCTTTGACAGCTTCAACAAGTTTCCTGCTTTGTGTAATTTTGGGAATTTGTGGGATACGACTTTTCAAGCATTTCCTTGAACAATGCCCAATTCACATGCTTGTAGCTCAGTATCCTGTGAGATTCATCATACTACTGTCTTTCTTCAGAGTAAAGTATTACAGGTGTTTGGTGAGGCCAAATCATGTAACTAAAGGATGTTCTGAAATTCCCGTTTTTTTCCATGCAGTTGCTTCTTGTGATAATCAAAGGCTGATTTTGACTAGTTAGAAATACTGCCACCTCCCTAATGAAATGTTGGTTGTGGTCAGATTTATATGTAGCGTAGCTAGAGGTATGGGTTGCTCCAGAGTGGTTAATTTTGTTTTACCTTGTACGTAAGCAACAAAGAGCGTCCAGTGGAGTTAAATACCCTTGGCAGCAGAAATAAGTTTCACATGAAGTACACACAGCTTATCCTGTCTCAAACGCTTGACAGCTACACAGCGAACATTATTCAAATGTAGATGGCAGCTGTACCTTGAAAGTAAGCGTACCTCGTGAGTATATCAGCAGTACATCTTCTGACATGCTTGATGTGAATGTGAACATAGAATAATAGTTAAAAACAACTATAGAATTGGTCAGCAGAATCACCATTTGTGGTTCCGTAAACGTCCCCATTGGTTGTCTTCATGTCAGGTCTCCAGGTGGAACACATCGTCATCTGGTCACAATACTACGGCTGTGAGCCGTCGCACTATCTGCCGGAACACAAATATCCATCGACCGTGGGTCCACCGCGCGTGCGCGAACACAACTGCCCTCTAGCGACAGGCACAACAGCGCACAGGTGGTGAAAGCTCGTGGGAACAATAGATATAAAAAACTGACAAGTTCTGATGACCGAAACAGGGACCATTGTGTTTCTTAACATCAAACAGAACAAGGTTCCAATTGTTAGTTAAAGGGTACCTCTTATCTCAATTCAGAGTATTGTTAGATAGCCGCATTCCAATGGCTTCTTCCACTACACAGTCCCAATACAGCGACGCAGGGTCAACCACTTGTCTCATCGTACAACATTTCATATTTTTCAGTAAGACAATGTTCAGACACTCAGATTTTTCTGGCTGAATTAAATGTGCGTGCCGATCGTGCTTCACGCAACGATACTGGAGCGTACGAATAGTTCGTCCAATGTAGGCTTTCCCGCAACTGCGGGGAATTGTGTAGATCCCGGGCTTTCTTGAACCAAAGTTATCCTTCACTAAGCCCAGAAGAGCTGTGGTCTCAGGCGGTGGACGGAAAATACTTTTAATATCAAACTTCTTTAAACTTTTTCCTGTTTCTGAAGATATACTTCCCGCAAAATGTAGGAATTCCGCAGATTTGCTTGTATCTTCTGTTAGTTCCCGCAAATGTCCAGTCTCCAGTTCTTGCGTCAAACTGTCTGCATCTCAGATAGCGTAAACCCTTTTCACCAATGTAAGTAGGACCCCGTTGCGTTGGTAGGATTGATAACTGCCTGATGGATAAAGATATCTGCGTGTGCTTCAGATAAACTGTCCTAATGTCCCATCACCCCTCCTGTGGACCAAGACACCTAAAAACGGATGTTCGCCGTCCTCTTCGACTTCCATCGTGAACTCAATATTGGGATGCACACAATTAAAATGATACAGAAAACGATCCAGAACATCCCTCCCAAATGGCCATCCCATAAACGTATGGTCGACGTATCTCCAGGAACAAGTTGGTTTAAAGAACCATGTTGCAATGTCCTCAATCTTCCACAAATTGGCGACCACGGGGCATAATGGACTCCCAATAGCCATTCAGTTTGTTTAAAACTTTTGTCATTAAGTAAAAAAACACGTCAACGTCAACACATGGCGACAAAGCTTGTTGTTCCTTCGTCCAATTTTTCACAAATTAACTGCAAAGAATCCTCAAGAGGAACTTTGGAAAACAGAGACGCAACATCAAAACTAAAGAGCCAATTCTTGGGATTGAGACTCAGAAGTCATATGTTGAATAAAAACCAGAGAATTGGAAACAAGATTATAGCAATTTCCGACAGGGGGACTGAGAATGGACGCTAGATACTTAGCCAACTTATAAGTAGGAGTGCCCAAATTTCTAACAAAAAGCCGAAGAGAAAGTCCTTCCTGTCTACCTTAGGCAAACCGTATAATCTCGGCTGGACTGCAGAACCAGGTCGACGTTTTTCCCAGAACTTCATCAGATAATGAAGTCTCTTTTAATGACTGGAAGAGTCTTGAGAGTCTTGGGTTTTATACGGTGAGTTGGATAGTTCTGCAATCTTTGGTATGCCGAGTGTGCAAGAGAGAGATCAATTTTAAGCACATAATTGTCCCGCGAAAGAAGAACCGTTGAACTGGCCTTGTCCGCTGGAGGAATTACTAAATCTTCTCTGAAGGACCGGATTGCGGCTCTTTAAAGCGAGATGTTACGTCGCGAGGGTGGCACCTGAAGCAGCTGAGACACCTCTTACCTAACCTCATCAGCTAGATGGTCGGGAAACCTGGACACGACTTTTTCAACGGCAGAAATGTATTCCGTAATTGGAACATCACTGGGTGTATGGGTAAAATTGAATTCCTGTTCCAATACTGCAGGCGTAGCATCGTTCACTCTTTCGTTGTGAGACTGATCACATGTCGACGGGTGTTATCAGTGTAGACTGCGAAGAAAACCGTTGAATTTTCGAAGATTTCCTACTGACGGCGTTTGCCTACACCCAGTCTGATATTGCCCAGGACGAACTGTCGACCCAATTCCAGGATGCAGCGGAAGCAGCGCTGAAACTGCCAAATGCAGATAAAATAAATCTTTGGATATGAAATCCAGTTGTGCACGTATAAAACTATTGCGCTCCCTTAGTAAGGCAAAACCAGCACGCTTCTTAATGGTGTTGGCCATTCTTGTCTCAATGTAATCAACAATTCTGGCAAATTTAGGTATTAAAACTTCATTCCAGCATCTCAGCCAAAAAGCGAGGTTGCTCAGTAATTTCCCCTTCTTACGAAGTTCATAAAATACCCTTGAAAGTTGAAACGTCCCCTCACCGTAGAGGATCTTCATGTGATTCCGTAATCTCTGCCGGCGTAATAATTGGTTGTATTCATGTCGGGGCTCCAGATTCAAAACATCATCTGATCTGGCTGGAGAGCCGACATGAATACCCATAATCACGTATCAATGGCCAATGATGCAAACAAAATGGTCTTCATCTCTTCGGTTTGGAGTGATCATGTGTACATGCGTGAACTCGAGTACACAAGTTATGTGACTAGAAGTGAGACAGGGTCATACAGCGTATAAATTCTCAACCATGTAGTTGAGAAAGATCCAAACACCATTTCAACCTCAATATTCACAATTTTCCATCGCGTTTAGCCTAGGATTATTGTTTGCCCTCAGATAAACCAAAAGTAAAGAAACACATAGTATAGGATGTTATGTTGTCCATACTGCAAATGAAATAAATCTTTGGATATGAAATCCAGTTGTCTGCTGTTAAACTCTCAGCAAGCCTTAACAGGTAAAGTTCAGACATATTGTTAAAGTCACGATGTCCAGAAACGAAAGGGCTATTCTTAAAATTTCGGACAGTTGTCACACAGGTATACACGGTGCTAAGTCGGAACTGTCCATTATTGCAACTAATTTCCAGCTGTATGAGGGGGCGAAAGAAGCAACACAAGGTACTTTGTTTCAGTAGTGTTCCGAAACGACAGGCAAATGATGTATTTATTATAACGAATGAAACATTGCACAAATAACTGACAGGACACTCAATATTTAGTCTGTCACGAATTACATGCGGGACACATCCAGAAATTAGTGATAATTCTTAAATGGATGAAGTTTATCGCAAACGCTCATGGTGGGGAGGGAGGGGGGGGGGGGTTGGCGGCAAGTGCAACTCCTTGCTGTCCGTCCCCGGACGTCCCCCCCCCCCCCCCCCACTTCTGTAACCTATGACTAAGTATAAATCTACGAAGTGCAACACTATGAATTAAATTTCAAAATAGGATATAAAAAAGTTTGCTCTCGAGCTCACATGCGATTGCACAGATTAGAAATGGAATTCCTGGAAAACCACCCATGCTTTCTGAAAACCGGGGAAAGTGTTTTAACAATATAGCTATGCTACTATCTGGGGAAAATCGAACGCATTTCTCGCAGTTTCAGTGGAAAATTTACTCACAGAACATCCAGTAATATGCAGGCAGCACTGTGTGGTGGAAAAATTTCATAATTCACACAGTACTTACATGAAACTAAGTTTATTACTGTCTGCCAGCACTGAATCAGAAAAAAAGATGGTTCAGCACTAATCTTGATAACCACAGAGAATACATGCAACTATCTAAATACGTTCCTGAGCTGTCCAGAATGCTGTGTTCCAATAACAGGTACACGGCTGTCCGGACCTCACTGCTGCTCCGTCCCGACACACGACGACCCGGAAATACTAGCGGTCGCTCTAAAGATAGTACGACAGTCCTCTTATCGATAAGCGCCGCTGGTGCCACTCACGGGCAGGCAAGCCAGCAACTTAGTGACGCCAGTAAATCTAATAAGAAACAGGACGGCAGTACCGCAAAGACAAAATGTTAAGCAATAAACGGCACTAACACGAGCCGCGCACGGCTCAATCAGGGTATGGTATAATGCAGGACAATATAATTACATGGTTTTCAGTGTATGTAGTATTGCGATCTTCGATTTGTTTCCTTACTTTATACCACTTTATAACGTAGTCCCGAAACATGTTCTGGTTATTATATCACACATTTAACAACTGACGCGAAACATTGTCAGTACTGATTCATGAACCAGTTGTACGTTGCTTGACAATACATATACAAGCTTAGAATTTAGGACCTTAGCCACAGTCTTCCCACGTGGTATTGCTTCAGTTTATCCTGGTGTACAGCTGTGTATCCAAAGTACTGTCTGTTTTTTTAATTCATCTGTCTTTCGACTGGTTTCGAGTCCTACATCGCTTCCTATCTTCTGCACTACTTTTCATCTCTACAGGGTGTCCCCGAAATGTTGCGACAAAATTCGAGGAGTTGTAGAGGGTGTCTTGAGGAACAAATGGAGGATAGGAATACGTGTCCAGAAATTTCATCCAACGAAGCTACAGAACGTCGAAGTCATAGAAGCCTATGTCTGCCACTAGGGCACCCCTTCGGCAGCAAATTCACGTTGTACACTGACGAAATGTAAGAGGAACGCCTCGCAATGTTATTTCTTATTCAGTGATCGCAACTGATTGCCATGATCGCCATTGGAGTGGATGGAGCTAGCTGCTGCGTAGACAGGCCTTGTCTCCAATGAATGCGATGTTCTGTTGCTTTGGCGGATGACTGTTTCGGACACGGGTTTCCATCTGTAGTTTATTTTTCTCCTGTATTTTAGAGGGTTCCAGGAGAAAAATAAACTGCGGGTGGATACTCGTGTCGGAAACCGCCACCAACCGAAGCACCAGAGCATTGTATTCATAGGAAACAAAGCCGTTCTAAGCAGCAGCTAGCTCCACCTTCTCCACTGAGGGTCGTGGTAAACACTCGATCAGTGAATAAACAAACAACATTAAGAGACTTTCTGCCTACCGTCCTTCAGCGTGCAAAGTCACGTTTGCTGCCGGCGCCTATAACATTGGCGCGCTCTAGCGTCGTTGAACGACGTTTCCCAACATGGGTTTCTACCCGCAACGTATTCCTCAAGATACCATCTACAACCCCACGAAGTCTGTTTCAACGTATCTAGAACACCAAGTTTATAATTTCTTTGTACTAGGGCGCGTGTTCTAGTATCTGTCTACACCTACATTACTTTTTTCCATTTCTAATTCCTTCCAGCGCAAAATTAATTTTAGCGGCCTGCGTGGCAAATGTTCCATTAACGTGACCATTCTACTGGTAAGGCTTTCCCATAGATTTAATATAGGGCCTATTTGTTTTTTCAAAATGGTTCAAATGGCTCTGAGCACTATGTGACTTAACATCTGAGGTCATCAGTCTCCTAGAACTTAGAACTACTTCAACCTAACTAACCTAAGGACATCACACACATCCATGCCCGAGGCAGCATTCGAACTTGCGACTGTAGCGGTCACGCGGTTCCCGACTGTAGCGCCTAGAACCGCTCGGCCACTGCGGCCGGCTGTTTTTTCAGTACCTCCTTGTTTCGTATCCCGTCTCTCTACTTTACTACCTTCTTCGATAGTACCACATCTGAAAGGATCAAATTTTCCCCAATTTCTGATCGTTTGAAGTGGCGTAGTGATGAAGGTAAAGGTCTCGTACTGGGGAGGACGGTGGATTCAAATACTCGCCCCACACTGAGATCAGATTTTCGTGGCTTCCCTGAACCACTTCAGGTCACTGCATGGATAGAGCCTTTGAAAAGTATACGCCGATTTCCCTTCACATCCTTCACACATCTCAGTTTATGCACAGTCTCTAGTTATGATGACGCTGAAAGGAAGCCAAATCTTCGGTCCTTCTAATTTATACTTCTCAAATTTTCGCTTGGTATATATTTCAGTTCCACACAATGATATGCTCCAGAACTTTCTTCAGGTATGCCACATCCACTTGACGAATCCACCCCTGCAAGAGCTGTCATCTGCAGAGAGGAGTGAGAGTGTTTGTCATACCAGGAACAAAAGAATACAACCCTGTGAAAATGGCTGTTGTCATTCTGGAAGACGGGAGGGTCCACAGCATATCCATATCAAAATGTAGAGGGGTAATGCTTAATTACAGATAATGTGGAGATGAACATCGTGGTTTATTTTCATGGCAATGAATGGTCGCAAGTCACGGTGCGAAAACTGCCCCACAACATCACAGAACCACCTCCGGCCTGATCCACAACTTCCACTCTTCAGTGTGGCATCATTGCACTCCAGTCAACTACTGCCCAGGTACTGTGTTGTTTGTCCAATTAAAGACGTCCAACTCTACATGCCGCTGAGAGCAATGACCTTTTGCGAAGTACCTCGTTCCGAAAGTCCATGGCATGCAGTTCCATTCGCAACGTTGGTTCGCTGGAAACTTGTTGCATTCTTTCAGTCCTGGATCCTTGCGGTGGGAGAGGTGAGAAAGTAAGAAACTGAGAGCCCCCCCCCCCCCGCATTAGAATCCTACTGTGGATCCATGTCTGCATTGAATGACTGCAGCAATTTCTGTCGGGTTGGAAAAATATTGTCATTGGCAAGGTGTGTCATCCGTCACTAGTCACTGTCGGTTAGGGTGTTTTAACAACGGCTGCTCTTAATATGTGTTACATGACTGTGAGTGGTCCACCATTCCTTGTAGACAATCCACAATGATACACCAATCAACCTCTTCATCTCAGAAGAACAATGTCCTCAATTATTTGGTGCATATATTCCAATCTCTGTTTTCACCTACAGTTTTTACCTTCTACAGCTCCCTCTAGTACCATCCAAGTTACTGCCTAATGTCTTAACACATGTACATGTCCTATTACCTCATCAACCTATCTTACAGCGCAAATTTCGTATAATTGAGTGGCACATACACAGAATTTCATTGTAAAGAGGCACTGTCCTGAATTAGTTCAGCAGTGGAGTGTCACACAACCGTCTGGTATCAGTTCTACGTGACTTAGAGCGATTCAAAGCATTTGCTGTGAGCAGCAATTCCTTGTCATGTTTGAAACCGATTGTATCTGGTAATGTATGACAATTGTCTCTGGTCCATGTCAGCTAAAGTCTTCTTACTAGCGTTGCTCCTACGCCGTATTACATGGCTGCGAGAGATCTACCATTACTGTCTTGATACATCAACAAATCAGTGGACTGCACTCACGATCTGATCACAGGAGAGTCCAAACACGATAACTACTAACTGCAATCCTGTCACTTCTCCATGTAGAGCCTTCTTACTGTGGTGTTCCTTATAACCGACTGGCACATAAACTATCTCATTAAAAGTATCTGGACACCGCTATGTGATGCGGAATTGGCGACTATATGTCACGAGAGGTAGACTCGACAGGGTAACTGGAGGTGGGAGCCATTGTCTTATTAGCAGAGAAACAGTAACAGTAAAATGGGTTGTTCACGAGGGCTCGGTGATCTCGAACGTAGTGACTGGATGTCACCGGAGTAACAAATCCATCAGGGTCATTTCAGACGTTCTAAAGCTGCCCAAGTCGACTGCTAGCGATGTGAGTGTGCAGTGGAAGTGGGGAGGAAACACCACAGCTAAACCTAGATGAAGCAGACATCATGTACTGACGGACAGGACCTCCAACCCTAGCAGACGGTGGTTGTAAGAAACCGCACGAAATGAGTGGAAGGGATCACTCGTGTGTTCCAAAGTACTACCAGTAGTCCAGCTAGCACAATGAATGAGAGTTAAATGGAACGGAGTACGATGGTCGTGCAGCTTCTGTCAAGCCACAAATTTCTGTAATTAGTGCTAAGCAAAACATGGGGTGATGTAAAGAATGACGCCATTGGGCAGTGTATCACTGGAAAGGGGTGATTTGAAGTGAGGAATCACGCTACATACTTTGGAAATCCAATGAAAGGGTTTGTAGAATGCCTGCCATCATGCGTAATTCCAACACAGAAGTACAGAAGAGATGACGTTACAATATGGGGCTGTTTATCGTGCTTAGGGTGTCGTTACCTCATTGCACTTAGGAAAACGCTATATGCAGAAGTATGTGAAGACATTTTGTGGAACTTTAGGCTGCATTCAGCACAGGAAGTTTTCGGAGACTATAATTGTTTCAGCATGACAGTAAACCCTGTTGTGCGGCAGTATCTGTGAGGTAATGGTTTGTGAATAACAATATTCCTGAAATGGACTATGCTGCCCAGTGTCCCGACCTGAACCCAATGGAACTCATTTGGGAAGTGTTAAAAGATCGACTTCGCTCCGGAATCCAATATCACTACCACCTCTGGTTTCAGCACTTGAAGAAGAACAGACTGTCATTCCCTCACTGACATTCATGCACCTCACTGGAAATGTCCCCAGCAGAATTCCAGCTATCATAAATTAAAGGGTGGTCATATCCCATGAGTAATAAAGGGACACACACACACACACACACACACACACACACACACACACAGCCAACAGCCGACCCACCAGCCCTTCGCATGATCTCCGTCACAATTTCACCCAACCCCTCCCTCCCCCAATCACTCCACCCAAAAAATTATGTTATGTTATGCGTTGCCCTGCCAGCCGACTGACAGAAGTTCATCGTTTGTCCCTGTAGTCGCTCAGTAAAGTAGGTCGTAAAGTGTGTAGGCTGCACAAGAAATTGGTCGGTCGGTTGGTGTGTGTGCGCAGTGCCCTTTATGTCCATTACTAGATGCTGGACACTTTTGATCAGAAGGTGTACCCACCACTTGGCCGGCATGACATACTTCAGAGTGGTGGAGGGTAACGTGACAGCCTGGCAGAAGTCCTACACAGGTTGTTGTTGTTGTGGTCTCCAGTCCTGAGACTGGTTTGATGCAGCTCTCCATGTTACTCTAGTCTGTGCAAGTTTCTTCATCTCCCAATACCTACTGCAACCTACATCCTTCTGAATCTGCTTAGTGTATTCATCTCTTGGTCTCCCTCTACGATTTTTACCCTCCACGCTGCCCTCCAATGCTAGATTGGTGATCCCTCGATGCCTCAGAACATGTCCAACCGATCCCTTCTTCTAGTCAAGTTGTGCCACAAACTCCTCTTCTCCCCAAT